>NC_136072.1:306196227-306879227 GCF_964261635.1 Lissotriton helveticus | reverse complement strand
AGGAGGGGAAAGGCTGACAGACTCTAAGACTGGAGCATGCATTATTCTACATGTAGTGCGTGATGAAGAATATTAAATGATCATTAATACAGTATTTCTCTTACATGGAGACGTAAAGGCTAGACTATGACGGTAACTATTGATGCGATTCAGTAGCTTTAGGAATGCAGAGAAGGAGGACTGGACTGATAACTAGAATCATAACATACTCTTGGCAGACTCAGAGGCAGAGCCAGGCTGAACCGGGCACTGTGAGGCAGGAAGTGAGTGAAGGGTCAGGGATACAGGTGGGGGCCGTGTCGCTCCTCAGCGAGGGCTTCAGGAGACAGGAGCTGAATCTGGTGTCCGGGCCCTTTTGAGGCCTAGAAACGGGGACTTTACAATGAAATAACGTGCACACTGAGAAACGTGGCAACGTAGCTTTACATAGGTCTGATATTCGTAGTATTCATGAGAACTGAAAACTGGCATACTAGAGGTGGACACAACTATAATTGCGTCTTTAATCGAACATGGGGAATACATATGCATATTAATCATGCACACATAACATATGATGGAGGACGCGTAGGGACACAGAACATGGCAAAATTTACTTTTCCACAGGAAGACCGGTCAACTGCCAAAATGTAAATCATATCCAGTGTCCATAATGACCTGGAAGGAAGTGGTCATCCTAATCTGTGCACTTATGGTGTGTTGTTTTCTAATTCTGTAGATTTGTTTTGTTACCTTTGATAACTTTAGGCTTATTTTGGTACAATCAATTTTACATCTAGGAACCCCCTCCTCTTCAGGCACAGAACTTTGACTTAGTGGTAATGCTGTCCTCTTAACAGTGTCTAGTTTCAGTGACTCCACAGTGATATTGAGGAGGTGGTGTCTGGTCCCATTTCAAGCCTGTATGTCTTTAATGAATAGGGTTGGCTAATGTTTAGGGGGTTTTAGGCATGGTCTTTGAATTCTAGAACCTCTCTGTGCCTTTTGTTTCCCAGTTCCTTTGGCATTATGCCTCTTCATTCTGCTGCACCTTAAAGAGAGCCTGCTAAATGCTCAGTTGTATCTCATACTCGTCAAAGACGGGCTATAAGCCCCTGCTTCACGATTAGGATGAAAGTGAAAAGTGTGCAAAGGGGCATCGGCTGCTTTTAAAGAGCCTGTGGTTAATTGCAGTCACCTGTGTGCAGCTTTTTATCTTTTGTTATTTTTCTTTTTTAATTAAACCACTCCTATTTACGTATTTTACACATTCTACTTGGTTTGTATACTTTGAACATGGTTTACACCTGCTCTGGGCAGGAGGAACATTGAGATAGTAATTGCTCATGTTGATATGGTTACCTCTCATCTCTTAATGACAGGTTTTTCAGTTGCACATGCAGGTACATTTGAGTGTGTTTCCGCATGCAACTATTTTACATGATATTTTAACGCCGGAAATTCTGCATGCGATTTTGCCTCATGCGAAACACCTGTAATTAAACCGAGCGAAATTTATAGGTGACTTAAGAAATATAATCTCTGTAAAAGTCAGGATAATCTTGTTGTAAACACCTGAATAGTTATTAACATGTAATGCTTGAAAGCTTGAATATTAATTTACGTTCTTTTGAGGGTATATCATCCTTGAAACTGAGGGTTCGTCTTGATCACATCTGATATGAAATGAGGTACGTTGTTGTTGGGTATTAGTAGTGGGGGAGGTATCTCGAGAAAGTAGAGAGGTGACATCATATGTTATTTTAGTCTTGTGTCATTTAAACATTTTATGCTACATACTGCATGGCTCAAAACTGTGAGACGTGTAATTGCCATTTAATTTGTAGGTAAACCAAATCTGGCTGTTTAATGTCTGGAACCAGCATTGTCAGATATTAGCTACTAAGGCCCAGATTTGTAAAGGAACTGCGTTACTCTGCGGCAGGGAGGAATTCCACAAGTGGAGCTTGGGTGTTCCCACACACCCATCCATGAATTTTGGCGCATTTCTGGATTTACCATTAGTGGTAGACCTGTGAATGCGTCAAAATGCCCTGCCACCCCAGGTGTGGCATAACAACGAGAAATATCTTTATTGCTCCTTGTTTTTTTCCACTTTCTACATGTGCTGCATTCTGCAGTACACATAGAAAAGGGACAAATGACTCTCAGGATTGGTTTTATACAGGAAGGTGTCCCTTCCTGCACAAAAACAACACTGCCTACAACATGGCACGAGGGTGCCTGCATTGGCAGCTGAAAGTGCATCAGCACTAAGAAAGGACAGGAATGTCTACTATAATGATATATACATCATATTCCTGCCCTTTCACGCAGTACAGCGCAGCTTGCTGCGTTGTGTGAAAGAATGCATGAAAGAATGATAAGTCTGCCCTTAAGTGTGGGAAGCAGAAGGAAAGTAGCCGTATTGCCAGTATCTGTGGAACAAGAGATTGTGGAAAATTCTAGCCACAGTGGTATATATAGCTCAAAATGGCAGCAACATAGCAGGCTTTTAGTAACACAAAGTGCTCGGCTGCTTAGCCACATATTTCTGAACACATTTTCCATTCTTATTTCTTGATGATTTCTAAACTAGTGGGTGCTCTGCAATACGATAGAAAATTATATATAACGTTCATTATTTGTATAAATGACATCCACAACATTGGGTTTTGTTCCATCTGCCTGTGTGCAGTACTTGGCCATAAATATGTATTTATCTATATGGCAATACCTCGGTCTGATTCTCCATAAACCGAACTCTTGTTCCAACCTTCTTTTTTGTCTTTTTTTTGTAGTTTTTACGGATGGTCGATGCGTGTGCAGGCTTCCTCACTGAAGCACTTCACCCGGAGAACTGTGTGGGAATTTTGAGACTGGCTGACGCTCACGCTCTAGGATCTTTGAAACACCGAGTGCAGAACTTCATCATCCAGAACTTTGTGCAGGTCTCAACCCATGAGGAATTCATGGAACTCCCTGTCGACATCTTGTATTGCATATTAAAAAGCGACGACCTGTGTGTGACGGAAGAGGCGCAGGTGTTTGAGACCGTCATCAGCTGGGTGCATTACCGGCAGTCAGAGAGGCTGGCCTTCCTTCCTTACGTTCTGGAGAATGTCCGCCTTCCTCTTCTGGATCCTTGGTATTTTGTAGAGACAGTCGAAGCCAATGAGCTCATTAGACAGTGCCCTGAGGTCTTCCCTCTTCTACAGGAAGCAAGGATGTACCACCTATCGGGCAATGAGGTGAGTTGTAGACACATAGTATGAAAACAGGGGAAGCGGATACCTGGAAAAAGGAAGGGTCTTGTCTTAAATCCTTAAGATGTTAAAGCAAACGTAATTAATAAGTGTGAGGAAAGATACATCTTCAGCATGGCTTCTGATAAAAGTTTACCCCAGAATCAGCCAGTGCATTCAAAACCAACATTTTAGGACTATAGGAGCTCTGCTAGTGTTACTAATCTAAAAAAGGCCTTCAAGACGAAAGACAGCTTTTTATTTCCATGAATTACTAGTGGCAAAGAAAGCATGTGTTACAATAAAAATAGAAATGTGTTAAGGTAAAGATACTTCATAAGACAAAATGAACAAAAAGCATTTTATTTGTAGAATACCCTGACACAGATGGTGGAGCAACCGTTCTTCATACTGGCTTCAGCAAACTCCTCTATCACCTGCCACTTCCAACCACCCCAAGGTTCCAAGGTGGAACCTGTAACATCCTAAAGGATAGTAACACAGCAGTACGGTGCCTGAAAGGTCAATATAATACTTTTATTTCATTTATAATAAAATCATAAAAGGGTGGATCTTACCACCATTTGGTCAATATTTACATTTTTAAAACCACACAAAAACAGCTTCAAGTCGAAATAAAACAAAGAAGGATAAGAAAAGAAAAGGAATATAAAATTACACGGGCTTTTCAGGAAAGTGGTCTTAGGGGAATGGTAAAGCTTGGAGAAGTGTTATGAGTTGGATCAGGGTACACTTTTGTGACATGAAATTTCGTGGGCTTTTCAAAAAGTGGTGTAAGAGGGAAAGTAAAACTTGGGGAAGCGATGTAAGTTGGATCAGGGTGCACGAATTGAAGTGCTAGGGAAAAGGAACAAGAGAGTCCGTTAGGAAAATAAAGGTGAGTCCATGGGCGGCTGTGTCCAGACCTATTTTCCTGAGTCCTCTTTGGTTGCAGCCTTATTTCCCAGCTCCTGAGCAGCATACTCCAAAAATTTTATGGTATTGCAAGACAGTTTTATCCAGGACCCACTGAGGCATATGATGACGGCCACCCTGCAGGTTCTCACCGGAGCAACTCTCAAGAGTGGTAACAAAGGCACTTTCCTTAGTTTCTGAAGTGCAGGGCATATACAAATTAAATGCAGTAATGACTCTGCACCGTTGTTACAAAGGCGGCAGTCGGAAGTTGATCTACTTTTACTGCAGCCACGAGGAGTAGATCTAGTAAGGCCCTATCATTGTCAGTAAGGGACACAGCATTGAGGAAGCCAAAGCCCAGGGAGGATATTTCTCTGGGGGGGGGGGGGGGGGGGGGGAGAATGAGAAAACGTTAGTGAGAAATTCAAAGACTTTATCCCAAATGGATGCCACGCACACACATTTGAGTAGGAGGTGTTCTAGGTCACCATCACCGTCCTTACAGTTCCAACAGATTGCATTGTCTCTAATGTTGTGAGCGAAGAGACGCGCTGGTGTTCAGAAAGCTCTATGGAGTAGCCAAAATTTTGTCTGGGAAAGTGTAGGGCTGATTTTGTACCTCATGGTTGATTCCCAGGTTTTGGCCCAGTCTGCGTCAGATATTGGGAAAGAGGAGTGTGATTCCCAAAACTGTGTGATGTGTTTATTAAGATTGGAGTGTTGTGGGCGTAGGAGTTTATAAATCCAGGGCACCTGGTGGCCTAGTCTGTTCAGTCTAGAAAAGTAGTTCGGGAGTTGCAGAGAGTTTTGCCCTAGTAATCGCCGACTTTACCTTCAGAAAGTTATAGAATTCAAGTGGAGCAAGGCTGTATCTAGTTTGGAGTTCCCTGAAGGAGAGACGGTAAGAATCCTTATACAATTGGTGTGGGGAAAAAATACCTTTTTTAGCCCAAAGGTCATTATGTAGTGGTTTGTCTTTATACAACATGATGCGGTTATGCCAGATCGATTCCCATCTAGAGCGTCGAATGCTGGTGTCTAGAAGTTTATCGACTTTCAGAAGAGCGATTTTTGTGTTCTGTAAAATGGATTTCGAGCAAGTGATCGTGTTCAGGCTCGCGGTCAAAACGGCCGCTGGAGCGAGTTTTCTAAAAAGGGCTTTTTCTATATCTAGCCAAACGGGGGTGTAATCGGCAGGAGGTGTCAACCAATAAGAGCTTTGTTTGGTGAGGAAAGCTGTTTGGTACAGCTTGAAATCTGCTAAGTTGACCCCTCCTAGAGACTTATCCCGACGGATTTTCTTTATGCTAATCCTTGCTCTTTTCCCTTTCCAGAGAAATTTAGTAAGTAGGGCATCTAATTTGTGGTGGAAATCCGGAGATGAAGTGAGGGGCAGCATCGTGATGAGGTAGTTCACTAGAGGAGAGATTATCATCTTGATGGTCTCAACCCTCCCCCACCATGTTATGAATCGAGGGGACCATCCGTCTAGTTGCGATTACATTTTATCTAGGGTGGTTTTCTCGTTGCGCTGGAGTGTTTCAAGAAGGGTGGTACCAAATTCAATCCCAAGGTATTTAATGAAGCCGGTCTGCCAAGACAGGCCGGAATTTCCCAGCATATCTCTGGTGCCATATATGTTCAGGGGTTTAACCTCTGACTTGTCACGGTTCAATTTGTAGCCAGACTGAACAGAATATCTTTCTATGGTGGTCATGAGAGCCTTGATGGAAGAATCTGGGTGTTCTGTAACCACCAGAATGTCATCCGCATATGCGGCCAGTTTTACTAGCGTCTCACTGAATTCCACGCCCATTATATCATCATTCCGTTTTATATCCGAGATGAGGGGTTCAAGGGCCAGAAAAAATAGAGCTGGTGAGAGAGGGCAGCCCTGTCTGGTGCCCTGTTCTAAGCAAAATGATTCTGATAGGGAGCGGTTGATGACGATCCGGGCAGACGGAGAGGTGAGGTGTAGAGGGCCGTTACCATGTCTATATAAGTCTTCCCCAGGTTAAAAGATAACATGCATTGTTCCAAGAAGGACCACAACACCCTGTCAAATGCTTTTTCCGTGTCCAGGATGATGGCAACAGAGGGAGAGGCTGTTATTTTGCCCTTTTCCAAGACATTGCAAAGTAGTCTGGTATTATCGTTGGACATGCAATATTTAAGAAACCCCACTTGAGAGTTGCTAATCAATTTTGGGAGAATGGCATTGAGTCTGTTCACTAGGATTTTTGCATATATCTTGCATATATCTTGCAATCCAGATTGATGAACGAGATTGGACGGTAGTTTTTTTAGGTCGAGCTATTATATCCCGCAGGGATTAATAGCGAGAGCATATAGTAGGGGAAACAAACTCTTGAACAAGGGCGGATTACGTCCAGTTCATGTGATGCACGCGTGTGAGACGCGCGTGCACAAACCCATCAGCCTCGCTCCCATTTGCTCCCCGAGCCAGGCATTTGAAGCTTCCCCAACGCGCGCTCGGCCTCACTTCTCCTCACACCCCCATATGCTCGTTCCCTCCCACCCTTCCGACTTCAAGCATTCAAGCGTGAAGCTTCCCCAGCGCGCGCTCGTCCTCACTTCTCCTCACACGCCATCAGCCATAAACACCATTTGCCTCGTATCAGACTTCAGAGGAATCTGTCTTACAACGGCCCCTGCCCATCCCCCTCCCCCACTACAGAGAGCGTCTCACAGCTGTGCTTTCACTTTCACAGCCGCGAGGCAGTGTCTCTTTCATGGCCAATGCTTTTTTTTTTAAAGTTCAAAATAAATTCAGTTTGTTGCTTCCCGGTATAAAAATATTGTGGAGGCGTTTCTGTTGGCCGATAACCTTTGTACACTATAACGAATGGAAGTGGAAAACACTCAGACATAAGCTTGTAAACATATGCTAAGAACAATTCACAAATCAAGGATGCATCATTTCCATACTAGCTACAAAGCATGTTTTTCGTGTTACAAAACACAATTGTATCAGGGTGCGTGAAGTTCAATATCCCTGCTGCTGAAAATGTAAACAGACAAAATGTTCCACTTCGCTGTGACCCTGACATTCACACCACACCAGGAAATTAGCTTGAGAATAGGTCCCCAGGTCCACATAAAACTAAGAGGAAGGTACCAGTGAAACAAAATTACAGTTTTTAAAGATACACAAGAAAATCGCGCACTTACAGTATCTTTCCATAGCTGTGATTCAGCAATATAGAATTCAGCAAAAAATCTGCTACAATCCAAGCCCCCGGGGTCATCTCCCTTGGCGTTCTACATGCGCTACGCTTTGTTGTTATGTTTCTCTGATTTCAGACAGATTAAGAGCTGCAAACATTACATCCAATCGAGGGGAAAAGACAGCAATACAACCCAGCGTAAAATAAATGATGCAACATTGCCCTAGTTACATGTGCTTTTCCCTTCCCCCACATTGCTGGCTTCTAAGACTTGCTGTATTTTTTCCGCATGTTGGGTCACATTGTGGCTGATTGATTCTCCTTTCGCCTTGCTCAGTCATTCAGATTTGGAAAGTAAATAACAAGTTGACATCATTACAGCTCTCTGCATTACTGTGACACATTCCTCGCTTTACCATAGCACGTCTACTATCAGCGCACTAAAAAATTGAGCTGGGAGAAGTTGCAGACCAGTGCTATCTATATAAACTAAACGCAGAAAAAGTGAAATGGAAATGTACATGCCTTGATTGTGACAACATATTGTGATACCTTGGTACCTTTATATCTTGTACGGGTTTTAATTTTCACATAAATATGTTTTGATTAAATACACGTAATTTTTTTTTCTGGCCATTTTTTTCTGGGATCATTGAGATATGTCAAATCAAAATCTTTTCCACTATTTTTATTCAAAATAGTTTTATTGGGATTTTTAGTAATACAAACATTATTACAAAGAAGAACACAAGGGGGAGAAGAAAAAAAACAGCTAGCAGATATCATTATCAATGTCAAGATTTGTACCTCATTGTGGTACTTCTGATTAACATCAGTAAATGTAGGCTGTTGTTCTTTGGTAAGCGTTGCAACAGGATTATAGGTTGAGGCAATAAGATTGGTATGTGGGAGAGATACACATCACTCATGGACACCACCACATCACTCAGGGGCACCACCACATCCCTCAGGGGCACCACCACATCACTCAGGAACACCACCACATCACTCGGGGACATCACCACATCACTCAGGGGCACCACCACATCACTCAGGGGCACCACCACATCACTCAGGAACACCACCACATCACTCGGGGACACCACCACATCACTCAGGGGCACCACCACATCACTCAGGAGCACCATCACATCACTCAGGGGCACCACCACATCACTCAGGGGCACCACCACATCACTCAGGGGCACCACCACATCACTAAGGGGCACCGCCACATCACTCGGGAACACCAGCACATCACTCGGGGACACCACCACATCACTCAGTGGCACCACCACATCACTCAGGGACCCCACCACATCACTCAGGGACACCACCACATCACTCAGGGACACCACCACATCACTCAGGGGCACCACCACATCACTCAGGGACACCACCACATCACTCAGGGACACCACCACATCACTCTGGGACACCACAACATCACTCTGGGACACCCCCACATCACTCTGAGACACCACCACATCACTCTGGGACACCACCACATCACTCTAATACACCACCACATCACTCTAATACACCACCAAATCACTCTAATACACCACCACATCACTTTATTACACCACCACATCACTCAGCCCAACCACATCATCACTCAGCACCACAACAGCACTGTCCTTGCTTGCTACCAACAAGCATTGCCATAGCCAATAGGACTCGCATTAGGAAAGTGTAAGCTATTGGCTTTGTGAATAACGATGCTATTAATTGATATATTTTGAAAGCCAACACATATTAAAAAAATGTGTCATTTACAATACCAATAGCTCACACTTTCCTATTGCGACATTGCAAATGCTTGTGTTAAAAGGGGGTCTTTACCTTCTTTCGGGATGACAATTATAGTGGCTTCACCCATTGATTTAGAGACAACACTTTTTATAGCAAAGGAATGGAATCATTTTAATAGGTAAGGGCTGAGAGTTTTTTCAAATGCTTTGTAGAAACTGGCCTAAAAGCCATCAGGGCCCGGTACTTTGCTACTTCTAAGGGATTTAATAGAGGAAGAGAGTTCCTTGTCAGTGAAAGGGGATCCTAATTTGGAGCTATCATCCTCAGAAAGTCTAGGGAGGTTTAGCGAACGTAAGTAATTGAAGCATGCCTCTGGGTCAAACGCCATCTTTTTTTGTAAAGGACTTCATAGAAAGACTGGAAGGTGTATAGAATTTTATTTTGTTTGGTATGGATGTTGTTGGCGGGGTCCCTAATCGATGCAGTACTGAATTGCTTTTGTCTATGCTTAAGGTAAGATACCAGTAATTTCCCTGCCTTATTACCCTTGCATAATTTAAGTGCTTTGAATTTATTTATTCACACTCCAGCGCGTCTGCTCACAATTGTGTTGTACTCGTATTTCTTTTTAATAAGCAGGTCTAGGGCGGGCTTATTGTCCAAGTCGGCTGAATGGGAGATTTCTAGTTACTTGATGTCTTTCTCAAGTGCGTCGAGTTCTGAGTTCAATTTTTTGTTGGACTGTGCCCTGATACCTATAATGACGCCCCTAATTGTGGCCTTGAGTGCATCCCAAACAACAGAGGTGTCCGTACCCAGGCGATCATTCAGTGCAATGTATTCTCGAATTGCGTTCTCTAATCATTGCTTGTTCTCTGAGTCTGAGAGGATGTCATCATTAAAGCGCCAGCGTTTCGGGTGTAGGACCTGCGAGTTTAGTGTTGATACAGGAATGGTCCGAAACTAGTTTGGGTGCTATGTCCGTTTCTTCTATGAGGTGTGTGAAAGGGCTGGAGATTAGGGTGTAGTCAATTCTGGAGTAAGAATTATGGGGTGCCGAGTAAAATGTATAATCTCTCCTGTCAGGGTGTTGTAGTCGCCAGGAGTCACTTAAGTTAAATTTGGAGCAGATACGATTGAGTATTTAATGAGATCGTGAAGAATGATATGTGCATTTGGATTGGCGATCTAGAAGAGGGTCTAGAGGAAGATTGAAGTCCCCGCCTACTATCAAGAGTTCCTCTTGAGGAATGCCCTCAATGGAGGTTGAAACAGATTACCAGTAGTCAGGGTCACCAGTATTCGGCCCGTAAATGTTTACTACGTGAATGGCGTCCCCATCTCTCATTAGGTGTGTGACTAACAATCTCCCATCTTTGTCTTGAGTGTGTGAGGTGATGGAAATGTTAGATTTTTTTTTAATTAGGGTGATCACCCCTCTCTTCTTATGGACGGCTGAGGAGCATAGGGTGTACGAGATCCAGTGATGTTTAATGAATCCAATATCTTCTTCTGAAAGTTTCGTCTCCTGGATTAGGATGATATCGCCTTTGGATTTTGCTAAAAAATCAAAGACTTTTCTATGTTTTACTGGGTGAGTAAGGCCTTTGACGTTTAGGGAACCTATGTTAAGGCTTTCTCCCAGAGTTTTAGTCTAAGTCATCTAAATGGTAGGGATCGCCAAGGAAGTGATCGGCTCTATGATAGGTATGGCTGTGTACGCGAAGATACCAATTTTAGTGACACCAGAGGTATCTGGCACACGGCATGGATCCGACTAGATGTAGGGCCTGTCTCATGGTGGAAAACCTGTGGTGTCCGTTATGGCATGTATGATACTGCTTTTGAGATTTGGTCAGCGACTAACAAAAGAAGAAATAAGAACAATAAGGAAACAACCAATATTACATTTACCCCCAAAACCCACTCCCTCCCTCCCTCCCTTCCCTCAGTGCCCTTGCTCCCCCATCCCTCCCGCCCCTCCCAACCCATCCCCTTCCCCCCAGAAAACTCGAAGTCAGGAGTTGCGACAGCAGTACCGTCTAAAGGCAACACAGAAAGATATAGTAGGGCAGTGTCTCAACAGGAGAAATGTAAGTAATGATTTACCCCACTACAAATATGTGGTAACCTATACTGAAGCATAAGTGAGTCTTATCACCTAGCTGTAACTTAAGCACACTTTAAGCACATTTTAACACATGAAACATAGTGACCACATAAATGGCCAACGAGAGCATTTAACCTTGTTGAGTGTACTGAACGTAATGAACTATGTTAACTAATTAGGACTGCATAGCCCTGATTATACTAGTAAACTGCCCCTGTTAGGGGTCCATCACGTCATGTCATGTATCCAATTTTTTGGCATGTAGCTAACTTACGGCATGAAGCCAACTAGATTATTTGGCAACTTTTTGTAGCTAAAGGAATAGCATGTTGAGCACTCTGACAAGATGAAGATAATAAAACAGAGATACCAGTGGAGCACAAGGGTTCGGCAGTTCAGTGGATAGTCGTGTTGTGAGTGTCCGTTTTCCGCTTTTTGGATGAGCCACTAGATAAGTCCATAGTCTGTGGAGGCGAGACTTCTAGATGACATGCATGATCCTGAGGATTTGAGAAGACATGCGATCTGCCATGTTCGATAATCTTAAATTTTGACGGGCCAGCAAAGGAGAATTGAATGTCTTTCGCCTTCAGTTTATCTCTTAGAGCCAGGAATCCTTTCCTCGTTTCAACAGTCTCTTTGGAGTAATCTTAAGAAAAGAGTATGCGATGACCTTCCCAGGTGATGTGGTGGTTTTTCCTGGCGAATTATAAGATGGCATCAGCGTGTTGGTAGCGTAGTGGCTTACAGATCAAGGGACGAGGGCCTTTCTTCCCTTAGGCATAGAATGTTGGTATGTTGGTATTCTGTGTGCCCTGTCCAGTTCTAGGCCGTGTTGGAATTTGATCCCCGTGACTGTCGGAATCCAAGCTTCAAGGAAGGCCACACAGGAATCCGCATCCTTTTCTGATTCTTGGGGAACGGCAAAAATACGTACATTTCCTCTTCTATTGTGATCCTCTAATTCAGCATTTTGCCACTTGAGATCAGTTGTAGCATTCTGAAGATGCTTTATGATTTTGGAGGATTGGGAGGTTCTGTCCTTTACATCGCTTACACGTTGTTCCGCCTCACAGATGCTTTTGTTCCTAGAACTCATGTCCGCCCTGATTGCTGTAAGTTCCAGTTGCATGGTATCAGTATTGCTTTTCCTCGATTTGGCTAAATCATGGACTTCAGCCAGTTTTTTAAGGATCATGTCCATCGTGCTGGTCAGATCTGATTTGGCTTTGATTGGAGATTCCGACATTGTTCGTTCAGGTCTTACTTTCTTATTGTTGGTCCTACTGTCCCTGTCCACCATTTTCAGCACGTTCTAGGAGAATGGGGGATATGCCAGGCAAGTCAAAGTTTATTCTAAGAGGTCTTGTTGGTAACCCCTCTTCTGCTTACTCTTGTTCTTCTCTGCACTTTTGTCTTTTCTTGGCTTGCGGATGACTTTTGTGCACAAGGTTGCAAGGGATGAGACAATGAGACTTACTTTGCTGTGAGGGAGTGTAGCAGAACAGCAGTACAGTAGCAACACCACCGGAGAATTACGAGGGAGAGCACGCTGGGTCTGATGTTGGTGCTGGTAGGTAGGTAGGTAGTCGCCACACTTGAGGATTGTGCTGTAAGAGAGCTGACGGGCAGGTTGTCAGTTGGCGGTAATTTAGACCCACTGGCATCCCATTTGTGGAATTGACTTGCGATCGAAGATGGTAAGGCCCGGTGTTGCAAGAATGGCCTGGTGCTGTCGGTTAGAAGAAGGATCAGCATGCAGCCATTTCGCCATGCAGTATGTTGGCAGTTTGTAATCATAGGACACCCCTGTTGCGTGCAGTTTGTGGGGTTGACCAGCACTGGTCCGATTTAGTAGGGCAAGGTACAGAGGAAAGGCTGCGCTAGGATACCTTAGAGTTGCAGAGTCGCCGAGCAGGACCGGGGGAGTTAGCGCGCCATCTTTGCAGCCATTAGGAGTTGTAGCGTGCACCACAGCACTGGGTAGGGATTTAGCGAGAAATGTCGCTGCAAGGACACATGTAGGAGATTCACTTCCAGCTCACAGGTTGCTCTCTGAAGACTCACCCTCAGCGCTCAGATTGCTCTCATCCTGACTGGGATCGGCAGCTCGTTGTCGGGGGTTGGGTGATTCTTTCGCATGACCCGTATTACCTAGCTCCGAAGTAGCCCCCACACAGCGGTGGTCCGTATTCGTCAAGCAGGTCCTGGGAGTCGCGCAGGTCCTGAGATTTGGCGCGCTCTCGGTGCCGGCAGTGAACGCATCACCTCACTCGACTTTTTCCGCCTCCATCAGTGAGTCAGGCAGCACGCAGCAGAACAGGGGACTTGATGGGGCATAACGTAGCTCCTAGGCGCTGGTGGGGGGATAGGCAGATCACTTAACTCTTGTAACCAGCGAGGGCGTTTGAAGAAGATGTATGTAGAGGGCTCTCCACAGCATTCAGGGAGGCAGCATTACTCGCAGCGCCATTTTCCCCTCAGTCGGCGCCATTGCTGGGTCAGGCAGCTCATCTTCGGGGGACCGAGGTGAGTATTACTATTAATTTCTGCATCAATGGGGCACCCACCTTAAAGAAATGCTGGAGTTGCGTGTAGAGATGAGTCCGGTCAGATTGTCGAAGGGCCTCAACTTGTGCGAGTTGTGATTTAGTTAATGCAAGTCGGAACCATTTTGATACTCCGCGGCAGGCTCAGCATGGGTCCGCTGATGGTGTCGATTTCATCGGTTAAGGACATCTGCGGATCGAAATTTCGGTGTCGGCGTGTTCCACAAGATGTAAAGACTCAAGGCCCGGTGTTCTTTTCTCGGAGAGTGTCGGATTGCCTCCTAAAAGTAGACAAAGTCGCTCTTCTGCGTGCTGAGCGACGGGTTCAGGCAGCCATTACCACTGCCGTCCAAGGCACGCTACAATTATAAGAATTGAAAGATTCTAGCAGTACTTTACAATTGAATTATAGAGATCTTTATGCTCCTTGATATTATTGCTTTCCTTTGTTCCCCGGCACCTCTCGCTCTCTCTCTCTCTCTCACCCTCACTCTGACTGTCTCCCTCTCTCTCTCTCTGTCTTACTTCCTCTCTCTCCCCCTCTGTCACCCTCACTCTGACTGTCTCCGTCTGTCTCCCTCCATCTCTCTCCCTCCCTCTGTCTGTCTCTCCCTCTGTCTCCCTCCCTCTGTCTCTGTCTGTCTCCCTCCCTCTGTTTCCCTCCCTCTGTCTAACTCCCCCTTTCTGTCTCCCTCTGTCTGTCACCCTCTTTCAACCTCCCTCTGTCTGTCACCCTCTGTCTCCCTCCCTCTGTCTCCTTTCCTCTGTCTCCTTACCTCTGTCTCCCTCCCTCTGTCTCCTTCCCTCTGTCTCCCTCCCTCTGTCTCCTTCCCTCTGTCTCCCTCTCCCTCTGTCTCAGTCTGTCTCCCTCCCTCAGTCTCACTCTCCCTGTGGCTCACTCTCCCTCTGTCTCCCTCCCTCTGTCTCCCTCTCCCTCTGTCTCCCTCTGTCTCCCTCCTCTGTCTCCCTCCCTCTGTCTCCCTCCTCCCTCTGTCTCCCTCTGTCTCCCTCTGTCTCCCTCCTCCCTCTGTCTCCCTCCTCCCTCTGTCTCCCTCCCTCTGTCTCCCTCTCCGTTCCTCTGTCTGTCTCCCTCTGTCTGTCTCCCTCTCCCTACCTCTCCCTCCCTCCCCCTCTGCGTCCTTCTCTCTCTGTCTCCCTCCCTCTCTGTCTCCCTCTCTCTCTGTCTCCCCCTCTCTCTCTCACCCGCTGTCAACCTCACTCTGACTGTCTCCCTCCCTCTGTCTCTGTCTGTCTCCCTCCCCTCCTCTGTCTCCCTCTGTCTGTCAACCTCTTTCAACCTCCCTCTGTCTGTCACCCTCTGTCTCCCTCCCTCTATCTCCTCCCCTCTGTCTCCTTCCCTCTGTCTCCCTCCCTCTGTCTCAGTGTGTCTCCCTCCCTCTTTCTCCCTCCCTCTGTCTCCCTCTCCCTCCCTCTGTCCCACTCCCTCTGTCTCCCTCCCTCCCTCTCCCTCTCTCTCTGTCTCCCTCTCTCTGTCTCCTCTCTCTCTCTCACCCTCTGTCACCCTCACTCTGCCTGTCTCCCTCTCTCTCTCTCATCCTCTATCACCCTCTGTCACCCTCACTCTGACTGTCTCCCTCTCTTTCTCTCCCTCCCTCCGTCTCCCTCTCCCCTGTCTCCCTCTGTCTACCTCTGTCTGTCTTCCTCCGTCTGTCTCCCTCCCTCCCTGTCTCCCTCCCTCTCTGTCTCCCTCCCTCGCTGTCTCCCTCTGTCTCCCTCTCTCTCTGCCTTTCTCTCTGTCTCCCTCCCTCTCCCTACCTCCCTCTGTCACCCTCTCCCTCCCCCCTCTCCCTCCCTCTGTCTCCCTTTGTCTCCCTCTGTCTCCTTCCCTCTGTCTGTCTCCATCTGTCTCCCTCCCGCTGTCTCCCTCCCTCTGTTACCCTCCCTCTGTCACACTCCTCCCTCTGTCTGTCTCAATCCCTCTTTCTGTCTCCCTCCCTCTCTCTGTCTCCTCTGTCTCCCTATGTCTATCACCCTCTGTCTCCCTTCCTGTGTTTCCTCCCTCTGTCTCCCCCTCCCTCCCTCTGTCTCCCCCCCTCGTCTGTCTCTCCCCCTCTGTCTCCCTCCCTGTCTCCCTCTCTCTGTCTCCCTCTCTCTGTCACCCTCTGTCTCCCTCCCTCTGTCTGCCTCTCTATCCCTCCCTTCCCCCCTCCCTCTCCCTTTGTCTCCCTCCCTCTCCCTCCCTCTGTCACCTCACCTGGCGTGCGTGTGTGTCAGCCGGGGCTGAGACAGCTTCCCGGACACACCTGAGTACTTCACAGGTTTTTAAAAGACCACTCACTTGTTAATGAGGCAATGTTGTATTTCACCTCTGCTTGGCGCCCCTGCATCTCCACTCTGACCTTCGCGGGAATCGCCCGGCCCCCATTGAGCGCTGCTGCAACCGGCAGTGTTTGCAGACACAGGACACTCTTTAAAAACTTTTTAAAAAACACAGGTAGGATGTATGCAAGGTCCGCGGCCTGCCACGGAAGGCTTGCTGGGCCGCTGGCGGCCCGTGGGCCGTACTATGAGTACCCGTGCTCTAAGGCATCAATGTAAACATGACTACACAAATCCCCTTGGCTTGCTGGTCTCTGTTTTTTAATTATTTAATCATAAACGTTTAATACCCTTGCACCTAAACAATGCAGTAGAATTTCCTTTTTCTTTTCAGCAGTAAAATCCTCATCAGCTTCTTCAAAGTACTCACACCAGTCTTCCCATTTGAGGCTAGGTTGGCCTGATGCTGGTAAGAATGGCTGAGGAGGTAAAAGGTTTCAAATGTTCCCTGATGCCATGAGTTCTGCACAGAATTTAATTAAATACTTCACAAAATACACTGTAAGAATGACCAATGTTGCTATAATGTACAAATCACCTTGTATTAAAGTGTACACATAACTGCATATGCACTGTATAGGTGTAAACCCTGAAAGTAGGTTGAACAAGGTGTGCACTTCACCCAATATGCACTTACCGCAATCTTGAAGAAAGTGTACACATAACTGAAGTTGTAAGGATATAACGTAAATACTTAATAAATTAGACCTTCTATTCCTGTCTTTATTTCCTTTTCACAGACACCAAGTGAATTGTATGCACATTACTGCACAAATGCGCTGACATGGACTTAACACAACCCTTTAAAAGTGTGGACTGCTCTTAATAAGGTGAAAAGTGTGCGCATCACTGCACATGCTCGCTGACTCAAGGAGTAAATACTGCCCTTGAAGAACTGTAATCTTCATTCTCAGGGAATACTTACTAATAAAAAAAGAACTTGGCACAGAAGCTGAATATATGAAAAGACATCTTTATTAAATTTAATAAGTGAGGCCACGTCACACAGAAGCCGTAGCAACTGAATGAGGTAGTCTGAAGAGTACAGAAAACAGAGGCCTTTTATATGCTTAGGGTTACAAACTTCAGCATACAAGTAAGGGGCAGTCCTTGCTTTTGCAAGCATGCAAAATGCCTAACATTCCTTCTTACACAAGCCGGACAAACCCATAATAAAAGGACCACAACCCATATCATAAACAGACCATAAAAGAAGGAACAGAAACAGATAGAAGTGGGATAAGGTATGTTTGTGTGCAGTAAACATTTATGATGTCCTGTGCTCTGATCCTTAATCTTGATCAGCTAAAGGGCAGGAACTGGTTTAACAAGGTCAGCTTCAGGCAACAGGGTCAGTTCACTCAGGTCAAACAGGAGTCAGCACGAGCTCGAGCTAAGGTGTAAATGTCCTTAAAAGACTAGTTCAGCCACAATCATCGGCCTATGTGAGGGCAACCACAAAATGGCTGGCATACACAAAATGGAACCCACGGGTTCAGAATTCACAGAACCTCAGACCCTCCTTTTGCCCTTACATAGGCAATCACTCAGTCTGTATCTGAATCGATGTCAATATTATCCGTTATTCCCTTCACTAAGGCATTATTACTCGAGTTATCTTTCATGGAACGCAAGGGATAGACTTTGTTGGCATAAATAAACATCGTCTGATATGCCCATACAGACCCATTGTAGCTAAATGACAGAACCAAATAGGGAATATCTCTATCTGTAGTATGTGGCATAAGACCACACACCCAACAATTAGTGGTGTTCATTACTAACTGGTGTTGATGCAGAAGCTGTACAAAGGAATTATTAGTACACTCTGACCTCCTAACCAGTTCATGTTCAGGTAAAATATGGAAATAATGCGAAGAAGTAGTAGTAGGAAGAGACATAGGTTGGGAGGTGGGTACAGATGTCAATTGGGTAGCAAAAACAATCCAACCCACAAAAGACAATGTCATGCTTAAAAATACTAGACAACATGTTATTAAGAACATATGGACAACAGGAGAAAGTAATGACCACTATTACAAACAAAATTATCATTTTTCACAACTCTAAGCAGAAAGCAAATCCTAAAATTATCTAGTAAATTTTTTTATGGCTCCTTTGCATTTCAGTAACTTATTATATGTTCAGGTGAAACAGTGGTGATCCTCATCAATGCTCTGAGGTGAAAAGGGATATTCTTCCACAGGGAATGGACTTTATTCTGCTTTTACTAAACAGAATACTACTTTAAAACAATGCCAGCAAAACAGCAAAAATCAGTCTCCTAACACCCATTTTATGCAATCGCACGGGAAATACCCAGAGTCCATCCAAGCCTCTCCGGCAGGCTTCTATTGTTCATCAAATCCTCTTCTGTTGTTTTCTTCCGCATGGGCCTCTTCATTCAGGCCTTTCATGAAAATGGTCCTTCTCAGTATCCGTCGGAGTGCCCTCCTGGCAAACACTCGCAGCTTATTTGAAAGTCTCAGTGTCTCAAGGCAGTGCACCAATATCTCTCCTCTGCGGCAGGCACTACAGATAGTGTGCTCTCCATTGAGCATGGGCACAGATCATCTCATGCAGACCCAAGTACTATTAATCAGGAAAGAGCAACAGGCTTTCATACTCAGCAACACTTTCAAACTCCAACACTCGCTTTTCAGTGTCAGAGGATGATCGGGCTGCTCTTTCATTTAATCATAGGTACCACAATGTAGTGCCTTTTGCCGGTCTTTGGTCCTCCGGTGCACTGCACTTCCGTTGGAGCAAAGGAAAAGGGGTTGTGTGGCCAAAACTCAGGCCAAGGGGCTCAAGGGACTGCACACTGTCAGAGGTTACCAGCACATGACAGGTGGAACACTGAAGCCTCAAAACAACATTAATCCTTCTCTTTCGCTCTTTTGCACTGAAATTCTGGTTCTGTGATGTCCAATGCCATCTGATGGAGCAAGTTCGATGCTTTGGAGATACCATTGATTGCGCGCTGGCGATTGCTTGTCCAGCCTTACTGCTTTCTGGGTGCTGGGACTGTAGCTGTCACTGATGGGAATTAGACTTACATCAGAGTTCCGCAGGTTATTATGACTTAATCCCGCAGAACCTAGTGATGTAGGAAATGAGACATAGTTGTTATTTTCCTTCAATTCAGTAGAAAAACAGTTCATTGTATAACAAGGGGACTGCAAGCAGGTGGCCTGCAATCTGCGAGGGAGTGGCCATATGCCATGGGACAATTCTGGTCTAGAGTATACTGTCATTCTCAAAGGCAATACAAAGACAAAGACAAAGGCAATAAGCAAAACAGTGCCTCTAATCTCTTCAATTGGGTTTCCATATGAGAGCATATCCTCTACCATCTAAGGGTAGATAACTACATGAGAATTCTATCTAAATGGATGTCCTCACACATAGTGGCATCATCTAATGGGGTAAACATATTTTTTCTCTCAATGATTACATATAGGTGTCCCTAAATTCTTTATCTAAAACATCTAAAAAGAGAAATCGCATAATACATATTATCAGGGACATGTCGATACCTCCCTTTTAATAACTGTGCATCAAGTGCACTACGCAATACACAGGCTAATAATCAAAATGTGGAAACTTGTCTTACTATAGTATTGAGTCAGTTACCCAGTCCATCATTACCATGACGGTCAGACTGGAAAACATCGAGGTAGGCCTAAATAAAATTCTTAAAAACCAGTCTAGTTATACAAAACAGATTTATACATAATATGGGGTTCCTAGTACATTACTCCAATCTGGAAGTATGAACCTAATACAATAATAACAATAAAAGAAGGCTAACTGGTGAAAGGAATATGGAAAAGGGAAAATGGGACTAGGACACAGCTAAAATCCCCAATTACTAGGCACGATGCAACATCAATCAGGGGAGAAGTGACGAAAGAAAAATCTATAGGAAGAACAAGAAATTTCTTGGGTGATAGTCAAGCATGTGACACAACACCAAAGTGGGGGGGTGATACACAAAAATCAAAATAGTTCATGAATGTTAGCTCAACCGCTGGCCTCTACACCATATACGGTAATCTCAGCTAATGTTCCAGTTCCTTTTTCAGGGAGGAAAAAAAAAAATAAGCCTTGTTTCCTTTATGGTACAAAGCCATACACTATTCAGGAAGCAGAACAAAACTGACTAATGTAATATAAAAATTAGGTCACCATGCACAAAAGTCACAGATCTATAATTTATCCTTACGTCCAATTCAGGATGCATAAATTTAGGGCTGCCTGTTCCTTACAGGAAAGGGGGCAGTAATATGACTGTAGGTGAAACCTTGTTTCCTGTATATCTCTTTTATTTTACTTCAATACTATATAGCCAAAATAGACATGCACTGGTGAAGTGTTGTCTGTCTTTCTGTGAAATTTAGTGTCAAAGCAAATCTACCCAACTGTTTGCAGGATACACATCGTCATGTATATCCCTTTGTCGTGTATTCCTATAGGTTCTGAATCAATCCCCCTATTCCTGACCCTGTTCTGGTTAAACTAACTATCAAGTTAACTAACAGTCAGCCCATGAGGCAAGAAAAGCCCCCATGATGCAGATACCGTTATCTGACGCAGTCACACTACGGCACAGGAACGTGTTATCTGATTAGGTCATAACGCTTGAGATCTAATTAGACAAGCGACATTCCTCCAGCCCCTGATAAGGCATACGACGTTCTCATAACAAATCAAACCTATGACAACCTGGAAAATCCGTGCGGCCATTGTTTTGATTTCACAGAGAACTTTAGTAAAAGAATGTGCTAACGAGCAAGTCGTATGACATCTTTATTGACGTATCTATGTCCATCCTTACGTCAATCTCGGCACCTTTAAGGTATAAATATTGCCGATCTTGCCCTATGCAAACACACGCGTGGTGACAAGACGGAGCAGCCATACTTGCCAAAGCCGAGAGCAGAAGCAGACCCCGCTGGCGCAGCCCCGCCTTCCTGACGCGCTGAGAGACGCGCTGCTATCTCAAGCCGAGAGACCCAGCACCGGCGCTTTCGGGCAGCCCTCGCAGGCGGCCTGGAATATCGAGAGCAGAGAAAGAGATACCATTCCTCATTCATCCTAAATTCCAGGTACAGAACTGAATAACCCCTCACAGAGAATTCTTTAGTTATTCACTTGGCAAAAACAAACTTAACTTAAACTGTAACTTTCTATTCCCGCCCACGCATTAGACTTAGGTCAGGTACACGGGGTAGGCGTATTTAGAAACACCAGTTGAGTACGTTTAGTCAAATGTATATGTGTATGTAAATATATTTTAATCATTTGAAACATCATATGGCTCAGAAACCATATCAATGTTTTTACAGTATTATTTTATACTATTGCTTTTAATGTATGCACTTTACTTAACTATAAGTATTGCAATAATATCGATCCATTTCTCATGTATGAGAAAAGAGACTGATCAATAAATAACACCTTTTTATTGAACACGCCCGTCTCTTCCTTTTCTCTACATTCTGATGAGACTAAGAATGCACGTACTGACTGAGTAAAATAATTGCCTTGTGCTCACACGACTCTGGAGATTGACTTTTGATTAGGGGAGAGCAAAGTTGTCATGTTCTATGGTTGTCAGAAACTAAATCCCTTCTTGTCTAATCAGGGAAGTTAATTCCTCCTTGAACATTCGAGAAAGTTTCTAGCGAACTCTGAGCTAAGCTGGCAAACCCAAAACTTAAGTCTAGTATCGACAGTAGTAGACCTAGTTAACGTCTGGCCTATGCCTTTACTGCTGTAGGTATTATTCCAATGCGCAGAGCCTATTGGGAAAATAGGAGCTACACTACATGGCGCCCAACGCGTTTGGAAAGGGCGATAAAACTAACGTAAGACATTTAGAGTAACTCAGTCGTGCTTTCTCACTCAGACCCCTTTTCCCATTATACTCCAAAGACGTCTGGAGTGGGTGAAAGGTTATATCCTCCAAAACCTCGCAGGAGGGAACTCCTATGTATGGTTCTTGGTATAGTCAATGTTGAAGGATACACTGTTCCAAAATATTGTGCATCTAATCTCTGTTTCCATAAAGAAACCTGATCTGCAAACAGCTATAATACCATCCGGTCAGTAAAATGACTGAAAGTGATGATGAAAGAGAGGCAGTTAGATTAGCAACTGAACTCGCAGATGCTGATGCTACCATGCAAGCAGCAGACGCGGATATAATACTCATTCCGGTCATCAAAAGGAGATCTATAACTCTAAAACTTATAGAAAATGGACTGACACCTAGAGGTGGCACAGTCATATTCGTAATTGAGGCACACGAATATCGGCAGACAGAGGTATATTATACATGGATACATTTTCCAGCAGCAAATGCTGTAACAAAGTACTTCCACTATTACAAAGTAGAGGAACCTCCTAATGAGTACACTCCTTTCGAGGAAGTGGAAGTACCACTCAAATTCCAAGAGCATTTGCTCTTATTTGATGGCGCCCTAAAACATAATAATCACATCACCAGGCTCGGTCCTTTAGGAAGACCAGGAGCAACGTGGCCGGTACTAGCCGGATACACACCGCATCCAAACTTCGAAAGAATGCCTGCAGCAGATCTTTTAGTACAACTAAAACAATTAATAAAAATTCATAGACAATTAGTTCAGTATGTAATGCGGACTTCAACAATTCAGCCAGCGATTAAACTTCCACAGCTGACCCCTCACCAGGGGAACACAAATAAAATCACACCACAGAACATCCAATCCTGCCTAGGTAAAGTTCCGGCTAAACGGGAACAAATACCATTCTGGTTTGCACAGAAAATCACCCAAATAGAGGCGGTGTTTCCTGACACCACCCCGCTAGAAAAACACAGGATTCTGACTATATGTCTCCCAATGGGAATGGCACCACACATAGAGGACTGTGACACTTGGGGTACAGTCTTTGCTTCCATCTACACAAAAACGCACGGTGTTCCATCCATTTCGGTAATACCAGATGTGCTAAAACAAATTCAAGATGAATACGGTCCAGAACCAGCTTTAACTCTTGGTATGAAATTACTGAAAGACTTCAAGCAGGTCTCGGCTATATTATTAGCCAACATAAAAGGTGAAGCAGCAAACGTGGCGATCCGCCAGAGGTTAAAAGAGACAGATATAGCAGACCAACCAGCTGAAATTGCCAGAATCATAGAAAAATCCTATGAGGAACTAGGTAGAGATAGTCTAGGTGGAATACCAGTAAAACCGCAACTGACTGAAAGTCCAGAAAAAATATTTTTTAATAATAATTCACCAAAAAAGAACTGGGATGGAAACAAACAATCCAATCCTAAAGAAAAGAAATTCCAGTCCCGAGGAAGGTCTCCTAGGCAAAGAGAGAAATCTCCAAACCGCAGACAGAGGTCACCGCAGTGACCCCTCTGGGAATAGATATAACCTTAGAAATAGGGATAATATTAAAAAACCTGATAGATATCAAGACATTGATACACGTCCCTCTCAATCTTTTCAGAATTCCTCGCAGAAATCGGAAAGAAGAGGACGATCAGAACAAAGAGAAGAGCACGCCAAGTCCAAAGACAAGGAACCTGCTCAACTAAAAAAGAAATTACAATTTCCAAAAAAGAAGGTAGCCAGTATCAAGGTAGTTAACAATGCCGAGAATACTGAGGACACAACTGAAAAACGGAGAGTGGGCTCAGACAATGCTAGACAGCGCAGCAGAGGTGAGCATAGCTCGCAAAGTCCTTATGAATCATCTGGAGACAGTGGACACGAATGAATATCTTCAAGTGGAAACTGCAGACACCAGAGTTAGCAAGCCCCACAAGATATACGAGATAACATTACGTATAGAGGGAGATAAGACTAGGAAAATAAGGGGACTATTTTGGGATAACCTCTCCAAGGGCTATGACATCCTTCTAGCTGAAAAAGACTGGCCACCAGAGTTTGTCAGGGAGTGCCCTCATGGCGAAGAAGTAATTATGCCTGCCTTCTCGAATCAAATCCCGATTCATAAAAAATACACACTTGCTAGAAAGTGGGCAGTGGCCTTAGCACCTGCTTTATATAAAAATCATGCAGGATGGGATGAGGATTCTCCTCCTCACAAAATCCAGTTAAAATCACAACCTACTGCACAAAGGCAGTACCCAATTAAGCAAGAAGCTAAAAAACAGGTAAATGAAATACTAGATCAGCTAGAATACCAAGGGGTGATTGAAACTTGCACCTCACAAATGAACAATCCTTTGTTTCCGGTCTCCAAACCAGACAATTCATATCGTCTAGTTTTGGATTACCGACACCTTAACACATGTTGCAAAACCTTTGCAGTGCAAAACTCACACAGTGCTGCACTAATGAATAACATAGTGCGCAAAAAATACAAAACAACCTTGGACATCTCCAATGGATTCTTTTGTCAAAATATAGCACCAGAGAGCAGATATTTAACTGCATTCTCAGTAAATGGCACTCAAAAACAATTCTGTCGGTTAGCCCAGGGGTACAAGAACAGCCCGGGGGTATTCTCAGCGAGAGTAACAGAATTACTACAACTATATGATGATGAAGCATTATCTTATGTCGATGACATTTACTTAACAGATGATGACTTGGAGACTCACTTGAAAAGAGTGAACACCATAATACTTGGTCTCGCTGCAGAGGGTTACAAATTCAACTTCAAAAAATCCAGAATTGCCCATCTGACGGTCCTATTCTTAGGATATGAGTTATCAAGTGAAGGCAAAAGCCTGGCAGACAATTTCCTAGAGAAATGTGCCGTAATCCAAGCTCCTAAAACACTAAAAAACCTACAGTCAATTCTAGGCTTCCTAAATTTCGGAAGAACATACATTGCAAATTACGCAGAAAGGGTCAAACCCCTTTATGATCTAATTAAACCAGACTTCAAAAGATCCAGTTGGACTCAAACACACACAGAAATTTTGAGATCCCTACAAACAGACATGCTAATTAAAACAAAATTAGAAACACGTGATAACACACGCAATCTTGTGATTCGAGTCATCCCAGGGAGATGCGGATTCACATACCTGACCTCTAATGAGGGAGAAAAGGTACCAATTGCATTCAAATCACACATGTACACAGAAGCTGAACAGAAATTCAGTAATACAGAAAAAATCATTCGCGCAGTTCAAACCGCAATAGCTAGAGAAAAAGACATAGCTGACGGTAGACATATCACAGTCAGAACAGCTGAATCAGCCTTTGAGGCACTAACAACACCGTGTAATTTACCGACAACAACATTGAATCCGGAATGGATACAATGGGTGAATTCAATCACAACGGACAAAGTATACTACTACTTTGATCCAGAACTAGAAGAATTAAAAAATCTAAAATATGAAAAGACGTATCCTCTGCCAATCGACATTCTGCCTCTACGACATTACGCCTGTGTAATCTATACAGACGGACATGCTCAACCCTCCGTTTGGGGAGAACAAGCATACAACCCCACATGTGAGATTACAAAAGAAGTGTGGCGCGGAGGTAAACTAAGACCTCTATTAACAAAATCACACTCAGTAGAAACTAATTCAGAACAACAAACTGAAATAATAGCTTTGAAAATGGCGCTAGATAATGCGGATCGCGAATTCCCGACACTTATAGTGTCAGATTCGTATTACTGCGTCAAATCATACAACAAGGATTTGCAGACATGGATTCAAAACGGTTACAAAGATGACACAGATGCACCAATAAAGCAGAAACTGCTCTGGGAACAAATAGCTCTTTTACAAAAAGAACTACCAAAGACTCACGTGACACACTCACTGAGTCACCAGCGTGATGGCGTTCACGTTGCAGGGAATTCATTGGCTGAAACAGCTGCAGCGGCAGCCACTAAATCGGCTCCCGTAGTTCGAAAAAAGCGTACATTAAAATACATTGACGGTGAAACATTGCTGGCGGTGAAAACGTCATCAAAAGGCGACTGCTCAGCGTTACCGATCAACTATCCACTCAATTATACATACATAATCGATGCAAACTCCGTCCCTTTTGCTCGAATCCCTGGAGTGGGGGATAGAGTGATTCCAAACATGGACAGGAGAAGCTTGTTAATCGCAGACGCACATATGGGCGAGGGTCTCAAACACCTCAAACTAAAAGATTCTCTGGAAGATTTACAATCACGGTACTGGTGGCCAGGCATGAGCCTGCATTACACCATGTTTGTAAAAAACTGCCCAAACTGCAACAGAGATCGCAGTGGGGAGAGAAACAGTTTAATACCTCGTCGTATCAAGGCAGATAATATGACCAATAAAAAGCAGGGCTTGCGATTAACATATACAGGCTAGTTTCCACTTATAATGTAGATCCTCAGCACTCGGCTGACGTCCGGACTGTTATACAAAGATTTGCGAGTCTAAATGGCATATACGCTAAGAGCATGCTACGTTTGACCATTGTTTTCACTCAGGCACACCAGCCTGGGGGGAAACATGGCCAAATGAGCACAGTCCAGCGGGAATCTTCTCACTTCCTTCCTGAGGGTACGGGATGGTGTAAAGAAAAAACCAAGGCAGAAAGCAATCTATAATGGAAAGTTCGGGAGCTGGGTGGGTCAAACATCTAATAAGTGTCCAACGTAGTCTAAATAACTTGCCAAGAAATTCTCTGAAGGGATTCAGTCCGTACGAATTATTATTTGGAACTAGAATGATTATCTCTGACCTCGACAGTCAGACTTCAGTGGTTAAAGAAAAAAGCTTTGATGTCAAAGACCGTTTGGCTATTTTGCAGGACTTAAACAAAACAAGAAAAGACCTGAGCAACATACAGTTGAAACAACAGCCAACAACCACTGAAGAATCACCACCTGTCCCAGCAAGACCTGTCTGGATTCCAAAAGTCGGGGATCTAGTCAGGGAGAAGATCGCGGTAAAGAAGGAATTTGGGCCTTCTTACAGAAAAGCAGTTCCTGTCTTGTCTGTCAACGGGACAAGATCAGTTGTACTACCGCCACTTGCTGGTAAAAAGGAGAACCGAGTTGTATCCATCGACCTGGTAAAACCACAACATGTGGCCGATAACAAACAGTAGGCCAAGTGGACTCCCAATAAGTAGCAGAACACCAAGGTTTGCTACCAGTACAGAGGTCCTATCAAAAAGGCTCATCACATTCGAAACGCCTACAGAAGAACAGCAAGGACTATGCAACAATGCAATAGAACTAAGACCTCTGAAAACCCAAATAAAAACATTTAGCAGAGACACACCAATCTATACTGAAGTACCAAGTGACAATGCAAGAAACGAAAATCCTGAACCAATTGGAACAATTGACAGAACTGCATCCGGTTACTTCATAAACTTCGATGATTCCTCTGAAAGCCTCAGTGAATCAAAGACACAGCCATCATCAAAATCCTTTAAAGACAAAGCTAAGGAACTTTTGAACCAACTGAAAGAGACATATCTGGTTTCTCCATGGATTGAATTTTGGGTGGGTTTTGGTGCATTTATCCTCATACTTTGGCTCATCATGGTATTTACTTTGGGACGCTTCATTGAGGGAAAATATGCTAAAATGGACACAGCAAGTCAGAACATCAACTTGATCCTCAAACCACACACATCTTCACACGTCGAGAAAAGAGAACTTTCTTCAGAACTTTCGTCAGCCAACTTCACAGCCAATCCGATACCTGGTGGGGTAGCCTGGGACAACACTGACTATGAAATTTATGGTCCGGTCGAGATCCTGAAATATCCACACCAAATCAAGATCTCCTTGAGTGACTTTGCAAAACCAAACTCATTTGCTGATGATTGGGACTTCGAAAACATTAATAATATGATGTCTGATTTAGTAATGTCTGCTAAATTTACAAAACATGATTATTTGCAAGGTTCTACAAATTATGATAGTATGTACTGCTATAACCATTATGGTAACCATTTTTTGCATAAATCTGCACAACCTAGAAATGTTTTAAATTATAATCAATGGGAACATTGTGCTACACCTCCAAAAGGGAGCTCAAGAACCGTTTATGACAAATATTCATATTTTTCAGGTTTTAACATAAGTAATGCTGAAACATTTTATTTCAAATTGTCAAACAAGACAGGGATGAAAACCATGATAACCAACACAAAGTTGATATATTCAGATTCATTCTTCGAAAAAATGAATACTTTTGGATTTGATTATTGGGACAAAAATGTTGATTTGAAAAGTGTTTGGGGTACAAAAGAATGGCAAGTACAGGGTTTAGAAGCTTTGTTTAGAGCTTGCATGATCACCAGAACAAATGATATTTTTAAATGACACTGTTCAACAAACCACCTGTCTTGGCTTAGCCAAAATCGAAGATTTAAATAAACCGTCTATTCCAAAGCCAACAATGTTTAGCAATAGCTCTGATACAGATGAAGACATAGACGTAAACCATATATTAAACCAAAACAGAACACATCCTGATTGGAAACAGTGGTTGATCTGGCCCACAGATACAAATAACTGTCAAGACAGATTCCTGAATAAAACACAGGGGTTCAAAATGACCAGGCCAGACCCTAGATATCCCCAAAGACATCACCCAGGGATAATAACAACCTACAGTGTGGGCAAATTATGCCTTCAATGGCTTCAAACTTCCACACTGCTTGAAATTAAGCAACACCTAACTTTACTTACTGATGGTGCTGACTTGCGTGATTTCATTCTTGAACCACGCAAACAGCGTCAAAAGCGTTTCATAGCAGCCTCTGTATATGCAGCATACAATGAGGCCTGGAAGGTTACTCAAATTGAAACAGCAGAAAGAATACGGGAAATTGACCGTATCAATTTGGAAAAATCACTTTCTGTAGTGGACAATGGGTTAATGACTCTGTCCTCCAGAATTTTTTCATTGGACAGCATTGTGTCTTCAGCAATCGATATATTATCGCAAGACTTACTGTTATTACAACATGGTCAGTCACAATTGCGTTCTATTGTACAACTTGGCTGGACGTTACAAAATCTGCGTTCAGGCTATGTGCCTTGGCGTTTAATCAACACAACGTCACTATTCCAAATCTTTAACCTTACTGATAGACAAATCGGTATGGCGCAAAAGGGTGCTGATTATACAATCTTGAGCATTGAAAAACTAGAAAGATTACCAATGACAATGTCAGAACGACCTGTCAGTGAATGGATAATACACGGAATCATAAATATTCCAATCTCAACCTTCAGGTTTCAATACTGCCAAAAATATATACAGGCTGGCATGTACGAGAAATTGGGAAAGGGGTACCTTAAAACAACTTGGAACCTGCCCTATTCACATGCATGTGTCAGTAATAAAGGACAGAAAGTGTTTCTTAGTGGCAACAATTGTGCTATATCACTAAGCGGCACGCTTCTGTGTAACAGTATTAGTTTGCACGGAGCCTGTGAAGGGAATTCATACAACCTTTCATGTCACCAGCAAGGCGCACCTGCAACTGAAATAGAACCATTCTTTCAAAGACTCTATAATGGGAGTTACATTCTTATTGTAGACCGCAGATGTTGTAGTCTTATGCCCGGGACTCGTTATCTAGTCACTACGACGGCGAAGGTCAAGTGCTGTGGACGTTCTTTGTTCCCCAGCTCCTTTCCAGACAGGGAGGCAAGGGCATGGCCCAATTTGAAAATTACTTCTATTCGAATAGATACTTTAAGCAGAATGAAAACAGTGCTTCTTCAGACGCCTACAAGGCTCACGTCATCAAAAGAAACGTATGATCTACAAGTCGCAAGGACGACTGCAGAGATACATAGATTATTATCAACTAATTCCCCCGTACATTTCGCGGAAATCCTGAGCGAAATCTTAAATATTTCTGATACCAATGGGATCTCAGGGGTATTTAAGACAGTATTTTCGATGGCATTAACACCATTCAAAGCCATACTGGGTATTTTTCCAGATTTCGTCCATTCGATTTTTGGCGGACTTCCCCTAATCGTGGGACTAATTGCAGGAATCCTATTCTTAGTCCTTATTTTTCGTTATGGCAACCCATGTCACAGATCAAACTCTCGCGACAATGGAAGATACGATCCTAGCCATTGGATACCGGGACCGGATATCAAAAATCCTGGGACTCTCCCGGCTTAGAGACCTGAACATGACTTGGTTTCTATCATTTCGACCAATGTGGCAAAGGTGTGTTTTACCTGTACTAAGGTGTCTGCTATGCGGAGAAGAGTGCGTGTTAGACACCTGTCTGACACTACAATCGGATGCGCCAGTGGATGCAGATACACTGTTGGTTCCTACCAAGGTTCACGCTTTGTGCTGCCCTCAAAGGCTGCCAATCCTGATGACGGCATTCCTGGAATCTTCACCACTACGATTGAAGAGTAGTGAAGTTCAAGATGAAAGCAGCATCGAACAGGTACGACCTTCTGTCAGCAATGCGAATCAGAATGTCAATGGAGACAATCATGCACACGAATGCATGGTTACACCTATTTCCGACTTAGTGGAACTTTCCCATGAAGCTGTTGACAGTTTTTTCGAAAGCCTTAATGATATGATGTTCTCTCCAGAACAGAAATAGAGACTTTTGAGCAAGCTCGCACACGGCGTTCCCTGAATTCGGCCTTCAACTTTAAAAATAAAATCACATGAACAATTTTTCCCACCAGTTCACGGACAACAATTTTTTAGCAAGCCCCAAATTATTTTTTTCAAAATTTTCGGGACACTTATCTTCTGCTTAAAGTAAGAAACTATTCCTAGAGAACTAAGATTTCTATTTTTAGATACTTTATAAACTTTAGTTGCCCACTGGTATGTTCACAAATATTTTATTATGTGATAAAATGGTCTCGGACTTCCTTTCTGTATAGCCATATTAAGAGCCATTTCATGTGTATTTCTCAAATACCAAATTAGCAATGATGCATACAAATGCGTGTTTACTTTTGCATTTAATTCATAGCTTAAGTGCATACAATATATAAGACTGCAATTTTTCAGTATATTTGAAAATTTCAAAATGCTTTTATGTATTTTGGGGTGGTAAGGTATACACTATACTCTATAGTATGTTGTACTATGTTATCCTATGCATAGATTAGTAAATATGACCATAGTTAGCGTGGAGTGGGTGTCGTGTATTCCTATAGGTTCTGAATCAATCCCCCTATTCCTGACCCTGTTCTGGTTAAACTAACTATCAAGTTAACTAACAGTCAGCCCATGAGGCAAGAAAAGCCCCCATGATGCAGATACTGTTATCTGACGCAGTCACACTACGGCACAGGAACGTGTTATCTGATTAGGTCATAACGCTTGAGATCTAATTAGACAAGCGACATTCCTCCAGCCCCTGATAAGGCATACGACGTTCTCATAACAAATCAAACCTATGACAACCTGGAAAATCCGTGCGGCCATTGTTTTGATTTCACAGAGAACTTTAGTAAAAGAATGTGCTAACGAGCAAGTCGTATGACATCTTTATTGACGTATCTATGTCCATCCTTACGTCAATCTCGGCACCTTTAAGGTATAAATATTGCCGATCTTGCCCTATGCAAACACACGCGTGGTGACAAGACGGAGCAGCCATACTTGCCGAAGCCGAGAGCAGAAGCAGACCCCGCTGGCGCAGCCCCGCCTTCCTGACGCGCTGAGAGACGCGCTGCTATCTCAAGCCGAGAGACCCAGCACCGGCGCTTTCGGGCAGCCCTCGCAGGCGGCCTGGAATATCGAGAGCAGAGAAAGAGATACCATTCCTCATTCATCCTAAATTCCAGGTACAGAACTGAATAACCCCTCACAGAGAATTCTTTAGTTATTCACTTTGCAAAAACAAACTTAACTTAAACTGTAACTTTCTATTCCCGCCCACGCATTAGACTTAGGTCAGGTACACGGGGTAGGCGTATTTAGAAACACCAGTTGAGTACGTTTAGTCAAATGTATATGTGTATGTAAATATATTTTAATCATTTGAAACATCATATGGCTCAGAAACCATATCAATGTTTTTACAGTATTATTTTATACTATTGCTTTTAATGTATGCACTTTACTTAACTATAAGTATTGCAATAATATCGATCCATTTCTCATGTATGAGAAAAGAGACTGATCAATAAATAACACCTTTTTATTGAACACGCCCGTCTCTTCCTTTTCTCTACATTCTGATGAGACTAAGAATGCACGTACTGACTGAGTAAAATAATTGCCTTGTGCTCACACGACTCTGGAGATTGACTCTTGATTAGGGGAGAGCAAAGTTGTCATGTTCTATGGTTGTCAGAAACTAAATCCCTTCTTGTCTAATCAGGGAAGTTAATTCCTCCTTGAACATTCGAGAAAGTTTCTAGCGAACTCTGAGCTAAGCTGGCAAACCCAAAACTTAAGTCTAGTATCGACAGTAGTAGACCTAGTTAACGTCTGGCCTAGGCCTTTACTGCTGTAGGTATTATTCCAATGCGCAGAGCCTATTGGGAAAATAGGAGCTACACTACACCTTCACAACACAGGTAAACTTGTAATAGTATCAAAAGCAACAACATAAACGCAAAACGCACATGTCAAGCCATCAGATATACTTGCTGTATATCAAGCACAAAAAACATAGACAAGACAATAGCATATGTAAATGAGCGGTGACGCACACACTTCAAGTCCTTTACTTTATGCACTGTGAACCTGCAGCCCAAAACTCAATATTTGGGCTTGCTTAATTTGTCAGGTTTAAAATCCTCACCATCCTTTTGACAGCAAATCACCATTTAGTGGACATTTGGCTGTCAAATACAACCCACTATGTCTCTTCTGACACACAGGACCCGCAGGAACAATTCATGATAGGACCAAATACACAAACATTAAAAAAAAAAACGCAGGAACATTTCTTCCCAAAGGCTACGCAAAAACACATCCCTTTTTAACCAATCAAACTCACGTGTCTTGTCAGCCTTAAAATCACCCAGAACAATCCATGAATGATCTGTGGGCAGAAGCAAAAAAAAATAAATACACAACACACAAAAGAGAGACATTTCTCATAACAAACAGACATCAATTATAACTTTTAATCAGAAGACAAAACATAATACACATGAACAGACACAAAAATACATTTCCATTACTTAACTGTTACCATCTTGTCCGTCAGCATGCAACATTAAGCCATTTTAACTTTCCAAAAGTAAAATTCTTTCACTGACACTCCATGTTATCTTTGGGCCACAATTTCCCCTGTAAAAAATAATTCTTAATTGGAAAATCGTTCTCACTTAGGCATGTAGCCTTCAAAATTTCAATAAAAAGCTTCGTCTTATTTTCTGTCTAAGACTTAATGCAATGCTTCATTTTCGGTCAAATAAAAGCAACTAGCAGACATTATTTTTTTAGAGGCAGAGATACAAATATATCATTTCTGCAGAGCATTTAGCATGTGTTGGGACTTTCAAAGAAACCTTTTTCATATTTTCCATTTGGAATTAAGTTCACTAATTTTGTGGAGAAACCAGAAACCCTTCCTTTTAGAGGCCTGTTTAGCAAGGTCATTCTGCATTTCACAGAGACAAGGCCCTAATTTAAAAGGTAACAAATGTCAACATGACAGCCTCCTTCCATTGTTTACAGGGAAACTAAAGATAACACCTCAGCGGGACTTGAGCCAGCTGCAGCTTCTTCTAGCCCCCACCCTCTGCTCATTCTGAGACTGACAAAGGCAAAAGCCTTCCTAATTCCTCCTAACCTGCAATAATTCACTCTATTTAAAAACACATGTTATACATATGACTCCTGTTAGGGGCTACAATTTATTGCTATAATTATATTATTAAAACATTTACTGTGAATAATTCGCATAACATAATACCATAACATACCATCTTTAGAACAGATGTTTGCTATTACCCAATGCAATGGTACTCATTTCAGCAATCTTAAATAGATAAACATTTCAGTAAGTCCAGCTGGAGTTAAAACCTTCAACCCTGATATTAAACTCAAACCTCTGCTCCAGGCACATTGGCTGACTGAGCCATTAAAAGCATCCCCAAATGAGAACAGCCTGAAAAGTTGTATTATACCTAAATGTATGCATTCACTGAAGCCTAAAAGCACTTTAAAGCTATTATAAATGGCAAAAATACCCAAAATCGACTTTGATATTTGGGGCACTTAAAAATAAATATCCTATAAGTATATTACATATTAATCATCCTCAGAATGTTCTTTACACATTACAGATATTAGACATTAGACATATCTCATGCAAATCCTTAGAAAAATGAGTTTTTTACGCCTGCGCTAAGTGAGATGTCATATGCTAATGTCTTCATTATGCAGTGCAACACAACTCAAATTAAATTATAATGCTAGGAGGTCACAGTATGAGCATTAAGCTTCATGAATAGTAAAAAACGAATTTTGTAGACTGAAAACATAAAAAAACACAAACACACATTTGAGCTCATTTCAGACATAAACAGAAAGGGGTGAAACACTCAGGACACACAATACGGCGCGCTTTTGCCATGCATTTCATAAATAGCGCCATCGCTATGTACTTACAGAAGTTGCACTAATGGGAAAACCACATAGGCATGTAAACACAAATTTAACCCACAAATCAATACTCAGGACAGAAACCAAGGACAGCCCACAGACTGTACTTAAACCAAACCATTTGCAAATACTAGTTGTAAGTCATATTTACAAGAAACGCTTCTCAATAGTGTTCCAAAAGACTTCAAAAACAGCCCAACAGACTGATGTATGTCCAAGAAGCGATAATACACTCAATTCACTAACTTTGGCTAGCAGAACACCAAAAATCGTTCTACATATCAAAAAAATGCACAGAACAAAGGATCCTTGTTTGTATTTTGTCATATTTTAATTCCCTGGGGATTACAGAATCACCAAGGAAGAAATATGTTTGTATACTTAAACCTATTTAAGTATTCCTTCTAGGAGAGCCGGCTAATTAATTTCACATCACACTATGGTACCTTCCAAATAAAGCCACACATTCTTCGTATGTGAGCTTTTAAACAGTCATGCCAAAAATATTGCAAAATATACAATATTATAATCAATGTAGTGCTTAATGTACTTTTCGTACGTGCACCGTTTAACTAAACCAAATAGAGAAAATTCTCCTCATTACCTGTTCTACAGAAATTGCAATTCGCATATACAAACCTATACAAATCCAAAGTTGGCCAACACAAATTCCAACCTTCCAAAGTTACAGTCCTAAATTTGCTAAGACCAGGCATCTTATAGCTCACTAATCTAGCTTCAAACTTCAAGGGGTTATCAAAAACGATATACTCGCAAATATACGAGACCCTCGGCTTTGGTAATTGCAATATCCAAATCAAAACCAAGAAACCAACCCCTCGGCTTTGGTAATTGCAATAACCAAATCAAAAGCAAGAAACCAAACAAAGTCGTGGGAGCGACCCACTTGTACTTCTTATTCTTACTAATCAAAAGGTTATCCAAATTCTAACTGTCAAGTTCTACATGACCTAACGGTCTATTTTAGAATACTCACGCCAAAAAGGTTCTCAGTCAGGAGTGACATCATGTGGAGGATCAAAATCAGGAAGAGCAGAAATATACTGGGCTGCAGAAACAGAGAATCTCCAGAATTCCTGTGCACAGAGAAGTAGAGTCCCGTCCTGTCCTCCTCAGTAGATTTCAGTCTTCTGACAAGATCACTCCCACAGAAAGTCACTTCTCTGATGAAGCCCCACATTGGCCGCCATTTGAAGAACTGTAATCTTCATTCTCAGGGAATACTTACTAATAAAAAAAGAACTTAATTTATTAAGTGAGGCCACGTCACACAGAAGCCGTAGCAACTGAATGAGGTAGTCTGAAGAGTACAGAAAACAGAGGCCTTTTATATGCTTAGGGTTACAAACTTCAGCATACAAGTAAGGGGCAGTCCTTGCTTTTGCAAGCATGCAAAATGCCTAACATTCCTTCTTATACAAGCCGGACAAACCCATAATATAAGGACCACAACCCATATCATAAACAGACCATAAAAGAAGGAACAGAAACAGATAGAAGTAGGATAAGGCATGTTTGTGTGCAGTAAAACGTTATGATGTCCTGTGCTCTGATCCTTAATCTTGATCAGCTAAAGGGCAGGAACTGGTTTAACAAGGTCAGCTTCAGGCAACAGGGTCAGTTCACTCAGGTCAAACAGGAGTCAGCACGAGCTCAAGCTAAGGTGTAAATGTCCTTAAAAGACTAGTTCAGCCACAATCATCGGCCTATGTGAGGGCAACCACAAAATGGCTGCCATACACAAAATGGAACCCACGGGTTCAGAATTCACAGAACCTCACCCTTCATAAGTGTGTGTATCACTTCACATGTGCAATATGATAAAACTGTTAGAGTGTGCGCATCCCTGAACATGCGCGGTATACATGTGTTGCAGTTCCATATTTAAATAATGATTGTGCCAAATTCAAATACACGTTGACACTAATTATGATGAAAATTGTGTGCGCATCACTGAATATGTGCGAAGGTAGGCGGTGTAAAATTGTGTCCAGACTCAGGATGCCCTATTCCGATCAAGCATCCGCAATACCCGCTTAGATTAATTCTGAAGTAAGAAGTATGCACATCACTGAACATGCGCAGAGATGCGCTGCACTGACTGTTAATGACCACAATGAGCAGCCAACCACTTCTTGCATAGAACGTAGGACTCTTGTAAAATGGCCTCCGACGTACAATGTACGTATCCTGACTTAAAATGGCTCTCGAAATTACCTACTGGAAATTGCAGACCAGCTGAAGCGTTACAGTGACGTGGAACACTGTCAGGAATCAGGTCACGTGTTCTGTGATGTGGAGCATACTATAGTTCCTCAGTGTATGTCTAGTATAAGGGAGTATCTCTTTTTATTGAGACTCCCTTACTTGTCCTCCTGGATACTAAAAAGCATATTTGTACACGCTCCTTGTGAGCTTATCCTTGTGTCATGCGAGAGAGACTTTGCTTGACTTCCTGGCATGGCTGGTTTCCATCCCCCCTTCCTGAGATAATTTCCTGACTGCCTTGCGCGACGATTTCGTCCTGTTTCTCTAGTTTCTGACCGAGTTTCCTGAATACTTGATATTACTTGTCTGTCTCCAGAAACCCCTTTTTGTTGTAGTTTCTCTTCTCTCGTGGGCTGATTTAAGCCTGTCCTTCCCCTGCCTACTCTGGGACTTATGATACTTAGTTTCCCGCTAGACCCGCCATTACTTGCCTGCAGCCTAGAGATACTGGCAACTTTGTATCTCTTTGCTCTTGGCCAGCAGACAAGGAAAGATTGAAACATTGTATCTTGCAAATCTTTAAATTGCCGCTCCTACCGGCAAATGCGGGATAATTGATACATTGTATACTGCCACAATCAAACAGACTGCTCCCAGACTCACGCTACCTGGGTGTGAGTATTTCAATTCACCACAGTTAGCCCTTTGTTTTGACAAAAGGAGTTCTCAATCCCTTAAACTCCTATATCGTTCCTGCTTCCTTTTTCTTTGTAGCAGCCACAGTTAGAACTCATATTTTCACCACCTCTTCTCAATGTTCCCTGACTGTGCTGTCCTGCATATATGTTGCTGCCATTGATTTATTGAAGTTTCACTTCATGTCTATCATTTAGTGCTATGCTTTTTTGGATGAATTTTTATTTTACCTGTTAGTAAAGAACTAACTACCAGCCCTTTGGATGTAGAGTGCTGGTAACTCCTCACACCTACTATAGTGCTCCTAGGGGAATTATTTGGTAAGTGGAATCTTCTTTGTATCAGGCATGCACTGTGATTGAACGTGTTAGCCTCTATAAGTTTTAGGGAATAGGGTCTGATTGTGTCCTAATTTTCCTTTCAGTAGTCGCTGTCCCTACATCAGCCCTAGGAATAGCCTGTCATGCCTAGAAGGGGAAGAGTGGAGTGAACAGTGGTTATTCTCTTCCCCTTATCTACCCCTGAGCAGTGTTCTTAATTGAGAACAACTCATATCTTGTGTAGAAGCTGTTTTTGGGAAGTGTGGGGAAGTTCTCTTCATTCCCGTGGAACCCGTCTGTTACCAGGTTAGTGGGATCTTGTATGTTACACACTCCCAGTGACATTCCCTGCTAGCTTCATAGGAAAATCAAGGTAAATGTACTTACAAAGCACGTACAGACTTAGCGCAAAGCTTCTTAAATGTACTAGTAAGCCAAAAGAAATGCCACAATATGTCATTTGCTGAAGGGAGCGGTAGCCTCTCTTCGACGCATAGACTCTCCTTCTTCCTGTCGTCAACTTTGTAAAGATACTTCATAAGACGAAATTAAGACAAAACATTTTATTTGTAAAATACCCTGACACAGATAGTGGTACAACCGTTCTTCATAACAGCTTCAGCCAACTCCTCCACCAATTGCCACTTCCAACCACCCTCAATCCCAAGGTTCCAAGGTGGAACCTGCTCCATCATAAAGCACAGTAACATAGCAGTACGGTGTCTGAAAGGTGACCACCTTCCTAACATGTGTTACTATCTGCAACAGTTATTACTTCCCTATAAGTACTCAAGTCAGAAATGTGAGTTACTTTTTGGTACTTACGAATGCTATGAGACTTTCATTAACACACATCATGAGATTCCTCCTAGGTACACCCCCACTACAAGTATGCAAATACGCTGATGTGACCACTACAGAGATTACCACTACAGAGAAGGCCACTATGTCCTTATAGTTAAGTAGAATAACATTTCACTTAATTCTGAGATGCTATGCTCTAATTAAAAGGGGTGTTTGGATGAATTATTGAATAAAAGATATCATGATACATAAATACAGTGTCAAGAATATCGGGTTGTCAAAAATATCGTTGACAGGAATACCGAAGGTAGAAATATCATTTTGAGTGTTGCTTTTAATATCGTTGTAAAAAATATTGGTTTAGAAACTGTTATATATTATATAATTTATAAGTGTTATTTTGTATGTATTTTATTGCATTGTGTTTGGTTTTATATGTTTTTCTTGGTGTTTAGTAAGATAGTTTCATAATTATGAAATATTTCAAATTAGTATTTTTAGTTATATTAATGTGTAAAAATGGTTTATATATAATTTCTTTTAGTAGCAGGATGTTGGGTTTTTAAGGGATAAGTGTGGGGATATTTTTAAAAAGTGAATATTTTAAATTAAATCTCATGTTAATTATTTAAATTTTGTGCAAATTTATTTTGTCAAATGTACACATTATTATCCATAGCAATTTTGATCTTATTGCTAGAATATATTAGATAAAACATATGTCATTGTAAATATGGAAATATTTAAATAATTATTTTAATTATAGAAAATTTGAAAACAAGAAAACGTATCACATTTAAATGTATTAAAATAAAATGTTTTGCAATTTTAGTTTTATTGTAAAAAATATTTAATTTAATTTTTTCTTGAAAATTTAAAATGTATTTATGTAATTTTGTAAATGTTGACAATTGTAATGTCATTGGTAACAAATTGTTCGAAAGAAAAAATCTCGTTTATTTTTACATTTATTTAAAAAAAAGTTGCAATGTATTATAATTAACTTGTGGAAATAGAATAATTATGTAATATTTCTGATGTATAAGTTAAGATTTTGTTGTATATTTATATGCTATATGTATATTTTATTGGCTTTTAAAAAATTTAATAATGACATTACAGAGTTTTATATATCGCAAACTTGACCGAAGGTATCGGGTATCGGAGCGCTTTACACGAGCACCAGTTACGTTACATGAGGACATATTCAGTTTTGTTAGGCCCAGAATCACAGGATGTTGCACGTCCGTGCTTTGTATTTGTATTACTGGAATAAGTCCTGTTTTTGGGAATATATATTCTAAGTATTATTAATCTGAATATAACAATGACGATTTTTTATATAGAATTACAAATTAAAGTTCATATGTTTTTAAAATGTTATTTTCAGCTTTAGATTATTACTTATTTATGTTACGTTTCAGAGTTTAAGAATATTTATAAATATTAATACAAATATATTAATTAGCAACAGTGGTGGCTGGTGACATTTGAAAGTGGTGAGCGTAAAATTATTTTCATACTGCACCCCAGCAAGCAAGAGTAGCGAGCGAGCCGGAACAACCTATGGGGGGGGGAGGAATTTTGAAAAAAAAGTGGACAAATGGTGCCTTTTCAAGCAAATTTGAGAAAGCAGGAAGTTTAATACAGCAATAGTGAAAGTGCAGTTATTACATTAATAAAGATCCTTCCCAAAGACATGTCCAGTACAGAGCCACAGGTGGGCAGGCTCTTCGGTATAAACTTTAGAGGAACCCCCAAGACTTAGGGCCAGATGTAGGTAATTCCATTTTACGGACTCTAAAATACTGAATCATACAGAACCGGTATTTCAGAATCGGAAAACGGGATGTAGGTAATTTTTCGGTAAAAAATTCCGAATCGGTAACATTCGGATTTCCTGATTCGGTATTTACAGAATCGGTAAATGAATGAATGAATGACTACACATTTGTATAGCGCATGGTTACCCGGAGGCATCCCAGCGCTTCAGTGGTCCATTCATCCCCGATGATTTAGGGGAATAAGAGAGTTTTCAGCATATTCCTAAACCTAAGATGGTTCTCCTCCAGCCGAATAGAATCGGGCAGGCTGTTCCAAAGTTTTGCTGACTGAACAGCAAAAGGCCTGCCACCCATACGGCTTCTCCTTATCCTAGGAACTGCCAGTAAGTTCTTATTATTGATTCTAAGGGTCCTATTAGTTTGATAGGGGCGAAACAAAGGTTGAATGAGATCAGGTCCTGTCTTAGTTAGGGCTTTGTGGACGATGGTCAGAGCCTTAAATTCAATCCTTTGTTGTACCGGCAGCAGTGTAATTGCCGGAGCGCTGGTTTGGCTGAGGTTCTTTGTGTGATCTGCAAAAGCATCCGGGCTGCACAGTTCTGTACAGTCTGTAGAACCCTAAGTGTCCCCTGTGGGGCCCCTAGGTAGACTGCGTTGGAGTAGTCAAGGCGAGTTAAAATCAGGGCCTGTACTAATATCCGCCTTGCTTCAAACGGAAGCAGCCCAATGATTTTCCCGAGTGATCTCATCAGGGCGTAGCAAGTAGCTGCTACCTTCCAGCTTGCACCAAAAAATTAAGCGCTGGGTCCAGCCATACTCCCAGACTCTTAATTCTCTCCTTTGGGGAGGGAGGCTGGCCCAAGGTATTCGGCCACCATCCGTCCACCGAGGAGGGTGCGTTATATCCTAGCATCATGACCTCCGTCTTTGATCCGTTGAGTTTCGGGAAAAAGTCATCCATCCACTCACGGACTCTACTGAGGGAGGAGGAAAGTTTGTCATAGGTCGACATCTGCCCAGAAAAGGTGATGATAAGCTGAGTATCATCAGCATAGGTCACTATTTGCACCCCCCCAAGGTAACACCACCTCAGCCAATGGTCTCATCTATATATTAAATAAGGTTGGGCTGAGGGATGAACCCTGGGGAACGCCACAGTGTAGATGCATAGGAGGGGAAGAGATGTCATCCTCAAATACCGAAAAAGTCCGCTCGGAGAGGAAGGCTTGTAGCCACCTCAGTGCGGTCCCAGTGATACCTATATCACTCATCCTTTGGATCAAAATAGAATGGTTAACAGTATCAAAGGCCGCACTGAGGTCTAATAACAGTATGGCTGCGCAACTGCCTCCATCAACAATCTTCCTTGCTTCCTCAACTACTGCAATGAGGGCAGTTTCAGTGCCCTGTTTGCACCTGAACCCGGTCTGGGTTGGATGTAGTAATTGTTATTTTCTATAAAGCTGGATATCAGGGAGTTTACATATTTTCCGGTAAGCTTACTGATCGTGGGCAGCAAAGAGATAGGGCGATAGTTGGCCCAATCATCAGGATTGAGATTGGGTTTCTTCAATAACGCCTTTACTCTTGCCTGTTTCCAGGAGAGAGGGACTACCCCAGCTGCCAGGGAGGTATTAATCACCTCCCGAATCACCGGGGCCACAGTGTCTGAGACCAGATTAAGAACAGTTGGTGGTGCTACATTAACCGGGGAGCCTGATTTCAAATTGTCCAAAAGCGCCTGAACCTTCAGACAGTCGAGAGGGGGGAATGTCTCAAGGAGGGCCAAACCTGGGCCCGGGGAAAGAGGTGGTGCCACAGGGGACCCCAGGAATGTTGAATAGATATCTGCTATCTTCAAAGCAAATAAGTTTGATAACTCCCTGCAGCGTGTGTGGGCGAGAAGAGGGTCACTAGTGGGAGTCGGAGGGGTAACTAAGGACTTAAATATTTTGAAGATTTCTCTAGAAGAGCTAGAGGCAGAAGTAATTTTTTCTTGATAGTAATTGGACTGGGTAACTTTAATAGCCTGTTTATAATTACGTAGCGCAGTCCTATAGCTATTTTTACTGGCTTCAAGATAATCTTTTCTCCACATCCTCTCTTTCTGCTTGCAAAGCTGTTTAAGGGTTCTGAGCTCTGAAGTATACCAGGCTTTTTTGTTCGCCCCACTACGATGGGAGAGTTCAGCCTTTGGTAGAGCCAAGTCCAATGATATCTCCAGCCAATGATTATAGCGAGCATTTGCTTCTGAGGGATCATTACTAGGTTCAGGTAGAGTTTCTATAAGGTTGATAATCCATTTATCCTTTGATAGTTTGGACCATGCTCGGCTAGTTTTTTTTTTTTAAATTAGCCTGGCCTGGCTGTTCCTGGCGAGTATCGTAATTCAAAAAACACACAATTGAGCCTGTCAACCAATCAGGATCACCCACCACACCCCACAACAAAGCAACAGAGGAATGAACCAATCAAATGCATCAACCCCATTCCACTACTAGGAAGTGGCCACACCCATGCTGGTGCAGAGCAACTGAACAAACAGAAGAGTTGTGAGAGACTGAGGAACAGGCTGTCCTGAGTTGAGCAGAGCTTCACAATGGAGGCCCATGAGTCACAGAGGGATGGAGCAGAGCGAAAAAGAATACTGAATTTCAGCCCAGCTGAACTGCAGGTGCTGGTGGAGACAGTAGTGAGACACCACACCCAGCTCTTCGGAAAGCAGTCTCTGCATGTTGCAGAGTCTGTTAAAAGAAACACCTGGCTGGGGATCCAGTCCAAGGTGAATGCCATCGGGGGTCACAACCAGAGAAATAGATGACTTAAAGACAACGGTGGTATGATCTTAGGATCATAACCAAAAAAAAGCTGGCAGCACAGAGAAAAGAAGCCAGTGCCACAGGTGGAGGAAGGAACTGGGCACCTGCATTAACAGACCTGGAGCAGCTGGTGGAGTCCACCCTGGAGCCAGAGAGTGTCCATGGGATCGGTGATGCTGACAGCTCAGCCAGAGCTGCAAGAAAAGAAGGTAAGCTGCATGGACATCAATCCTCACCCCCTTCTCAGTCCCCCTTCCCCAATGTGGTTGAGTGTATCACACTCCAGTACAGGTTTTAGGATGTTCCTGCAATGCATCATGGGAGACGTAGTCAGAGAAACATACATCAATACATTCATCACAGAATACAGCAAGGCATGCCACACACTACATCCAGAAGCAGTTGAAGACTAGGCAATTGTGTGACTGCAATGTGATTTAATAATAACACACAGGTGTACATCACCACTGACCCAATGTTCATGTCTCTCCACAGGAGAGTCATCGCGCAGGACAGCGCAGGAAAGGAAGGAGAGTCCACCGTCAACGGAGAGGAGTAATGACGCTGGCACAAGTGCAGGGCAAAGCACAGATCCACCACCCGCACCCACAGCAAGGCACCATCAACACCTGAGCGACCCACCACAGCACAGCCTTTGTCACCTCTGTTGTACGATTCGCCACAGCCGGACCTACCACCACACTCCCCAACACCAACTTCAGTTTTATCAGAAGTGGTAAAGCCAAGGAGGCATGATATGCCCCCTCTCAGGATCTTGAAAACGTCCGATGATGGTGAGGGTGACACACAACCAGACCCACTGGAGGCAGACCACGCTGGGCAGCAGTCAACATCTGTCGGTGTGTGTAGCGGTGCCAGACGCCGAAGGGTACGGGAGAGAAGCGATGGTCAGGATGGAGAGGGGGTCTTCTGTGGCCTGGAGGCCACTATGGTCAATGTGCATCACCTGCAAGCAAAGGGAATCTTAGCTGTGCAGATACAAGTGCGCCACTTGAATACAAAGATGGGCAACATTGACCGGGGGATTGGCTCCATGGCTGAAAGCATGAAAGACATGGCAGACGGGATGAGGGACATGTGGCAGTGCATAATGGCTCTCTGTGACAAACTCGATTCAGACCACACTGAGAGACGCCGGGATAGGCAGTGTATGCGCCAACAAACCAAGGCCATGAACCGCCTTGCTACGGCCACCTCCCTGCTATGTCGGCGTTCTGTTGCCATGCAAGATGGCATTGTGCACTGCTGCACGGATTTGTCTAGGGGGATGGGGAGAGTAACCTCGGCCATGGAACTACTTCTGACAAACCAGTCAGCCAATGCTGGGGACGCAGGTGTGGGAGACACTGAGGACTCCACCAGCAGGAGCAGCTGTAGCACTCCCATACCCGACATTTGGCGAAGCAGCAGGCGCCAATCTGCTGACCCTAGCTCCACTGCCACCATTGCCACCCAGCCTCGGGCATCCCGCACTGTTGTGCGTGGGCGCAAACAGTAATGCTGCCCACAGCCCACAGGATATGTCAGGGTGAAGTAACCTGTGACCACCCAGTGAGGTATTCTACATTGAGGTAGCATGGTGTGCTATTCTTAAATTACCGTAGTGCCAATTAAACTACGTCATTCAAAAACAAAGCCTGGCTGTGTCTCGTTACTTACTTAGAAATAGCTGCGTGTGATCTCTGCTAGTCTCAGTCTCCCATCTGTGGCTGGCGCTGGTCCTGCTGCATAGGGCTCTGGCTATTCACTTCCATCATCAATGTCCTCATGATATGTCATTTTCACTTCTGTGCCTTTCTTGGTGGCAAGGTTGTGCAGCATGGCACAGGTCGCAATGATCTTGCAGCAGATTATTGGAGTGTACTGCCGTGCACCTCCGCTCTTGTGGAGGCAGCGGAACCTGCTTTTTAGAAGTCCAAATGTGCGTTCTACAACGCTGCATGTTGCTCTGTGTGCCACATTATAACGCCTCTCACTCCTGGTTTATGGATTCAGGTAGGGGGTGAGCACAAAGGACCGCACAGCATAAGCGCTATCGCCTAGGTGGAAAAGAGAGAGCCATTACTTACATACTCATTATACATTCATCTGCAATAACTATCAGGGTGTGTCACAGTAATTTACCTAGCAGGTATCCATCACCAAAATCCCCAGCGGCAAGGCGTGCGTAGATCCCACTGTTCTGGAATATGTAGGAGTCGTGGGTGCTCCCAGGAAATTTGGCCACAATGTCTGTTATGATGTTGCTAGCGTTGCATATCACCTGCACATTGATTGAGTGTGTTGACTTCCGGTTCCTGTATATGTATTCTGTGGCTGCAGGTGGACAGATTGGGATGTGGGTGCCATCTATACAGCCTATAACGTGAGGGATGTGTGACAGTTGATAGAAATCCGTTTTGGTCTTCACCAGTTCTGCATGTGTCTCAGGGAAGCTAATGTAATGTTGCATTCTCTGCATCATGGCCTCCAGGAACTTCCTGAAGAAACGGGACAGGCAGCTCTGGAACACCCCACCTACCGCAGCAATCACACTCTGGTAACTCCCAGATGCAAGCAGGTGACGGCTACACAGCACCTGCACATGGGGTAAGATGGCGTGCGCCCTTGGTGTTGGGTGCTCCAGGAGTAGGTGCAGGTCCCTGATCAAGTCCAGGATGGTTTGGGGGTGTAGCCTGTACCTTTGCAATATCTCTGGCTCAGTGATTTGGAAAAGCGTAATCCTCTGCCTGTAGACTTGATCCTCCCTTCTCCAGACCCTCTCTCCTGCTGCCTGTAGCCGCCTTACAATGACGTAGAATGCCGTCCTTCTGGTCACACTGTTCTATTTTGAGGCCTTTTTTATAGCCTGCACCTGGTTACCACCTGCTTTCACTCCATGGTAAATACCGACTCTTAAATACCGAATTTGATGAAATTCAGTATTTTTGAGGTTTCCTACATCTCAATGGTCATTTTTTGCCATTTCTTATTTAGCGATTCGGGAAATTAGAATTCGGTAAATAGGAATTCGGTAACTACCGAGTCGGTAAAATACCGACTCGTATTTACCGATTTGGTAACATTTTGCCTCCTACATCTCAAATAGCCAATTCCGGTCGGTAGTGGTCGAAATTCCGTATTTTCGCCTGTTACCGACCGGTATTTGGCTACCTACATCTGGCCCAAAGTGAGGAATTTCCACTACTGTAACTTAGAATGACAGGACCACCTAGCATCACCGACTGCGCTTGCTTACGTTATGACACTGCATTTGAGCACAGAAAGCTATTTTTTTACTTTGCCTTCTCGCTGGTGCGAGAAGAAACATCAGATCAGGTGCATTCATTTAAAGTTTGATGCATTTTCCCTTCCCTCTGCCTAGCATTCCCCTAATGGCCCGCCGCCTCTCCGGCCCCACTCACTTTTACATTACTCCCCAACACTCACACTGTTTCTGCCTGCCTCTATTTTTCTCTATCATTCTTGCTGTGTCCTTCTGTCTTATTTTCTCTCCCAATGTCTTTCTCACTCTCTCTCTAATTCCACACCTTCATACCGATCTACGAAGTTGGAGAAGAAAACAAATGTAAGAATTAATTCCTTTTGAAAACATTCAAAATAAACAAAAACAAACACACAAAATAAAACTCCACTTTTCCCCCAGGAAAAGCAATACAAAATGTGCAACTGCGGCGAGCAGAAAAGCCTGAGTCTGGCATTTGCAGTGACCTTTCCATTATTCATCTCAGGATCTCACTATCTCTAAAGTGAATGGAAATGTTTGAAAACCAACATTAATGTGCAGGCAAACACAACCATCTAAATAACCGATGTCGGAACGATCAAACACTTTAAATATTTGATACATCTTGGTAGCTCAGGGCTGTTTCATTCGACAAAACAAAAATATACAGCCGGTGATAGCGTTGTTCTTCACTGAATAATGCCATAATCTTTACGAATCCTCCTGCATTCTTGAAAAGACGCCACTAAGTCAAAGGCAAATGCGCAGCAAAAAAATATAAGACCAAGGGCACTCAGGATGCAATAAAAAGTGCGGATTCGGTCAACATTACATTATATTGTATTTGTGTTATTAGCTTGGGCCTGGCACCTATCCAGGCAGGGGACTGGAGCGTGAGCGTGATTCGGTCTCTTCAGCCAGTGATGGGAACCACACTCGTGCTAGACCACCCTCTGCTGTGGCGTTCGGGAGATAAGCTGGTGACCCTTCACAACGTCACCACCACTGGTGTTACCCTGAACACCTACAAGAGGGTCACTTCTGCCGCCTCTGCTGGGCCTACAAGTGTGAAGTCGACCATCTGTCTGAGATAGTTTGAATTTTGGCTGTTTAACCCACTGTTATCTCAGAAGTGAGCGGCCTATATGTGGTGTAGGAAACCGCATACAAGAACGTTTCAGTGCGTTTAATAAAAGAAATTCGTAAAATTGACCGCCTTTTAAAACATCATAATGCAGTCACGGATCGTGCTCCCAATACTCGCGGGTGGGGGGGGCGTCACACAGGGAAGATTAAAATTAAACAAGCAAACAACTAACCGGGTCCGCGCAGCGTCTGTGTGCAATTAGCAGCCGGTGGACGACACAATAAGCCTCTATAGGATCCTTGAAAAACGGACCTGTTCCCATACATCATATCTTGTGGAAAGACTGTCACTTGCCGAAGATCACACAAAGCGCCAACTGGAAGAGAGGAATCGGCAATAGACAATCTATCTTTTTTAAATCCAGAATTTTGCTGACCAATTGATCACACCGGGCTTAACACAACTCCATAAAGTGTGAGAAAAAATACCATTAACAGCATACCTTTGAGAAACATCGGTGCAGTCCAACTAAGGTTTAGCAGCCATGTTGATAAAGTACGGTACTGTTCTGTTCATTAATGTATTGCAACCAGTCGGGCCGGCATTACGGGCGAATGGGGGGGTGAAAATGGGGTCGTTGCGCTGCGGAGGGGATGGGGGGAGGCGGGATGGGTTTAAGGGAAAAATAAAAGTAAAACTTACCGTCCCGCTTCCCGAGACTCCCGACTCCCGCCGTCCTCCGTTTTGAATTCCTCTGGGCTCGTCATCAGGAAGGCTGCAAGCAGCCTCCCTCCCCTCCACCGCAGCATTGTGATTGGGGAGGCCGTGCCCCACCCGGGTAATTTTCTCTGTGTGCAGAGAACAGGGAGAGTGGGCGGTGTTGCTCGAGGGCAGGGTGAGTGGCTTGTTCACTGTTGTTCATACTGACTGTTTGGGCGGCCTCAGGTTGCCCAAACAGTCAGTATGAACTACAGTGGGCAAGCCACTCCCCCCTGCCCTCGAGCAGGACCGCCCACCCCAACCAGGAACTTCTGCTTTCTCGCTGTGCGGGAAGGCAGAAACAAATGGTAGTTAATACAATGTATGTTTCTGCCTTCTCGCACTGGGAGAAAGCAGGGGGGCGGCGCCCAAACGCCCCTATAAAGGAGCTGCCTGATTAGCAATAGTGATTAACTTATTATTATATATGTTAATGTCGAATTTTAAATAAACATGTTTTGTGTTTGGGTTATTGTGTCTTCTAAATATCTTTTATTTTATTTTATACATCAAAAAGTATGCATGAGTATTGAGTATTAATTGTGTTATACAACATTTTTTGTGTCCAACACCATGGAAAAATGCTTCAGATGGCAGTTGAGATAGTACATGTCCCCCTTTAGTGTCCAGCACTTTCTCCAAATTAGTTTAGATTAGAGTGTGAATATTAAATATCAACCTTTAATTGTCCAACACCTTCTCCAAATTGGTTTAGATTACCTTCCGTAAGAGTGCTGTTCATTGATTTTTAACAATAAAATCTGATTTTTTCACTTGAATTTAAAATTACTCCAAATGCTGTTTATATCGCTTCCCGTAATGAGTAAACACTTTTTAAGGCCTCAAAATGACAAAGTTGGCTATTTTCATTGCCTTTTACTCACACTCAAAACTTTGCATTTTGGCCCCTTGAGAGCAAGAAAATGACCCTAAACATGCTTATTTAAGCTTTAAAGGTGATGATCCACATCAACAAGTCATACGTAGTCAAAAGATGAAACCTTTGAAAATGGTCAAATGTTTTATCTTCCTAAGGCATTTTGTAAGGGCCTAAATCATCGATTTTTAACAAAAACTGGATACTTTCTCTTGAACTTAAAATGACTCCAAATTATGTTTATATCACTTTCCGTAGTGAATGTACACTTTTAAGGTCACAAAGTGACAAAATTGGCCACTTTAATTGATTTTTGCTCGTAATCAAAACTTTGCATTTTGACTGCTTGAGAGCATGAAATGGTCCTAAACGTGCTTATTTAAGCTCCAAAAATGATAATCCCTATCAACAAGTCATAAATTGTCAAAAGATGCAACATTTGAAAATGGTCAATTTTTTTATCTTCCCGAGACATTTCTTAAGGGTGGCGGTCATCGATTTTCAATAAAAATCTGACTTTTTTCTTGAACTTAAAATGATTGCAAAGCCTGTTTATCCGCTTCGCTGCAGCGCGAATTCCGCCGCTCTGCTGGGACATTCCAATCTTGGACGTGGCTTGGACGGCCGTGAGTCATGACGGTCGGGGGCCGTCATGAGCATGGAAGAGGTTAAATCACTTCCTGTAGTGAATAAACACTTTTTAAGGCCTCATAGTGAGAAAATGAGCCATTTTCATTGACTTTTATTCACACACAAACTTTGCATTTTGGCCCTTTGAGACAATGAAAACGACCCTAAGCATGGTTATCTAAGCTCCAAAAGTAGTGAGCCACATCAACTAGTCATAAATATTTGAAAGATGCACTGTTTGAAAATGACAAATGCAAAATTTTTTGACTTCTCAAAGCATTTCCTAAGGGCATCGGTGTTGCATTTGTAACGAATATTTGATTTTTTCATTTAAACTTAAAAGAATTACTCTTGATGCTGTTTATATCACTTCCCATTATGGACTCAAAGTGACAAAACGGGTGTTTTTTATTAACTTTTATTCATACTGAAAACTTTGTATTTTGTCTTCTTGAGAGCACAAAAATGACCCTAAGCATGTTTATTTAAGCTCCAAAAGTGATGACCAACATCAACAAGTCATAAATAATCAAAAGATTAAACATTTGAAATCAGTCAGTTTCTTACCTTCTTGAGGAAATTTCATAAGGGCACCTCCCATTGATTTTCATCAAAACCTCATTTTTTTGCTTGAACTTAAAATGACTCTAAATGCTGTTTATATCACTTACCGTAACAAATAAATACATTTTGAGGCCTCAAAGTGACAAAATGGGAAGGTTTAATTGATTTTTACTCATGCTCAAATATTTGATACCTTCAATCAATCGATCAATCAATCAATCATATCATTTGTAAAGCGCACTACTCACCCGTGAGGGTCTCAAGGTGCTGGGGTGGGGAATGCTGCTACTGCTCGAAAAGCCGGGTCTTGAGGAGTTTTCTGAAGGGCAGAAGGTCTTGGGTCTGCCGTAGGTGGTGAGGTAAGAGAACGATCTGCCATCGGAGGTCGGTCTTCGGAAGCTGGAGATTGTGGAGAGGGTGAGGTCCGCGGAGCAGGGCTGGCGGGGGGGGGGGTGTAGAAGCTGAGTCGTCTGTTGAGGTACGTTGGTCCGGTGTTGTGGAGTGCCTTGTGTGCGCGGGTGAGGAGCTTGAAGGTTATCCTCTTGTTGACTGGGAGCCAGCGCAGGTCTCTCAGGTGGGGTGTGAGGTGGGTGCGGCGAGGAATTTCGAGGAGCTGTTGGGCGCGGTGGTGCGTGGTGGGTTTCTTGAAGGTGAAGTGGATGCAGCAATGGGCGGTCCAGTGGAGTTCGGTGGTGCAGGTGAAAGCTCCGTGGGTGTGCTTCGGGGCGGCCAGGAAGCAGGTGTTTGATCGTCCTGTGTTGAGAGAGTGGAGGGTTCTGGCATCGTAGAAGTGTCGGGTATCGTGGCGTTTGCGGGGTCCAGGGGTCCTGGCGCTGGGCACGGTCCAGGCACAGACAGACGCAGACAGGATTGCCTTAGGCGCACCTTTGGTGCCCCAGCAGCGCGCCCACTGCGCGTGTCCACTGCGGGCCCGCTGTGTGGCCTCCATATGAGGTGATGTGGGAGGGAGGAGCAGCTGGGAGGCGGGAGCGGGTGGCGAATAGGATTGCAGGGTGGCGGGCCGCAGGGACGCATCCGCGGGAAAAACGGGCGGGCCGCGGGAGAACTGGGCACAGGAAGGAAAAACAAGTTTAGGCAAGAAAACAAGTACAGGCACAGAAGAATAAAAACAAGTCTGGGCAAGGAAGCAAGTGAGGCACAGGGGAATAAAAACAAGTCTGGGTAAGAAAGCAAGTACAGGCACAGGGGAATAAAAACAAGTCTGGGAAAGAAAGCAAATACAGGCACAGGGGAATAAAAACAAGTCTGGGCAAGAAAGCAAGTTAGGTACAGGGTAAAAATACAAGATTAGGCAAGCCGTGCAGCAGCGTGGGGAGCGACTTGCCTGCGAGCCTTGGGGTTCTCACTTTGGTTGCACCATTCAGAAAGATGTCTGTGAACATAGGGTAGGTGCAGTGTTCTGAGTGGTTTGGAGTCGACGTAAGATGCGGGCCGTGACTCCTGCATCGAGGTCATTTCCACAGTTGAGTCTGCTTATGATTAGAGCCTGGGTGACCGTTCGTCCAGTGTTGATAGGGATCCATTTGAAGATATTATGGAGCATTCACAGGAGGTAGAAGCATGATGAGGAGACGACGTATGATCCATTTATTCCTGGTGAGGTTGGTGTCTAGGATGATCCTGAGGCAACTGGCATGTTCAGTAAGGACGGGTGGGGAGCCCAGTTCAGAGGGCCACCATAAGACATCCCAAGGGGAGTGTCTGTTTCTGAAAATCAGGACTTCGGTTTTGTCTGAGTTGAGATGGAGGCAGGTGTCCATGATGCAACATTGCTCATGGAGGTGGCGAAGTTGCTTTTGGCAGTGTTGGATCTGCCTGTCAGGGCAAGAATGAGCTGAGTGTCATCAGTGTATGAGATGATGCTGATGCCATGCGATCTGATAATGTCTGTGAGGGTGTAATTGAAGAGCATTGGGCTGAGGAATGAGACTTGAGGGACCCGCAGATTAGATGTTTGGGTTCTGAGGTGTAGTGTGGTAGTGTGGTAGTATCATGCATTGTATCCTTCCTGTGAGGAAGGAGGATATCTTCTGAAGGGCTGGCCCGTGGATGCCCAGGAGGTGAAGCCTTCTGATGAGTATATTGGGAGATGGTGTTGAAGGCTGCTGAGAGGCCGAGGAGGACGAGGATGGCTGTTTCTCCTCAGTCGAGGATGCTTCTGATGTAATCGTGGCTGTGATGAGGGTTGTTTCAGTGCTGTGGTTGGGGCTAAAGCCTGATTGAGAGCTGTTAAGACATTGGTGGCACTCTAGGTGGCCAGAGTGTTGAATTTTGCTTGCTTTCTCCATGACTTTGACAAACAAGATGGGTCAGTAGTTGCTTGGGGTGTTGGGGTCTGCTGACACTTTCTGCATTTTTCCAGTTGGTTGGAAAGGCAGTAGCGGTTCCTCTATAAGGGCATAGGAGCGTCACCGCGCAGTTTGTTGCCCAGGTGGCTCCTTTATTAGAAATGTTAAGAGTATTTTCACACATATACCAGTTGCACAGCACTGCTGCTGACAGGGTTAGGTGCACACAGGCAGATGCTTAATCATGCATGTGTGTTATGCGGGCAGGAGTGGGGCTTAATTATAGAAAGGTTGCCACGTCTGCAGTGTTAGTGCATAAGTCAGGTTGGCAAGGTGTCTTTGTATGGCTAACCCGACATGCGCACTAGAAGCCTCTTCTATCTCCGTACTGTTTGTAAGCTGGGGATTTCAGTGCAGCCTCACCGGTCTACTAAGGAGCCCTAGTGTTGCCTGCTCCAGCAAACCCTGGCACTGCTTTTACACTGTTTTCTAATATATACAGCTTGGAAGCAATATCTTGATTGGCCCAAATTACTTGGGGGAGGCACAGCGGCAGTGGGCATGACCATTGCACAGAGCGGGAGCTGTGGCACTGTCAGGAGACACTAGCAGCGAGGAGCTGAGAGCAAGTCATCCGGAGCAGAGATAGCAACCAGCCAAGTGTGTGTAACAGCACAGTACATCCACGCTCTTAACTCTGGAACAGAGGGCAGGGTCTGTTCGTGCTCAGGCACCACCAGGACCTTGCTTTCTGCTTTCGAAGCTGGACCCTAATGCCCCTGGGTACTGGTGCCACTTCTGCGCTATTGTTTGCTACCCAGCTGTGAGACCAGTGACCCATTTCCCGCTCAGTGCAAGGGCAGGAACTACAGGGGTCCGGCATGCCCACCTAAAGTTGCTGAATAAAGGTGCTCTCTGTCCGGCCCTCTATACACTCTGCAGCATCCGTTAGCTAGTGCTTCGCCTTCTAAGTACCCTCAAGGCTCCGCTAGTGCATTAGTGAGCGGCAACGCTCCACGCCTTTCACTAAGGTGCCGCACGAGATCCAGCTAGAATTGCTGTTCCCATTCACCTTAGAGTAGAAATGAGGTCAGTCCGTACTTCCGACATGTCTCTGGATACGAAGGGCCTGTGTGGATTGCCAGATATCTTCATCTTCCACAACCAATTCTTCAGAAGAGCTCAGCTTGGGTCTGCACATAACAAAGGGCATGTTGATCTTCTCTGACATGAGTAAAAGTTTCCTTTCCACAGAAATTACGAGAATTGCCGCAGAACACATTACCAACCTGTATGAGTTGTGTATCCTACTCAGATGCCCATCTCTCTATCATTGTGTATTACTCTCGCATCTATGTGCAGGTGGGATCACTGAAACAATATCGACATCAAAGAATATCGAATTACAAAAATATCGAGGTAAAAATATAGAATACCAAAATATCGACCTCCTATCTCCAAACAGGTAAGTACAAAAATATCGAATCAAAAATATCGATGTAAAAAATATAGTTAGTAAAAATATCGAATTTTTTAAAATGCTTTAAATTAATTAAAAAATAATGAAATAATAAATATAATTAACTTAAACATACTTAAAATACTTAAATAAGCTTAAAATTAATAAATAATTAATGTAAGTAAAAAAACATTCAAATTGATTTGTTAATACATATATATATATATATATATATATATATATATATATATATATATATATATATGTTTTACCTAATTCCCAAGATACACAAAGACAGTGCCAAACCACCGGGGAGGCCCATAATTTCAGCTTGTGGGGGGACATTTGAAAAGGTGTCCAGATACATCGATCACTTCCTTCAAGATCATATGAAATCCTTGCCCTCATACATCAGGGACACTATGGACTTTCTGCAGAAATTAAAAACAGTAGTGTGGAGTCCGGGGTACTTGTTGATCACACTTGATGTCACTGCTCTGTACACAAGTATCAATCATGTGGACGGAGTGAGAGCAGTAAGACATTATCTTGGCAGAAGGCCCATATGTATGCTGGAACATAATAACATGCTTGTGGAGATGTTGGAAATGTGTCTTTACAACAATTATTTCATGTTTCAAAGTCAAATGTTCCAGCAATTGCGAGGAGTGGCAATGGGGGCCTGCTTCTCCCCTAGTTACTCATGTTTGCACATGGGGCTATGGGAGGAGCAGGTCCTAGGCAATGTCTTCAGAGAGGTCATGAGTAGCAAAGTGCTAGTGTGGTACAGGTTTATCGACGATCTTTTCATCATTTGGAAGGGGACTGTTAGTGAGGCGGAACAGTTCATTGGAGAAATCAATCAGAATGAACTGAATCTGCATTTTACGGGCACCATCAGTGATAGGAAAGTAAATTTCCTTGACGTGGAGGTTTTTGTAGATAAGGGGGAACTGCAGACAAAACTGCATCGGAAGGAGACTGCAGGCAACACCATCCTCCATGCCTCTAGTCAGCACCCCAACCACCTGATCCGCAGCATCCCTTACGGGGAGATGCTGAGGATCAGAAGAATTTGTAGCACCGATGAAGACTGTTTTGAAGCACAGAAAAAAAGCAAGATACGGTTCCTACAAAGGGGCTATTCTGAAAATATAGTGTCTAAGGCCATGGAAAGGGCAAATAAAATAACACTATCTCCAAAAACATCTATGGGGGTAGATACAATAGTGACTGATGCGAAGGTGGACCAACCGAGATTTATTCTTGGTTATAGCTGCCAGCATAAACAGCTTCAGAGGATGGTGAGGAAAAACTGGCATATAATTACAGGTGATCCTGTGATTGGGAAAACCATGTCTATATGCCCGGCGATTACTTATAGCCGTGCCAGATCCATGAGCGACATGCTAGTCAGTAGTAGCCCGGAGGTACCAGCTCGAGGCAACTGGCTAGGGAAAAGCAAGGGATTCTTGAAATGCGCAGTATGCAAGGCGTGCACCATAGGCAAGAGTAAAATTACCTACTATTCCCCATTCAGTGAGAAAGAACTCCCCATTACTAAGAAAATCACTTGCAAATCAGACTTTGTCATCTATGTCTTGGAATGTGTTTGTGGACTTTGCTACGTTGGTAGTACTAAACTACAGGTCCACAAGCGCATATTGCAGCACATGAGGGCAGTTGTGAACAAAGATGAGGCTTACCCAGTAGCGAGGCATGTCAATCTCTGCCATAAAGGGGATGTAAACTGCTTGAAATATTTTGCTATTGACATGGTGGAGCCTTTGCGTAGAGGGGGTAATAGGGAAGCCCGTCTGCGCGTACTAGAAACCCGGTACATCCTTGAATTAGATACTAAGGCTCCGAATGGACTGAACGCAACAGAAGATTTGTATACTTGCTTGCACATTGAGTCTTGAAATTGTTGAGTGAAAAATGAGACGCAAGACATCTGAATAGGCTATTCTTAAATTAATTTTTTACTGATTTTTGCCGGATTTTAAGATTTTAAGATTATATAATATATCAAACACAGTTGGGATATCACACATTTCTTTTCAAGAGTGCTGGTGTCAACATGAATACCCAAGCAGTGTAGATGCAGTGGTCCAGATGAAATTTTTAACCAATGCCCACTTGGGCAGTATTAATCAAACACCTTCTGTTGTAAATTTTGCACAAAGCATTTTATACGTCTGCTCAATATTGCACTGAATGTGACTGTACATATTTTATCCACTGTGATTATTTGTACATAGTAATATTGGCGATTTTTGCACACTTGTAAATATTGTTCCATCATATTTATTGCGCAAATTTGCACATTTGACAGTATTGTTTGTCGCTCATTAATTGTGACAATTGGGGGTGTATAAAAAGCAAAAGTATTGGTTACTTAGTCTGGTCCAGGCTGAAGTATTTTCTCTATTTCTATAGGCTTGGGACCATGTGACCAGACCGGCACTACAAATCACAGGGTGTAATTTGACCACGTCATGTGATCAAGGGCTCCAGGGCCCGAAACGCGTCATGGCGATCGTGAGGGTGCACAGTGTGAAATAAAGACGCTTGAAATATTCTCATTGGGTCCGTCTTCGTTATTTGGCTCCTACTGAATACTGAAGTTCCAGTCATATATATATATATATATATATTCACTGAAAAAACCATAGGTTAGAGACCATATATAGTTAGCTGGACATTTTATTGACATAAAACCAATGAAATTCCATATATAGTTAGTTGCACTAACTATATATCGCGCACCCGCAATCCACTGCTGATGATGTCACATATTACATCATTCATGACATGGTCAGTGACATCACTGATGACATCACTGATGACATCTCAAATGACATCACTGATGACATCTCAAATGACATCACTGATAACATCATCTAGTGTCTGTGTGTTTTTGTAAAGTTTAAATATGTTTTACATATTGAAGAATGAGTGGATGTATGGAAGACTGAGTGTGTGTGTGGCTGGCTGGGAGGTGTGTGACTCTGTGCATATCAATGTGTACTTGTATCAGTGATTGTATAAGAGAGTAAGTATGTGTTAGTATATGTGTGAAAAAGTATGGTGTTCTGTGTTTAACTGTATAGATGAGGAAATCGAAGTGTGATTGATTCTTCACAGGACTGACTATGTGTATGAGTGCATATGATAGTGTTGTAATAATGAGTGACTGTATGTATGAGTGATTGTATGGGTGAATGAGTGAATGTGTGTGTAGACGTAGGAATCAGTGAGTGCGTATGTAGTAACTGGTATTGTGTGTCATGATGTCATCAGTGATGTCATTTGAGATGTCATCAGTGATGTCATTTGAGATGTCATCAGTGATGTCATCAGTGATGTCACTGAAGTACGGTGTTCTGTGTTTAACTGTATAGATGAGGAAATGGAAGTGTGATTGATTCTTTACAGGACTGACTAGGTGTGTGAGTAACTCCATGGATGAGTGGCAGTGTGTGAGTGTCTGCATAGGTGTATGAGTGCATATGATAGTGTTGTAATAATGAGTGACTGTATGTATGAGTGATTGTATGGGTGAATGAGTGAATGTGTGTGTAGACGTAGGAATCAGTGAGTGCGTATGTAGTAACTGGTATTGGTGTGTCATGCTGTCATCAGTGATGTCATTTGAGATGTCATCAGTGATGTCATCAGTGATGTCATTTGAGATGTCATCAGTGATGTCATCAGTGATGTCACTGACCATGTCATGAATGATGTAATATGTGACATCATCAGCAGTGGATTGCGGGTGCGCGATATATAGTTAGTGCAACTAACTATATATGGAATTTCATTGGTTTTATGTCAATAAAATGTCCAGCTAACTATATATGGTCTCTAACCTATGTTTTTTTCAGTGAATTTTCAAGGTTTTGTAAATGCAAATTCCTAACTATATATGGTCTATAACCTATGGTTTTTTCAGTGAATTTCATTGGTTTTTTAAAAGCTAATATCTATAGCTGTAAAATATATTCTTTATTACGTGACGTATCACGTAGCCACGTGAGACGCCTCATGACGCGTCGCATAACCGTGACGTATCGGCTCTGCAGCGCAAACAAAACCCGTAACGTAAGCGTGCCGGAGCACGCTTACAGATATATATATTTTTTTTAACCTTAATTAGACAAAATCCACACGTGCACATATCTTGAGGCCTTGCAAAGGCACATCAAACAAACAGTCCCTACAATTCTGCCAAGTTTGCTGGAAATCTATTCCCTTCATTTTTTTTTTACTGTTTCTCTTGGTTTTCCCCTTGTTACGCTTACCGGGACGCTACCCGGTACGCGAACCGGACGCTCCAAAAACACAAGATGGCGGACTCCCGTTACGCTGCCGGTTAGCTGCCCGGTTCGCGTACCGGGAAGCGCCTCTACCGCGAAAAATCGCGGGGGACTTTAATATCCCCCTCATCAATCCTAGGGGGTCAGGAGGGGTTTACCTTGCCCCCTTTCCTTCATTTCCCCCTTCTTTTTTCACCACATCTTGTCTCTCGAACCTACCGAGAGACAAGATGGTGGCCACTCCGGACTGTTTACAATGTTGACAACTACGCTGCCGGTTAGCTGCCCGGTTAGCTGCCCGGTGAGCTGCCCGGTTCGCGTACCGGGACGCGCCTCTACGGCGGAAAATCGCAAAAAAAATTTTTTTTTTATTTTTTGCCCCGCGGGTCACTTTAATATCCCCCTCATCAATCCTAGGGGGTCAGGAGGGGTCTACCTTGCCCCCTTTCCTTCATTTCCCCCTTCGTTTTTCACCACATCTTGTCTCTCGATCCTACCGAGAGACAAGATGGCGGCCGCTCCGGACTGTTTAGAATGTTGACAGACACCAGAGAGCCAATCAGCTTCGCTTCGCGAAGTTCCGTTACGCGTCAGGTACGCGAACCGGGGCGCTAACCGGAGCGCTGTCACAGATATATATTTTTTTTTAAACGTTAATTTCTCAAAATCCACTGGAGCACATATATTGAGACATAGCAAAGGCACGTCGGGCAAACCATATCTACAATTTTGCCAAGTTTCATGTAAATCTATTCAGCCGTTCGAGCTAAAAGTGAGTCCAACCGCCCTACGGAAAAATGAATGTGAAAAACGCGTTTTGGGACCCCCCTTTTTTCTCGGCCCCCCCTTGACGAAACCCCCCCACATTTTCAGGGGCTGCTCAGAAACAAAATGTGCCATTTTCCTGAACATTTCAGCCAATTCCGTCCACAAACGCCAAAGTTATTAGACATAGAATTTTCAGAAATCCCATAGAGAAAAAATCCTAACTATATATACCCACTGGCTATCGCCAGTAAGTAATATACATATATAAACATATATAATCTGCATATCTATATAAATATAAATGCATGCATACATATACATATATGCATACATATGCATGTTATTTACATGAAAGTTTTAAAAACACTAATAAAAGCAAAGCTAAAAAGCCACCTCATTACAAACAGAATGGCTTTAACTTAAACGAGGGCGAGATCTATTGCATTTTCAATGCTTGTTTACTTTGGTTCTATCAAGAAGGCATTCAGATGTGTCACACATTTGCCATAAATTCTGAATGTTAGCACTCTAGTTGCTCATTAGATCACTGTAGTAAAGCTAGTGCTCACCAGGGAAGTCTGCTGCTAATCATGGTTTGCAGCCATTTTCCTGCATTTTTTATCCCGCAGACTTTCAGTCCGCATACCATTATCCCGCAAGGTCATTGACCTCGCATACCATTATCCCGCATTTTTTCAAAACGCATGTGCATTTATCGCGCATGCCTTTACAAAGAATTACGTTTTAAAGGCATGTATGGTAAATGCATTTGCGTTGTGAAAACCACGATGACGAGAGAGGTAAGTGGGTTTGTGTTAATTTTTTCGTGGGTTAGTGATTGTGTAGTGTAGTGTTGTGTAGTGTAGTGTTGTGTTAGTGTAGTGTAGAGTTGTGGTGGTTGTTTAGTGTAGGGTCATGCTGGGGGTAGTGTTTTAGGGTTTAGGGTTGTGTTGTAGTGTTTGCGTAGTGTAGGGTCATGCTGGGGCTAGTGTTTTAGGGTTTAGGGTAGTGTTGTAGTGTTTGCGTAGTGTAGGGTCATGCTGGGGGTAGTGTTTTAGGGTTTTGGGTAGTGTTGTAGTGTTTGCGTAGTGTAGGGTCATGCTGGGGGTAGTGTTTTAGGGTTTAGGGTAGTGTTGTAGTGTTTGCGTAGTGTAGGGTCATGCTGGGGGTAGTGTTTTAGGGTTTAGGGTTGTGTTGTAGTGTTTGCGTAGTGTAGGGTCATGCTGGGGCTAGTGTTTTAAGGTTTAGGGTAGTGTTGTAGTGTTTGCGTAGTGTAGGGTCATGCTGGGGGTAGTGTTTTAGGGTTTTGGGTAGTGTTGTAGTGTTTGCGTAGTGTAGGGTCATGCTGGGGGTAGTGTTTTAGGGTTTAGGGTAGTGTTGTAGTGTTTGCGTAGTGTAGGGTCATGCTGGGGGTAGTGTTTTAGGGTTTAGGGTAGTGTTGTAGTGTTTGCGTAGTGTAGGGTCATGCTGGGGTGTAGTGTTTTAGGGTTTAGGGTAGTGTTGTAGTGTTTGCGTAGTGTAGGGTCATGCTGGGGGTAGTGTTTTAGGGTTTAGGGTAGTGTTGTAGTGTTTGCGTAGTGTAGGGTCATGCTGGGGGTTGTGTTTTAGGGTTTAGGGTAGTGTTGTAGTGTTTGCGTAGTGTAGGGTCATGCTGGGGGTAGTGTTTTAGGGTTTAGGGTAGTGTTGTAGTGTTTGCGTAGTATAGGGTCATGCTGGGGTGTAGTAGTTTAGGGTTTTGGGTAGTGTTGTAGTGTTTGCGTAGTGTAGGGTCATGCTGGGGGTAGTGTTTTAGGGTTTAGGGTAGTGTTGTAGTGTTTGTGTAGTGTAGGGTCATGCTGGGGGTAGTGTTTTAGGGTTTAGGGTAGTGTACTGTTTGTGTAGTGTAGGGTCATGCTGGGGGTAGTGTTTTAGGGTTTAGGGTAGTTTAGTTGTTTAGTGTATGCTAAAGGCATATTCGTTCTAAAAGTTTTCGTTATTTTAATTTGCGGCCTAATAGTACATGCAGGATTTTTTTGGCGGACTGATGGTATGCGGGATTTCGTCATATATTCGCTAATCATACTTTCTATGGCAAAATGAACCCCCTCATTTTGTTCCTTTTTAAATTAAATGTTTTAAGAGTTACCACTTTATTCCAATCAAGATGGCTTCAGGTGTGCCATACCTTTGTAATAAGTAGGACTGTTAGCACTCTAGTTGTTCTTTAGAACACTCTGGGACATTCTGTCATTGGGCTATAGTTGGGCTACATCTGGCTGATATTTGGGCTACATTTGTTTTTTTTTGTCTCTGGTGGCCATCTTTGGGCTACATTGGGCTACATTGGGCTACATTGGGCTACATTTGGGCTCCAACATATATATAGCCCAATGTAGCCCAATATATATTTTTCAAAGTTAATTTTCGTAAAAACCACTGGAGCCTATATCTTGAGACATAGCAAAGGCACATCGGGCTACCAGTCCCTACAATTTTGCCAGGTTTGGTGTAAATCCATTCAGCCGTTCGGGCTAAAAGTGAGGCCAACCGCCCTAGGGAAAATTGCATGGGAAAAACACGTTTTGGGACCCCCCTTTTTTCTCGGCCCCCCCTTGACGAAACCCCCCCAAATTTTCAGGGGCTGCTCAGAAACAAAATGTTCCATTTTCCTGAAAATTTCAGCCAATTCTGTCATCAAACGCCAAAGTTATTCGACATAGAATTTTCAAAAATCCCATAGGAAAAAAATCCTAACTATATATACCTACTGGCTATCGCCAGTAGGTAATATATACGTAATATTAATTTAAAAAAATACGATATTTTTACCGTAGGATAGCGTAAAGGTTAAAATTTACTATTACCACTCCAGTGAGTGCAACAGTAGGTAAAGCGTTGGATAGCGTAGGGGTAAAAATTACTATTCCCACTCCAGAGAGTGCAACAGTAGGGAAAGCGTTGGATAGCATAGGGGTAAAAATGACTATTCCCACTCCAGAGAGTGCAACAGTAGGGAAAACGTTGGATAGCGGCAGGGTAAAATGTACTATTCCCACTCCAAAGAGTGCAACAGTAGGGAAAGCGTTGGATAGCGTAGGGGTAAAAATTACTATTACCACTCCAGAGAGTGCAACAGTAGGGAAAGCGTTGGATAGCGTAGGGGTAAAAATTACTATTCCCACTCCAGAGAGCGCAACAGTAGGGAAAGCGTTGGATAGCGTAGGGGTAAAAATTACTATTCCAACTCCAGAGAGTGCAACAGTAGGGAAAACGTTGGATAGCGGCAGGGTAAAATTTACTATTCCCACTCCAAAGTGTGCAACAGTTGAGGTTCTGTGAATTCTGAACCCGTGGGTTCCATTTTGTGTTTGGCAGCCATTTTGTGGTTGCCATCACATAGGCCAATGATTGTGGCTGAACTAGTCTTTTTTAGGACATGTACACTTTAGCTCGAGTTCGTGCTGACTCCTGTTTGACCTGAGTGAACTGACCCTGTTGCCTGAAGCTGACCTTGTTAAACCAGTTCCTGCCCTTTAGCTGATCAAGATTAAGGATCAGAGCACAGGACATCATAAATTTTTACTGCACACAAACATGCCTTATCCTACTTCTATCTGTTTCTGTTCCTTTTTTTATGGTCTGTTTATAATATGGGTTGTGGTCCTTTTATTATGGGTTTGTCCGGCTTGTGTAAGAAGGAATGTTAGGTATTTTGCATGCTTGCAAAAGCTAGGACTGCCCCTTACTTGTATGCTGAAGTTTGTAACCCTGAGAGCATATAAAAGGCCTCTGTTCTCTGTACTCTTCAGACTACCTCATTCAGTTGCTACGGCTTCTGTGTGACGTGGCCTCACTTATTAAATTTAATAAAGATGTCTTTTCATATTTTCAGCATCTGTGCCAAGTTCTTTTTATTAGTAAGTATTCCCTGAAAATGAAGATTTCAGTTTTACAAATGGCGCGGCCAACGTGGGCTTCATCAGAGAAGTGACTTTCTGTGGGAGTGATCTTGTCAGAAGACTGAAATCTACTGAGGAGGACAGGACGGGACTCTACTACTCTGTGCACAGGAATTCTGGAGATTCTCTGTTTCTGCAGCCAAGTATATTTCTGCTCTTCCTGATTTTGATCCTCCACATGATGTCACTCCTGACTGAGAACCTTTTTGGCGTGAGTATTCTAAAAAAGACCGTTAGGTCATGTAGAACTTGACAGTTAGAATTTGGATAACCTTTTGATTAGTAAGAATAAAAAGTACAAGTGGGTCGCTCCCACGACTTTGTTTGGTTTCTTGGTTTTGATTTGGTTATTGCAATTACCAAAGCCGAGGGGTTGGTTTCTTGGTTTTGATTTGGTTATTGCAATTACCAAAGCTGAGGGTCTCGTATATTTGCGAGTATATCATTTTTGATAACCCCTTGAAGTTTGAAGCTAGATTAGTGATCTATAAGATGCCTGGTCTTAGCAAATTCAGGACTGTAAGTTTGGAACTTTGGAATTTGTGTTGGCCAACTTTTGGATTTGTATAGGTTTGTATATGCAAATTGCAATTTGTGTAGGCAGGTAATGAGGAGATATTTCTCCATTTGGTTTAGTTGAATGGTGCACGTACGAAAAGTACCTTAAGCACCACTTTGATTATAATACTTGCGTATTCCGCAGTATTTTTGGCATGCCTGTTCTCAAGCTCACATAGAAAAATGTGTTGCTTTTTTTTTGGAAGGTACCATAGTGTGATGTGAAGTAAATTAGCCGGCCCCCCTAGCGGGAAATATCTAAAAAGGGTTTAGATTTACAAACATATTTCTTCCTTGGTGATTTTGTATCCCCAGGGAATTAAAATATGGGCATAATACATACAAGGATCCTTTGTTCTGTGCAATTTTATGAATGAAGATATGCAGAGTAATTTTTGGTGTTCTGCTAGCCAAAGCTAGTGAATTGAGTGTATTTTCGCTTCTTGGACATACATCAGTCTGTTGGGCTGTTTTTGCAGTCTTTTGAAACACAATTGAGAAGCGTTTCTTGTAAATATGACTTACAACTAGTATTTACAAATGGTTTGGTTTAAGTACAGTCTGTGGGCTGTCCTTTGTTTTTGCTCTGTGTATTGGTTTGTGGGTTAAATATGTGTTTAAATATCTATGTGGTTTTCTCATTAGTGCAATTTCTTTAAGTGAATAGCGTTGGCGCTATTCACGAAATACATGGCTAAAGCGCGCTGTATTGTGTGTCCTGAGTGTTTGACCCCTTTCTGTTTATGTCTGAAATGAGCTCCATGTTTGTTCGTGGGTTTCTTTATTAAAAATAATTATTAAATTATGAAAAATAATTATTAAAAATAAGTGCTACAACATTTGTTTTTTACTATTCATGAAGCTTAATACCAATACTACGACCTCCTAGCATTATAATTTGATTTGAGTTGTGTTGCACTGCATAATGAGGACATTAGCATATGGCATCTCACTTAGCGCAGGCGTACAAAACTCATTTTTCTAAGGATTTACATGAGATATGTCTAATGTCTAATATCTGTAATGTGTGAAGAACATTCTGAGGATGATTAATATGTAACATACTTATAGGATATTTATTTTTAATTGCCCCAAATATCAAAGTCGATTTTGGGTATTTTTGCCATTTATAATAGCTTTAAAGTGCTTTTAGGCTTCAGTGAATGCATACATTTAGGTATAATACAAATTTGCAGGCTGTCCTCATTTGGGGTTTGCTTTTAAATGGCCCAGTGAGATTCATTTAAGGTTGATGAAATAAGTACCATTGCAACAAGCACTTGTTCTAAAACTGGTATGTGTGTTATTAGGTTCTGTGAATTATTCACAGTAAATGTTGTTTAATAATCTGGAAACAGAGGTAATTTTTTTAGCGCCTAAAAAGGAGACATTATTTTTCAAAATAGAGTGAATTATTGCAGGTTAAGAGGAATTAGGAAGGCCTTTTGCCTTTGTCAGCCTCAGAATGAGCAGAGGGTGGGGGCTAGAAGAAGCTGCAGCTGGCTCAAGTCGCGCTGAGATGCTATCTTTGGTTTCCCTGTAAACAATGGAAGGAGGCTGTCATGTTGACATTTGTAACCTTTTAAATTAGGGACTTGTCTCTGTGAAATGCAGAATGACCTTGCTAAACAGGCCTCTAAAAGGAAGGGTTTCTGGTTTCTCCACAAAATTAAAGAACTTAATTCCAAAGGGAAAATATGAAAAAGGTTTCTTTGAAAGTCCCAACACATGCTAAATGCTCTGCAGAAATGATATATTTGTGTCTCTGCCTCTAAAAAAATAATGTCTGCTAGTTGCTTTTATTTGACCGAAAATTAAGCATTGCATTAAGTCTTAAACAGAAAATAAGACGAAGCTTTTTATTGAAATTTTGAAGGCTACATGCCTAAGTGAGAACGAATTGTGGCGCAAGGCTAACATGGAGTGTCAGTGAAAGAATTTTACTTTTGGAAAGTTAAAAGGGATTCATGTTGCAAGGTGACTGACAAGATGGTAACAGTTAAGAAATGGAAATTTATTTTTGTGTCTGTTAATGTGTGTTATGTTTTGTCTTCTGATTAAAAGTTATAATTGATGTCTGTTTGTTATGAGAAATGTCTGTCTTTTGTGTGTTGTGTATTCTTTTTTCGCTTCTGCCCACAGATCATTCATGGATTGTTCTGGGTGATTTTAAGGCTGACTAGACACGTGAGTTTGGTTGGTTGAAAAGAGATGTGTTTTTGCGTAATTTCTTTGAAAATAAATGTTTTTGCATTTTACATATTTTTGCATTTTATCCTTTTATGAATTGTTCCTGCTGGTCCTGTGTGTCAGAAGTGACACACAGTAAGTTGCATTTGACAGCCAAATCTCTACTACCTGGTGATCTGCTGTCAAAAAGGAGGGTAAGGAAAGTAAAAGTAAGTGTGAGGAAAGTAAGAGAAAGTGTGTAAAAGAAAGTGTAATTTTGATGAAAGTGTAATTTTGATTTTAAACCTGACAAATTAAGAAGGCCTCAATAGTGGGTTTTGGGCTGCAGGTTCACAGTACATAAAGTACAGGACTTGATATGGGTGCGTCACCGCTCATTTACATATGTTATTGTCTTGTCTATGTTTTTTGTGCTTGATATACAGCAAGTATATCTGATGGCTTGACATGTGCTTTTTGTGCGTTTTATTTGGATGTTTTTTGTTTTATATTGCTGCTTTTAATACTATTACAAGTTTACCTGTGTTGTGAAGGGATATACATGACGATGTGTATCCTGCAAACAGTTGGGTAGATTTGCTTTGACACTAAATTTCACAGAAAGACAGACAACACTTCATCAGTGTATGTCAAATTTGGCTTTAATGGTATTTGAAGGAAAATAAAAAAAGACATATACAGAATCAAAGTGTGTCACATGCTGTTAGTCACGTACTGCCCCTCCCCTTAAGGAACAGGCAGCCCTACATTTATGTATCCTGATTGGACGTAAGGATAAAATTATAGATCTGTGACTCTTGTACATGGTGACCTAATTTTTATATTACATTAGTCAGTTTTGTTCTGCTTCCTGAATAGTGTATGGCCTTGTACCATAAAGGAAACAAGGCTTAATTTTTATTTTTTGTTCTTCCTCCCTGAAAAAGGAACTGGAACATTAGCTGAGATTACCGTATATGGTGTAGAGGCCAGCGGTAGAGCTAACATTCATGAACTATTTTGATTTTTGTGTATCACCCCCCCACTTTTGGTGTTGTGTCACATGCTTGACTATCACCCAAGAAATTTCTTGTTCTTCCTATAGATTTTTCTTTCGTCACTTCTCCCCTGATTGATGTTGCATCGTGCCTAGTAATTGGGGATTCTAGCTGTGTCCTAGTCCCATTTTCTCTTTTCTATATTCCTTTCACCAGTTAGCCTTCTTTTATTGTTATTATTGTATTAGGTTCACACTTCCAGATTGCAGTAATGTACTAGGAACCCCATATTATGTATAAATCCCTTTTGTATAACTAGACTGGTTTTTAAGAATTTTCTTTAGGCCTACCTCGATGTTTTCCAGTCTGACCGTCATGGTAGTGATGAACTGGTTAACTGACTCAATGCTATTATAAGACAAGTTTCCACATTTTGATCATTAACGTGTGTATTGCATAGTGCACTTGATGCACAGTTATTAAAAGGGAGGTATCTACATGTCCCTGATAATCTGTTTCATGTGATTTCTCTTTTTAGATGTTCTAGATAAGGAATTTAGGAACACCTAGACTTAATCATTGATAGAAAAAAGTGTTTACCCCATTAGACGATGTCACTATGTGTGAGGACATCCATTTAGATAAAATTCTCATATAGTTATCTACCCTTAGATTGTAGAGGATATGCTCTCACATGGAAACCCAATTGAAGAAATTAGAGGCACTGTTTTGCTTATTGCCTTTGTCTTGATATTCTATGAGAATGACAGTGTATTTTAGATCACAATAGTTCCATGGCGTATAGCCACTCCTTTGAAGATTGCAGGCCACCTGTTTGCAGTCCCTTTGTTAAATGAACTGTTTTTGTACTGAATTGAAGGAAAATAACAACTATGTCATTTCCTACGTCACTAGGTTCTGCGGGATTAAGTCATAATAACCTGCGGAACTCACCCACAATCCCATTAGCGACAGCTAACAGATGAAAAGTCCCAGCACCCAGACAGCGATCGCCAGCGTGCCATCAATAATATCGCCAAAGTATTGTGCTTGCTTCATCAGAAGGCGTTGAACATCAAAAAAGAAGGAGGAGCTGGAGAGCGAAAGAATTGAGGCTTCAGTCTTCCACCTGTCATGTACTGGTAACCTCTGACAGTGTGCAGTCCCTTGAGTCCCTTGGTCTGAGTTTTGGCCACACACCCCCTTTTCCTTTGCTCCAACGGAAGTGCAGTGCACCGGAGGATTCGAGATTGGCAAAAGGCATTACATTATGGTGCCCATGAAAGAGCAGCCTGAGCGTTCTCTGACACTGAGTAATGAGTGTTAGAGCCTGAGAATGTAGGCCCGGATCTGCATAAAATGATCTGTGCCCTTGATCAATGGAGAGCACACTATCTGTAGTGCCTGTTGCAGAGAAGAGATATTGGTGCACTGCATTGAGACATTGAGACTTTCGAATGAGCTATGAGTGTTTGCCAGGAGGGCACTCCAACGGATACTGAGAAGGACCATTTTCATGAAAGGCCTGAATGAAGAGGCCCATGCGGAAGAAAACAACAGAAGAGGATTTGATGAACAATAGAAGCCTGTCGGAGAGGCTTGGACGGACTCTGGGTATTTTCTGTGCAATTGAAAAAAAAAATGGGTGTTAGGAGACTGATTCTTGTTATTTTGCTGGCATTATTTTAAAGTAGTATTCTGTTTAGTAAAAGCAGAATAAGTCCATTCCCTGTGGAAGAGTATCCCTTTTCACCTCAGAGCATTGATGAGGATCACCACTGTTTCACCTGAACATATAATAAGTTACTGAAATGCATAGGAGCCATAAAAATGTTACTAGATAATTTTAGGATTTGCTTTCTGCTTAGAGTTGTGAAAACTGATAATTTTGCTTGTAATAGTGGTCATTACTTTCTCCTGTTGTCTATATGTTCTTAATAACGTGTTCTCTAGTGTTTTTAAGCATGACGTTGTCTTTTGTGGGTTAGATTGTTTTTGCTACCCAATTGACATCTGTACCCACCTCCCAACCTATGTCTCTTCCTACTACTACTTCTTCGCATTCTTTCCATATTTTACCTGGACATGAACTGGTTAGGAGGTCAGAGTTTACTAATAATTCCTTTGTACAGCTTCTGCATCAACATCAGTTAGTAATGAACACCACTAATTGTTGGGTGTGTGGTCTTATGCCACATACTATAGATAGAGGTATTCCCTATTTGGTTCTGCCATTTAGTTACAATGGGTCTGTATGGGCATATCAGACGATGTTTATTTATGCCAGCGAAGTCTATCCCTTGCGTTCCATGAAAGATAACTCGAGTAAAAATGCCTTAGTGAAAGGAATAACGGATAATATTGATATCGATTCAGACACAGACTGAGTGATTGCCTATGTAAGGGCAAAGGAGGGGCTGAGGTTCTGTGAATTCTGAACCCGTGGGTTCCATTTTGTGTTTGGCAGCCATTTTGTGATTGCCCTCACATAGGCCAATGATAGTGGCTGAACTAGTCTTTTTTAGGACATGTACACCTTAGCTCGATTTCGTGCTGACTCCTGTTTGACCTGAGTGAACTGACCCTGTTGCCTGAAGCTGACCTTGTTAAACCAGTTCCTGCCCTTTAGCTGATCAAGATTAAGGATCAGAGCACAGGACATCATACATTTTTACTGCACACAAACATGCCTTATCCTACTTCTATCTGTTTCGGTTCCTTCTTTTATGGTCTGTTTATGATATGGGTTGTGGTCCTTTTATTATGGGTTTGTCCGGCTTGTGTAAGAAGGAATGTTAGGTATTTTGCATGCTTGCAAAAGCTAGGACTGCCCCTTACTTGAATGCTGAAGTTTGTAACCCTGAGAGCATATAAAAGGCCTCTGTTCTCTGTACTCTTCAGACTACCTCATTCAGTTGCTACGGCTTCTGTGTGACGTGGCCTCACTTATTAAATTTAATAAAGATGTCTTTTCATATTTTCAGCTTCTGTGCCAAGTTCTTTTTATTAGTAAGTATTCCCTGAGAATGAAGATTTCAGTTCTTCACAGTAGGGAAAACGTTGGATAGCGTAGGAGTAAAAATTACTATTCCCACTCCAGAGAGTGCAACAGTAGGGAAAGCGTTGGATAGCGCAGGGGTAAAAATTACTATTCCCACTCCATACAGTGCAACAGTAGGGAAAGCGTTGGATAGCCTAGGGGTAACAATTACTATTGCAACTCTAAAGAGTGCAACAGTAGGGAAAGCGTTGGATAGCGTAGGGGTACTAATTACTATTCCAACTCCAGAGAGTGCAACAGTTGGGAAAACGTTGGATAGCGTAGGGCTAAACATTATTATTCCCACTCCAAAGAGTGCAACAGTAGGGAAAGCGTTGGATAGCGTAGGGGTACTAATTACTATTCCAACTCCAGAGAGTGCAACAGTAGGGAAAGCGTTGGATAGCAGGAGGGTAAAAATTACTATTCCAACACCAGAGAGTGCAACAGTAGGGAAAGCGTTGGATAGCGTAGGGGTAAAAATTACTATTCCAACTCCAGAGAGTGCAACAGTAGGGAAAGCGTTGGATAGCGTAGGGGTAAAAATTACTATTCCCACTCTAGAGAGTGCAACAGTAGGAAAAGTAAATACTTCATATATAAATAAAAATAAATTAAATATTAATACCAATTACAAATTAATTAAAAGTAATTAACAATTTTATATAATATAATTTTAATCAATTAAAAATACCAATACAAATTAATTATTACAAATTACCTATTAATACAAATTATTTACCAATTAACAATTAATTAACAATTAAAAAATAATTAAAAATTAGAACAACAAAAAACCAATAAATAAATTAAAATATTTAATGAATTACAATTAAATTACTTCCCACCCTATTCCCCTATAAACACACAACCCACAACAGAAAATACATTAATAAAATTAACATAATTATCAATTCATCAATTAATTAATATTAATTACCAATTATATTTTAATTAATTACCAATTAAAAATGTAAATAACAACTAATTCAAAATAAATACCAATAAATACATTTAAAAATTAAATTATTTATAATTAAATTTCTTCCCACTCTATTCCCCTATAAACCCAAGACCCGCTACAGAAAATAAATTAATAAAATTAACATAAATATCAATTAATCAATTAATTAAAATTAATCACCAATTATATTTTAATTAATTACCAATTAACAATTAATTAACAATTAAATCAAAATAAATACCAATAAATAAATTAGAACATTTAATTAATTATAATTAAATTACTTCCCACCCTATTTCCCTATAAACCCACAACCCGCTACAGAAAATAAATTCATAAAATGTAGATAATTATCAATTAATCAATCAATTAAAATGAATCACCAATTATATTTTAATTAATTACCAATTAACAATTAATTAACAATTAATTCAAAATAAATACCAATAAATACATTACAATTTTTTATTAATTATAATTAAATTACTTCCCACCCTATTCCCCTATAAACCCACAACCCGCTACAGAATTATATTACGCAAAAATTAAATACCATAAAATGAATTAATGAAAATAAATTATAAAATAAATATACACTTTTCACACATATACTAACATAAAAAAATCACTTTAACAAATTGGATAATATTAAAAAATTTAACTTAACTTACCTCAAATTCGCTATTTTTGTTGCCTATATTCTGTCCATTCTATATTTTTGTTGTCTATATTCTGTCCATTCGATATTTTTGTTATCTATATTCTGTCCATTAGATATTTTGTCCATTCTATAATTTGAATTTGATATTACTGCTATTCTATTCAATATTTTTGTAGTCTATATTCTGTCCATTCGATATTGTGTCCATTCTATATTTTTAATTCGATATTATTGCAAATCGATATTAAAAACTCGATATTTCGAGTGTATACTGTGCCGGTGGTCTAAATTTCAAATAAAATGCACATTGTGAGGAATGAACTTTGACAACAGGTCATAGGAAAGAGTCAATCACTTCTTGAAATTGCGTCCTAGGAGAGCAAAAAATATATAATATGTGCAGAAGAAATGCTAGTTTATGAGGCAGTCCATATAGCTCTGCTTCTAGGTGAACACAGAGAAGAAAACATTTGTGTGGGACTGGTACAGTTACTTCAATTACCATCTGTGTTTTAAGTCTGTGCATATATTATACACAGCATAGCCAACATCACCAATTATTTTTGCTAAAGATGAGTTTATTGCATAGCCGCCAGCAGCAACTCTTTGAACAACTCTGCAGGGTATGAATTAAAAAAAAACCACTTTATTGTCTGTAATTTGGGGATACATTTACCTTTGTATTTTCTATTGGGTTGTGAGCACAGCCCAATCTCTGTGCGCACAGGCAGTTTCAATGCTTAAAAGATGAGTATCTCTTGGGAATAGGGGTGCACTATGCCCTCCGCACAGACATGCTTTCTCTTCAGGCTGGCACCACCTGCATCATGGCTTGGCTGTCCATGTACCTTCTCACTCAGCAGACCCAGGTGCAGGGGGGCTGCTCGGCCTCGGAGTAGCTTTGGCAAACAAGTACTGGTTTGGTTTGGTTTGGGTTAGGTTAGCGAGTATGAGTCTTACTGGATGTTAGAGAACATGGATTGCGTTAGTCTTGGTTAAATAAAGAGTGTTGGGCTAACAGGCTGTCTGTCTCATGCTTTTAAAGTTGCCACACCACTTGAAAAAGTCACCAGTCGCCACTGTGGGAAGGTGGCGGTTAGGGAATAGTTGATGATTATAATGTCTGCAGCTGCTGTGATGGTGGTCTTGCATTGAATGGTGTGGGGGACAGGATTCCTGGTGCGATCTAGGTACAGACGGGCATTCCTTTGGGGCACCTCTGGCACGTCATCACAGCAGTCACACATCAACCTGCATTAACTAGGTCCTAGGGACCTAGGAAGGGCGGGGCTTCAGAAGAGGTGGGAAAGGGAGAGCAGGAAAACTGGCTGTGGTGGTGAAAGTAGGCAGCAAAGAGCTGCCAAGAGCGAGAGAAAGGCACAGAGAAGATGACACTGGTAATAGGAGCAGGCAACAAGCAGGCAGGAGTCCGGGTACCATCTCAATGTAGTTGTGCAGCGGCCTGCATTAAGCAGGTCCTGGGGTGGGCAGTGCTTCAGCAGAAGCAGGAATGGGAGAGCGAGAAACCTGGCAGCGATGGTGAAACTAGGCAGCAGTGAGCTGTCAAGAGCAAGAGAAAGGCAGAAAGACGTTGGAGCTGGCAACAGGAGAAGGCAAAAAGCACAGGTGCCTTTTCCTTTAAATTGAAAGTGGCCTTGAGGTATGGAGTAAGTGGACCTCTCCTTGGCTCCTGAAGTGAGGGAAATCTGCCAATAGCCTGATGTCAGGTCATAGGGGAGCAGAGTCAAAACTTCACCCAGCTTGTCAGTGAGTTCATCAGCTCTTGGAATAAGCTGTGGATCAGTCTTAGGGTTAGAGAATACTTGCTTCACAGTTCCATCTTGGGCATTAGTAGATAAGAGGTCTGCAAGAGGGTGACTCTTCTTCCTCACCCTCATCTGTTACCATCATCTTGATGATATCTGCCCTTTCATGGTGTGGTTGAGCCCATATTCATGAATCACCATGTGAGGGTTCCTGGGAGTACCAGTATGATGTGGTAGGGCCCAGTTCACTTGTCCTGTAGGGCCCTAGGTGCTACAGGCTCAAAGACCCACACCTATTGCCCTAGCTGGTATTCCAACATGGAGGACTTTTGGTCATATCTGTGCTTGACAAGCTCCTGGCTGGTCACCAAATTCATGTTCACCTTCTTCATGTATTCAGCCATTCTAAGGAAAGGCCGTGCACATAATTTACTATGACCTGCTTAGGTTCTTTGAGGGATTCTCCCACACTTCTTTAACCAAGCTGAGTGAACTTGTCAATGGGGTCTAAAGAATAGCTGAAAGCGACTGAACCCGACTCCTTTTTGAGGGATCTCCTTGTAGTCAAACAACAGGCATGGGAGGAGAATGTCCATGATCGAGCCTTTTATGTTTTTTTTAACTTGTCAACTAAATCATTACTTTGGATATGATACGGGGTGGCAAACTTGTAAGTCAAACCACATTCTTCCCACATTGCCTTCTGGTAGGCGGGAATTACATTTGTGTCCCTCTCGGAGAATAACCTACTGAGGGAACCCAGCCCTGATGAATATTCCAAAGATGGCTCTAGCCACTGCAAGGGAAGTGACTGTCCTAAGTAGAAATGCATCAGGCTTTGAGTATGGGAGACTGTTGATGGCGTGTGTCACAAGGAATGTTAAATTTCATTGTCCTGAGTTTGTCCTGACAACACCCACCAGTAGGTTAGGTACCCCATCCTCTCACAGGCAGGACAGGAAAAATGTGTTTTGAAAATAAGTAACTGTCCACCTGATGTTTATATGAATTAAGGACTGGTTGAATTTCACGCTGGCACACATGAGTTATTGATGTTTGTCGTATGATTATCGATTTGTTGTCAATATTTGTTTGCAAAAACATTCCAAATATTTTTTTCCCACAAAATAATTTTGTGCTCTATGTATATGTTGTATATAGCCCTATTTCAAACATTTTTGTATTGTGTTATTTAATAATGTGGTGTTTCTTTGAAAAGACTTACTCAATTGATTTATGAATGTCTTTGCTGAAATATCAAAAATAAGCAAAATAAAGCTTAAAACACTTTGGAATCACTGGTCTAAGGTTTATCACGACTGTAATCGAACCCCCCCCCCTCCCAGACATCCTATGTGTTAATTTCAATATTGAGGTGGTCCAGTCTGGGAAGTTACGGACCCAAGCCTTGCTTGATCATATCAGAATTCATGGTGGCATGGTCCACTACCACCAGGATGAGCCTGTTCCTCGAAGCTGGTGGTGAGTGTGGGGGACCAACAATATCTATCCCCACCCTCTCAAAAGGAGTCTCCACCACTGGTAGTGGTATCAGGGGATACTTTGGGTTGCTTATAGAGTTAGACAGGCCTTTTGTCCATTGCTCAGGTCCTCCGTAGAGGGACTCCTGCTCCCTGGAATTCTGCCAGATCTGGCAAGTTTCCAGGAGTCAGTACATCTTCAGGCACCAGGCTTTCTCCCCTGGGCGTTGGGCTCCTTCTGGGACTCTGAACGTTTGGAGGTTGGGCTGCCATCTTTCATGCCCCTCCTCTTGGCTTTAAGGACCTGGTTTGTAGTTTCAGGCTCCAGGATCCATTGACTTTCTCTCAGGACCGTCTGTGCTCTGGTAGTGATACATACACACATTCAGGGAGACCCAGCATTGTTGCATGGATCTTCCACTCTATGTCTGCCCAAGCAGAAGTTTCTAAGTCATTGCCCAGCAGATACTCCACTTGGATAGCAGAGCGCACAGCTACCTTCTTTCAGCTAGTAACTCCTCCCCACTCAAAGTCAACCACAGCTATAGGGTGTGACTTTGTCAGTATTGACAATCGTATGCACCTCTTCAGGTAGGACCTGGTCGGGGGAAACCAATTTAGCCATAACCATGGTTATACTAGCACCAGTATCCCTCAGCCTTCGTATCCACCCCAACGATTTTTGGCCTCTACCTTTACTTTGTCATACTAGGAGGCCAGTGGGCCAAAGATTTATTGGTCGCACCACCCAGGAGTGCTAAGGAGGCCCCTGCGTACCCTTTGGGATCTCCAGGAGTAACTTTCCATCCAATCTCTACACTAGCCAACTGTTTGGACAGGTCACCAGTGGGCATATTTTTGGTCCACGCTGAATCTCCCGTCTTGTGCCCTGGCTGGTTACAGTCAAAGCACACCTTGCCTTCAAGGGGTTACACTTCTTACCCTGGTTCCCCTTCCCATTTGAATGGGTTTTTGGCTCAGGACTCCAACACCCCCCCCTCCCTTAGGCTACATTTGGGGATTCTTTGGGGCTCTCGTTTTTTTTATCCTTCTCCCCATCTTTCCTCTGAGAAGGGGCCTGACCACCTTTCTTCTGGTCAACACTTAGGGTCTTTTTAAGGACCCTGGTTCTTACCCACTTATCAGCTGTCTTGCCCGGTTCACTGGGGCTAGACACCTTAGATTTCACACCATGATGGTGCAATGAATGACAGTGTGTTTAAATGTGCTTCTTATCCATTGCATTTAATCCATCCATCTAGTGTCTTAACTGAGGTGTCAATGAAGTCTACCTATGTGTGTGTAGTGCCCTTCTGAAAGGACCTAAGCTTCCTCCCCTACTCTTCATGAGTTAACCCAAAAAGTAAACAAGGGTTGACTTCAAATGGTTGTAAGCCTAAGCTATATCCTCCTCTAGTGTGAGTAGCCTATCTCTACCAACCCCTGGTGCTAACTCCCACAGAATAGTTCCTCAGTGTTGTGTTCCCACCTTCTTCATTGCGAGAGCCCTCATATGAGGTCAGCCACTTGTCAATGTCATCCCCTGGAACATAACTAGGGGCAACCCCTTTGGACAACCTTACACCAGAGGCACCCCTATCAGCACCTCCATATTTGCTGCCATCATATTCTCTGGGCTCCAAGCCCAGCCAGGCCCACCATTCCTCCAGAGCCAGCCTCCTATAGCCCTTTCCACCAAGTCTATGTCTACCATGCTGTCCTGTATTGACCTATGTCTATGTTCAGAGACAGCTATACTGTGGGCTCTGATGACCCTCCTTGGCCCTCCAAGGGTGGAGGGTACTTTTTTGCCTGCCCTACTGGCTCTACTCAACAGACATTGATTGTACACCTCCTCCACTTCATCCCCACTACCTTGGGGTAATTCCTTCTCCAGGTGTGGAGGTGCCCTGTGAGCCTCTTCACAAGCTCTTAAGGTCTTAATCAAAGCATATTTATTGGCTTTAGCTTCCATGATGACTGTGCAACCTCACCTTGTAATACACTCACCAACCTGTTTAGGACCCTTAGGTTTTGTCTGTTAACCCCTCAGCTCAACCCTGGGTAGCTGTGGAACTGAGGAATAAGTGTAAAGCATTTAAACCGCACCAAAACAATTGAAGAAGAAAATGACACACATCTGACATCCAGTTATAAAAATAGATTGTATTTTTTAAATAATTTAGACACTAGAATGAAAAGGATCTACCATAGGGTTCCAAAGATGTAGATTTTACAAGCAATGATAAATCACAGCAATTTTACTCAACTACGAACCAGCCTTGGCAAAGTTAACAAATTGGACACTGAGAAATGTTTTCAAAGAAAACGTAGGTAAGTGTCAATGCGGTCAGTCAGGAGTACTTGGGATGAACAGTTCTGGCAGGTAGCTAGTCAGGGGGACCAGCAAGGTCCTCAAGAATAGTTACTTTCACAGAAGAAGCAGTGCTTCAGCAGTTCCAGGCACTTTATTTGTGTTGCAATGGATTCCTGTGGAGTGGTCCTTATACAAGGGATGAAGGATGCTGAAGCTGCCCTAAGGATGCTGTGGATACAACACAGTTGATAGGGGTCTTCCCGCAGGGATTACTCAGTCCACGAAGATAGTGAGGTGGTCCTTGTTGCAAAGTCAACATCACACAAAATCCTCTCCAGTCTGGCTGTAGTCCATTTGCCACTGTACTATCAGGGGCCCATTGTGGTGGTCACAGGCCAATCCTTCCTGGGTCGATAACTTACCTTCTGAGGGTGCCAGCAACTCTGCAATAGCACTTCCTGGCTCAGCAACTTGGGTGCATCTGTGTGCGTTGGATCTTGGTCCTCTGTACTGCATGGCAGTTGTGGTAACAAGTTGAAAACTTTGGGCTACAACTTGCTTCAGCAGGCTTGGCAACTGGCCTTTGGAGTTCGCCTCACTTGACTGGGCTCTGGAAACAGCTTCTCCATGAGCAGGACATGGCAGGCACAGTCCTGCTCTTTGCGCGCAACCAGGTGCTGCAGGTGCAGTCCTCAACAGTGCAGTCCCTCTTTGTTTGCACCCCAGTGCAGGAGAGCAGTCCTTCTTTGGTCCTGCTTCTACGTTCATTGAGATCTGTGGTCTGGATGCCGGGGGGACCCCCTTTATGCTTGGAAAGTGCCGTCAGGGCAGAATGCGGTTGGCAGCTAATGGGCTACCAGGTTCCCTATTACTTGGTGACCACTTCCTGCAGAGTGTGGCATCTGGCTATCCCAGGATGCACCATTCTGCTCACTCCCAAGATGGTGATACCCTCTCTCTCTGTGACCAAGGGTGTGGTTACCTAAGGGCTACACATCCCTGGGGAAACTGGGTTGGCAACTGGTTTTTCCCTACCTGCTTCCCATGCCAGTTGTGTGCCTAAACAATGGAGCAGCCTTCCACTCTAGTGTGATACATCTGCCCTTTAAAGGTGGCTTCCCCTGTGAAGCCTGCCTTTTAGGACTAACACCAAAGTGGCTTACCGCAGGAGGGAGGTGACACCTCCCCGGCCTGCAATTCTTTATTGTTCTTCTTCCTAAGAGTTGCTGGCATGGCTTTCCAGGATAGCAGAAAGCTGTATCATGGAACAGGCTTCATATGAGCCCGGGAGGCCACAGGAGTTTTAAAGGCAAGAAAGAGGCAGCTTTGCTAATGCTGCACAGTGTAACATATTCCATTAATGTTGACTTGGCATACAAATTGGGCTTAATGTAACAAGTTGTTTGATATCCTGGAGTGCCCACTTTGGTTGCACCATTCAGGATCTAATGGCCGAGGGGCTCAGCATGTTAATCTGTACTGCCAACTCGGCTACCAAGTCTCTCCACAGTAAGAAAAGTAGTTTTGCATGTTTTACCATCAGGACATGCAAAGTAAATGTCCGGCCTGTGTCATATGTTGCACACTGCCTTTTGGACTCGGTAGGACTGCCAGAGGGTTGACCTACACAGATATACAGAGGAAGTGGTGGCTTTGCCATTGCTTTCAAAGGCAAAGTCGGGCTAGCAGTGCTGAACTGCTGGTACCAGTCTGTCATGGAGGACTGTGAGACTTGTTTTCTTTGGGGTACCTACCCCGGGTGTCATTTGAGATGTCATCAGTGATGTCATCAGTGATGTCACTGACCATGTCATGAGTGAAGTAATCTGTGAGGTCATAAGCAGTGCATTGCGGGTAGTGAGTTATAGTTAGCTCAGATAACTGCTGAATTTCTGTGGTTTTGTCGGAGTGAAATGTCAGCCTAACTATAACGTTTCAATTATATTTCCTAACTATAACGTCCTTGTAACCTTTGGTATTTTCAGTGAATTTCTATGTTTTTTTAAGTAGTAGTCATGTTTTCAGAGTCGTGGAGCAAGGGGCAGGGCCTTCAACCAGCTCTCAGGAATTCTGCTGTGTAGGACTTACAGGAGATACCAGAGGGGCTTCTTGCACCCCAAGGTCACTCAGGAGTAAAGTGGACTAGCTCTCCCAACCAGTAGTGCACAAGGAGCCGTGTTTGCAGAGTGTTGGAGAAAGGGGGCGTGGCCTTCAATATCGCCGTGTGGGACTTACTTGTGGGATGTCCTTGGGGGCCAACTACCCCTCCTATTACCTCCTTTAAGTCTCACACAGCAGGATTTCTGAGACGTTGTCAGAGGCTATGCCCCTTTTTCCATCACTCTGTAAACACACCTCCCGATGCACTACTATTTGGGGGATGTAGTCCCCTTGGCTCCAGAGGGTCCTTGGGGGCCAACAAGTCCTCCTGTTACCTACAGTTATGTTATGTTATGTTATGTTAAGGTTTATAAAGCGCTCACATCACCCTGGGGCATCAGGGCGCTATCCAGGCAGATATAGATAGATTGAGGAAAGGCAAAGAGTGTAAACTAGCCAGGTTTCTAAAACAGATGTGCTTTCAACTGTTTCCTAAAAACGTTGTAACTTGTGACTTTCCGTAATTCTTGCGGTAGTTGGGTCCAGTACCTCGGTGCCAAGAACGAGAAGGCTCTGCCTCCCGTCCGAACCAACCCGATACGAGGAGTCTGTAGAAGGTCATGAGCCCTGGATCTAAGATTCCTACTCGGAATGTATTTACGTAGTTTTCCGTAAGTACAGGGGGCCTCTTTCATTGACCGCCTTATGCGTTAGACAGCAAATCTTGAAAAAAGATCTTTTCTTTACTGCCAACCAATGCAACTCCTTCAACAGGGGAGCTGAGGGTGAACCTGCTGGTTGGTTCAGGATCATTCTGGCTGCAGTATTTTGCACTACCTGAAATTTGGCCAGTAGTGTCTCTCCGACTTCCGCCAATAAAGCATTCCCGTAATCCAGTCGACTGGTAACCATTGCTTGTACTAGTGTTCTCCGGTGTGGGACGGGAATGTAAGGTAAGATTTTCCTCAAGAGTCGGAGGGCGTAGTAGCATGAACTTGTCGTGGCTGAGACATGATCTTTCATGTTCAGGGCTCGATCGAGCTTTAACCCCAAATTTTTTACTGACCCCTAAAGTGGGTTTGCTGAGAGTTTTTTGGTGGCCACATCCCCTTTCTCCACCACTCTGCAAACGCGCCCCCTGGCTCACTACTAGTTGGGGGATGAAGTCCCCTTGGCTCTTCGTCGTCCTTCGGGGCCAACTAGCCCTCCTGTTACTTCCAGTAAGACCCACACAGCTGCAATGCTGAGAGGTCATCAGAGGCCACTCCCCCTTTCTCCACCACTCAGCAAACGCATCTCCTGGTGCACTAATGCTTTGGGGATAAAATCCACTTTGGCTCTGATGCCCTCAGGAGGCAAGGTGCATTATCTCCCCACCAGCAGTGCCCCAAGAGGCACGTTTGCAGGGTGGTAGAGAAAGGGGGCAATGCCTCAGACCCCCTCTCAGCAATTCCATTGTGTAGGGCTTCCTGGAGGTAACAGGAGGTCTTTTTGGCACCAAAGGACCCCCTGCAGCCAAGGAGATTTCATCACCCAAGTAGGAGCGAGCCAGGAGGCGTGTTTGCAGAGTAGTGGAGCAAGGGGGCCAGGCATCCGGCACGTTATCAGCTTTTTCTTTTAGATTGTTTTCTTTTTTAGGAAAGGGGTCTGCTTAGCCCCCTTCCCTGGACCAATTTTGGGCCCAGGGGACCCCATCGACCAGGACCTGAGCCTTTTTATATTTTTGTATTTTAAAAACAGGAGGGAGGCTGCGTGCCCCCCTCACGGGCCGATTTCAGCCCTGGGGACCCCATTCCCCGGGGCCAGCCTTTATTTTTAAACAAAACGTTTTAATTCAAAGAGAGGGGGTCAAGCGGGCCCCCTCCTAAGCCATTTTCGTCCCAGGGGACCCCATCTCCCGGAGGCCCGCCCTATTTCTTTAAAAAGGAAGGGGGGTCTGTGGATGGTGTGGCAGATTTCGGTGGCATGTTTGCAGAGTGAGCAGGCATTGAGTAGGATACAGTGGAGTGGTGGTGAGATGTTCTTGATCTTGTGGGCAAGAGTGGTGCTGGATATTTCGTAGGCTGTGTCGCAGGAGAAGTGGCAGTGGTGATGGTGGATTGTGGGGAGGAGGAGACACAGCTGTTGTTTCGGCATCTGGGGTTCAGGTACAGGAGTTCCTTGTCAGTGTACCATTGGCGGTTAGAGGGCCAGGGACCTTGGCATTGGGCGTTGACCATTCAGCGGTGCATTGGTGGCGCACCCTAGCAGGCATCCAGTGCTTGGTCATGTGGCAGACTACATTAGTGGTCCTGGAATTTTGGTTTCAGGAGAAGTGCCAGAACCTTATGATGATATAGGCAAGAAGCAATGAGTGTGTGGCTAGTGCCTTGAAGCAAGGATAACTTCCAGCATGGCTTCATCCCTCGTCGAGACACAGCCGACCATGACCACCAAGTTATAGCCGTTTTGACTGGCCACATGCCACAGATTCACCACTGAGAGTAATCCTGCAAGACTCTGAGAAATCGTTCAGTCCAGTCTCCTGGATGTTTCTGTGGGCTGTCCTTCAGTGGAAAGGGATCTGTGAAGAGTTTGTCCAGACAATTAGGGCATTATACCCTCTAGCGATGGTCGCCATTCGCATTACAGGGCAGGATTTAGCTCTGTATGATATTCGGAGGGGCACAAGGCAAGGGTACCTGTGCCTTTCTGTACTTTTGGCTCTATATATCGACCCCTCTCTAAAGAAATTAGAGCTAAACACCCATATTACAGCGGTGAAGATAAATAGCACTGAGTATAGAGTGCTATCTTACGCACATGACATAGCGGTGCTCACCAGGGATGTAGCTACTGCACTCCTGGAGATAAAGTCCTTGGCCAAGCTGTTTGGAGCTTTTTCATGTTACAAACTCAATTTATATAAAACACAGATCAAATACTCAGAAAATATGCAGAGGACAAATCCATTAGTAGTCCCTGGGGCAACTTATCTAGGGGTCAAAATCACAGCTGCCATAGGTAAAACTGTTGAATTAAATATAGCTCTGATTTTAGATAATGTCAGCAGAAAATTGGAAAGACTGGATCAGCTACATATTTTGTTATTTGCCAGAAGTAATGTGCTGAAGATTAGGTTTTTGCCAAAGGTGTTATATGCTTTTAGGACTATCCATCTAGCGTTCTCCTCATTATGGCTGGTGAATCTGAAAAGGGTATGTTATAGATTACTATGGCTGGTATCGCAAACCTAGGAGGGCATCTAAATAAATGATTCATCAACGGCAGAGGGGGGCTGGGCAATCCCCATCTTCCTTCTTTATCACTGGGCTTGTCTGCTGTAACATCTGGGTATTTTGATAATGGGGGATAAAGCAGAGGTCCCCGTGGTGGAGAGACCAACTATCTTTGAATTAACTTTCGGGGTGATGTTAAGGGGTATCTGGTTAAGCTACTAGACCCCAGCTATTATGAAAAGACTAAATTCAAAAATGTAAAAGCTGCCTACAAATTATGGTGGCTTGTAAGGGGCAAATAAAGAAATACATGTTTATACACCATTTTCAGCTGTAGGTATTCTTCTGCCAATCTTCCAGGATCAAGTCACATTTAGAGGGAGGAGGAGAGGGATCAAACTTCTGGGTGATTTGCATACGGAGGGACAGTTATTATCCTTTCTGAATTTGCAAGAGCTGTACGGGCTTAACCACATCGGTGCTCGATGAGGTCCGCTCCTGCGCTGAGTTTTTTAAAAACCCATTATTCATGACGAGCTGGGCTCGTCATGAGCGTGCTGGGAGGCTACTGCATGACGAGCCCAGCTCGTCATGAGCGTCGAAGGGGTTAATAAACAATACTTTTTTTAATATCTGCAATTACGTTGCTTTCTTGGGGGAAGCATGAATAGGGCCATTTTGACATCAAAATATCAGTGGTGGAGGCAATGAAGACAAAGGCTCTGATTAGGAAAATCTATGAGATACTGATCCAAGCATCCCCTGATGATATAGAGGTACAGAGTTTAAAGTGGGAAGCTAAGCTGGGAATGAGAGCAAAATATATTGAAGACTCGCTGGAATTGGCAAACCAGGTGTTGATAACAGGTAGCTTTAGGAGTCAACATTTTATATCTATTTTGAAATTTATAATACACCAGCAAAGGTAGCTAAATGGGGTGGTAAGAGGGGCGTGGATTGCAGTCAGCTGACACTGTCCATATGTTTTACTCTTGCCCTAAGTGGATTACTTTCTTGCAGGATCTTGAAGAGTTTCTAGGTAGGGTTTTGAGCGTATCGGTGTCTTTCACTCCCACGTTAATAATTTTGAGGATATTAGACAGTAGGGAGGTATATGAGAAGGTAAGGGTAGAGACTGGCGTTTTGTTTTTAGCAATGGCTATTGCTCATTTGTGTGTTACCTCTCAGCTGTTAAGTGTTGACCCTCCTACTTTTAGCAATTGGCGGACTAAGATGTTAGCCATATACAATATGGACATTTCCATATACAAGATGAAAGGACTATGAAAAAAGGAGTTAGGACGAAGAATCTGGGCACCAGTTACTAGGTGGGTGAATGAGGCACGGGGTAGGGATGAAAAAAACAGAGTGTGCTATCTCTTTTTGGCGTATTCTTCTCAGGGCGATAGGGTAAGGGGGAGAGTTATGTCCATATTATATATTTTATTCTTTATTCCCCATTCTGTCTCCCTGTGATGGACCGATTGGGATGGATATGGATATCTATCAATTATTTATTTGATTATTCATTACTTAGATTATTTATTGCACCTGCACTTTCCTTAGAGGCCGAAGTTCTCGGGGATGGGGGGGTCTAAGCTTTTTTATGATATTTATAGGCTTATTTACTATTTGTATAATGAAAGTTGCTCTTAAAAGAATAATGTCCTTTGAATACATTGCGTAAGAACTTCCATTCCATGTATTAAGTGTTTTTTGTCTAAAAAAATAATAATAATAATAATAATCAGAATTTAAAAAAAAGTTCATAGGCCTTAAGTATGCTTCACAGCTCCTCCCCTAGGCTCCGGTAAGCAAGGGGACGTAGTCCAGCCCTTAAGAGATACCATACAGAGGGTAAGAGCAAAGATTAAAAAGATTATAAAAGAGGGTGTTGCACAGCCAACAGGGATCTAGAAGCCTCATGTGGATTCATACACACTCTGCGTCCTCCTCTACTTGATTTGATTTAGGCATGCCAGACCTTCCCAACAAACACTCAGGAAGAGTCAAAAGGATGTACAGGCATATGCTAGGTTATTAGGAGTGTTCCTACCGCAAAAACTGCGGATGTCTAGCCGTAAATCCAAGGGGGTGGCCCTGCCTCAGCTCCTGATTGGCACGGACGTGCGCAGGAATTGCCCTTCCTGGGCCCGGGCACGGCTTTTGACTTGGTAGGCGGTGGGTGCATATGAAGTGTTCAGCCCAGGCAGGAGAGCAATGATGACCCTCCTCCGTCGTGGCAAAGCAGCAGAGCAGGCTGGGACAACAAGTCCCTCAACGAAGAGTCTCCCAATACATCCATGCTGTGGGAGGTGGTGAGCACTTATGAAGCTTGTGGCGCAGGCGATAGAGCAACGCTGTACGCTCTCCTGGGGCACAACAACAAAATAGACTGGTTCAACACGTCTTGCAATGAAGAGTCTCCCAAGGCATGGATTTAATTTAATTTAATGTATTCGAAGTAAATGTAATTGAAGGTTAAGATGTGAATTAGTTTACATTAAATACAATTGTTTATTTATTTCAATGTACTTTAAATAAATAAGGGGTTATGGTCAGGTTTAATATTAGGTTTAGGAAAAGGATAATAAATAAATAAGGGGCTTTGGTTACGTTTGATATTGGGTTTTGGATAAGAATGATTATTTAATGTCTTTTAATGTAAACTAATTACGGTATAGGGTTTGTGATGGAGTTAGCCTTAGGATAATTATTTCATGTAGCTTAACTTAATTTACACTAATTAATGGGCAGGATTCGTGCTAGTATAAGAGTATGATAAGGTCAGTAATTAGAATTAAATGGATGTTATCATATTTAAGAGTAGAGGTACAGTTAAGTTTAGGATTAGGTTAATGAAATTTTATTTTTCAAATGCAAGGTAGGAATCAGAGGTGCCCCCATATTTCTTGCCATAAGTTAGGCCAATCATACGTGAAAGAAGGGCCAGTGTGATTGCATCTGTGTGCTGATGCCATGTCCTCTGTGATGAAGTGATGTTTACCCAAATGAAATAAATGTTAATGGTGTTTTCATAGGGCATTGCAACCATTGGTATGTATGCACAGTGGTTTTCGAAACTAGGCACCTATTTCACATGGTTGTGGGATGTCAGCGATGGGGGGAATTGTCTCTTACATTTATTGTTTATTGGTGGGGAACTATGTCCTTGGATACATGTGCAGTAGGCCTCTGCAGACTGATTTATACCATGAGTTTGCATGGTTGTACATTGCATAGGCTGAAATGGTAATACTGTTAAATGTGATAGCTTGCCACTAATCGACCAACAGAACTGTGTTGCGCAAGTGGGGGTGGTATGGTTAGCTAGTGTCTTCCAGGTGTGGCTGATTAAGAAGTGTGTGTGCTGTTGTGATACCAATGCCATGCCAGGTATATGGCTTTGGTACCATGATATGTGTCTGAGGATGTGCTGTAGTCTGACTACTATGACCTTTTGTTTCAGAGAGGAAAAGTTGTGTGAATAAGGGACATTATTGTGGGGTTGCAATGCTTTGGCAACTTAATATTTAGATGGGTGTTTTATGTTGCAGTGGATCACAAATCCGTTGGGTTTCAGAGTACGGCAGTCTATTTGCGTCTTCATTTCAGAGCTTCATTCTCACCTGTCTTCCTCCTGCCCTTCATCTTTATTCTTCCATTCTCACCTCTTACTGGCTGCTCATATCTTTCTCCACTTCTGTTGTCGCTTTCTCACTCCTTACCTTTCTTATCTTCTTTCCTTTTCACCAGTTACATCCCTTCCCTTGTTAATTTCTCAGCTCCTACCTTTATTACCTCCTACCTTTATTCCTTCTGACCTTTCTCTCGCGCTGCTTTTTTTCTACCCTTAGCATTATCTCCCATTTTCGTTTTCATCTCTTACCTCTTTGCCTCTTCCTTTCTCACATCTTGCCGCCTTTTTCTCTAACCTCGTCTTGCTTCACGTCTCCCTTTCTTCCTCACCTTTCCGTTTCCTCCAGGTCTTATCTCTCTCATTCCTTTCTTCACCTCATATTTTTCCCTTTCTTCACTTTGTTTTTCACCCCCTTGTTTTCCCTCTTTTTCATTTATTCTTTGTGATCCGTCCTTCTGTCTTTCTTTCAGCCCTGAATGTGTTATCGTTCCACCCGTCTTTGTAACAAAAGTGCTTCCAGGCCTCCAGTTCAACAATCTGTTCTTCGGTGCCAAAAAAACAGAAAAGGAAAACAGGGACATTGCGCAAAAAACTGTTATCTTTTCTTAATCTAGAAGAATTTGGATGCAATATGCTATCATATTTAACTCAATGCCAGAGTAAACCTGCCTAACAAGTTGTCGCAGCCCCTCTTGTCCCGAAGCAGAAGGGTATTGACTCTGCTTGCACTGTGGCGAAGATCTCTCACGCTGGGCGGTACAATCAGTACAGTACAGACCGTTCTGTACTCAAGATGTTGTGAAATAGAGTCATCAATCGTATTAAGTCTCGGTCTCGTGCCTACTATTAGCACATCCCTCAGCTAGCCTCGATCTGGAGGGAAATGAGTGATCAGGCAGTGTAAACAAACCTTCTACGAAAAAAAGAGAGGAAGCCATGCCCGGTATTTACTTTTCTCTGGAAAGCACATTTACTTGGAAATTTGAGCCAAACGACCGCACCGTGTTTGACCAACGTTCATAAACAAGCTTGTAGTCGTGTACAGGAAATCTGAATGTGGTTCGCACGCTTTGATTGGTCAATTGAATGACCCCTCCTCCCGCCCCCTGTCTCTCTCTCTCCACGTGACAAGAGTGAAACTGACCATCTTCGCTAAGAAACAATCTTGACCCACTTACTATACTAATCAAAACATTTTGCAGTATGCCTCGTGCCAGCTGGCAGAAAGACAACATAGCATGTTTATTTTGTTTTGGATTGTATTTAGAAACAGTTTGTTTAAACCTCGTGTTATTATGCTGAGGGATCCATTTTAATTTCTATTAAGAAACGTAGTTCTGGCCCCGTGCGATGTAGATTTTGCGCATTTTGCTTTGTTACGGAGATGTGTTATCTGTCAGTTCCTCTCTGCTTCCTTTCTCTTTCTATGTGCAGTTCCTGACAGTACAGTCGCGACAAAGAATAGGATTCTTATTACACGACCACATGCATCCACAACGGGTAATGCAGGAAACAGTGAAAGAAGCCACCGAATGGAAAAGCGAGGCTTTATCAAAAGAAGGTAACACTAAGTAAAATGACGCCCAAAATGGACCCAAGGAATCACAAAGCACAGAATAAGCTTTGCCTAAAACAATGAAAGTAAAAAAAAACATACTGGGAAACGTCCAAAGCAAGTTTGAAATGGTAGCAATGCTGCTGTTGACACTACAGGGCCGCCCCAGCAGCTTTACCGCCAAATTTGTGAGAAAGATTGCCAGATTAAAAATATATATATATCATTGCAACAGAAAAGACCAGCAAGGAAGGGAAAAGGTAATTTCTCCCCCGCTTGGCAGCGAAAGAAGTACTTGTACCATTCAGATGACAAGCCCTGATACCTACATAATTGACACCTTGCACGCAATACCCATTTATAAAGTGAACAAGGGAAAAGAATCACAGATGGTTCCCATGCGAAACTGGTGGAACCTTTGAGTATGTGCACTCCAAATAATGTCCCATTACTTACAGGTAACCTTTATTACCCCGTTTAAGGTCCTCCTTGTCCCAGTCATTACAATATGAGGCGTCCCGCCTCCCGGAGGCACTCTAACAAGCTAGTTTTTTTTATTTCTATAGAATAAAGGCCACTCCCACCCACCTCCATGCCTGCTAGTAACAAGTCCAGACACAACAAAAGAGGGGGAGAGAGCTGACCTGGCTGGGACGAGGAGGACTTTAATTGGGATAATGAAGATTACCGGTAAGTAATAAGACATTACCCGCTCATAAGTCCTCCTCGTCCCAGTCATTACAATATGAGGAAGTAACAAGCCAGAAACAAGAAAGAAGCTTGACACAGACAGCAGGAAACCTCACTGCAAGAAAAAAAACTCAGGAAAGGGCTGCAGACCCAAAACCAACAGCAAATCCATCTTTCAAGGCATGCAACACCAGAAGAAAATACCAAACAAAACAGCGAGGCGAAAGCCAAGAGGCTGCCCGACAGATCCCCGGAGGAAAAACTTCCACAGCACAGGTCAGGACGGGACAACAGAACAGAGAGAGTGCCACCAACTCTGGACAGGAGGAGCCAGACCCAACAACCCCGAAGCCTGAAAAAAAGCCAGCCTCATCCCCACACAGAGAGGAGAAGGGGCTACAGGGGCCCAGGATGAAAACCAGAAGAAAACCGAAAACCAAAGTGTGCAGAAAAACAGAACAGAAGAGTAAGGTGCACAACCAAAGAGGAAAGGACCGAACCAGTACCCCCAGCAGGAAAAACAGGAAGAAGCTCCTGTCGGAAAGGACTGCCAAACCACTGGAAGAACAAAGGCCGGATTCAACAGTAGAACCAGCCTACAAGGCAAAAGCAGGAAAGAGGGACAGGAGACCAGTAAAGCCCCGATCTTCCCCAAACCTGAGCCACAAGAACGGCCCACATAGAGACAGCGAGCAGACAAAAGCAACCAGCTCAACACAAGGGGAAAAACTGACACCCTGAATAATAGGAGGCAAGTCTCAGGGCCAAACAACGACTGGAGAAATGAGCGAGGAAGGCAAGACCCCAGAACAAACACCCAACTAAAGAGGCAAACAGACAGAGGAGCAAAAGTCCCCTGAGAAACAGTAAAACACGGCCCACAGAGGAGCCAAGAGGATATGGCTGAAGCAACAAGAGCGGCCCCCAAAAGCTCAAGAGGCACAACCAGACACCTGCAACCAGATCCACCATGGGTACCACACACTATTGCACAAAAGGAGCCCCTGTTGCAGCAGTAGATGCAAAGTAGAATCCCAAAGGAAGCACTGAACACCTGGTGCCAACAGAGAAGAGCCCCCAAGATAGCAATGCGACATGCCCAGGAGCCAAGTCGCCAAATGCAATGGACTGAGAAAGGGGAAAGACAACACAGAAAAACAAAGTGGGAACAAGAACCCCAGGAACCCGACAACGGACCCTATGGACAACAGGAGCAACAGAGGAAACAAAAATGAAGAGGTCGCAAAGGACAGAGACACCAGAGTCGCCCCAACCAACACCCCCCGACAAGGGGAAAGGAAGGGAACCAAAACGGGGGATAAAACACCTCCCCCCAAAAAAACAGGGCAAAAGGGGAGCGGCAAAAAGACCCAGCCACAGAACCCCCAATAAGGAGATAGGAAGATCCAATGAGGGCCAAGCTAGAGAGGCCAAGACAAAGCAGGGTAGACAGCTGTGCAAACAGCCGGCAAAAGAGCACAAGGGAACCCAAATGGAAACAGACCACATGCCAGACGAGGCAGCAACCCTTAAAAACAAAGCAGGGATGTCATAGGAAGATGAGAGGAACACCACGACCTCCGTGAACATTTAAAGATCAACAAGCTCCACCAGAATGCTAGGACAGAAAAGACAAATCACTGTAACAGAGCCCAAACCACCAAGACTACCCCCAAAAGACCAGGCTACTCCAGTGAAAGAGAGGAAGAACTCCGACCACAGGGACCAGAGGCCCACCATCATCAAAACCCCTGCAGGCCCCCCAACTGCACAGATAGAAACCAACAATGAAGGAGGGAGGAGGAACTGACTCCGCCAACAAAGGCTGGACAGAACAGTCATCAACCAAAATCCTGAATCAGAGCAGGATAAGGGCATCTGGAAGATGAAACCCCAAGAGTGGGATCCCAATGGGACAAAAAAGGAAGACAGAAGGCACATAAAAAAGAGCCCAAGAACCACCACCGAAGTGGACACCAACAATCCCTGGAACCCTAACCAACCCGAAGGAGGAGCCTATGGCAGGGACAAGCAAACCCCTGAAGCCCGCTGCAGGGAAGGCAGAAACGATTCCCCACCAAACAGTCAACAACCCGACAAGAAACCGAAACTGGGTCAAAAAAAATGGGAGCATGGAGCATTCCGAAACCCAACTTCCCAAGCAACATGGCAAGCCCACCACCAGCAGAGACCAGCAAGGAGAGAGGAAGCACCAGCCAAACAATTGGCCAGTATCGGCAACCCAGAGAACCCATGAAGCCACCAAACAGCCACAGCCAATACCTTGTAAAAGGGCGAGGAGCAGGTGATAGACCGAAAAGCGACCTCAGCAAGCAGAAAGTAGTAGAGAGACACTCAGAACGGCAGGCTGGCAAAAGGGAAAAGAAAACTACCAACAAACTATAGGTGGCCACATTTGCCCTTAGGACCAGAGGAAGGATGGACTGTAAAAGTGGCCAATCGAAGATGCACCATGTACAGCAATCTGGGAAGATCGCTTAAGCACGTAAGGGCCCAGAGGGAATATGGAAAGAGAAGAGAATGGAGAAGCACCCCAGAACCCCAATGCGAGAGGCACCCCAGTGATAGCCGAGGAGGGGAGCAGTACCACCGACAACAAAGTTACCCGGCAGTGGATGGCCAAAGAACTGGGGATACCCAAAACCGACCCAGAGGCAAGAAGATGGGAGCCACCAAGACAACCCCATCTGAGGATGGAATCAACAGGACCACCGACCCTGGAAAAACGGCAGCAGGTTGACATCGGGACAGGCCCTACCAGCAGATGCCAAGGAACTGCCAAAGCGGGAGCCAGAAAACATTAAACGGACGCTGAACCCTGACAAGGGGCCCAGCTGCAAAGTCCAGGAACTCAGAAACAGAAGAGACAGAAAAACACGAAGACCCATGCGTCCACAATCCAAAGCACAAAAAGGGCAAAGAATGAAGGAGCCCAAAAGCAACCAATGGGCAAATGAAGACAATGTCGGTATCAGACACCATGTGGAAAGCCTATAGGGCCCCGAACCTTGCCCCAGGATTTCCAGCCAAGGAGAAATCCAACAGGCACTCAAAAACTAGCGAGGACCTGAGGCAATACCACATAATGAGTCAAGCTCAGGCAGAAGGGCATCCGGATGGAAAAACTGGAAACAGCAACCCAAAGTCCAAAAGGAAGACCTGTGAGGCAGAAAATGAATACTGACTGGCCCAGATCAAAAGTAGAGACAGCAAAAAACCTGCCAAAGATCATCCCAGGCCATTGGCTCAACAGGTGCTGACGTGGGACGTCTCCCTCACACAACATGTAGTGTAAAGCGCACGTACACCCAAGGGCTTCAGGGTGCTTAATAACAGATGCGAATATTCAACTCAACAATACACAATTTATCGACCTTAGAAGGACGAAATGCAGAGTGGACCCTCCGATATTTGAACCAGTGACCGTGAGATTGGACACAAGCCCCCACAATGGAAGCAGTAACCCAACAAGCACCACACTTGGATTTGGGAAAGAGCAACAGTGGCAGCCCAAACAAAAAACAGGAAACGCAATAGGGATGAAGAACCAGGTTTTCTTAGAACCCAGCGGCGCCAGGGACACGCCCAAAGTCTTCGGGTTCTCCTGTCCTGGCAAACAGAGACACGGAATACTTCTGGGTGGCGTCAAAGATCAAATTTATTAGCTGCAGCTAGTAATAGTAAACCAAGCAATACAACACGGTGTACAACTCAGGAAACTGTTCAATTTTCATAGAGCAAGACATCGCTTTCTATACACCATATTCTCATTATAAATGTACACCCACTGTGCAAAATTCTGACCAATAGGACACATTTTCTAACTGAGTATCACATTAACAAAAACCCAATTTACAGTAACCCAAACCAAAAGTTAATTATTAGGACTGTCCCAAATTCAATTTCCACAAGCCGGACAAACCCATAATTGAAAGCACTACCCATGTAATGAAAAGTCGTAAGGAAAGAAACAATTCAGATGCTGATTAGGATAAGATATGTGCAAGGAAACTAAAAGTTAACGATATCCTGAACATTGATTGGCAATTTTAGACAAGAATCAAACTTAAGGGAAATTGGTTTTGCAAGGTCAGTTTCAGGTGAAGAGGTCAGTTTATCTGCAATTCACAAGTCAGAAAAGGGCCTGTTAATGCATACATGAACAATGAGGCCCATGCAACTTTGTTCGTTCGGTTACCTCCACGGCCTACGTGAGGGCAACACAAAAATGGCGTCTTGAACAACTCAAACAAAATGGAGTCTGGTTCGAAATCACGGAACCTCAGCCCTCCTTTTGCAATTACGTAGGCAATAACCTAAACTCACGTCAATCTGAATCCAGGTCTATATCTATTCTCATCAGGTCGTCAAGGTGTTGCTGTAACATCATCTTATTATCCTTCACTTCTCTCGGGACTGGTCTTCTCACACAGATCGTAGCACAAAGACTACAAATGGCGGGACCACACTGGATGCATAAGCAACACGAGAAATGGATTGCTAAAGCCATACCAAGAAACATCAGAATCTTCCATCCCCATTTGGACAGCAGTTCCCAAAACCATTTTATCAATGACCAATTCCCTTCGTCTACATGTATAGACTCAGCGGACTTATGTAACCTCAAGATGGCTTGGTACACTGTCGGGGCGTTATCTGGTATGAAAACACAGCAACTAGACCCGATCAATTTACATACCCCACCTCTATCTGCAAGTATAATATCTAAAACAAAGCGGTTCTGTAATGTCATAAGGCAATCCGCTTGAAGCTCAGCTGTAATATTGCTAAGGGCACCTGCAGTCTCATTTATAGTGGCCTCGACCACTCTCGTAAGCTGACGAATATTTCTACCATTAGCCATAGGACCCCAAAAGGGCAGAAAACCCTTAAAGAAGTCCCCAACTTCTTGTGCGACAGTATCTTTCGCATCGATAACACCTCTACTATATCTTGTCTTATGGTAATTTGAAAGCAGCTGTGTATGTAGGGGAAGCAAAAATGCCACATAACATGTGCCTGCGAAATCAGGAGGCAACCATGTATATGCTCTGTCGTGACAAACAAAATACGTGCCTTTAGCTGGCACGAACGGTGGAGATTTCTGGGATGTATAGACATAGGTGTGAACGCACACACTCTTACCAAGCTGAGCGCTCGGATTCTGACCATTACCTTGCAGACAAAAATGACCTCGGTGGGGTACAATCCAAATAGGAGGAGACCTTTTCTGTCTCTCCTTTTCTGTCAGACTAACACTATATCTCGTCTTGTTCCAACCAACATATGCTCGTACCTCATCTTTAGGGATAGCATTATACGCATCAATATCTCTGATCATATCTACTATTCCCTGTATCAAGGCATTATTACTCGCATTATTTTTAACGGAACGTACAGGAGATGCTTCATTCGCATAGATAAACATTGCTTGGAGTGCCCATACTGACCCATTGGGCGAAAAAGGCAAAACCAAATATGGCATTCCCTTATCTGTCGTATGTGGCATAAGACCACAAACCCAACAATTCGTGGTATTTACGACTAGCTGATGCTGATGCAACATCTGTATAAACGAATTGTTAACAAATTCTGATCTTCGTGTCTGCTCATGTTCAGGCAACGTATAAAATTCATGTGGAGAAACAGTAGAAAAAGAAAGAGTAGGTTGGGACGTAGATGCAAACGTCTGTTGTATGGCATAAACAACCCAACCCACACATCCCAATATAATATTCAAAAGCATCAAGAAACACAATATTAAAAAACATTTGCTACGGACCAATGTACACATTTTCATTTTCAAATCAACTTTCTCAACACTCTGATCAGACCCAAAAGACTCCATCCTCTAACGTGCTGCTCACGGCAATCTTCCTTCTTCACTCAAGTGTGCGTCAAGATCGTACTAACGACCATGAAAAACAGACCTTTCGTCAATTCGCGGCTCACCCCTTAAGAACTTATACCGTGACCCTGCAGCTGAGTCCGGATGGTGACTCGAAAAAGAAAAAAGTAAAAAAGTCTCTTGATCTGACAAGGTGTAATTCACTATATAAAAAAATTCAGATTTTATTTGTCCATGAGAACAGTCTTTCTTGGTCTCACATTGTAGCGTTCTTTACCAAGCACAGTTGGGTCTTTAAAAAGGAGCTCTGGATTCGTTGTGTCGAGCTTCAGATGTGGAGGCACAGCAGCTTGCAGAACATCATCATCCTCGCGTTCTGACTGAGTCCATGTCAAATGTGCATCACTAAAAGGTACAAATGTATTTATTTATGTATTTATTTTTGGCATTTGTACAGCGCTCTGTTACCCGTAGGTGTCCTGGCGCTAAGTGTTACTCCTGAGATAGAGGCAGGTTCGGGAATCAAATCTAGGAATCCTTTCACATTCGGAATCATTTATTCCATCCTTCACCCACTTATCATACGGTAAAGGCAAAGGAACTTTTTTAGTATGGGTGGCATGCACCCGATTTGTTTTACCAGCTACTCTAACAGCAGTTCTAGTGGCCAAGAGGACCAAATGTGGTCCAGTCCATCTCGGCTCCAAGTTTTTGGTTCGTTGAAAATTCTTCGACAAGACAAAATCACCAGGTTGAATCGTATGGCCTGGATCTGCAGTAGCTGTCGGCAAAATGTCATAGACCTGTTGGTGGAGAACACGTAATTTAGCAGTCAAGTCATGTAAGTAATCCACCAACATAGGGTATTCAATCTCGCTGTATTTCTTAGGACGAGGCACACCCCAAACATTCGCTGGACGACCAAAAACTATTTCGTATGGGCTAAGTCCCACACGAGCATGTACTGTCGTCCATGTTAACAAAAGAGCCAACGGCAAGGCATCCGGCCATGTAAGACCAGTGCTCGCTTGTATCTTAGCTAATTTCAGCTTCAAAGTACCGTTATAGCACTCGACAAGTCCAGCAGACTGGGGGTGATTCGCAGCATGGAATTTCTGTTTTATTCCCAAACCAGCACATACTTTCTTCATGATTTGACCCACAAATTCACTCCCATTGTCGCTCCATACAATTCTCGGCAATCCATACCTAGTGAAATACTCTTTGAGCAAAACCTTGGCTGTAGACAAGGCAGCATTATCCTTTAGGGGGTAGGCCTCTATCCAGAGTTTTATATATAGCGCGAACTAGACCCGAACCGAATCAGGTATCAGAGCGCTTTACATAGCACCAGTTACGTTACATGAGGACACACTTTCATTTTTTTAGGCACGGGGAGATTAAGTGATTTGCCCAGAATCACAGGAGGTTTTTGGCGTCGTTACCGAGACTCGAACCCAGATCCCCAGGTCCGAGGTCGATCGCCTTAGCCGTTAGGCCAACCCCTCTCCCTATCCTTCTGGAAAAGGCACAAACAACCACAAGGACATACTTCAAATTATTGCATCTCTCCATGTGTATGTAATCTAGCTGTATCATTTCAAACGGATACGTTGGAGGGGCAAAATGACCAGCTGGAGTTGGAGTTCCCTTTCCAGGATTGTACTTCAAACAAATCATACAATGTTTCACCACATTCTCAGCACATTTAGGAATTCCAGCATTCTGCCATACCGGAGCCAACAACTTGCATATTCCTTTCGAACTAATGTGAGCCATTCCATGAGCCATAGTAACCACTGGGAGCACATACGCATCAGGCAACAACCATCGCTGGTGTTCTGACAACTCAACCCAACAACCCGTCGAATCCAACATACCCGTACTTTCTCTCCAAGTACTCACTTCCTTTTCCGTAGCTTCAGCCTGAATTGACTTCACACTTTCTATTGTGTCTTCACACATTCCACCAGCCATAACCCAATTAGCAGGGCCTGCAACATACATACGGCTCATCATGTCTTTCGCCGTTTCCTTCGCAACTTCATCCGCAAACGCATTTCCTCGACCTACATCATCCACAACCTTCTTATGCGCACTACACTTCACAATTGCTATCTGCTTTGGGAGAGTAAATGATTCCAGAAGTTCATTCACTAACTGCCCATGCTGAATTTTCACACCATGAGAAGTAAGGAATCCTCTTTCTCTCCACAAACGTCCAAAACTATGGGCAACACCAAACGCATACTGGCTACCAGTATAGACATTCACTCGCTTTCCCTCTGACAATACACATGCTCTAGTCAATGCAATCAACTCTGCTGCTTGCCCAGAATTCTGTGCTATGCGTGCTGTTTCAACATCTGTATGTAAAGTTGTGACAGCATATGCCCCAGTCGTCTCACCATTCGGAAGCTTGAAACACGAACCATCTACCCATAAGGTACCATCAACATTCGTGAGAGGAGTATCTTTTAAATCAACTCTAGCATTTGTTTCCTCCTCTGTCCGGAGAACACAATCATGCTGTTCCTGAGCATCTGTCTCTATAGAAATCGGCAACAATGTAGCTGGATTCAACTCATTACATCTTTTGATGTGAACATGGCTAGCCAAAAAGTGTCAGCTCATAACCTGACAGACGTGCACTAGTAAGGTGCTGAGTCTTAGTCCTATTCAATAAGGTATCCACTGCATGTGGGACCATCACAATCAACGTATTATCCAATACCAAACCAGCAGACTGTCGGATAGAAACAGCCGCTGCCGCTGTAGCTCTCAAACAGCTCGGCAACGCTTTAGCTACCGAATCTAACATCGCTGAAAAATACGCACATGGGCGTTGCTTGTCTCCAAACTGTTGAGTCAACACTGACAATGCACAACCTTCTCTCTCGTGAACATACAACGTGAAAGGTTTACTGTAGTCAGGAGTACCCAGCACGGAGCAGAACACAATGCATCACGTAATTCAGAAAAACTTTTCTGACAATCATCAGACCAAGGGAGAGGATACGGAGTATCTTTAAGAGTCAATGCCAACAGAGGTTTCACTAGCAAGGAAAAGTTGGGGATCCATTGCCTACAATACGAGGTGATACCTAAGAAAGCATGCACTTCTCTCTGTGTGGATGGCACACACATTTGCGCAATCGCTTGAATTCGTTCTGGGGTCAACCTTCTTCCCTCCTTCGACAAGAGATGACCTAAATAGGTTACTTCTTGTCGGCAATACTGTAACTTGGAAGGTGACACTTTATGATGAAGGTCAGACAAATGTCGTAACAAAGAAAGAGTAGCCTCTTTACAAATCTCTTCGTCATCAGCAGTAATCAACGAATCATCAACGTACTGAATAAGAGTAGCACCAGAAGGCAACACAAAATCATCAAGCTGAGTTTTCAACGCCTGACTATAGATGGAGGGACTTTCACAATAACCTTGGGGAGCTCTCTTAAACCGGAAGCTTCGACCTCCTAATGAGAAGCCGAAAATATCTCTACTTTCCTCGGCAATTGGAATACTGAAGAAAGCATTCTTCAAGTCGATAACAGAAAACCAGGCTGCCGAAGCAGGAATCAGAGTCAACAAAGCAGTGATATCAGGGACAACAGGAAACTGTGGCACCACAATCTTATTCACTTCTCGAAGATCGATCACAAACCGATACACAGGTGGCTGAGAAGCATCAGTACGCCTAAGGACAGGCAGAACAGGACTGTTACACACTTTACCTCTCGTTTCTTCAATTACACCCTTCTCAACCAAATCATAAATAATTGCTAGTAGAGCTCCATCGCCATCACTCGATATTTTATATTGGGGAATACGAGGTAGCCTAGCATTTGACTTAAGGGTAATAACATAGGGTGGAATCTGCAAAAGACCAACATCATTGGGACCTGTAGCCCAAAGTGTATCAGGAAGAGAACGCAATTCCAGTGGAAGGCAATCTTTATACAAATACATCAGAGAAATCACTTTCTTACTCAAGGTAAGATGTACTCCCGAAGGAGAGCAATGTAATGTTGCATGCAGTCTTTTCAGCAAGTCCAAACCCAACAGATTCTCACCACAACCAGTCGTTAGAATAAGGGGAGCTTCCAATTCACAAGGACCAATAGAAAGAGGCAAAGGACTAGAAACCGGGTTACAAACTGGGGCACCTGAAAATCCTACTGAAACATTGGTCAAGCCAGACAAAGGTGCGCCAGGAAGTTTAGAGTGCATAATAGAACTCTTCGTCGCACCAGTATCCAAAAAAAAAGGTTCTGCCACACCTGATGTAATTACTTCAACATAAGGTCCACTATGGTCTACTGGAACTGACACTACTCCCTTACTTTGCCCATGGCTGTCCTAACTATCATTATAACTAGCACTCTCACTCTCAACATAATATTCATCAACATAGTACTGTGCAGACTGACCACTCGGAACATTCTGTCTGTCAAAATAATTCGCAGTATTCTGAAGGGAAGAGGAACGCTCATTCTGGGGTAACACACCACGTCCCCTACCCCTAGGAGCTTGCTGGAAACCACCACGACCTCTCTGACCAGATACGCCATTCGCACGCTGTAACAAAGCCGGGCAACTATTCTTAAAATGACCTTCCTCTCTACAGTAAGCACACTGATTAGGACCAGGAAAGAATCGCGGAGCATAAGGCTCAGGCTTCTGTAACAATCTCTAAAACTGTGGAGGTTGCTGAAACTGAGGTTGATTCTGACGAGGCGGATAAGCTTGCTGCAAAAGAACCTTCGTCTTTAGATCTTTAGTTTTCTTCTCTGCTTTATCCTTCTCATCTTTATCCCTATTCTCATAATATTGTGCAGTAGCCAATATCTGGGCCGACGAAGAAACAGCCCATGAACTCTCAGAGTCCTTTAACTTATTAGAAAGTTCGGGAAGCAAATTAAAGACAAATTTGTCCACGAACAACCTTTGCCCACCTTCCGTACTCATGTCCTGACCACTATGATCGACAAACGTTTCCTCAAACCTAGTGAAGAAATCAGACACACTCTCATCTTTCTTTTGTTTGCATGCTGCTAACTTGTCCCAATTCACTCGTAAAGGAGGCATAATAGTTTTCATTAACCACATCGATGCTATGCATTTTCCCGCTGTGTGCTGGAAACAACAAAAACACATGTTCCATGACGAGCTGGGCTCGTCATCAGCGTAGCAGGAGGCTACCTCATGACGAGCCCAGCTCGTCATGAGCGTGGAAGGGGTTAAATTAATAATCCTACCAGGTAATTCTGCAACTAAGGGCTCAGGTTTGGCACCTCCTACTTGCCGACCATCTGCAGCAACAATATTAGCCCACGTATCTCCTAATTTTTGCGCATGATTCTCATGACGAATCTTCGCCCACAAAGGTTGAGGAACTGCATTACCCATCAACATATCTTTCTCAGCTAAATTCATAATACACGCTTCAACTGTCTGAGACAACTCCTTGTAATAACGGGCAGGATTCTTACGGGGCCAGGTAAGGTCTGCTTAAGAGCCAAGACCTCTGCTCTTTTCCAAGGGACATGTACCCATACTCGCTGAAAATGTGCCGCTACACCCTGAATACCCTGATTAACATTAGCAACAACTTCCTCTCTCCATACAGGGGGAACCTCTCTCATGGGATACTGCTTCACTTTCCTCCTAACAGAGGAATCAGGTTCGTACAATGTCTGAGGCGGTACTCTAGACCTAAAAACAAGTATCGTCTCCACGGCATCTGTAACATCAGATTCCACTATCGTCCCTTTAGCAAATTCGGACTGAACATCAAGCACTTCCTGCGGAATCGGACCCAACTCATTATCTTCCCATTCCTGACGGAGAAAAGTACACATTACATCAAAAACATACCTTTGCTTAGGCGGCTCCCACTGAAAGAAAACATCCATAACTGCTGTCAAATTATACTTGGAAGCATTTAAAATCCATCTACGAGCCAACAAATCCAACACTGTCCATTCCTCAGAACTAGGAAGCTGACTACGACTCTGCTTTCGTTCCGAAACAGGGTTCATACTCAGTGACCCAAACCATGGAGACAACAGATTAGCAACAGTCTCAGTCATTCGTTTTCGAGCAGAAGGAGAAGAAGCAGACATAAGAACAGGAGAATAAGTATTTTGAGGCAAAAGAGGTGTAGGAACAGGAGCAGTAGGAATCGAAGATGCAGAAGTAGAAGGCAACGGAGTTTGAGGCAAAGCTGGTAGCAAAGCTTGCGTCCCTAGAGTGGGTTGCGCAGTAGGAGGCCAAACCATCTGTGGAGCACCGGGTGGCTGAACAACAGCAGGAGGTTGAACAACAAAGGGTGGAACAACCGGGGGTAATGGAGGAGCAGTAGCACCCTGCACATAAGGGGGTGGCAATCTCAGTAAATGAGAGATCAAAGGATCTTTTTCAAGGTCTTCAATTACTTTCGGAGGAGAAGACGGCAAGGCTGGATAACATTTATCTATGGCCATGCAACGCTGTCTATCTAAAACTTCACTTGCGCGCTCTTCTCCATCTTCCCTAAACTGCCTAGCAGCTTGTAGTACTGACATATTCTTATCTTTCCTATCTCTCTTTGCTTGCTTAATTTCTCGCTAAAATATTTAATTCAAAACTACCATATTGGGGCCACCGTAAAACACCATATTTCTTTGTATAGTGGACCCACACTTCATTATAAGTGATAGGACCCACTTCATGTTTTGAATAGAGCTCATAAGTTGGAGTTCCAACCGGAGGTATCGGACATGAATCCTCCAATCGGGAATCCCTGTTGCAACCACAACTAAACCATTTCCTAATTTTGCTAAGACCAGGCATCTTATAGCTCACTAATCTAGCTTCAAACTTCAAGGGGTTATCAACTATCGATACACTCGTAAATATACGAGCCCCTCGGCTTCGATTGTTGCAGCAACCAAATCAAACAAAACCAAGAACCAAAACAAAATCGTGGGAGCGACCCACTTATACTTAACCAAAATATCTGTCACGCCACCAGAAGACCGTCTATCGTCTCGCTTTACAAAGAATCAATCAAGGGTCCAAGACAGGGCGACAGTCAGGGCAGCAGTCCTTGGAAAGCAGGAAGCCTCGCAGAAAAGACCTTCGGTCCACGTCGACATGCAGGGGTCAATGAAGTGGTGGCCTTCCTCCAGAATTTCCTCACGTGGCTCCTCACGATCCTCGGGCTTGGACCGGTACCGCTGAAGTCGCCCCACGTTGGGCGCCAACTGAAGAACTGGGTTTTCTTAGAACCCAGCGGCGCCAGGGACACGCCCAAAGTCTTCGGGTTCTCCTGTCTTGGCAAACAGAGACACGGAATACTTCTGGATGGTGTCAAAGATCAAATTTATTAGCTGCAGCTAGTAACAGTAAACCAAGCAATACAACACGGTGTACAACTCAGGAAACTGCTCAATTTTCATAGAGCAAGACATCGCTTTTTATACACCATATTCTCATTATAAATGTACACCCACTGCGCAAAATTCTGACCAATAGGACACATTTTCTGAGTATCAAATTAACAAAAACCCAATTTACAGTAACCCAACCCAAAAGTTAATTATCAGGACTGTCCCAAATTCAATTTCCACAAGCCGGACAAACCCATAATTGAAAGCACTACCCATGTAATGAAAAGTCGTAAGGAAAGAAACAATTCAGATGCTGATTAGGATAAGATATGTGCAAGGAAACTAAAAGTTAACGATATCCTGAACATTGATTGGCAATTTTAGACAAGAATCAAACTTAAGGGAAATTGGTTTTGCGAGGTCAGTTTCAGGTGAAGAGGTCAGTTTCTCTGCAATTCACTCACAAGTCAGAAAAGGACCTGTTAAGGCATACATGAACAATGAGGCCCATGCAACTTTGTTCGTTCGGTTACCTCCACGGCCTACGTGAGGGCAACACAAAAATGGCGTCTTGAACAACTCAAACAAAATGGAGTCTGGTTCGAAATCACGGAACCTCAGATATTCAGCCAGGGCAAAGGGCAAACATATATCCAGACAAGGCAAACTGCATGTGCAGGACCAGCATGCACCATAAACTGGCCCACAGGGGAGAAGACGCCAAACCATCCACATCCCCAGCCCCCGATCATCGGGCACATTGCCGCTGGAGGAGGGACACAAAACCCTGCAATGATGGGGACTGCAACATCAATGGCATAGGACACTGCCATGAACAACAGTTCATGGCTCTTTAGTCCTCCTACACCTGCAACACTGCCATTGCAGTACAACCTGGAGCAAAAGCAGACCTAACAGCAAGGCCCCAGAGGAACAACTCAGAGTGCCAGCCTGCCAAACCAAAAAGGAGCTGTGCTAAATCACAACCACAAAAGGACCAAGCCCCATGAAACAGAACACTGAAAGCCCTCAAAAATGGGCTGATGCCTTCCCCGCACACAAGAGACATGGCCCGAGGACCAAGTGCTGCTGGAACTACTCAGTACTTGACCCCCCCCCCCCGCGGCAAGCATGAAACGCTCCTCACCCCAGCCCAGCACATGCTCAGGGAGCACGGCCGTTGGGGGTGCATGGAACACACAAAACACCCACCACTGTAAATGAAATGCAGTAGTACAAAGAACAAAAAATGTGAAAGCAGAGAAACTAGTGCAAACTCTTACCTGTCACAGGACAGGAAAACAAGCATGCAGGGAGGCGGGTTGAAGGGCCTTTATTCTATGGAAATAAAGAAATACTAGCATGTTAGAATGCCTGTCAGAAGGCGGGAATGCCTCATGTTTTTAATGACTGGTACGAGGAAGTATGAGGGGGTAATGCAGGTGGAAAAATCCGGGCCTAGTTTTATACCAAGTTGCTTTCCTGCAAAACGGGTGTGCCTCATCCAGAGACAGCTACGCATTTTACTACAAAATATACTCACTATGGAAAAGTAGCACAAACTCTCAGAACAGGGAACTACTCACATTGAGTAGGCCATCCCATGTGTGACCATAGAGATCGAAATCGGAACAAGCAACACATGATTTTCACAAGCAATTCAGATTGGCAAACGTTTGACAGGAGAACACTCTATGTTCGTTACGAAGGTGTGAACAAGTGGGGAGCAAAAAGGTAAGAAATGCTTCACCTTATGCAAGGCAAACCACTTCAACGTAGGGCTCCTTTTAAATTGATCCATCTCAGCTACTCCACCAACCAAACATCCATTTCCTTTTCTGGTGCTATAGCTGTTCAAGCTATAGAACCAGCGTTCAAAGAGAGTGACCAGAAAACATGGATTAAAACAGTGCAGAGAATGTAATACGTGGGTTATACCTGGCAGTTGAGAAAAATCATGTTGGAAACACCAACCAATTGAAGGCCAGGCAGTCAGTCATAGGCTTCATTGTCAATGGTCCACTTTGTACATCATGTTGAGATAAGAGTCCTGAGCTCTCTGCCCCGTGACAGGACTTTAAATCCTTTCCAGATATTTGCATATGTTGCAATAGATTTCCATTGCCATTCCTCAGCACATTTTACATCACCAAAATGAAGAGTACGCTGAAGCATAAGTCTAGGTTACATACTTACCACAATGAAAGAAGCTCTGTCTGAGTCAACCACTATGATCCGCTGCAGAAGACCAACTGACAGCAAATGTCAACCCTACTGGACTAGGCACATCACTCTTCCAACAGCAGTCTAATGATGTGTGGATTCCAGTGGACTATGCCCGCCAGGTCCTCACTGCCACAGAAAAATGCTGTTCACATATTGAAAATGAAGCAATTGAAATCATCTGGGATTTTTGGCACTTCCACCTCTAACTCTACGGTAGCAATTTTCATTTTCCATGGATCACATCATTCATTCCTGTATTTCAAGGGTCCTTATCAAAAATCTTCCCCTCGAACAAAGAAGAGAATCCCACAGGTCCAAGAATATTAATTTCAGGTTATATACAAAACTGATGCAGGACCCCATGGACTGCGTCTCTAGAGACCTTCTCTTTGCGACAGAACAAGAAACAGCTGAAGCTCAAGGGAATGCTAAATATGTTGAACTTATGGTACAAAGCTTGAGATCTTGCCCTGTCTCCCTTGGAGAGGTACACGAAAAATCACCAGTCACGAATGCCTCCGGTGGGCATGAAGACTGTCCAAACGAACACCTGCAGGACTGTGATTCAGGAACAAACTTGGCACATCTCTGATACTCTAGGTACCTTAATGCTTATCATGTGCAGCAGATTTGTATGGCTAACACTGGTGGTCCTCTCCTGAGTTGCACCAGTTGGTACTTCCCTAGCCATTTCTACCATAAATTTTGCAACTGGTCCATTTGAGCCACCAAGAATTCATCAATACAATGACTCATATTTGAGAGAATATGTGGTTTCCTTACCAGGACTCCTTGTTTGAAGGTCTCTAGAGCATCAGTGCCTTGACTTCCATGTTACAGGGGGAAGAGAATCTTCAGCCCCCCCCCCCGCAACTCTTATGTAAGAGCCAGAGCACATTTTAAAGCCTACCGGTGGCCTTATGTTTGGCAGCATTTGATAACTATACAAAGTACATGGATGTAAAGATCGACCCCTCCTCCGCAACAAAAAAGTGATATCAAAGTTTGAGAAAAGGATGGCTACCCATGGTGTGTCTAAAGAATTCAGAGCAGGTAGACCTCCCCCTGATGAGTGCAATCACATTAACTATTTAATAATTTCGCTCTGCAGCAATTGCTGCTAGAAGGAAGAAGTGCAACAACCATGTCAGTATCTGGAGGAGAGCACATTTATTGAATATCAACACAGATGACTGTGTTCTTGTCAGACTCCATCACCTAGGAAGTAAGTTTCATCTCCCGTTTGAGCCAGAGCACTGGGTGGTGATAGCTGTCAAAGGGTCCCAATTCACTGCTTCTATGGACAGGCAGTGACATGGGAGACTAGAAGTGAATGAACTCATAGATTTCGAAAAGCACCAAGGCATAAACATTATATAGGCCTAGGACCTGATGAACTGTTTCTATAGGATTGTGGGTACAATAACCCAGATGCCACTGAACGTTAAAGCTTAAATACGATAGCTTGTGTACCTGGGATACTATTTAGGTCCTCTGTCAAGTGACTCCCAGAATTCTGATGGTCACAGCATTCTGGCCTAACCTTATGTTGACTAAGCCCGGTAAATACTTTGGGCCAGATGTAGGAAGCTAAATTGTGATCGCAAACACTGAAATTCGCAAGATTCCAGCATTTGCGATCGCAATTTGGCTGTGAGCAATGTAGGTAGGCAAATACCGGCACGCAAAATAAGGAATCGCAAACATTGAGATTCCTTATTTTGCGCAAGCATTTAGAGAATCGCAATTTGCGATTCCCTAAATGCTATACCGGTAGGTATCGCAAATTGCGATTTTGCCTTAAGGAATCGCAAAATACCACCAACTTAAAGTTGGTGGTATTTTGCGATTTCATTTCAAAAAGCACTTTTTGGCTTTTTACAGAGTGCCATGTGGCACACATACATGCCTTTGCGCCACATGTGCACACATGCACATTTTAGGGGTGCAACAGGGTGTTCTTTTGGAACCCTTGCACCCTTGAAATTGCGCCCGCAATTTGCGAGTGCCTCTTGGTTACTCGCAATTTGCAGGCACAAATCCTATTGATTCCTATGGGCCTCTTGGCCCATAGGATTGAATGGGATGGTATTCCTTGATTGCGAATCTCAATTTGCAATTCGCAATTAAGTAATATTAAGGAATTGCAAATATTTTTGCGATTCGTTTCTACATTCAATCTTGCGAGCCCTTAATAGCGATTCGGTAAAAATCGCTATTAAGGACTCTCTAAATTGAATTCACCTACATCTGGCCCTTTGTGATATGAATTATTGTTATTTAAAAAAGGGCTTTACATGGTTTATAATGTGACAAATCTACCAGTTATTTGGGACGGCATAGTATATCCAATGATGGGTGGCTAGGCTCTTGTGAACTGCCCGAGATGTTCCTCGAGTTGTTTGGTGCACTGTACCATGTCACAATAAAAGGGAGCGGCAGCATCCTGTGCAGCAGTTGAGACCAGAGACCTTCCTATGAGTCAACGCCCTTTTGTTCCACGTGTCTGCGTGCATGCGTGGTCCCTGGCAGAGGAGTGCTTAAGATGCACTGTCACATCCCTGGTCAAATCCTAAGATTCGTCCAGGTTGTGGGCAGGTCGATGGTTTTGTCTGTTTCAGTGGTAGGAGGGTGTTGTCAGCAACACAGTCAAGAATTAAGTGGCATAAGCTGGCAGGAGAAGAAACAAACAACCTCACCCCAGCCAAGAGGAAAGAAGGTAACTAGTCACTGGTATCCACAAGTGTTGTTTTCTAAGTTATTTTGTTGTATCACAAATGGCTGCACCTAGTTATGAAGAGCAGTGTGTCTGCCCCCATATTGATTGTAGAGATTTGGAGGTCTCCCGATTCTGAGGTGCTAAATACTTCCAAATCCACTTTGCGTCCAATGGACAAGTGGGTTTCTAATTTCTAATAATCATTCTCCCCCTCTGGTCTTAAGCTGACTAGATAGTGCAGCTAGTAACCGGTGACAAGCTCGTCCTCTGTCTACAAAATCGCAATGAAGCAGAAGGGGATTGGATGGGAGAAGTAACCTATTTATTCTGGAAGGTGAGAGAGAATAGTTATAGGAAGGTTGCGTACAAAAATGTACTTATTTTCAGTAGGTTTAGCCATATCTACAGGTGTGTTTTACTGTTACAAAAGTAAGGGTGTGTTAAAGAGAAACAGCGATGGTCTGAGATTCCAAGAAGCAGGACAAATAGAGGGCAATTACAGCAGAATATCGAATAAAATATATTTTGAGGACATCATTTAAGAGGTCTGAATTAGGTATTGGTTTATTATATTTAACTCCTCATACGCACACCTTAATGTGGTATAGATCTTCAAGGTACGTAACTTTTATAAACTCACCTTCACAATAAAGTGTTGTTTAAAAACAGTTCCTGTCTAAAAAGAGTGAGGCAAACCTATCGATAGGAACAGTAAATTCAGCATTTTTAGGTCTTGCCTACGCAGTGCACATGCGCGGCATAGGAAAAAGACCTTTAGCCATGTGCACAGCTTTGCGAGCAAAAACGTACACACGTTGCATTGCTTCCAATGGCAACGTGTGCACGTATGGCGATTCCCTTGCGGGAGTGAGCCTTGAAACCAATTGGTTCCTGCTTGGTCCCGCAAGGGAAACAGGCGCAGGCCCCCTCCCCTCTCCCCTCCCCCTGCTGCCAGAATGAGACGCGCGCGCTTGTCTTTTTTGGATCCATTTCACAAGGAAACAACTAAATGAGAGACGGAAAGAGAGGTTGTGAACCGTTTCTTCAAGTCACGGTTTTCAGTAAGTGAGGAGCAAGACAGAAAGAGATGGAATAATAGGAAGAGAAGGGGGCAGCTGCCAGCACAGGAAAGAAGAGGCCATTGTCTGTGTCCTCTCTGGGCAGTAAGGAAGAGACAGAGTCCTTTTCCTTCTCTACCCAATACCGAAAGTCCATGAAAGCAAGTGCTGTCTCGCTAGTGTGCTTCTATTCCCAGCTCTGTATTCCATGTTGCTCATTGCCATAGGTGTGCTTCTTTCCCACCTCCTCCTTGATCTGTTCGCCCTTGTGTGCTTCTGCCCTCCCATGTTGCTTTCTCGCATGTGTGCCTCTCCTAGCCCCATGGTGCGGGCTGGGGCACTCTGACATTGATCTGAAAAGGTCATCAATCGAATGTTCCCGATGTTTACTGGTGTTTACATGTGATGAGTACAGGGTATGCTCAATGTTTAATACTGAAGTGGTTTGTGTAGACTACTTTGAATGTAAATTGCTTTCACTGTTGGGAGATGTTTGTAGAAATTTGTGTGTGTGGGTAGTTGAGCTAAAGACACTAATTTTTCTGCATTGTGTGGCCAGTTGTCCACTGCTTGACCAAAGAAATCTATGCAACACTTTAGTCAATCAATCAATGAGGGATTATTCACCCGCTAGGGTCTCAAGGTGCTGGGGGGTCTAGGGTGTCTGTCTACAGTGCCTGTCAGTAATGTGTGTTTGGCTGCATTTTGCCAACTATATTGTTGCCTTGTTGTGCCTGTTGGGGCCAAGGGTTCTATATAACGTTGTCTGTGGATGACCATGTACAGGCCTTTCTATAACGACGTTGTGTGATATAGAGTTGAGTGGTATTGAGAGTCCAGCGAAAGCGTGGATATCCGACATAAGCTAGGTGTATGTGGTAAGTACTGCTCATAATAGTATGCTGTTTGTTAACACAGGTGGTGTACCTGGGCTGAGGCCACAGCTGGTGTATGATGTAAATCAGCGCTCCCTCAAGGGAGAGTCCTTTCTCCAGCAAATAGCCCAGTAAACAATCCTGGCGGAAAATAAACATTTTAGAATCATTTATTATCAGCCTGAGGAGGCAAAGGAGACCAGCAAAGAGTTATAAATAACATCACCTTGTTCCCAGTAAAAGTCTTTAATGCAGGTCTGCTTAGAGTTCGTGCAAGAGAAGTCTTAAGAGTCCTGTCCAGGGTACTGCTTTGTACAGAGGGAGTTTCTCTTGCACTTTATGAGAAAGCAGACATCATGTGCTCCGTTCATGAGTTTTGTTTTTTTGTGGAAGGCAGTATGAAGTTCTTTTGGTTGTTGTAAGCAGGTGCGCACATTTGCTTGAAATGTGACATCCATGAGTATGCTGACAGGGTAAATTGCGTGGTAAATGAGATGTGAAATGTGACTTTGGTATAATTTTTATTTTTTCAAGTGCTGATTATTTGGACGCCTAGATAATGTGTAGGAATAGATTATTTGGTGTTCATAAATGGTGGGCTGTTAGCGCTGTGATCTCACCCTTATATTGTTCTTAATATATTTCTTTTGAGTTTCCAGGGGTGAGCTAGTCACGAGTTTTCACTTTGTATATTGTTACGGAAACATTATCTATAAAGACCTAAGATTCATTTTCCTTATCCTTCACATTAAAGTTATGAGGTTAACAGTTCTGAAGTGGGTCATTGGGACCTGTAATTCATGATATAAATGTGTACATTTGTGTCTAAAAGTATGCTGGTGGTAGAATAAAGAGTGGTTTGATGGAGTTGGTGTTTTGGGTGACGTAAAGAATGAAAAGAAAATATCTAATTGGCTCATTGGTCGATGTGAGATATTATGATTTGGATGATCCAGATGTCTGTCAATTCATGTTTCCATGTGCTTGGAGCGGTGGGTGCAGGTGAAATATTCTGTTTTGCATGACTGAGTGTACTGGGCATGTTACTGGTCTTTTAGCAACCTTTAACTAGATTTTTGACATCTAACATGACAGTGTTCATTATATTTATTTATTTATTTATTTGCGGGTTTGTATCGAGCTAGATTCGACTCCCGGAGGAGTATCTCTGCGCATTTGGCAGCCACAACAACAAAGAGGGAGGAAAGCCAGGTAGAATGTATGCTAAAATTGGAACAAAAAAGTTTTAAGTTGTTTCCTAAATGATAAATGTTCTGAGCATTGTCTGAGAGCTCTGGGGAGACTGTTCCATAAAGAGGGCCCAGCCACAGACAAAGCCCTGCCACCGTGTCTGACCTTCTTTGCCCGGGGGACACATAGTAGGCCTTGGTCACTGGACCTGAGAAAACGTGTGGGAATATAGGGAGTGAATTTATTTACTAGATATGTAGGGCCGAATCCATTAAGGCTTTTATGAATTATGCATCATACTTTGAATTTGGTTCTCTGTTTAACAGGCAGCCAATGGAGTTTCGCCAGCAGTGGTTTGGAAAGGGTTCGGGGAGGGGCGTTTAGGACCAACCGAGCTGCAGTGTTCTGAACCACTTGGAGTTTTGCCAGAACTCCTTAGTTAGCAGACAGAAAAAGGCCATTGCAATAATCTATACGGCTTAAGACAAGAGCCTGCACCAATGATTTTCTGACTGAGTCAGGGAGTAGTGGGAACACTTTTCGTAGAAGGCCAATTACGTGGAAGCATGAACCCACAACGTAATTGCTATGCTGTTTCAGTGAGAGCTCCTGATCCAATCGGACTCCTAGGTTTTTTACGACCTGTTTAGGTTGTGGAACTTGTCCAAGGTCTTGTGGCCACCAGTCCGGGGTCCACAGGAGTTTAGCCTCTCCGAACAGCATAACTTCGGTCTTCCCGACATTGCATTGAAGGCAATTGGATGACATCCAATGTGCCACAGCCTTCATACCCTGGGAAAAAGAGTTCTTAATCTCGGTGGTAAGGGATTTAAAAGGGAAGAGGCGCTGAGTGTCGTCGGCGTAAGACACCGGAATGAAGCCATATGTTCGCATTATATTGGCCAGGGGTGCCACATAGATGTTGAAAAGGGTGGGGCTCAAACAAGAGCCCTGTGGCACCCCTTTTGAGATCTCAACCTCCTCTGAGCGATAGGCACCCATGGTCACACGTTGGGTGCGTTTAGATAAGAAACTCTTTACCCAGGGAATGTGCCTTATGTTCCAAGCCAATGTTGGCCAGCCGAGTTGTCAAGATGTTATGTGACACAGTGTCAAACGCCGCAGACAGGTCCAATAGTACCAGGATCACGGAAAAACCCTTATCCTGATACATATGTAGGTCGTCTGCGACTGACATCAGGGTGGTCTCGGTACTGTGCTTTGGCCTAAACCCCGATTGGGAATAGTCCCGCCCTCCTGCTAGTTCAATATAGTTGGACAGATGACGATTGACATGCTTCTCAATGAGCTTGCCTAAGAAAGGGAGCAGGGATATTGGCCTTAGATTGGCTAGTTCTGTCCAGGGGATTGCGGGGTTTTTCCTGATTGGTCTAATCAGAGCCTATTACCACTCATTGGGGACTTCCTCTGTGTTTAAGGAGAGGTTAACAAGTTTTTGAATCCCAGGACCTAGATCATTAGCAAGCATGGGCATTAATCTTGCCGGAATGATGTCAGTTGGGCATCCACTATTAATCTGAGAGGTTAACAATATTACCTCTTCTAAAGAGATAGGGGGAAACAGGTCAAAGGGAGTGGGTGGAAGAAGAGAGTTCTACAGCTGTCAGAGGTGGCGACTTTCCTTCACTAAAAGACTGAATTGAGCTAATGATTTTATCATATATTCCATCTATTTTTGTGGTAAAAAATAGTGAGATCTCGTCGCAAAGTTGCTGCGACGCCAGCTCAGAACTCTCACAAGCCATAGGTTTCACGAAAGATGGCAGGATTTGATATAGTACTCTTGGAGTGTTTTCCACAGCCATAAGCTGGGATGCAATGTGATTTTTCTGTGCAGCACGGATGGCTTTGTGATATGTGGTGAGGGAGTTCCAATAAAAGATTTTGTCCTCGGCCAAATGGGATGCTCTCCATTTCTTTTCAAGCTTTCTAGCTGCTTGTTTTAGCGATCTTAGATGTTCTGAGAACCAGACTTCTTGTTTATGTGCTGGGCGAGACTTAAATTGTTTTAGCGGTGCGATGTCATTTACTGCTGCAGCAATCGCTCCTTCAAATTTAACCAGAGCAGTCTCAATGTTCTCAGTAGGGATCAGGGTGGATTCTACAAATCTGTCTTTAAAAGACTTCTGAGTCATTTTGTGCCATTGTCTCCTTTTTACTAGGTAAGGTAATCCAACAGGTTGAAGGGGGGTTCACAATGGGAGTATAAAATTCAATAATGAAATGATCAGTCCACTCTACTAGAGATGGAGGCAAGCATTTAATCAGAGGGGAGTTAGACAGGACCAAGTCCAGGGTGTGTCCTGCCTGGTATGTAGGGCCACTATTGGCTTGTTTCAGTCCCAGTAGGGACAGATCCGTTATTTGGGATTGTGCCTCATTGCATTCTGCTTGTTCACTATGGACATTGAAGTCACCTAGAAGCAGAAAGTCACTATTTTCATGTACATGAGGAGCTAATGCTTCTACAAGTCAAATGGAGAAATTGGTACATGGACCAGGGGGGCGATATTCCAGAGCTCCTTTCCTGCTCCCTTTGGGCATAGTTTTGATTTTAAAAATCAGAAGTTCTAGCTCGGGGGTACATAGTCCTTCAATCACAGAGATGTCTATTTCCTGCTTATGAACAATTGCTATTCCCCCTCCTGTCTTAATAGGCCGGTCTAGCCTAACTATTTTATACCCAGCTGGGATTCCTAAGGTTATAGCAGGGACCGAGTGGGGCTTTAGCCATGTTTCCGTCAGGAAGCATATATCGGGTTCTTCAGAAGAGATAAGGTCCCATACCTCTGTGGAATGTTTAGATAGAGATCTGATGTTACAGAGCAGATTCTTGCTCCCTAGAGGTGTGTTAGCGTCCACCCTGTAAATTTGGGCGGTGTTACAATCTATCGGCTCCCTATCGAATGGTTGCATTTGTGACTGGCTGCTAGTGGGGGTCCTGTCCTCAAGTAATGTATGGAAATGGGCTTTACAATTTTTGCAGAAGAACGGGCCTTCCAAACTGCCTTCCCTGCTGGCAGTCGTGGAGAATGCCAGGAGCATTCTGGATTCAGGGGGATCAGTGGCAGTGATCCTCCTGGACCACAGTGCGGCATTTGACACCGTAGACCACCAGATGTTACTCCAACGGCTGTCGGGGGTAGGGGTCTCTGGGATGGCCCTGAAGTGGTTTGCATCCTTTCTGGAAGGCCGAACGTTGGAGGTATGGGAAGGCCACGAGAAGTCATCATCGTTTCCTCTCCAGTGTGGTGTGCCGCAGGGCTCATCGTTGAGCCCTACTCTATTTAACATTTACATGGCCCCACTGGAGAGTGTAGTACTGCCACTGGGTATTAAGATCATCAGCTATGCTGATGACACTCAGTTGGTGGTAGGCCTTTCCCAGCCGGCAAATCAACCCGACCGGCTGCACCTGTGTTTGGCTAATATCTTTACTTGGATGTGCAGCTCAGCACTCAAACTTAACGGCTCAAAGACGGAATTGATGATGCTGGGGAACTCCTCTCCCTCCTTGTCACCTAGTAGTTGGCCTAGCTGCTTGGGAGCCGCACCCTCCCCCAAACAGGAGATTAAGAGCCTGGGGGTGTGGCTGGAGCAGGACCTCTCCTTTAAGACACACGCTAAAAAGACCGCAGGCGTGTGTTTTGGTCTGCTCCGGTCAGCTCGGAAGATTCTACCTCTCCTTCCAGCGGCCGCCAGGAGATTACTTATTCAGGGGCTTATCATCTCACGGCTGGATTTTAGCAATGCGCTGTTTTTGGGGGCCCCAGAATCCACCTTAAACAAACTACAGCAAGTGCAAAATGCGGCCGCCAGGCTCCTGACGGACCTTCCTAGGCGCCAGTCAGCTCGCCCGGCGCTGAAGGCGCTACACTGGCTTCCTGTCAGAGAGAGGGTGAAATTCAAGGCACTTTGTATGGCCCAAAAAATTCTGCAAGGGAAAGGCCCACCTATACTGCGGGATATGGTTCAACCTTACAAGGCCTCTCGTGCCCTTCGTTCAGATCATCTTCACCTGTTGCAAGTTGCGAGGGTCAGGAAAGCAAGAACCGGTGGCAGAAGATTTTCCATAAATGTGGCAACTTTGTGGAATTCCCTACCCCTGCATTTGCGCCTGGAAACTAACACCCTGCGGTTTCGCAAACTTTAAAAAACTTATTTGTTCCCTGCCTAATTTCCTGTGTCTCCTGTTTTGGCGTATCTCTCTGGATGAGCGCGGGGATGCCCAAGGGTAACCAGGCGCGTTATAAAATTCATTAATAATAATAATAATAATAACATCCACCCTCTTGCTACAACCCCTCGGGAGACTGTCTTGTAAACCAAAAAGTACCTGAGATGTATAGGTTCTCTGAGTGCTAGGAACAGTTCCTAGGGCATCGATGGATAAAGCCATAGTCCCTGGCCCCTGGCCCCGTCCTGTCGCGGACGGGCACAGACGGGCTAGTCTTTGGCTCGTCTTAGGCACTGGCTTAGGCGCCCCTCTGCGCGCAACCGCTGCGCGCTTGAGCCGACGGGTGGCTAAATAGCCCTTTCAGATGTGAGGCTAGAGCGCCAACCGCTCGACTGTCTCGGGGTGTCTGGGCGTGTCTGGCTCTTACCTGTCCCGCCCTCCGCTCAACGGTATTGGATACTGAGTCAGACCGGGGCGGGCAGGCTGAAACACCAAGCACAGACTTCGAAAGTGAGCCCCAATGCCCCTTGCAGCTCCGGGGAAGATCGTAGGTGACCGGTGAGTGAGTGATTAAAATTAGTAGTCAATTTCAATATCAGCACAGCGTGGGTGGTTTAAAATTTGTTATCAATTTTACACAGCGAAAGTGATATTTAAAATTTGTAATCAATTAAAAATTGTAATCAATTCTAAAAAGTGACAGAGATTACAGCATGATCCTCAATGCTATTCAGAGTGATCCACTCTGAAAATGTTACCTGGCGCCAAGCGGGGTCGGGAGACACTGCCACTGTCACTGTCGTTCCCTTACCATATCATTAACAAGCATTGGCATAGCCAATAGGTCTCGCCTTTGGGATCTTATAAGTGTTTAGCCAGTTGATGTTGTTGCACCAAGGATATTGAGCTGGGTAACTAAACACTTATAAGGTCCCAAAGGCGAGACCTATTGGCTATGCCAATGCTTGTTTTGATAGTTTCTTGCTCCTATGAACATTTTTGAAAACCGGCACGTTTCTCTCTGTTTGCATATCCATCCTTTTTCATTGTGCCACTAACGTCACGAGGATGCCAGAACGTGGCCTGGATGAAGACATGGCATAAGACTTGGATAAGACAAGACCCCTGCTTACTCCGGAACCGTCTTGTACTCTCTGCTGTCAGTGGTCCCCTCGAGAAATCAGTGCTTCCTCCTCAATTTTGCAATCAAAAGGACCACACATGGACCTTACTGTGTTCACGACCTTACTGAGGTGATCTGCTGTAAACACTGTGAGAGGTTCCTGAATAAAGATGAGATAACATGTGTACTGCCGCCAGGGATGCGTGTGGAGCTCGGGCCGAGAGGACAGTGTGGCAAGTTCTGGGTTTTTAACGGATTTATAAAGTTATCAACCGTTTTGTCACTTTTAGCCCCAGGACCAGACCAGCTGTTCGAATAGACATTATGTGCTTCAACTGGGCCTCATCTTATTTGAGCACACAAGTCACACAGGAGATTCTAAGCCTTCCTTCTCACCCTTTCTCTTTAATATATACAGCTTCCCAGGTGTGGTCATACAGCATATGGAGTCTTTATTCTCAATTGTGTTGTTTGAAAGGTCATTGGCGACCTGAAGGCCTCAGAGGAGTTGCCTTCCACACGTTGAAGCCTGAGGCATCTTCAATGAGCAGTGTAGGGTAAATGTCAACGTTTAAGCCAGGGGTTGTCCTTTCTTTGTTTCCACATTAGACCTCTCCCAGACGTCCCAATACACGACTTGCACAGAATCCGTATTGCTGATTATTAATGATGCTGGACCTGGTAAAGCGAAGTGGATATTTTCCGACTGATGGGATGATCTCTCAAAAGGCAGCTACAAGCTAAGTAAAAGTACTAGCGTTTTCAAAAGTCAGCCGCAAATAGGATAACATCCTACCTTGCCTTTCAAATTTCAGTCACCATTTTTTTTAAAAATCTAAGCAGCAACATTTTGTCGTATTTCACCCACAAAACTGAGCCACGCCATCTATTTGAATGTAGGTGTCAGGAAATAGCAAAACTGTACCCTGGACATCTTGGTGCCAATTATAAAACCTAGGAACAGGATTGGAGACCACAACTCGTTTCACAGTGGCCCGAACTGATAAAAAAAATGTGACGGAACTGTGAGCACTGCGGAAATGGACAGTTTGAGGGAAAAAGAGGTTGTTTACAGAGCCAGACCACTAAAGTCTTATGGAGTGCACAAACAAGCTGGTATCACCCTAAAGTAAACAATAGCAGCTTTGCTCCCTCTGGGGCACAGGAGGAGCCCTAACGACCCCCTACTCCTCAGACAGGGGAGGAATGAACCTCCATTTATGACCCCTCCAATCACCTTTGAATAGGTTTTCTAAGCAGGAACCCACAACTAAATGTCCTGTTATTTTTTTATCTAGAAATCTTTAGAGCTTCTCGATTGCAATATGGCCTTACAAAATAATAATTCAATAATACACAGGTAAATTACGCAACAGAACTTTTATTCCTTTGCTGCCAAGCGTCATACGGAATGAAACATCTATGTCGGTAGCTGCCTCGCCTGTGTACTTGGAAAATAGCCAGTGCAGCTCAAATAAAATGAAAATGTTCTAAGGGAACACCCACTGTTTAAAAAGATCCGCAAAGGCAAGGTAGCCCGTCAAGGCATGCAATTTAAGACCCATTTCACCTTTTGCTGCGTTCACCTCAGATAACATCCTTTATGAGGTAAATGAAAAAAGCAAATAATGCAAATCTTAACAGTAATTTACATGGATGTGAAAAACTCCTTACTCACATACTTTGACACAGTAGATGGCCAATTTCCCAATTTCCCAATGGTCACAGTTGTTCATTCTTGCCATGTTTTGAGACCCTACAATGCACTAGACTGACACTTCAAGTTTCCTTTCAATCCCCCTAGGATGACCACACATCCCAGATTTTCTGGGACATTCACAGTATTTTAACACCTGTCCTGACACATTGAAATACATTTAGCACATGTCCCCGGTTTCAGGGAAGGTATACTGAACTTAATGCCATTTTCACATATTCCAATGCAAGATAAGTTAGCAGTTCAAAAAGCAATTTCCTTAACAAAGATGAGCCTAAGTGTAAAAGTTGTTAGCTTGCTTCTAGTTAGTGTCTCAATGTTTGTATTTTCCATGGTGGTGAGCCCTGTCAATTCAATAACTTTTTTTCAGTTTTAATATAGTGCAATCTTTTTCAGGTCCAAGACTTGACAAGTCGGTTGCCTACTGACATGGAGCCTGAGTGCTTCACGAGTAATGCACAGGTGGATTTTAATTTGACCTTTTGAGTACAGAAAAAGTTAAAGGGGAAAGAAAAGCTATCGATCAGTGGGCTGATTATTGCAAATTTACAGCTCGGTAGAAATGAGCCGGAATCTGTGCTAAGTTAGCAGAACCTGCTGCTAAGAGAGGACTTAGGACCTTAGTATGATTTTGGCAGTTCCATGGACTGCAGTATCAACGGTGTCGGTTCGAGCTCGGGGATCTTGGTGCTCCGACTGCTGTATTACGAGCTGGGCGGATCGACTTTGAGAAGATTGCCGCTCTACCTCCAAGACCGCCAGCAGACAGCCTGGTTCGCATTCAGGAAAGACAGCTGCCATAGGGTGGACCAGGTGAGCTGCACCGTCATCTCTACCCATGTCTCTCAGCAATTCAAAAACATTCGCCCAAAAAAGTGTTTTGGCTATTACCACAGGGGCGGCTCTAGGCTCATGGTGGCCCTGGGCAGGGAGCGTAGGTAGGGGGCCCCGGAAGAGGGAGTCCGGGCGGGGCGAGCCCGGAGGCCAGTGAAGAGGGGGGGTTCGGGGGTTTGAAAGCGGAACAAAGTCGGAGGCCGCCAAAACCCTGCCAGGGGCCGTCACACAAATATATATCCATCCTCAGAGGATTAATATATTAAGGATATATATTGGCGTGGTGGCCCCTGGGGTTTGGTGGCCCTGTGCAGGTGCACAGCTTGCACATGCCTAAGGCCGGCCCTGATTACCAATTGGGCTAATAGGTCGATAGTTTGCTGGAATTTTTTGATGTTGCTTTTTATGACTTGAAACAATCTTTGTAACAAGCTATGTCAATGGCACTTCACCAACATGGCATGATTGTGTTAGATCATGGGTACTCACAAGTATTTTCCCGGGGGCCGCAAAGTTTGGTCTTTGGTGTGACCGAGGGCCACACTGATGCCAGCAGGGGGTGTAAAGTCAGTGTAGGAGAAGCAAATCATGTATATTTAGTGGCTGAACCTGCGCAATGTGAAACCAGAAAACCTGGGATGAATCCCGCCTTCTCCACTTAACTTAACCAAATTGTGTGACCCTGGGCAATTGTTTTATTTCAATTTCCCTCCTTTTTCTTCATTATCACATATAAAAGGAACTCGAAATGCATGACTTCAGGTTGTGTGCTGTTCATAACCATCTCCTGTGCTTGGATGTAATCACTAATAGCATTGTTGTCGTGGGGGGGCTTGGACGTTTCTAAAATCATGTTAGAAAAACATCACTTTAAGAAAATGACTTCTGAGTGCACTGCTATAATTTGAGTTACTAAGGTGAAAGAGTTCCACAGGTCAATGAAATACACATTTTGAATTTTGAAAAGACTATCGTGTTTGTACACATTTGCTGTCTTTAAAAATGAAGATGTTCCTAAAGTTAAGGGCCTAGTTTCTTTCCCTAATGGCAATTAACCTTTAAATATGTGCTTGATGTATATTTAAAAAAAAATCTTGTTAGTGCTGATCCGGGCATACTTTGAGTGTCACCGTGTTAGATAATCCAATAAAATTACATCTCCAAATAAATGGTATTTTGCTTTATAAATTAATTTGCTGGTATTTTGTCCAATCCAGGGGCTCTGAACTGCTAGAATTGCCTCAGATATTGAAAATGGTGCAAATGACTACTCAAAATTGTGATGAGTTTAAAAGACATTGTCCTGAGCGACTACCAATACCTTGAACCGCTGTAGGCATTTAATGATGAAAAATGTGTGCACCATCTTCCTATAGGTGAGATTCTGGTGATGTTGTAATTTCTTTATGCCCACTCACAGTTATCTGCTAATAGGTATGATGGTCCTTGACCGTAGCTACATCCAATAGATTGGCCCATTGCTTTATACCCATTCAGTTTTTTTTCTTCAATAAATAGAGTTTTCAAGAATAGAGAATTACCTTTCTGGATTTTCCATTATCCACAGAGAACAACTGTTTAATAGTCTGTGCTGATTATACAACTAGAAATTACCCTCTAACCTTCTATTGCTATTACACGGGTGTGTGACAAAATGTTTTTAAGCTACAACCATGTCATGATGCAAACAGATTTTCAAATTCATGTTGTCTTTAAAAAAGTGAGTTGAGAATCAGAAGAGCATGTTTGTATTGGCTGGGGGAAAGATGTTATCCTTTTTTAGTTATTTTGCTTGATACAACTAAGCTAACTGCTTCTGTACTATGGAGGGAAGCCAGCGTTAAATCTATGCAACACAATGAATGGCTCATGATAACTTTGATCACTTTCTTCAACTATAATGTCAGTTAGTAAATGCCAGCAGATTGATTCAGCAATTTATAACCAATCCTACTTTTGTGCTTCCCTGATTTGCAAGTTACTAACGGTGGTAAAACATAGATTCCTCTATTATTGTGTGCATGCCAGCCATGCTTTATGGTTAATACTTTTAGTTGGTGGGACTCTGGTGAGAGATATTTAATAAAAGTGGTGAAAGCGAAAGTACCTTCCTGCACAGACATCTTCTTCCAGTTGTTCTGAATATTCTCGTAATCGGTTCATAAGAGGTGTTAAAATCACCCATTAGGTTGGTATGACTTGCAACGTAATGCCTGCGTTTTAGTGACATGCATTGTAATGAAATGCGTTGTAGTGACATGCAATGTAATGGCTGCATTGTAATGACATGCGATGTAAAGATGTTGTGATGTAATGACTGCTATGTAAAGGTAGTGAGATGTAATGACTGCATTGTAAAGGTTGTTTCCCCAATGGAAAGCCACACTCAGCTGACCCTCCGAGGGGAATCGTTTGTGGTTGTGTCTATAAGTATGTCTGTGATATTTGTATCGCGTAGGCAATTCAAAGTTAAGGCTACAGTCAATAAGTGAATAAAGAAGTAGCTGGTTTGTGGGCTGTTACTGCACCATGATGTAATGTTCTTCAAATAAGTTTGTCTTCACTTTTATCCTGAATTGGAGCAGGATTGTGGTGGTCTAATGAATATGGGAATATTTTAGAGCCTGGCTGCATCAATGGAAAAAGCCTATGGCCTTGAATTGTCTCTCTTATACATTTTTGTCTCCAGTCTGATGGTGTCTGGGCTGCGGATGTGCTGAGAGCCACTAGAGGTGATGAGGTTGTCAGCCAGATAGGCAGAGGTGCAGGTCATGATGTCTTTGTAAATACTTGAGCTGGTTTTGAAGATGCAGCAGGTTAGCTAAGGGATCTACTGGAGTTACATCAGAAAGGGAGTTATGTGCACATGGATGAGACCCTTGGTGACACGTGCTTGAGTGTGTATGATGGGCCATTGTGGAGTTGGGGAGGCTATTGAGCATGGTGTTTCCACCATTTAAATGCAGGAGTACTATGGCTTGAACAGAAATTCTGAAGTCGCTTTTTGAGAATCAGAGTTTCACTTTCTACAGCAGAGGGAGCTAGTACCAAGTTTAATTTGTTATCTTGGCAATAGGTTCATTGATTGTGAGAATGGTGTACAGATTGAATCCAAATGACTTGGCACTGGGTAAAAGTTGAGGTTCGAAGCCATCAAGGTTCATGATATTAAGCCAGGTTTTTTTATTTTTTATTGTTGCACTTAGTAAATAAGAATTCTTCTTGGTGGGGTTGAGCTTCATGTAGATGCTGAACACCCTCATCTGGATAAGGTGCAGGCAGTACTTAGGGAATTTAGATGTCTAGAGCGGAGGAGTTTTTCAAGTAGAGTTGTATATTATCTGCATATTAGGTGAATGTTGATGCTGTTATCGGTGACTAGAGCTCCATGTGGCTACACACAAGGGTTTGTCCTGAATATTATGACTTTTCTCTTCTGGGTATTCTCCTGTTTGATTTACACGTGTTGATCAATTAAATGTGACTGGGCCTGAATCACAAAGGGCCTACGCACTCCTGGTGGAGGCCCCTCAGTCATGGGGGTCTCCGCTCTTGGGTTAGAATCTCCGCAATGAGAATTCTCATTGTGGAGATTCCAGCCCAAGTGCGGAGACTCCTCCTGCTGCAGACCTCTGCCAGGAGTGTGGAGGCCTTTTGTGAAACAGGCCCCAATATGTGTGATCAAATAAAAAAACACATTTGGCTTATACTATTATGTTCTGCAACATGATAATCAAGTATTGCTGACTGTTCTGTCTTACATTATTTGTTATAGATTTCTGACACATTTCTAGAACGTGATAACTATCTGTCCCGTTTATTGTTGTTGTTCATAAGAACATTGTCTTTGCAGAGTGAAAATAGGTGAAAAGGCATCACACCACTCTCTGCTAATTGTTTATTCTGAAAGTTTCTTTAGCAGTTAAATAGTGTTATAAAAGCTGAGCACAAGGAGAGAAGGGTTAGACAGAAGACCTTCATGCCAGGTGACAGCGGGTCAGGTCGTACAGAATCATATAGCTAATATAATTGAAGGTTACAGGGAGGCACTTTGCCTTTAGCTTTACCCTTGCCAAACTTATCAATACTTCTGGCCTCATGTGAAAAGAATAGCTAGCCTTGCTATAATATTGAACACATCAAATTTATTGTTCATACAGGTATGAGAACAACCAATAAAAAGTGTTGTAAGTGAACCCTCAACAAGACTTCATGGAATGGATGAGGTTATGAATAAGGGTGCAATATTAACTGTTGTCGAAGGCATAAGAGAGTTCTAGCAATAACAGGAGGACGGGGTCAACTCCACATGTAGTCAAGAGGTCATCTCTTATGGTGTGTAAAATAGCCAGATTGATAGTCGTGCAGGAGATGGTCAACATTGATGTTATATTGGGTTGAGCGTGGAAAGCTTTTTCTATACTCTTGCTTTTGAAGGATAGGTGAGTCATGAGCCAGCAGTTCATGAGTCCTTCAGGGTCGGGAGAAGATTTCTTTAGGAACAGGAGGACTTGACCTCTCTTAAGAGCTTATGAGAAGATGCTTTGAGTGAAAGACTTTCTCTGGAGTGAGCTTTGATGAAGAACAAGGGCCGCACCTTATCTTCATAGAAGGTGGCTTTGAAGAAGTTGAGTATGTCAGCACAATTCATGAGAGCCTCTGAAGGATGACTATTGTGGGATGCTACGAGAACTGGAGGGTCTAAGAGAAGAGGCAACCTTGGTGTTTTCAAGGTGTTGATAGATCTTCTATATTTCTCTCATCTCTCTACTGACATACGTGGAAAATGTCTTTGATAAAGTAATCAACCAACACCTCTCCCTGGACCTCTCTGCAGCGTTTGACACAGTCTCACACCCCATCCTCATCAGGTGCCTGCATGAAATTAGCATTCAAGGCCCTGCTCTCCTCTGGATCTGCTCCTTCTTAGCAGACAGAACACAAGCTGTCAGCCTGGCACCTTACTCTTCGCGAGCCAGCAAACTCATTTGTGAAGTGCCTTAAGGTTTATCGTTTAGACCCTCCATCTTTAACGCATATACGATCTTCCTGGTCAACCTCATCCATCCACACAACATCAACATCCTCTCCTATGTTGATGGCACACAACTCATGCTCTCGCACTCGGACATGACCCCCAACACAAGTTCACCGCCTGCATGACCAAAAGTCCCTAACTGGAGCAATGTAGCAACTGTCTCAAGCTCAATAAAGACAAGACCTAAATAGTGACCTTTGACATGAACACCTCACAATAGGACTCCAACTGGTGGTTGGCTGAACTTTGACCCACACCCAGCAACCACGCCAGGAACCTTGAATTAATCACTGACAGCAAACTGAACATGACCGCACAAGTCAATGCCATCACTGCATCTTGCTTCCACACCCATAAAGTACTGAAGACAATCTTCAGATGGCTTCTAAGCAAAACTAGAAAAACTGTCACTCACACCATAATCACCAGCAAGTTGGACTACGGGGGGCACCCTCTACGCCGGTATGACCGAGGAACTCACTAGAAGACTATAAACCATCCGGAAGCCAGACTCATCCCCAACCTACTTCACAGAGCGAAGATCACACCACTTCTCAGGGACCTCCACTTGCTCTCAATAAAGAAACATGCTCATTTCCAATTCATCACACACACATTGAAGGCACTACACAACCTATGCCCCTCCTACCTGAACAGTTGCATCTCCTTGTACCAACCACCCTAACACCTACGCTTCTTTTCACACACATCCCACATCACATGCCATAGGACTCCTACTCGCACACATCCCACGCATACACACAACCAGATCAGGAAGATGAGCATCACTCCTAAAGCATGTAATAACCTCCCATACCACATCAGAGCCTCCTCTTCTCTTCTTGAATTCTGCAAGAGGCTGAAGACCTGTCTTTTCAATTGACTAACCTACCATAGGCAGGGCTTGAAACACACAACTGCTGATGGTGGGTGATAGTGCGCTTTACAAATGCACATAACACAACATGACATGACATGACATAACATAAGATAACATATTTCTTCACTGAAGAAGAGGTTGATGACATTGCATTTATATATGCAGTGGGGGAGAGGAGGGCAGATTTGGGATTGATGCTTGACAGTCTTCAATTAATTTATGGTGTAAATATAGTAGAAAGCTTTCGCTGATGTGATGAGTGTTGTGTTGTGTGCAGGTACTTCACTGGTGTGAGCTCATCAGGAGTTGGCGTTGAGGTTATTGTTTGTGAAATCCTACGGAAGGACTCCAGAGTTTAATGTGTCATGATATACGCACAAGATACAGGGTCTGCTCACTTTGATCCCCAATCTAGTTGGACCAGGACCATTGTTGTCCCTATTTACAGTGGTACAAAAAGTTTCCAAAGTGTAGGAAGCTGGCTCTGTATATATTATACCAAAGTTGGTTATAGTGTGCACAGTGTCCAGTGGATCCTCGTAGGTATAGCAGCGGCTAAAGTAGATAATATTAACAGCTCTATTTGTGGTAGTGTGGTTGAGCAGTTAGGCTTATGAGAAGCGGTGTTAAGCATTTATTGTACACAGGCAAGAAATGTTATTACACACTCAAAGACTGAATCCAGACCAATTTGTAAGTATACGAAGTTATACTTTCAATTTTATTTAAAAAACAAAGGGTACTTAATGCAGGTAAGTTGCAATACTTTCAAAGTAGCAAAGCTTTTCAGGTAGAAAGGTTTTTAGAGTTTCAAGCAATACTTTTCTGTCGGAAAGAATATACTTGGTATTCAAGATGTACAGTTAGTGCAATATAGAGAGAATGCTATTTAAGCCTATGGAGAGAAAGACAAGTGATGGATTTACAAGTACCAGCTTACAGTTCCAGTCTTCGGGTGGTCCAGGGCAATACTGCGGACAAAGTCGGTCGTGGGGGCACCCAGAGGTGCGGGATTCAGTACCTACGCTGCGGCGATCAGTACCAGTAATGAGATTTACCCCCGCGGTCCGCAGAGAGTAATGAAGCAGGTTGGTTTTCAGCAGACCGCCAACACGGTTACCAACGCAGGCACTGGTGGCAGGCTGCTGTTGTTTGGTGGGATGAGCTCCACCATCGTTGGACTGTCACTGGAAGGTCGCAGTCAGGCAGTAGTGCAGGAGACACCAGAGGAGGCTGACAAGGCCACTTGAAGGAGGTTACGGGCTCTCTGGCACCCGCTGCACATTTGGGTACAAGGGCCCTGCTAGAGGGTTGACTTTTCTCTGCCCCAGGCAATGTTTGTTAAACATGGAACCCAGGGACAGGTGCCAGGTCGACATTTGGGTTTGGGGTCCACCTCTTACACACAGGCTGCAGTGGCAGGATGCATGTGTCAGGTGAGGAGTCTCTGAGGGTGGCATTTTACAAGCTGCAGCCTTCAGAGGCTCTCTCTGGTCACACGGCCCTTTGGATCCAGTGGATTTTCTTTTCACAAGGGACTTACAGGTGGGCCAGAGGCTGTGCCAATTGTGGATGCAAACGTACAGTTTTGGGAAAGAACACAAGTGCTGGGGCCTAGTTAGTAGGTTCCCAGCACACACTTTGGTCAGGTCAGCCTCAGTTCTAGGCAAAGGTTAGGGGTCATCTAAAAAAGGGGACTTTCCTACACAAAGTACTTGTTGTTTCCCCTCTCATAGAACCTGGAGCACCTGTTTCATGTATTTCTAATTCACCAAGCAAATTACTTTTCTGCTTTTCACTTTCTGGACGCAGTCAGTTGACTAAATCAAGAATCGCTTCAGATTCTGGGAATGGAGTTGTCATTTTAAAAGCAAATAAGTTTGCCCCAGTATATTTTCTATCTTTAATATTGGCAGTTTAGCATCTTTTGACAGGTGTACATTTAGGTCGGATTTCACCCCCAATGACTGGGTCTAATCTTGATGTGAGTCTGCATTTCAACTGAATTATGGGACTGGTGGAAGAGTCAGATCTATAATCCACACTCAGTAGGCCATCCACGAAAGCCACATTTCTCATCTTTACATAAATGTAGTCATATGTCCCACCTTGCAAAATAATCTTTTTACACTACATATATCAATATATAAAAGTGAATAACATTGTCTAAATTGGTGTATCCAAAGAATCAATCTATGAATCCGGCATCATGGTCTTCATAGTGTGACATACTGAAATGTTTTGGTACACATACCATAAACACTGAATGTGCATTCTGGTCACTATCCACACTAGCTCACTTGTTTAGTTTTGCTGATGCATTCCTAGAATTTTCGAGCCGACTAACCGTTCTACCTGGATTAGCTTGGTTTTGAGGATGACCCTGATAGCCTTCGCTACTGCCTTTCCTAGGTTGTCCTAATAGACTGCCCTGCTTTATTGGGTTAGCTTGTATTTGAAACATATGCCCAGGTTATCCTTGTATTTGTGCTCTGTAGCTACCTGAGCCCCGAGGAGGTGAGCGGGCTTCAATATGACGATTGCTTATTGTCATTATTATAGTTCAATCATCTCTGTCAATCTCCTTCATTTACATTTTGGTACTCTTAAGCACCTTTATTTTGTAGAAGCATTTAATTTGGCATACCATGCACATTATTAGCCCCTTCAAAAATGAGGTTGTTTGCTCCTTGTTCCAATGTGGCTACTCTCTTCCTTAACATTTGTATGACCTGATGAAGTTTTTTAGATTCTGGATACAGCTACTAGCCTGATAACGTTATGTTACGTTATGTTATGTTACAACCCATTTGTAAAGCGCACTTTGACCAAGGTTTCATGGCGCTATTTGAGTAGTTCTGAGTTGACTGTTCTGACGTGACTTCGGTAGGGACAGATTACTCATGTGCCTGTATGAACAGCCATGTTTTAAGCTGCTTTCTGAACTGAAGCAGGTCGGGGCAGGAACGAATTTCCCATGGGAGTGAGTTCCATAGTTGTGGTGCCAAATATGCAAATCGACACCCACGTTGTCTAATTTCATTCGATGGGGGACGTATACTATGTGCTTTGGCAGACAGATGAGGTGTCCTGACCACCATCCTCTGCTGCTGACTCCACCAAATGTACTCGCACACCGCCCACAGCTTTTCCTTACAGAGGATCTAAGGAATTTGTGCAGGTAATGTTAATAATAATAGGATCGCTGAAGGGTTGCAGAGCCCATGGCTCCTCTCCTCTGGATTCTAGCCAGTATGCCTTGTGGTTGTAACAGCATTTGAGTGTTCATGGTTGTATAACAAAATAGCATGAACACAAATACAGTTTGATAAAAATATTGTATACCAAATTATTGTGTTTCTATATGTATAATAGAAATGAAAAAAAATATGGTGGAAGAGAATATCACCCCAAAACAGGCATGAATATCATTTTTTGATGAATAATGATTTTAAAGTAATTTACTTTAGGCAGGTAAATAGTTAAAAATAATATAATGTTAAATACATGGATGTAATCGATTACTTTATAACACTTTTTAAAATATATTTAAATATAAATAGTATCATATATTTCCAAGAAGTTACGTTTACTATTCCCAGTCCAATATAATCAATAATAGGAGAAGCCTTGGACTTTCAGGGAGTAGATGTACTATTCCCACTCCAGTCTAAGCAACAATAGGGAATGTGTTTGACTTGGAAGGAGTTCTATATACCAATCCAACTCAAATCTAAGTAACAGTTGAAAAGTTTTGAATTTCAGAGAAGTTATATTTAGTATTTCCTTTCAAATGTAAGAAATAGTAGGGAAAGTGTAAAGTTTCAGAGGGTTTAGATTTACTATTCCCACTCCAGGCTAAGCAACAGTAGAGAAAGCACTGGACTTCAGAGGGTTTATATTCACTATTCTCATGCATGTTAAAAAAATAAAATCATCAACTTAAAGATCACAATGGCGGACTATACGTACTGCATCTCACAGCTGGTTTCTTCAATTCAAAAGGCCCTGTACACTATAATTTCTGTACCCATGGTTATTATGTACTGCTGCTCGGCAGAATGATAATAATACTTGAAATGGAATGATGCGCTGGGAAGGTCCTCTTATCCAAATCAACTTTCAAAACAGCCTTCATAAATATTCCTTTTTATTTTGTTTTTTCTTCTTTCTTGTTCAGAGTTAATTCTTCATTTGAACTCCATGCATAGATAAAAAACATCAAGCCAGCGCGTTTCGTTCAAAGTATCCAACTTGAACTTCGTTAGGGCTGTGAACAAAATATACTATATGAATGTATAGACAAGACCAAAATAGAACTAAAAAGACAGTTTTTACAAACAGTAAAGCACAAAGCACATAATTGGCACAACTGACAAAATCATAATATAATATCACATCAAAGACATGAACAAGAAAAATCACAAATTGCACCAACAACAATAATAACACATTACAACTGGCACCATTGATTGAAGGAGATCCCACATTCCCCTATGTATGTAAGAACATTTTTATACATTTAACACAAAAAGATCAAATACAACAACAATATAAGCAGGACACTGCTAATGCTACATTACATTCACAACTACAAAGTGATGCTTGGATAACCCCAACAGGCTGCTTTGTACACCCCCAAAAGTGATGTAATCACGTTTAAAAAGCACACAAAAAATCCCACACAAGAAATTGTCACTTATAAGAACATGTTATTAGGGTGAATAAAAACATACCTCATGTGTATCAAATGTAAAGGGTGTTTCCAAGATTGATACCAATTAATCAGTATGCAAATGAATACAGAGATAATACTCCTCCTCCTTGAAATGGATCATATGTATTCCTTATATCCTTGAGGCTTTTTTAGTCCGTAAGTACACAAGCGGGGATTATTTGCCCGTCAATGGTACCAAAGGAGATTTCGATTGTCATCATGAATAAATTATATAAAAAGGAGGATAGTAAAAATTGCGTCCTATATGACAAATAACCAAGCATAAAAACGTTATCTATAGCAAAATAGTCTTAGTATAATGTGATTCATTGCCAACCGGTGACAACATGTCGATAAGGGGAGCTAGACTCCCCGATCAGTTAAAGAATACTAAAATTCAAACCTATGAGGGGACAATGGTATTTCATCAAAGTCTAAAGTAGACCCCAATGACAATCCTATAGTCAGTGTGCATAATAGCGGAAGAAGAAACTGTGAAAAGGGGATGTTACCGAACGTAAATACAAATGAATGAGAAAAGAGTGTGAATAACAGATAGCTCCGCAATAACATAAATAACAGGCTCATCAATAACAGCCTCACTTGTAAAGATTGTAGCTCAACGCGAGCACATGTGAGAATAATCCTAAATACAGAGTGGTCCAAGGACCTGAGATAGAAAAAAAAGCATATCGCAAATCACACCCAAGAATGACATCGCAACAGATGTCGGTAACACATCTAAAATTGTAATGATGACAATGTAGCACATGAAGAGCTGTAAAAAGGACCCCACACAAAAGGTTGAAGTTGTTTACCTCCTATTGCCTGGTACTTTCCTGATGCCGAAGTCCGCAAGCGCGTTTGAAGTTTCCCTCCTGGAAATATAATCCTACGCTTTTTGACAGGTGAGTGTGGTCATGCCCAATAAGGTGGAACGGCGTCATCTGGGGCCGCCTCCACCCCATAGCCAGGGAGGCAGACATACTGGAGTTGTGAAATTAATGAGGCATCGCCTAAGATGTCAACAACTCATCAAACATTAAAATGATGAGAATGCAGACTATGGCGGGCTCTAAAAAGAAACCTCACACCAAGGTAGACAATCTCCTGTTGCCAGATAGTCTGCTGGTGCTTAAGTCTGTAAGAGTGGTTGAGGTTCCCCACCTACTGATATGGCCATATGATACTTGACAGCTCAGTGCCCTCGTACCAAATAGGGTGTTACAGCGTCATCCCAGGCCGCCCTCGCGCTAGATCCAAATAGGCAGACATATTGAAGCGCACAAACGAATCCTCAAACGTCATCATTTTAATGAATATGTGTGATTCGGAAATGACAAGTGTTTGATGTTAGGCAACCAGCTAGACAAAACGTAAACAAAAATTACTAATGATTTAATCTAACAGCACAATGATATACCTAATAATAGGGATAACATAAGCATATCCAAGTGATTTATCACTGTTCATCAAATGCGACAATAATCAACATGTAACCAAATCAGAATTAAACAGTAAAGAAAAACAGACAGCCAACAATATCCAGACCAGCAGTAATATACCCAGATAGTATTAGGACAGACAGCTGCCATCCAACCAATAATGATGACAGCCATCTTAAAGTGGTGAGTGACATAATTCCCTAAATCCTCACAATAAATGGTCAATGACTATTACATCAGAAATTGGAAATATAGACCAAAGGTCACTCAGATAATCACATTTCACCTCAAAAAGTGAAAATGAATGGTCTCTGGGTAATACCGCTAATCTCATATATTTCATGTCATAATTAACATAACTGGTAATAATAAAATTAAAGTGAGAAATGGATTCCAAGTGGTAGCTAGAAATAAAATTGTTAACCATTAGTCTCTACCACGTCTAGAAATGCCTATCAATGTTATGGGGCCTCCCATAATGTAATCTCCAATGACATCAAAAAAAGCAAGAATTCTACTGTCCTGTAAGGGGAAGAGAAACTTCTCAAACCCTTTAAGGAGGTGAGAGGTGAGTACCTGTTTAGCACACATGGAAAAAACAGTTATCTAAAACAGCACTACCAGCAAGGGAAACTGGAGCCAGGACTAAAATAGGCAACATAACTTCATCTTAAAAAGTAATGAAATTCATTACCAGTGTTGTGGCCATATACAACTGCCAGTAATCAACAAATCCATTTAGACTCAATTTGTCTGAGCGTTCGTTCTCTGTCCCCTCCTTGTGTACTTACAGTAATGTGATCAATTCCAAAGAACCAGAACCCGGGGTCATCAGCATGTGCCATCTATAGTGATCAGTCATGGGGAATCTAGGATCCATATTAATAAGTGCCCTTTGATGTTCTTGAATCTGTGTCTTGAGGGTACATGACGTGCTGCCCACATACATCAAATTACAACTGCAACCAATGATGTATACCACAAAGTGTGTGTTGTAGTGAATACAGTGTTTCACTCATTGAACCTGATTGTTGTTAAAAAATTGAAGTCTTTCTTCTTATTTAAACCAAATTGGCAAATGTTGCAACTATTGCAAATGTACAAACCTTCCGGTTTAGACAGTAACCATGTCTTATTTGTTACTGTTGTCGTGACGTGGCTAGGACACAAAGAATACCTAAGTGGGGGGCTAAATCAACCGGCCAGTGAAGGGAGAACCCACCTGAAGGGCAGTCGCACGCCAAATCGCTGCTGGGGCCCAAACGCTGTAAGTCTCGCCGTCACTGTACTCCATCCCGCGGCTTGAGACTACAGCTCCCAGGGAGCCTTGGGGCCACTTCCTGCATCCGGCCACAGCACGCCCGGAGGCGCTACTTCAGCAGGACGCTCTCTCCGCGTCGCGGGACACGCGCATTCGCGTGCCGGGCTAAGCTTGGGCAAAGTGCGGGCCCTCTGTGGCCATCAGTGGCCAGAGGAGGCCGGGACGGGGCACCCCCCTTTACATTATTTCGGACCTCGGAATGGGATTACACTAAAGACATAAGGTACTGTTATCTACTGCTACTCCCCAGGTTCCTTACAGGCCCCTGTAGAGCCTTAATACAGCTGAACGTGTCGCTGGTGATTAATTCAGACCCAATTGTAACTGACAGAATCCTTGTGCTATGACCCGTGAGGAGGAGGAGACCAGAAATACTCCCTCCCAGAGACACTCGCTTAAGGGGACAATGGACTATTTTATTAACAGGGTAACTCGCCCCATTTTTAAAGAACTAGAGAGAATAGAACGATCCCCCGCTATGGATTGTCCCCCCAGTATATGTTCGCCTATACAGACTGCTGATGCAGTACCGGGCTTATCGCTACTTGATGAACTAAATAAATTATGCAAGTGAACGTATGTCCCTGTGGATTCTGATAATATGCAAATCAATGCTCCTATTTGCACCATAGCAGCCATTAGTCCCGAGCCCTGTAGCCAATCCCAACTAACTAAAAACTCCCAGGGTACTCCCCTTTTAGTACGACCAGAGCTAAATCTCAAATCTACAGGGCCACCACAGATTTCCTCCACCAAAAGGAAGAGAGTTGGGGTTACACAAATGGGGAGTCAGGCAAAGCAACAGAAACTAAAACCCAATTCTTCACTGCCCTACACTCCCAGCACTGTCAGTATTGCCCCTACAGCACCCGTTGAGGCTTCTCTACTGGCCTCAATCGAAAGAATGTTGGAAACGTTAATATCACCCCTGATAGAAAAAATAATCAGCTTAGGGGATAGGCCACGGGTGTCGAGGAAGCGATCAAGGCTAACTCGCCACTCATAAAAAACCTGACAGGACCTCCCCAGTCACAGTGCCCATCCGCCATAGAAACGACTGAATCCGTCACACAAAGCAAGACTACCCACACACAATTAGCCTACCCACAAAAAACAGCTCTGAACCTCCCGAAAGCAGACTCAACAGCTCGGAGCTCTTACTATAGATCAGGACCAAACAAAGCATCTAGGTTGCATAAGGGGCTACGGGCAAATAGTGAGAATACGTCACACAAAACCAATCTCCTACATTTGCCACCGGAGGCCGTTCCTTTTGTGTGCGTCCTTGCGGGAGTACCGGAATTGACCAAGGGGAATAATGAAAGACAACAGGATCTAACAAATAAAGTCACGTTCTGGCTAACCAAAAATAGACCTCTGCCAACCAACATCGATGGTACTATACTATCTGTCAGAAGGGTGGGCTGGCTAGGACCTTTACCAAAAGACATTGCAGGAGATCTGATATTGGTAAAATTTAGGAGCAAATATGTCATCCCACATCTCCAATTATGGCGGCCACAAAGAGGAGATGGTCCCATTTCCACCTGGAGCATAAGTAATTTTTACCCCAGAACATTATATGTCCCGTCCCCATGACAATAAGCGCAAAGTGATCACACGAAGGGTAGATTTGGACTTGCTTCGAGTGGCTATTTCACCCCCACTTTTAATCAAATTTGGACCACTCTTGGGTCAAACCTTGATGAATTAAAATGTATGGTCAGAGACACTGTCTGTTTTTATGAAATTATACTTTTATTGAATTTTTCTGTTATTTTATAGTGTATGTAATATCACATGTTATGCTTTTATGGTTCTATTTGTAACCGAATAAAGTACTTTTGACTTTGACTACCTAAGTGAACATCCCCTTCTATACACAACTGTCGGGTATTCATTAATCAATGGCCGTAATCCAGGAAAATTCAACAGAAGGTGCCAATGCTTTCTCAGGATCTTAACGATCTTCCCACTGTATAATGTGTATTTAGTTTTAAAAAAGCCAATTTTCTAGTTGTGGACTCTGGTCCATAATTTTTCTTTTTTGTCTTGTGAACACTAGTGTGTATTGTGTTTTCCCAGGAAAGGCTGTAAGCCTTCCCTTCAGCTCATGTAGTATCCTACAGTCATAGCCTCAGTGAAGAAAGCGTTCTTTTATATCTAGTAGGTTATCCTTAAAGTGAGTGTCCTCGCTGCAATTGCGTCTTGTTCAGACCATTTCACCATAAGGAATATTCTTAATAACTGACAACACAAATGGGGAAGAGTCCTTCCTGTCAGCCTTTTTTATGGACGTCCCTAAATTCAATCAAATCCCCCTCCCGATCTTGGCGTACGCTGACGACGCTGTGCTGATGGCAAGAACAGCTGGTAGCTTTACAATCCCTACTCTCGGCCTATTCCACTTTTATGGCCCCTCTTTTTTTTTTTTTGGGGTCCTCATCTTACCTGACAAGCCTCTGCGGGTCTTATGAAGCCGCCTTCATGATCTGTGGCCCCCACGGCTTACCGCACTAGCTTGGGTCGCCCGACCGGTCCCTTTTTTGTGAGGGAGCCTGGTGTAATCATTAGACCAATTATATTAATCTTACATTTTGGCCCCATCTCACAAAAGGGTGCCAGATGTTTATTGGCTTGTCTTCTGCGCCCTCGTAGTCTAGAAGAGCCATGGAGAATGAGGCTTTGAGCCAATCTTCCCTTTGTGGGGGTAGGGGATCCTTCCACCTCTTGCAAACTTCCCTTCTGGCCAACAATATGAGATAAATTAATAGGCCTCTGTCTTTCTGAGAGAGGGTCTGACTGAGACAACCATCATCTCCCAAAAACACTAATGACATGTTAATCTCTATGAAGGTGTTAAAAATATCTCGAATGTTGTCGCCCACCTCAGTCCAAAATGTTTTAAGTGCTGGACACTAAAAAAAAAATATGTAAGTCATTGGCAAGAGGTAGTGAACATCTGGGGCATTTAGGGGCTGGCTCTGGGGCAAACTTGGCGATTTTAGCGGGAGTATAATAAAGCCTGTTAATAACGAAAAAATGGTTATTTTTTAAACAAGCAGGCTTGACATATTTGTACAAAATCTTTAGAGAGGGCTCATACAAGGACTCTATTGATGACCCAAAGGGGGTTTCCGTCCACACTGCAGCTAAAGGGGGGGGTCTTGTGATCCTCAGTTTCCAACAAGCTGTTATACCATATAGAGATTTCCTTCTTGATTGGGAGGGTAGATTATGGCCCCTCTTGACCTAAAAGTAAATGAATCAAAATCCTTCATGATTGTGGCAGGAGCACCCAAAGCAGAGAAACAGACCAATTTCTACCTGGCAGAAAAGAAAATTGAGGTGGTAGACTGCTTCTCATAATTAGGAGTCCTCTTTGATAAGAAACAATCATGGTCCAAGCTGGTAACGGCAAGAATCCAAGGTATGGAAAGGAGTCTCAATGCCATTAAAAGATTCACAAAGAAGTTGGGAGGCAGTCCCCTGGACACAAATAAAAACATGTTCTCTGCAAAAACAAAGTCTGCTGCAATGTATGGGGCAGGAGTCTGGGGGATGGTCAATGTTAACCCATTGCAGCATGTGGAAGATAGCTTTTTTTTGTTTGAAATCTTTTTTATTTTCGAAATCAAAAACATAGCATGAGTCCATACATACACAGCGTTACGCCCACAACCCCGTTCAGGGCCGGCCGTGTTGCTTTCAAGTGTTTTCCAGTGTGAAGAAGAGGAGTTGTAAACTAATCATAACACAGCATGTCGCCTACAACCCTTGTTGGGCCGGCCGCGTGAGCTAAGACCTATATCAATAGTAGCGTGCTAGGGGATAGTTCAGGACTCATTTAGAACCAATAACATTTAGAACGTGGGCTAGAGGCCCATAGCAAGTGGATACTGGTAGATGGACAGAGAAAGGCTCGAAAAGAAGATAAAAGAAGATAAAAGAGAGTCAGAGAGCTACGTGAGTGAGCGGGTGAACGGACACAACTACTCCTTGGGGTCAAGCAACAGCCATAACTCATCTCCTGAGGTCCCGCGGCCGTTTCCACTGTTCTCCCCCGCCGCCGCTGGTGTCATCGCGGCCGCCGAGCGGGGAGAACGGTAAACTACATTACCCAGCGTCCCTTGCTGGATTTGGACGATGCCTACTAGCAGCCACTTCCGCGCCCGGAGGCGATTAAAAGAAAGCTGCCCCTCCGGTGGAGTGGGGACACAACTACTCCTTGGGGTCAAGCAACAGCCATAACTCATCTCCTGAGGTCCCGCGGCCGTTTCCACTGTTCTCCCCCGCCGCCGCTGGTGTCATCGCGGCCGCCGAGCGGGGAGAGGGGTAAACTACATTACCCAGCTTCCCTTGCTGGATTTGGACGACGCCTACTAGCAGCCACTTCCGCGCCCGGAGTCGATTAAAAGAAAGCTGCCCCTCCCGCGTCGCGGGCTAAGCCCGGGCAAAGGGCGGGCCCTCTGAGGCCCTCAGAAGTCAAGGAGGCCGGGCCGGGCGCACCCCTCTAACATTGTCTGTGTATGCCTTCTGAGGTATGTGCCCGTTATATTTTCTGCTACGTTTGAATTGACTTTTAGACTATCATATCTTCAACCTTCCAGTTTTGGGATTTACATATTCTCATACATACTACTCTGCACTTGTTGACTTTATAGTCCCCATTGCATGGCATATTGCGCTTTGCTTTGTCTGTTTTGTTACCTGAATGACCATACCCACCGCTTATATTTTATTCGCATCTTCACCCTGCACCGCCAGATATATCCCCTCTGTACAATAGTCATCCTACAGGGGATTCTCTTACCACTATTGCTTCCCAGCAAGGAGAGCGTGAGGGTCCAAGTTTAGCATAATATTTTTAGTCTTGGAATTGAGTCACATTTTATCTGTGATAAATACTAATGCACCCAAAACTACTATTATGACTACTAGGGGCATCAGGAGCAAAACAGCAGCTGGGGAGGGGCCCAGTGATAGGCCCAATAGATACCTTCATAACAAGGGCAAATGACGCTATAAACCAATGCATCACACTTCTGGAGCGCAGGGTTTCGCAAGATTTAGCATCAGCCAGACGATCATCTCTTGGCCTCATTGCATCAGCAAGAACACCAGTACAGGCCACAAATACCAACGCTGGTCCTACAACTGCTGTTCGTGCTGATATTCATAGTATACCTAATGAGGTCAATTTATCTGCATCAAACCCTCTAATAGATTCTGACCTAGATTTTACTACGGACCTGGAAAGGACCCCGGACCTGCCTATCGACCCTACACTAGTCGAAGTAGCTGCAGATAGTATAAGGCAACTAAGGGGCAATCGGGAAGGTGCAGTATGAAAACAGACTAAACATACAACACAGCCCAGCAGGTCCAAAGCTAGAAAGTACAGCGCACCAAAGCGAAAGGCCAGGAAAGTTGCTAACTCACATACAAATGCAGATGGAATGAATGTAGTAATAGAAATAGAAAATGTAGTGTCCCATGGGGCCCCGCAGAGCACAGGGGACAAACCTGATATAGATGCTGTAAATGACCACCTGTTGGAAAGATTGGGTGAACTTTTTAGCATCTATTTGTCCCCAATAGAATCTAGACTCATACAGATTGAAAAACAACTAGTTGAGCTAAGCGCACCCACCAAAAACACTCCTAGTGATGGTGCTCCAAACCGTATGGGACCCAAACCTAAGAACAGCACAGACCCAACTATGGTTGCAAAGCCTAAAACACCACAAGCCCCATGTAAGGGAACCAAACAACCAGCAGCAAACACTATCACTACTGCCAATCTCACTGCCAATTCCCATAAGATTATGGTAACCACACAGCCAGGGAAGGGGCGAAACACCGCCCAAAGTAAGGAAATTCAAACTAGTCAAAATAACAATTCCACCCAAAACCCCCCAAAGGCCCACCCTGCTCAAAATATGGCAACCAACACGAGGCAGATCCCTCCACGCATTAGTCTGCCGCCCGAATGCGGGGCCTACGTGCTGGTCCTAGTAAATGTTTCTAAACTTAGGAAGGATCAGGAAGAAACTCCCATATCTCTTAAAAATAAGACCTTACACTGGTTAATTGCAAATTGCAATTTCCCAATGGAAGGGGCAAGGGAGATTATTCACACCCAGAGAGTGGGATAGGTAGGCCCGCTGAGGAAAAAGTTTGAGGGGGACTGTATTATTGTAAATTTAAAAAACCCTCAATGGGCCGAAAAAACCTTGGCTAGTGCACCACTACCTTCACCATGGGAATTCAATACTACTCTGCTCCCATTGGGCTATTTTTATAGACATCTGATTCCCCCCAAGCCAAATATGGCATATAACTCTGTTGTGCCCTCCCGGGAGTTAAACTTAAATTCTGGTGCTGAGAATAGGTCCCCACTCTTTTGCCAGAATCTGGACGCTAATTCCCTGAAGGGCCCTGTATTGCGCCATCAGGCCCCAATGTTAGCACATCAACTGCACTATACTCACTCTCCCACAGTGCCCCAATATGTCCACAGGGATAGATCTTACCCTACAATTATCCCCAACCAGCTCATGTACCAAAATGAAATAAGGCCACTATTTAATATCCCAACCTATAACAGGTTTGAACAGGCCTTCTCAAATTTAGACGACCTGGATTGACTGGTTACCGGGGCAGGTGATAACACTGGAAGTACAGCTACAAGCAATGATTACAAGGGGCGCCACCAAACAGAGGAAGAAATTACAATCCAGGGGAATTTACTTGGTGTCATGGATGTTAACAGTGGTCACACAGCAGTTGGCAACAACAACGAGGAATGTTTACTCGCATCACTAGGCAATGCTGATTCGGGAATATCATTGCCTGCCCTGGATGTGAATATACGGAGGAATCCTAGGACCAAGCTTACTAGACACCGCGGCCACAGTGGTCTGAAAATCCTTAGCTGGAATGTAGCTGGATTAGAAGCAAGGCTTTCAGACCCTGAATGGGTTAAGACAATTGATGATATTGACATTGTTATGTTTCAGGAGACTTGGGCTGTTGAAAACCTCTACATCGAGGGATACACGTGTTTTAGCGTAACAGCGCCTAAACCCAGCCTTGGCCGAGCAGTGGGCGGTTTGTTTATAGGAATTAAGACACTGGCTGGTGGCACAATCAGAGACTTGTCAAGAGGGAATCCGAACATTCAAATTTTGGAATATAAAACAAAGACCAGGATTTATTTAATTAACTTTTACAATAATGATTTTAATTGTGTACCAAACAAAAACTTTGAGGCTCTTTCAAAAACTTTACATAATTTGGAATCTAGCCTACAACTGGATGTTGGGACAGGGATCTTAATTGGGGGTGACTTCAATGCAAAGATACCTATAGATTCTGGGATCAAGGACAGGACCTATTTAGACCAAGCAGAACGAAGGGGCACTGAATTAGGGAATATTTTATCTGAGTTCAACCTTGGTGACGCTATGGAAATAGGCTATAATTCAAGTGCTCCCCATGCTCCTACGTTTAGAGGTAGGGACTGCAGTTCCACCATTGATCACATCTTTATGACGCCCCATCTAATAGATTGTGTAGTTAAATCTACAGTGATGGAGACATCGTTTGGGGATCACAACCCATTAATAGTCACCCTAGATGTAGCCTCTAGTTCTGTTTACTCAAATATAAATGGCGCAAGAGATATTACACCCTCGGCTGATGGCCTGAGATTAAAATGGAGGGGGGTTGATAGCGGGGCAATTCTGAATACTGTACAAGTTAATCATCCCCACCTGATTAATTCCTGTTTAACCATGGACGGCAATCATCATAGGATAATTGCGGACTTTGGCAAATTATGTTTAGTCATAAAAACTCTTCTGTCAGTCCCTCTACCAAGGGTAGAGACAGAACCAAGATGGTTCGACTCGGCCTGTTCACTGGCAAACAGGGACTTAAGAAGGGCACTCTCCACTAACCCTAGGTGCACTACGGCTGTCCAAATAGCCAGGAAACAGTATAAACTCACAATAACAGGTAGAAAGGCAGCACTGCTCTCAGAACAGTGGGATTCACTGGTCGCCAGCGCACATCTGGGGGGCAGTAGGCCCTTCTGGTCCGCAGTTAGGAAAACTAGAGAAATGGGTAAAAAGTTAACACCAATCAGCTGTAACATAACTAGCAGTGTTTGGGAGGCCCATTTTTAAAAAATGTATGCTGCCCCACCTGAGGAGGCGATGACCTACAGCTTAGGACAGCTGAGTGGCCTACAGATTGATGTCCATGAAGTTGAAACAGCTATAAAAAAAAATTTGGGAAACAAGGCTCCAGGCCCGACGGTCTGCCCATCGATATTATTAAGTATAGTCCAGATTTATGGGCACCATCCTAGTTAATGTCTTCAACAGTCTGCCAACAGTGCCCGTGCCTACCACCTGGGCAACTAGCACCATCGTCCCAATTTTCAAAAAGGGAGATAGGTCGGACCCAGTTAATTACCGTCCAATCTCCCTTCTGGATAACACCCTAAACATCTTGGGATGAGTAATTTATAACAGGGTGCTTGAATGGACTGAAAACACAGAGTTATTAGACCCGTGTCAGATGGGATTCAGGAGCGGGGTGGGGACAGTAGAGCAATGTTTGAATTTAAAATTGATAATTGATAAGTATAACATTGCTCGATCATCGCCCATTTACCTTGCTTTCATGGATCTCTCTTCCGCTTTCGATCTAGTGAATAGATCAAAACTCTGGACTATCTTATTGAACTACGGCCTAGATGAGACCCTTGTAAATTTCCTGGCTTATCTACACACTAATTTAAAAGCACAGGTCCGGATTGGGATGGGTGGGGAGGTCTCTGGAGCCATTGATATTGGTAGGGGGGTGAGACAGGGGTGCGTTTTAGCACCCCTGTTGTTCATCATCTATATTAATGGCCTATCTGGAACCCTCAAACAAGCTACCAGCGATGTACCGTCAATTATGGGGAAACCTCTCTCAGTCTTATTATACGCGGATGATGCAGTGCTTATGGCCCGCACACCAAATGCCCTCCGTTTACTTGTCCAAAGTTTTGTTAAACATATGGAGGGACTGAATCTGCGTGTAAATTTTAAAAAGTCTTTTATCATGTCATGTGGCCCTGGGAAGCGGAAGCTCAATACTATACACATAGGGACAGACAAACTTGAATCTGTCCCTACGTTTCCTTACCTAGGGTTGGTTTTCGCTGCGAACGGCTCGTGGAGTGGGCATTTGGCCCACGCCACGAGCAAGTTCTCGAAAACCACCAATTCTATTCTGAGCCTGCCCCGCCCGAAGAAAATAGGTGCCACAAGAGCCATTTTAAAAATATTTAGTTTACAGTGCTCACCAGTAGCTTCTTATGGAGCAGAGGTTTGGGGGTTGGGAGATAGCGCATGCATCCAGCGGAAAGAAAGCCACTTCTGCAGAAAATTACTGGGCACCCAATCTCATCCTCTGATTTTATTTGTCACAATGAATTAAACCTCCCTTATCTATGTGATTTTATTAGAGCTAGACCAGCATTATTTTGGGTTAAGGTCTGGAGGAACAATTCAGCCACTCTCACACAAAATATTATAAACGATTGTTTAAATTGTGATCGTGGCATGAAGATCCCATGGCTCTTAGGAGTTTATAAAACACTAAGTGCCGTGGGCAAAGGTGATCTTTTCTCCGACACCTCCAAGATTGAGCTCAAGGATAAAACAGAGGTTAAACATGCACTGTATGCACTTTTTAAATCTGAAAGGATGGGAAGAGAACTAACAAAATCAACTGTTGCAAAATATATGGGAAATGAATTGTGCAGATATCCACTCCCGCCCTACCTTACTCTACCCATGACCAACTGGGAGAGATCACTTTTGTTCCGTTTAAGAGCGGGCTCTGTGAAATTTTTGTTGTCCTTCTCTCTGGGCCATCGACATAGCACTGACTTCAACCCATGCCCGTGTGATGGCGTCAGCACACAGAATGATTTACACTTCCTATTCTTCTGTAAATTTTATTTAAGATATATTAACTGGTTTTTAACTCCATATTTCAGGAAACATCGACCCCTTTCGCTGGAAAAGTCTTATTTGATGTTGGTTTCCTTGGACTCAGATGAACTAATTTTTCGCACTAGCACTTTACTGAGACTGTTAACGCGAGTGCGTAAAATGATGGAAAATCTTTGAAATTTGCCTCACTAGAACTGTATCGTATTGTATCATATATATTTTTAAACTTGATAATTTTGTAATAATGTGTTACGCAAATGAAATGTTGTTTTTATGTGGTACTTTTATGAATTTTATGAAATTCGAATAATGGTCTTTTGAACTTGAACTTGACAGGGAGTGGCTTGTGGTGGTGGTGGTATCTGGCGTGGGTAACAGTAGGGTCCTTACTGATCATTAAAGGAGCAGGCAGGCATGGCCGGTCGAGTTACACAAGAAGCCTATCTGGGTCTGGCGGGAGTATGGCATCCTCAAAAAATGACAGCGCTCTAAGCTTGGGGGGTAAATGTCGCAAATGTTCTATTTTACAGAGATATTGAACTAAGGGGCGCCATATAGTGTTAAAGCGGGTGGCTCGTGATTGCAATCACGCTGTGAAGAGTTCCATAGTTATTACATGCCACAAGTGCACAAACCAAGCAGCAATCGGTGATGCCTCTGCTTTTTTCCAATAAAGCGCTATGAGTTGCTCAGCCACCCCCAGCATGTGGAGTGCTATAGTCCAGTCGCTCCGGGTGAGCGCTTCCAAAGTGTTAGGTTTAATACCCAGAAGGATCGTGGCCACAGATTCAGGCATGGCATGGGGAAGCCCAACACCTCCTAAATATGACTAAGGACCTCCTTCCAGAGCAGAGTCAGGAGCGGGCAAGCCCACCAAATGTGAATGAAATCGCCAGATGCATTTGAACACCTCCAACACAAGGGGGACGTAGCAGGAAACCTTTTGTGAAGTCGGGCGGGTGTGTAGTACCACTGTGTCATAATTTTGTAAGCATTTCCCTCTGTGGAATGCTACAATAGACCCTAGGGATGTCTCGCCATAGTCGGCTCCACTGTGTGGGCGTAATGTCCATGTTGGATGTCAGTTGCCATTCGCTCTGATATGGGTGTTTAGCCAGCACCGGTGGGTGTTGTAGAATCTGGTATGTCCGGGATATAAGGCCTTTTGATTCATCAAAGGAGCAAACCAGCCACTCGAAAGGGGTGTATGGCCGAGTAGCAGCCTGCTGTATCTCTGGGGAGGATACCCAGTGTCGCAACTGTAAATACTGGAGGCCTGCTTCTAGTGGGAGATGGAATTCTCCTCTGCACTGAGCGAAAGTTTTTATGATTCCCCCCTCAAACAAGTCCCCAATCACTCTGCAGCCCCCTGTATCCATTTGCCAAATGCTGGCGAATGGAGGGCCAGAGGGAACAGTGGGTTGCCCGCTATGGGAGTGTGAGGGGAAGGGAAGGTCGTCAGCCCCTTACGTGTTGCTAACCTGTCCCATATGTCTAGGACCGTTTTAGTAGGCACTGCAATATAGGCACTATGGGAGCGCGCCGCATGGTGGACCCATGTAATATCCCAGATAGTACGCCTCGTGGCCATCCTATCCATATGGAACCATATCTTTTCACTTTCAGTGGTTGCCCATGCCGAGACAATACGGAGGTGTGAGCCCCGGTAGTAATCCAAAAGGTAAGGGAATGCTAGTCCCCCTTATCTCTTGGCAACATGAGGATCTTGTGGGAAAACCGCGGCCGGCGTCCACCCCATATAAAGTTAGTGATATCCTTTTGGAGGCCCTGTATCTATTGCTGTGGTTTGGGGGTGTGGAGACATTGGAATAGGTATAGGATTTTAGGCAGTATCGACATTTTGATGGCATTAGGCCTACCAAGCCAAGAGATAGTGAGAGCTTTCAACCTCCGCAGGTCTTTCAGGACAGTTTTCTTGCATTCTCGGCAAATTACCTGAGACTATGTGTCCAGGGAAGGGGTCAGTTGGAGTCCTAAATATCTAATATGGTCTGTAGTCCATTGATAGGGAGCAAGTGTTTGCAAGACAGGTATCTCCTCCTTCGAAATCGTGAGGTTTAAAGCCCAAGATTTGTTATGGTTAATTTTAAGGCCTGATGCCCTTTCAAAGTTCTGAAATAGAGTGTGGAGCACCGGGAGAGATGTATGTGGACTCGTCAACGTGAAGATAAAGTCATCTGCGAATAGTGCGACTTTATTCTGCCGACCTCCAAGAGCGAGGCTGTGGATGTCTGCATTCTGTCTTATCAGCTCCGCCAAGGGCTCTATTACCAGGGAAAATAGCAGAGGGGACAGAGGGAAGCCCTGCCGTGTACCCCTATGTATGAAGAAAGGCTCTGTGAGCTGCCCATTAACTCGGACCCTTGCCTGCGGGGAGAGATAGGGGGCCATGATCATAGATATCATGTTGCGTCCCAAGCCGATCTTGTGTAGCACTGTGCGCAGAAAGCCCCAGTCCACCCGGTTGAACGCCTTCTCCGCGTCGAGCGACAGGAGGCAGGCCGGTATGTTCCAGTGGTGTGCTTTCTCTACCAAATGCACAATTCTACGCACATTGTCTGCCCCTGTCTGTTGCGAATGAAGACAACTTGATCTGCCTTCACGAGGCCAGGCATGTGGGGGTCCAGGCGTTTAGCTAACATTTTAGTGTAGATTTTGAGGTCAGTGTTTTGTAATGCTATAGGGCGGTAAGATGCACACAGCATGGGATCCTTTCCTGGTTTGGGTATAAGGGCTATTTCTGCCATACCCATGGAGGGCGACAGCCCCTCCGTGTCCGAGAAGGAGTTATATAAGCGCAGCAGGTAGGGTTGGAGTTGTGATATGAACATACAGTAAAAGACCACTGGCAAGCTGTCCGGACCTGGTGTCTTCCCAAGGGGGGGGTCTTTCAGTGCCGCCGACAGTTCCTCCGCCACAAGGGGACTATCCAGTTGCTTAGCATAGTGAGGGTGTATAGGGGTCCAGGAGCACTGATTTAGTTTCTCATCAATATAGGCTTGAGAGGGTGCTTCCGCCTTGCACAGCGTGGTGTAGTATGCCCTAAAGGCCTCGCATTTCGCTCGCTCTGTAGTGACCCGTCCTCCATCAGATAATTGGATATTCGCGATATGGTCCTTGGCTGCACATGCCCGCAAGCGCCTTGCCAACAATCTACCCACTTTATCCCCCCTTCAAAGTACCATTGTTTTAAAGCGAGCAGAGACCGTTCAGACGTATTAGTTCGCAGGGAGCTGAGTTGACCCCATAGGTTGGCAAGCTTCCGCCTGTTTGCAAGTGAAGGGTGCTCTTGATTCTGCTTTTCTAACGACTTGATGTCCTTGGAGAGGCTATCCTGTAGGCGGCAGGCTTCCCGCGCCTGCACAATCGCTACGGACGTGATATGATCGCAGATTGTCGCCTTGAAGGCGTCCCACACTACCGGGAATGGGGCCTTGGGCAGATCATTGCTCGCAAAATAACAGTCAATGGCAGTCCGTATAGTCTCCACAGTGGCCGAATCCCGCAGGATATGCGTCGGCAAGCGCCACTGCGGCAAACGGGTGGGGCAAGCGGCTGGATCCTGCAGGAGAAGCTCAGCGTGAGCATGATCGGATATCGAGATATTGGGCAGGGATGCCACCAACATATCCCGTATAAGGGCGTGCGATACAAATAAATAATCAATGCGTGAGTACGAGCGGTGGACATGCAAGTAGAACGAGTAGTCCTGCACGTCAGGAGAGTGGTATCGCCAGGAGTCTATCAAGCCAAGGTCCGTTATCTGCTTCCTGAGTACAGAAGACATGGCACCGACCCATTTGAGGAGGCTTCGCTACGGTCCAACGCAGGGTCCCACACCAGGTTAAAATCTCCCCCCAAAATCAAGAAGGGGTCACCCTGCGGCACATGTTCCCGCAGTAGCGTGCGGAGGTAGGAGTCCTGCATCTGGTTCGGCGTATAAACATTACACAATGTGAGTATTCGTTTCCTAACCTCCACCCCTGCCCTGACAAAACGCCCGTCTGAACTACGGAAGACTTTTGGGGTTCCCTGCCTGATACCTCTTTGGCATAGAAAAGCCACTCCAGCTGTTTTGGTGTCCGCTGAGGCCCAGAATTGGAGGGGATATTTAGAGTGCGCCATGTGAGGGGTGTCTACATTTAACAGATGGGTTTCTTGGAGAAAAATTATGTCTGGGCTATTGTGTACTATGTAATGCCACACTTGCTGTCTCTTATTAGGTGAATTAAGTCCCTTGACATTAAGGGAGAGTACCTTCAGAGGTTCGGTAAGAGCCATAAAAACGTCAAATCACAGACTAGGCCAGCACGCTCCCCCACAAGACATGTCGAACCAAAGGAAGGGGGGTGCAGGGGCGAGCCCGTCCCATGACCCGAGGCCTACTGTAGCCGTGTAGGTTCCAGCCCACCATACCTGAGAACTAGGGAGAAGAAGAAAGGGAAAGCCAAGTAAATAGTAGGAAAGAAGAGAAAAGTAAGGTGAACAATCAACATCGGCCAACCGGTCCACATCGTTCTGTTCCAGTCGTGGGCCACCCTACACCCTAGGGTTTGGGTGGACCCAGAGACGTCACTCTCTCAGGAACAGAAGGGGGCAGGTCTTCTGTTGAATCCAAAGGCATCCAAGTGAGAGGGCTCTGGCTCCAGCCACCCCGCGTAGAGGGAGGTGGGGAGGCGCCTACAACACAGCGGCAAACATGGGAGCAACCAGGTGAAAGTCATGGCCCCCAATACGGGGTTCAGAGGATAGTACGGATACATGTGTCTGCCATCAAGGGACTGAGGGATTTGAGCCTGTCTCTGAGTTGTCCCCCTCCAGGAACCTGAAGTGCTCAATAATGTCTTCCTTAGCCTGGGAAGACAATCGCTCATCCACGGGTGGAGAGCGTCTGCGCCGGCGCACGGTGGACCAGGACGGCTTGGCAGGTACCCGCACAGAAGGCAGAGGACGGGTGGTACTGGCAGATCGTGAGGTGAGGAGTCGGAGTAGTTGAGCCGCTTCTTGATAGGAGCATATCACTCTGTGCTTAGATTCCCAGGGAAATATAAGGGCGAACGGATTACCCCACTGGTACGCGATGCCCAGGCTCCGCAGCTTGTCAGTGACCGGTTTAAAATCTCGGCAGCGCTGCAATGTATTGGGCGCTAGGTCCTGGTAGATCTCAATCTTGTGGCCATCATATGTGAGGTCCTGCTTAGCTCCTGCTGCCCGAAGAATAACTTCTTTCTCTGTGAAAAAATGGACCCTGGTTAAAATGTCTGAGAGGAGACCCGTCCGGCCCACGGGCCCGGAGACCCGGTGAGCCCGGTCCAAAGCCGGCGGGGAGGCGCCGTCATCCCCCCAGACCTCGTGGAGTAATAGTGCCACAAAAGTCATTATGTCCTTGCCTTCCGCCCCAAGAGGAACCCCCCGGATGCGGAGGTTGTTCCGGCGACTACGGTTTTCCAGGTCTTCTTGCTTCAGTTGCAGTTCTATGTTCTGGTCCTCCAGGGCGGCAAGGCACTGCCAAAGTTGCTCCTGATCCTCCGTAGGGGCATCCACGGTCTCCTCTAGTCTGTTCACTCACTCGCCCAGGTATGTGACCTCCTTCCTGAGCTCCTGGACACATGAATGGACTTCGGAGCGTAGAGATCCGATTTTGGTTTTTAGTTCCGACATGAAGGAGGCCATGAACTCCTGTGTGACCGGCGGGGAGTCACCCTCAGCCAGCAGAGTCATCTCAGCAGGGGCCGTTGAACCGGCCTTGCCCCACATTGCTACCACAGTGGTGTCCTTAGAGGATATTGCCTAAGCATCCTTGCCTCTGTTGGTGCGCATCATGTTGGCGATGTAAGTCTTTCACAAAGTTACGGGTTTCAGGGGCAGTAATGAGCCATGCGATTGCCTGTTAGAGCACCCTCCTGCCAAGCGGGTCTCTCCTCAGCCCCACCAATCCCGGTCCCAAGAAAGATAGCAGATGCTAGGACATTCGCTCCCTGACCCCTCCTAGCACGATAAAATCATCAGAATCCAAGTCTGAAGTGTTCACTGTGACCGCCACGACCCACCCCACCTCCAGGGGGCCCAACAAAGGATGGTTCAGTCTCGTACCAGCTAATGCCCCTGTGCCGGGTCTCAGTCGTGTCCCAGTTCGTCGTGGTCAGCACAGGTCGGAGAGGCCTCAGAGGGCCCACCCAGTGGAGACCGCGTCAGCCCGCTGCATGGGGAGACGAGGCCCAGAGTGAGATCAGGGGCGCTCCATCGCAGCAAATACAAATGTGCTCAATATGGGGTGTCAGAGGTACCTTTGCGCTTAAGATGACTGTAGGTGGGCACACGGAGGCCTCCAAAAGTGGTGCGTGGTCACAACCAAGACTTGTTCCCCGAGTTAACAGCGTGTCTGTCCCACAGTGGGAGTGCAGTGCTTGCATCTGTCAGGGGCAACAAAGAGACACCAGTATGGCCAACACAGCCACCAGTAGGACCCTGCCCCCAGGAGCCACCAGGTAGTAGTGCGCTTATCCCACTGTGTTAGAGCAAGAGGTAGGCCTCGTAGGGGCAGCACGGGAGCGCCTTCAGGCCTAGGGGCCCAGGAGAGTCATCAGCAGACCCCCCACAGCGTGATCATCGGGGAACCCAGAAGGAGTGGACAAGTTCATAGGCCAGGCATAGTACCAATTCAACAGTCCGCTTTGTAGGAGTAGCGGCAACCCTCCAACAGCATGTGCCAAGCCCAAACGCACCAGGGTAAAACAGAGCCAGGCCCACCGCAAATTGGGCCCTCTTTCCTGCTGTGCCAGCCGTCACCGGAGTAGAGTTGCACCTGCGGGCCAAGGCGAGAGGACAGCCCAGCAGGCCGCACCAGTGCTGTGTCCTTTCACTCCTTCCCAGCCACTCGTAGAAGATCCCCGGCCAGGGCAGCACAGGGGTGTCTGCAGGGCGTCACCACGGAGGATCGAAGGAACCTTGCGGGGTCTCCCTCATGCAGGCTGTGGGGTAGAGGCCGGAGGGCACTGGGGCAGGGCACGCAAATCGAGTGCTTGTCTCTCTCCCCGGGGTAACGGCTCCAGATTCACTCCCCCATGCACCGCAGCCTCCACGCGGGGGGGACCAACGCCAGGACTCCCTGCCGATGAGATCCACCGTCTGCTGCCGGCAGCCAGCCTCAGCCCCCAGTCCGCGTCACTCACCGCCTCTCCGCCTGCTGTGCCGGTCACCAGCCGCTCGTATCTGTCACCGAGCCGGCCCCGCAACCACAAGATGGCAGCCCGCCAATATCGCCGAGGGAGCACCAAGCAGCTCTCAGTGTCGACATCTCGGCCAGCACCTCAGGGGTTCCCCCCATGCCTTCCAAGTCACCAAAACACTTGTGAGGCCCCAGGACAGCCAAGACAGTGATCATGCAAGTCCCACCAGGCGCCGGTCCAGGATGTCGCAAAATGGCAGCCGCCGCGATCGTCAGGGGGAGACCTGGACAGCTTCACAGCTTCCCCTCAATCCACACTGGTTTCACGTTGCCAGCACTTCTGGAGGGCACTCCTCTCCAACCTCCACCTCAGCGCCCCAAACAATTACCGCAATCGGGCCCCAGCTCCGCTGAAAATTGCCTTTAAAGGTAGCGGTCGGCCGGAGCTTCCGTAACGTGCGTCTCACCTCATCTGCAGCGAGACCACGCCCCCAGATAGCTTTTTTTTTAAATCGTGTTGCCTTACCCCAATCAGCCCCAAACTATATATTACACTTCGAATTGGGGCTTCCCTACTTGACAGATAGTATAAGATGGGTACCAGTCTTACTGTGGTTGTAAATATGGCAGAGATCCACGGTAGATCTGACCCAAAGTATCATCAGGGACTGCTGTAACTTGGACCACTATAAGAGGATTGGGTGGCTAAGTTATGTAGAGGGTCAACTGAATGCACTAGGGTTGGGAGAAATATTCCAGAACCCTGACTCCTGTAAAGGATTACAAAGGATAAAATAATGGAAATGTTCATTCAGAGAGAAACTTACGCCTGAAGGGAAAGCAAAAGACAAAAAAACTCTACTATTGCTTACAATCTGGTTCCACCTAGACCAGGGGAAGGCTTTCACTACCTCTCTCGCATTAATAACGCCCAGCATAGATTCATTGTATTGTGCTTACGTATGAATATGATGCTGTTACTTTTAGTGTATCCTGAAAAGAGACATAAATTGGCAGATTTATCATCCTGTCCTTATAATAACCTTGCTGTGCAGTCAGACCTTCACATTTTACTATTTTGTAAAATATATTCTGATGAACGGAAAACATTTATCCTCCCAATTCTGAGGTATTATAAATTTAAACAGTGTCGGGTGGCTATATATTTTTTAAAGGCCCTATTGGACCCATTTGTATTTTTCTCTCTAGCCTCATTTTTATGTGCCTGTCTAAGAAAGAGGAAAATGGCGGGACCCTACGCTACCAGTATTACGTGATGTAAATTGGCCCTATGTACATATTATGGGCCTAACTTGTCCCTAAAAGATCATAGTATCTTTCTTCTTTTAACATTGATTGTATGCGGTTTTATATGATTTGTTCACTATGTAAATTTGTTTAATTGGTTTTTAAATTTTGTATATTTGTCTATATATTTGTGTTGAAATTTGTATGATGATCTTGCCCTTTTATGGTCTGCTGAGATCGAATAAAGCTGTGTGAACTTGAACTTGACTTTGCAGGTGCATTTGAGACATGCAGTACTCTATTACACAACGCTTTTTTGAGAAACATAGGACTATGAATCATCCCATCCCGGATGTGAAAGTGGAGGTCCAAGAAATCAATATTGTCCCTATGGTGGTGCTTTGTAAGCCTTATGTTGTAGGGATTATCACTAAGGTATGTTAAGTAATCCAATGACATCTCATTTGGGCCTGCCCAGAGGCAAATGATGTCATTTATGTACCTCCCCCAAAAGATTATGTATTTACTCCAGGGGGAGGCACGTTTGCCTCAGGCATGCTCCCTCTCATGCCAGTCCATGAACGGGCTGGCATAAGAGGGAGCAAAGTGAGAGCCCATTGCGGTTCCCTGCAATTGGTGGTACTACTTTTCATCATGTTTGAAATAGTTCTTGAAAAGGATCAGGTCTATCATATCCATTGTATGCATAATGGTCAGCTCCATCTTTACCCCGTATCGGACTGCCATCAGCCCCCATTTTTTGGGATGCAGGTATACAAGCTGACCACATCAAATGTGACGAATTGTAAGTCTTCAGACCTTGAAAAGTCATTGAATTTAACAAGAATATCTTGACTATCGCTGATGTATGAGGGCAAATTGGTTACATACTTTTGTAGAGTAATATCAATAAACTCAGATAACCTCTCTGTGGGTGACGCAACCCCAGAGATAATAGGTCTTCCAGCTGGGAAGTCACCCCCTTTATGCGCTTTCGGTAAAACATAAATGTAAGGAAATCTGGTATAGTCAACATGCAAATAGCGGTACTCATCATTTGATAGCAAGCATTCATCCCTCCTCTCACTTAGTCTACAATTGATATAGGTGGTTAATTCCGGAATGGTGTTGGTCCTAGTCAGTTCGTAACTCTGTTGATCACTAAGCTGGCGGGTGATCTCATTCATGTAATCCATCCTCTCCATGATGACCACATTCCCACCCTTGTCCGCCTCCCTGAGTACAATATTTTCATCCTTCTGAAGCCTCAGTAGTGCTTTCTTTCAGCACGTGATAGATTAAATTTAGGTTGTGGGCCACATTTTTTTTGGTATATTTAATAGTTTCAAACGCGCTCGCGGACTTCGGCATGAGGAAGGTACCGGGCAATAGGAGGTAAACAACTTCATCCTTTTGTGTGGAGTCCTTTTTACAGCTCTTCATATGCCATATTCTCATCATTACAATTTAAGATGAGTTGCCAACATATTTCGCAATGTCATTCTTGGGTGTGATTTGCGATGTGCTTTTTTTTCTACCTTAGGTCCTTGGACCAACCTATATTTAGTATTATTCACACATGTGTTCTCGTTGAGCTGCAAGCTTTTACAAGTGTGGCTGTTACTGATGAGCCTGTTATTTATGTTATTATGGAGCTATTATACACACTCTTTTATCATTTGTTTGCATTTACTTTTGTTAACATCCCCTTTTCACAGTTTCTTCTTCCGCTATTACGCACACTGACTACAGGATTGTCATTTGGGTTTACTTTAGACTTTGATGAAATACCATTTACCCCTGAAAAGTTAAGTTAGAATTTTAGTATTTTTTAACCTATCAGGGATTCTATCTCCCTTATGGGCGTGTACCACCTGTTGGCAATAATTCACGTTATACTAAGACTGTTTTTCTACATATTACATTTTTATGCTTGTTTCTAAGTTGCATAGGATGCGATTTTTTTTATCCTCCTCTTCATATAATTTATTCATGACGACAATTAAAATCTCCTCAGGTACTATTGACAGGCAAATAATCCCCACTTCCGTATTTACAGATTAAGTAAGTGTCATGGATATAAGGAATACATACAATCCATTTCAAGGAGGAGGACCATTATCTCTGTATTCATTTACATACTAAATAATTGGTATCAATACTGGAAGCACCCTTTACATTTGATACACATGAGGTATGTTTTTAATCCCCCTAAAAATATGTTCTTATAAATGACGATTTTTGTGTGAAATTTTTTGTATGATTTTGAAACATGAGTACATCACTTTTGGGGGTGTGCAAAGCAGCCTGTTGAGGCTAACCAAGCATCACTGTGTAGTTGTGACTGTCATGTGGTGTTAGAAGTGTACTGCTTATATTGTTGTTGTATTTGATCTTTTTGTGTTACATGTATAACGTGTGTTTACATACATGGGGGAATGAGGGATCTCCTTCAAACTAATGGTGTCATTTGTAATGTTTTATTATTGTTGTTGGTGCAATTTATGACTTGTCTTGTTCATGTCTTTGATGTGATATTGTATTATGATTTTGTCAGTTGTGCCAGTTATGTGCTTTGCGCTTAACTGTTTGTAAAAACTGTATTTGTAGTTCTAGTTTGGTCTTGTCTACACATTCTTATTGTATATGTTGTTCACAGCCCTGACGAAGTTCACGTTGGATACTTTGAACAAAACGCGTTGGTTGGATGTTTTTTATATATGCATGGATTTCATATGAAGAATTAACTCTGAACATGAAAGACGAAAAACCTAAGAAAAATAAAAATTGTTAAAGACTGTTTTGAATGTTCATTTGGATAAAAGGACCATCCCAATTAGAAAACTTACCATATGGCCAGTATCTGAGGTTACGCCGTAACTGTAGCAAAATCAGTGATTACCGTAGTCAAGCAATGGACCTCACTAACAAACTCACTAACAGAGGCTACTCCAAGAAGATTTTCCACAAATGCCAAAAAAGAGCTCGCAACCAGCCAAGGGATGCACTTCTGGAAGACAAGACACAGACAGAGAAAGAAATACAATTGACATGTGTTACAACATATAACACAGCCTCCAACCTAATGACCAAATGTATTAACAAACATTGGTCTATCATTAATACGGGCAACTTACATTGGGAGAAACCCCTTTTTTTGTTAAAAAAATCACGAAGCCTGAGGGACTCCCTGGTAAATACACGTCCTAAGGAACAGAGACAAGAAACAACACAGTCAGTCACCATGGCATGGGGTCTTCCGAATATTGTGGGACATTATCAATGTGGAAATTGCAGTGTCTGCCATCTAACATGCAACACTAAAACACTCTCACTAGAGCCACCTAAAGAAAAATAAATATTGTTAAAGACTGTATTGAATGTTCATTTGGATAAAAGGACCATCCCAATTAGAAAACTTACCATATGGCCAGTATCTGAGGTTACGCTGTAACTGTAGCAAAATCAGTGATTACCGTAGTCAAGCAATGGACCTCACTAACAAACTCACTAACAGAGGCTACCCCAAGAAGATTTTCCACAAATGCCAAAAAAGAGCTCACAACCAGCCAAGGGATGCACTTCTGGAAGACAAGACACAGACAGAGAAAGAAATACAATTGACATGTGTTACAACATATAACACAGCCTCCAACCTTATGACCAAATGTATTAACAAACATTGGTCTATCATTAATACGGGCAACTTCCATTGGGAGAAACCCCTTTTTTGTTAAAAAAAATCAAGAAGCCTGAGGGACTCCCTGGTAAATACACGTCCTAAGGAACAGAGACAAGAAACAACACAGTCAGTCACCATGGCATGGGGTCTTCCGAATATTGTGGGACATTATCAATGTGGAAATTGCAGTGTCTGCCATCTAACACGCAACAATAAAACACTCTCAGTAGAGCCAGGAAAAGTGTGGAGCCAACGGGTCCACACCAACTGCAATATCACTAAGTATTCTACTTAACAAAATGCCCTTGCAATCTGGCATATGTTGGTATGACCTGTAGAACGATTAAACAGAGGATTTGTGAACACCAGAGCAAGATCAGGTGTAAAAAAGCCACAACGAAACTCACTGAACACTTCCTTGTCCAAAATCACACAACCAATGTTAGCAAATGGACTGTAATCGAACAGATAAAAACAGGAACGAAAATACACCAATGCCTGTTTGAAAAAGAACAACGATGGCTTTACAGACTATCTACCCATAAAGTGGGATTAAATGATAATATTCCTTGGAACGCTGTCCTTCCGAAATAATATTTCTTACAGACTAGCATTGTGCCCTACCAACATTTTACCCAGACCATGAGCCCACTGGTACCAACTTTAACAAGAATACCCTATTAGCACTATGGAGCGAAGTACATAGGGGCACCCAGTAATCATCAAAGGAAACTTAACTTAGCCCTTTTACTTTTGCCCCTCCTTTCCTTTACTTTCTTTAGGGATGTATGACGTTACAACGCACACTTTTACAACGCATACCTTTACAACGCATTTTTTACACCGCAACATCCATTACAATGCACACTTTTACAACGCATACCATTACAAAGAATTCTTAAAAAATACCTTTACAACGCATTCCACTACAACGCATACTACATTTACAACGCATACCATTACAACGCATTACATTACATTGCATATAAGGTAAGTGTTGGATAGTGTAGGGGTTAAAATGACTATTCTAACTCCAGGGGGTGCAACAGTAGGGAAAGTTTTGGATAGTGTAGGGGTTAAAATTACTATTCTAACTCCAGGGGGTGCAACAGTAGGGTAAGTGTTGGATGGTAAGTTTTGCGTTGTAATGGTATGCGTTGTAATGACTGCGTTGTAATGGTATGCCTTGTAGTGGTGTGCGTTGTAGTGTCATGCGTTGTAATGACTGCGTTGTAAATGTATGCATTGTAATGGATGTTGCGTTGTAAAAGTTTCGTTGTAATGGTAGTGCGTTGTAAAAGTTGCGTTGTAAACGTTGTATACCCTTCTTTAGCCTTCGTTATTATACAGAAATGTCATCTGATCAACATTAAGGGACATAGAATTAATTCCCACCATGTGTTTTGTTACTGACAAAGTAACACTAACTGTCCTCTATTTTTTTCAAAAACTTGGTTCTAACCTCTTTTTTCTTTAATGGCTCCCTTTTTCATCTCGCAATGTTTATTGAGACACGAGGGATTGAGCATTTACTACACGCGTTTGTATTCTCACATCCGTTCCCCTTTATGCACGTCTTCAGTTTACTAACGCTGTCTTTGCAACCACTAAGACGCGAGGCACGTGACCGCGTGGCCGCACCCACCCAGAAGCAATCTGATCTGCTTTTTAGCAGCAGAATCACTCCTGTGTTATTCACCACGGGGAGCGGCGATCCCTAACTAGGTGGAATGGCGGATGTCTAATTCAGGCACAGTGAGTACTCTGGGTGTTTGCGGACGGGCTCCACTCGTATTCTTGACGCAGGTGGGCTCCGCTTGCACTTTAGACACCATGCCTCTCAAAGGGGGCGACATGGTAGATGTTGTGTAAGGGCACAGCACTCTGAATCCATGCAGGTGGGCCCCATTTGCAGTCTTGATGCGGGTTGCCTCCATTTCTACAGGGGACTCCTCATTATCTCCAGTTTCCCACCCCAGTTTGTAATACCATGTCTTACCCCAATCTCTAATGTTTAGATCGTGTCAATAGAGTTAGCATCACGATCTCAACTCCCGTGAGAGACACCAAACTGGAAATTCGAGTCAGCATTCCTTTTTTTCCCCTCTGTTTTCTTTGATACCCCCAATGTTACGTTCTGTTGACTGACATGCTAGCATGAAAAAGCACTCTCTCACCTACATAATGAGAGCATAGTCACCCACTTTTAACCGCATGCGTGCGGGCGGAATTCCGCTTGTACGCTGAGATTTTTAAAAGCGCATGTTACGTGACGAGCTGGGCTCGTCATCAGTGTGCGAGGAGGCTACGCCATGACGAACCCAGCTCGTCATCAGCGTGGAAGGGGTTAAATGTATGAAAGTGGTGTGATAAAAATAAACTCATGGATTTGATTTGACATCGTGTGAGTAACTTACAATAACTGCAGTTCACGGCTAAACGTGCCTGTTGTGCACAATTACCCACCACAAACAAGATACAAGTGGATGTTATATTTTCACCTAAATGACTCATTTGGTCACTGAAACAATACGCACATAATGCAAATGGTTACTGTCTTCCACTGAAGGAGCCAGACACGGTGACTTGTGTACTTGCATTACTTAACAATGGGAGAACATGGAGAACTTGATCATCCTGACACTGCGTTACAGGCATGTATTTTTTTTGCGTGTTATTGTGGAATGGAATGGAAATTGCACTTATATAGCACGTAACTACCCGGAGGCCTCGCAGCGCTGTATTTTTTATCATTGAAGGTTTTTTCTCTTTCTCATACTGGATGATAGGGCGACAACTGTGAGTATACAGTTGCTTTCATGTGATCGAGGGTTGGGAACACCTTAGAGTGTGTACACCGCTCAGGTCACGCACACCTTGGTCCTGACGAAAACCTGGTAAATTCCTGATACAGGTTGAAACATGTAGACGGTTTGTTGGCACCATATATGTTTTTCACATTTTACAGATACCAATGGGTCAATGAAACCTATACTAATATCTGATTAACCTTTTTAACATTGTCCAATAGCTCCAGAATAGAACTTTTTCGAACGAGTCATATCTGGACAATTTTTAACTCACTGTTTTCACTTACACTCTCACAAAAAACAACCTGCTCCACTGTAGTCAGGTGTTGCAGCACAACCCAACGGCACTCGGCTGTTTGGGTGGGACCCCGATGATGTAGCATGTCACCAACTAGGTTGGTGAGTGAGGGGTCGTCTTAAAAAAGGACAATTTTCCTTTTTTGTGCATCTCTTTTCTCCCCACTTTTCCGAGACCTTGACAGGTCCTGTGGTGGTACTCCTCCAATTTTTTGTTTATTTGGCTATATAAATATCCCCATAAAAAAAGAGTAGAGTCTTTGGGCTAGTATTATGACTTTCAGAATCTTGTTTGTACACTTTATAGAGTTGCTCACTCTCTCTTTCCCCAATTTGGAATATGTTCCATTTTCTGCATATCCTCAGAGAAGACAACCAAAAGTAGCCACTAATCTTAATATAAGATACTGAGGTTTAGAAAGTTGGATATCTGGTCCTAAGTGTGCTTTTGCATGGATCTTTATAAGAAAAAGAAGAATCACAAATCGAATATCACTGAGTGTGACAATTTTTTCAGCTAAAAAAGGTCTTACATTGATTCTGGTTAAAAGAGCTTAACATTATTAAAAGAAGATGTGTCTGAAAATGAAATATTCAAGGTAAAAAATGTAAGTATGGTGGGGGAATGTTTAGTGTCGACACACCCGACCAGCCCACTGACACCTGGATACTGACAGCTTGACAATTTTCAACAAGGCTTTGAGTATCGGCCCAATAATTAACATCACCTTTAAAATACATAACTGAGGATGAAGAGATAAGGCCCACACCAGCCTAACTGGCAGGCCCATCCTTGGTTCGGGCTATATCCATATGTGGCCTACTGAGCCCAGTCCAGCTTCTTTTGTACGAACAGGCCTCACCTTGAGTTAGAATCAGGGAAAGTTAGTGGCTACCACCTTCTCTGAAGATTTCTACTACTTTAGGTCCCCAAGAGGTTCAACCAGCAAAACTGGGTGGAACATTGTAGCGCTTAAGTCCAAAGGTGAACATGTTGGGGTAAGGGTCCGCAGACCCAGGCAGACAACAGCACACAAACCTTCCAGAAATGTAACAAAATAAACCATACACTGATGCTAGCTGTCTGCTCCTTTTTTACTCCCAGTTCATGAACGAGAGCTGAAATCTGGGGTGGGAGATTGCGGCTAGCACTTCTCTGATTGCTTCTGGGACTTGAAGACCCATGAAAGATGGATTGGCGTCTGGATGAGCATGACCTTTGTGGCGTTGTACAGCATCTATCTGTGTGTTTTTAAGTCTGTCTGTCTACCCTTGTCTACCACTACAGGTGTCATATTGAAAGACACCGTGGAATGAACAAAAGGATACACCCCTTCAAGCCCTGATGAAGTTGCGCTATTTTACAGCAACGAAACATGTTGGCAATCAGTCAGTAGGTTGGTTATAATACAAACCAATTTTAATTTGAGAAGCTCACAGCCCAGAATAAAGGTTTGAGTGGCCCAGTGAACTTCCCAATTTTATTTGTGAGAATCACTTTGCGTTTTGTTTTCTCACGAGGGGTGTGTGTGTGGATGTGTGCACATATGGGAATTATAATTTTTGTTCCTGTGGAGTAAATTGGCATGTAGAGTACATGTTTTGTTTCTTTCCTTTCTTCTTCATTTCACGAGTGAGAGAGAGTTACCGATGATGATAAGTGGGTAGACTGGTAAATCATCAGCCAGAAACCCCTTGTGGCGGTTCTTCCGTGAGGTTCTCTCTCTCGCTCCTCACATTTTTCTCACTGTATGAAATGTGGGGTTTGGTAGTGGTGATTGACAGACAATGCGTGAGTTTTTATAAAATAGCCACAGTGACAACTTTGGGATAAATTAAGTCCTAAGAAAAGGGAAACAAGGAGATTAGCTGTTCCCAGAAAGTCACTTACATAGGTGGTAAGCCCAGTGGAAGGAGCCTCTTGTTGTTGAAATAGGCTTTGAGTGGGGGGCGGTCTCCTTCCGTTTTGTTCCCCCTGTGCTCCTAGTGAAGTGAGGTCTGGATGAGCAGGCAGGATTGAAAGGAAAAGCACAAACCCTCTGGAGATAACAAATTACATTTTGGCCTAGGAATTCTACCTACATAGTGTATGGATGTGTGCCACCTCCCTGAGTGCATGAATTCATGTGCATTTAGTATCCTGACTATATTTTCGCCCTAGCTTCACACTAATCTAAGCGTGCATAGAGGATTAGGCCTGTGCCTGACTATGTGAGGTCCTGAAACATGGTGATATGGAGGGGCATACCAAGCATGCCCTAATAGTGTGCACATTTTTAATTAAAGACAAGAGGACCCTATAAGGTAACCAAGGACCCAGGGTATCAGTTTTGAAGAAAACAATGGTCCTTGCTAGAGGAAAAAAATCAAAACAAGCAATAAATACAGAACGGAATCGATTCTATATATTCTATCCAGCCGGATAGTGCAATTTAATCAGGGTAAATAGATGCCGTCAAGGGACAAATGCGATATCTAGTGGAATACAGTCTTGTATCCCAAAACTAAAATATACAAAGCGTGACAAGGTGACAATTTACACGAAAAACAAACCAAATACAAAAACAAAAACAGTCAGGCGAAAAGAGAGGCTTGCTTGTTCTTAATTGTACACGATAGGGCAAGCATGATAAATAGCGACAGTCGTAACACATATGAACAGAATTGTTTGTGTGCACGATGTTTTTAAGGCCGCCGACGTTTCGATCCCATTCATAGAATAACTGGGATCATCATCAGGACAGTGATACTGTCAGCCTGAATAATCAATTATACATAACTAGGGGAGCCTTGAAGGTTCCGAGGCTCAAGGCGGCTAAGGAATGAGACCACAAGGGTCTGGGTTGAATCCGGTGCTTTAAAATAATTATTCCAAGTTCAGAGGACACGGTGGTCCTTGCGGGAAATGAAACCGCGGCGTTTGCCGGTAGCTGAGACGCAGTAGTCCCTTAAATTATTAATAATTCCTGGATGAGAGGACGCGGTCGTCCTTGTGGGAAAAGAGACGCAGCTTCGGCCGGTAATGAAGGCGCGTTGCTCCCTGACGGAGAATCCGTGCGGGCGGTGCCGGTTGGCAGGGGGTCCAGGAGGATCGAATATATAGAATTGATTCCGTTCTGTATTTATTGCTTGTTTTGATTTTTTCCTCTAGCAAGGACCATTGTTTTCTTCAAAACTAATAGTGTGCAGCGGCCTACAGTCCTTGTTCTGGGTACAACACTTGAGGAGGTAGTGGCAGTATACATTCTTTTTGGAAAGGATAGTGTTACCTAACATTTTTCATCTGTGCCACTGATAAAGAGGTCTACAGGCTCTTGTGTAAGCTTTGACTGTTATGTGAATGCCCAGTATCTTCTGCTTTTATTCTGTGGGTATGTTTAGTGCATATGCCAATGTAGTGTGCATGTAACATATGCACAGTAACTGTGAGTCTGAGTACTGAAACAAGTGGTATCCGTTTGGATGCCCCTGTTTTGCTGCTTTGGCATGGCACAAGATAGAGTATGATGGCAACTTCCCTAGACAGTGGAAGTGTAATGCCTGCATTCCTGTGGCTTGAAGGTGAATATCCAAAAACTGAAGTAATGTGGATAGAGACAGCGCTACTTTTAGAAACTGAATGAGGGCTTTTGTTAGCAAGGGGGGCTGGTTAATTCTTCCATAGCATTGCCATTTGGTTGAAGCTAGGGGTAAGGGGTGGGACTGCAGTTTTTGTTGTATTAGATAATGACGATTCTGGGTCAGGCCTTCCTTTTGGTCTAACACTGTTTACTGCTTGAGAGAGTCTGATGACAACCAAGGGCAGAAACCACACACTTCATTGTACCTATGTTGTTAGTACTCAAATTTAGAGACAGCCTGAGTGCTGCTTGCTGTTAGAAGTATCTTGCTTCACAAAGGTGGTGTCTGGAGAGCAGCTAGGGAACGATGCTTGAAAAAAGAACCATTCTATTTATTTTGTTAAATATTTTTATTAATCCATGAAGCCACATCAGAGAACAATAAATACATTTCAGTTATACAATAAATGGTTATAAAAAACAAAAAAATACCCACATGGTCCTATACAGGAAAGAAAAAAAGAAGATCCAGCAATGCTAGCATAAAACATACATTTAGTAAAAGCAGAGGAAAAGAGTCATTAATGTGTTGAACTCTAGCATTTTATCCCCTCTTTACAACAATATTAAAGTGCTTGGCGCAGTGTACAAAATATATTGAATATTACTTTTGATCCAGGGAGAAGAAGAGAAGAAAAGAGTGCAAGGTGCAATATAAGCTGCATGTCATATTTCCATATAATACATATGTTTATTTCATAGCATTTCATTCATCCAAATAGGAGATCACCGGCCCCCAAATGTCTCTACCTAACTTCCTCTTCCGAGCACCCTTTAAAGCATATAAGCTGTATTCTAGATTAAAGATGGAAAAAAATCTTGCCCCCCATAGCTCGAAAGTCGGGGCATCCTTATGCAGCCACATTGATGCCACGCACAACCGGGCTATAGCTGTGGCTATAATAATCATATATTGGTGTCTGTATGCCAGCTGGTCACATCCATCTCCCTCCGTTACCCCTTACAACACATGGGATGTAGTCAGTTTAATCGGGCCCCCGAGCAGTTCCGCCAAGAATTTTTCTAGGTCCCTAAAAAATGTACTTAAGTGCCCACATATAAAAAATATACGGACAATTCCTGCATCCTCTGCTCCGCACCTAAACCACTTGTCATCATTAACGCCACCCCATTTTAACAATCTAGCTGGAGTATAATACAGGTTAAAAATGGTCTTGTAGTGCTGTGCACGGAGGTTGGCGGACATCGGTAATCTCCCCACCAATTCAATGGAATTTTATCACCCATGCCCCTTGACACCCAAGTCTAAAGCCCCTTCCTTAGTTTCTAGTAATAATTTATATAACAAGCCATTGCGTGTTACTTTCCTTACACCTTCAATTACGGGATTTATATCAATCTTCCATTGGATCTTAAGTAGGTAATCACGGATTTGGAGAAATTAAAAAAATTCAGTTCTGGGGAGGTGATACTTCTCAACCAACATCTCAAAAGACATCATGTCCCCATTCTCATATAGGTCCCCGATGTATTGAATTCCTTTTGTCCCCATATATCTATAATCCGGTCCCAAAATATCGGGGGCAAAGCATGGTGGTGGAGAACTGGGTATACTGAGAGACACTCTGAAATCGGTACCACTTTCGCACCACTTTCCACACCTTATACGCAGACTCCGAGGCAAGATGGCGGCCGTGAGTGCAGTTGTGTGAGCTCACAGCTCCTGGAGTCCCCCCCCTGTTAGGCTTACTGCGCCGATGGTGCCAAGGACCCCGAAGGCAGCGCTCTGTCAGAGCTGTAAGGGGTCTGTAGACTTAGCGACTGGTTTGGTGCGCGATAGCGGCAATGCTGTTGAGTCTCTGCTGTGTTCCCCGAGTGAAGGTCTGGAGGCTGCTGACTCCAGCTGGGCGGTCTTCCGTGTGTGCGTGCAGTGGTGCGTGTGGAATGCTGACGAGGTCGGAAGGCGCCCGAGAAGCTAGACCGCGCAACACTGCAATGCCCCCGAAAGTAGGACGGGGAAAGGCGAGTAGCTCTATGGAGGCAGCGGACAACGGGCCAGTACAAGAGCCCCAGAAGAAGTTGGAGTCTACCACTGAGGAAATTCGCATGGAGAGCGGTAAGAGGTCCGTTCCCACGTTGTTTTTGGATGGAAAAATAAAGTAAGTTATGCCCCCTACATCTAAAATAAATATGAAAACACAAAATACTGAAGCTGATACACTGGGGGAGAAGCCCTCTCAGGACTTAACACTGGACTTGATATTGGATAAGGTCAACATAGTGGGTGACAAACACCGAGAAATGGGGAAAAAGGGGGAAGGAAGTGGAAAAGGAGCAAAAACACACGAGGAAAGCGCAGGGCTGGGGGCAAGTGGAAGTAAGACTGACAACCAGGACAATGTAAGGGAAAGTGACTTGGGAGATTATCCTTTCTTCTCAATGTCTGAACCGTCTGATACCTCGGGGGACGAGACAGACATGAGTACTCCGTCCAAACAAGGGGGCCCCCATAATAAAGTCCGTCAAAAAGGTTGATACAGGAGAGAATGCAGGCCTTATGATGGCAGAAAGTACAGATTCCTCCCAGTGGCATTATACATTTATGGGTGACACCGAGGTAAATGGGGCAGCCTCTGGGACACAACTCAATCTGAATGAGACAGAGAACCCTGAAGATATCTCCTTGGCTCTCATTTACCAGAGCATCATGGCCCATAGGGAGGAGACCCGCACAGAGAGCTTGCGCACTCAGGGAGCGTGTCACAAGCTTAAGAATTCAGTGTGGAGGGTGGCAAAATCTTACCCCGAGTATGACGAGAGGTTCAATGAGGCAGAGGCATGCATTTCGAACCTAGCGGCTGAGCTTGCTGCCAGAAATCAACAACTGAGGCACTCCGCACTGCAAAGGACGCTACACTTTGGCATATTACAGACTTGGAGAATCGCCTACTGCGTAATAATCTTTGCATATTGGACATTCCAGAGGGGGCGGAGCGGCAAGATGTGCAAAAGTTTGTTTGTGAATTGTTTTCTGAGGCTTTTCCTGGGCTGACCCAATGGGATTGGGATCGGAAAATCCTCTGAGCACATAGGTTCCCCTTTACGGTGCGCAACAGAGCGGGGCAGAATGTAAGCAGACCAAAGGCAATCTAAATATCAGTCAACAATTTTCTGGCAAGGAAGGCAGTATATGACCTGTACCCCGTACCTTGGGTATGGGAAAAAAAGGATCCATGAAGCTACACTGAGATTAATCAAGCACTTCAATGGTTTTGGCCATATGGTCCTAATGCTCAAGATTGTGATGAATATGAATGGGGGCTAGGCGTAAAGTTTCTGGCATTCGGCTTGGCTCCCTGAATGTTTGTGGATTGAATAGCTATAACAAGAGACAACGGATCTTGGCAGAGTTGAGATTGCGTCAATTAGATCTGGTATGTATTCAAGAAACGCACATCCCATGGAGTAAACGAAAACTGCTGGCAGAATTGGGGTTTAATGTGTTGGCAAGCACAGAGCAATCCACTACCATAAGGGGGGGGGTAGCTATTTTAGCTAAAAATCATATACAGGGGACTGGAAGAGTATTAGCAGATAAAGCTGGGAGATGGGTCATTGTGGAATGTAAGATGGGTGAACAAAAGTGCACTGTTTGTTCAATATATGGGTCGAATTACAACGAGGCTGCAGTACTAGAAGGTATTAATGTGGAACTTGCATTATGGCCCACTCTACTGATTATATGTGGAGATTTAAATATACATCTGGAGGTAGGGATGTTACATGATAATAACAAGTCTAATAAGGGAAGAAAACCAAAAGTCTTTAAGGCACTGGAGTCTTTAGAAGTAGATCATGGCCTGGTGGATGCATGGGCAACACTGCGGGGGTCGGAGTCCGGGTACACCTTTTTTTCACATCCGCACCAGAAATTGGTAAGGCTGGATTATTTTTTTTATCCGGGCTGCTACTGTCAGGTGCTAACATTAAGGTTCACCTGCGGATCTCTTCGTACCATGGCCCTCTTGTATTGAATCTTAACATGTTTAAAACTGGAACTAGACCTTGAACATTTTCATTTGATAAGAAGCTGCTTCTGGATAGCCAGTATGTGGCACATATGAAAGTGTGGCTTGAGCAATTCTTGGCTATAAATCGAAGCACGTCTCGGATTGGGTCAGTGTGGGATGCCCTAAAAGCGGGTTTTCGGGGTGAAACCCTAAGCTTTGGGCTACATAAGTAGAAACAGCTACATACATATGTGCAGGTATTATGTGGCAATTTGTCTGCAGCGGAAGAAAGACTTATGCAGGGGATTCAGGCTGGACTTGAGATCTCTGATATGCAGGTGCACGTAGCTAGGTGCAAGACTAAAATAAACCTGCACTGGAGCGAAGAAATAGCCAAGAAGCATGTTATCAATAGGGGTCAAACCTATAAATACTGGGAGGCGACTGCCCGCTGCTTGGCACAAAGGGTGCAATCAAGGGAAGCAGCCCAAAGAAATGGACCAGTAGTAGATGCTGGAGAGAACTTGGCTGGTACGGATGGAGGGATATTAAAGGTATTCCAGGGATATTATGAGGCACTTTATACAGGCGAACCTCCTGATATACAGGACGCTGAAAAGCTGTTACAGGGCCTTGGCTGCAAAAAAATAGATATATTAGATGCAGAAAGACGTGAGGAACACATTACTATGGAAGAATTAGAAAGAGCTATTAATAGTCTAGCCTCGGGTAAAGCAGCAGGGCCCGATAAGCTACCGTTAGAAGTATATAAAACTTTTTTTGAGAAACTTAAAACGGATATGCATACCACCTTTTTTTCAGGCACAGACAGGAGCCCCCCGCTGTCCTGGAATGTAGCTAGCATAATAGTTTTTTTTTAAAAAAAGACAAGCCCACCGAACAGCCAGGCTCATATCGGCCAATATCATTATTGAATGTAGATGGCAAAATCTATGCCAAAATCCTCGCGACCCGGTTGGCTGACATTATTACCCTGCTAGTCTCAGCAGGGCAACATGGATTTATACCGATGAGGGGGACTACTAATCATATTAGCTGTGTAGTTACCTTGTTAGATATAGCCAATACTATGGGAAATACATTTTGTTTGATTTTATTAGATGCTGAAAAAAGAGTTTGACCAGGTTGCGTGGGAATTTTTATGGGCGGTGCTACGGCAGGCGGGTTTTCAGCAACATTTCCTTAAAGCTATTCAAGTTTTATATAGATGCCCTACGGCTAAGATTTGTATTATGGGTCTTGAGTCAGGTTCACTGGAGCAAAGTGCAGGAATAGAACCATTAATCTGGAAACAAGACCATTATCGGGTTCTTGCATATGCTGATGACGTGGCGGTGGTCACCCCTAATCCTATGGGGGCTATTTCCAAGATAGAACAATTAGCAGCAGAGTTCGGAGCAACGTCAGGATATAAATTAAATGTGTCTAAAACACAAATATTATGTTTAGACCAAGAGTGTATTAATAATCAGCGGGTTGTAAGCGAGGTATCTTATTTAGGGGTTACAATAAGAACATGTTTGAAATCCTTAGTTGAGGTCAACTGGGGTAATATTCTAACAGCGGTACAAAAGCAGCTAGACCGGTGTGAATGCTTACATTTGACACTTGTTGGGCGGTGTAACATTCATAAAATGCTTATTTTGACCAAAGTTTTATATTATTTTAGATCCGTTCCTTTAGAAATCCCAAGTGCACAATTGGCTATTTTACAGTCGATATGTGCAAGGTTTCTGAGGGCACAAGGGAAACCCTGGAGAGCAATGCGCTATATGAGTCTACCACAGGAAAAGGGGAGATGGGCAGCTCCTGATTTTACTTTATATTATCTGGCTTGTATGTTGCAGCGCATGAACATTCTATTCACAGGGACAAAACCGTTTGATATTGCCAAATCACCTTCAATATATCAAATGGTATTGGGTAGTGATGCGAAATACCGGTTGTTTGTCAACTTGGAACCCAGCTACTATAAAAAAAAAACAGTCAAGGTTCTGAATGCTGCATATAAGGTGTGAAATAAGTACCATTCTATGTTGTTTCTGGAGTTTGAGACAGTGGATTTACATCCCAGGTCTAGGGAAATGTGTAAACAAGTAGTACCCAAACCACCCCACTTTGTTCCAGTTCCAAGTCCTTCATGACCAAGGAATAGGGTGCTCCCCAGATTACTTGAAGGATGGATGCATGACCAAGGCTAGTGCCTGCCTGCCAGACACTCTCCCAAGTTCGGAGGAAATTAAATCTGCACTTTCTGCTTCCCTGCTGAGTGAGTGGTGGGTATCTAGCCCAGCAATAGAGACTGTGCAGGTGCAAAAGTCTAGTATATCCCCAAGGCTAAGGGACCCCAGACACAGACGCTGGAAGTAGAGCTGCAGCGTGTGCTGCAGCACCCCCATTGTAACCATCTGGTATTCAGAAGGTGAATAGGCAATAAAGAGGCTTTTACATTTGGATTTTATCTTGACACATTTGCTGTGCCGTTTAAAGACAAAAGCCAAATGTCAGGCAATGTCTTGTGAAATATTGATGCTTAGTGTTTACTTTACTTTCGCTCTCTCCAAAGTGAGAGTATTTTGTAAATGACATGTGTGACAGTCTTACTGGGTAACAGGAAGTTTGGAAGGAAAGGCAGTAGGCTGTCAATGTTATTATAGTACACATCACCATTTAAATACCCGTAAATTAACTGCGCAAATATTTCGAAATATATCACCCATTAGGAAAGCACACATGCAAAACGTTTTTTTTGTAATTCTGAAATGTGATAGAAACAAAGGTTTTAATAGGATGAAAACAAACCAAGATGCTTTTCTTGGTGATGCACACATTATCTTTATTTGCTGAAACCCAATATTCACATATTATTGTACGTGCACTCTATATTTTATGAGTAAAACCATGTGTCTGTGGAAATTGAGAGGCCTATTCAATAGGAAATGTGCTGTCTGTAAACGACAGTGTAAATCACACAATGCTTTAGCGATATAATTGCAACAGTGTGCTCCAAAATAAACTGCAAGCTAAATACTACACCCTTACCATTCTCATGCTAAAGGGACGGGTCTCATTTACACTTTTCCTTTGTGTGGCGCTTTGATTTTTTACAGTCATTGAGCCCCACTCTCAGGAAGGTACTTGGTAGGAGCTGCTACAAGCTGTTGCAACAGTTAAGGCATGATTGGGGCTGTAGTCTGTGGTGACTGTGGCTGGGCTGCAGCTGCTATGGTGAGTGTGCTGGCTCGATCAAGGTAGCACTTACGTGGTAAATGGCCAGTATTTGTAAAGCGCGAACAATTACCCGAAGGTGTCAAGGCGCTGGGGGCCATCGGGAAGATCAAGCGAGCTATTGCCCAGAGTCACATGGTGCTGGGCTGATCTGCCGCCGGCACCGGGGATCAAACTGTGAGTCCCCAGGCTCTGGTGTCAGTTGCACTGGCTGCTGCGCCACACCTCTTCCACTGGTACCACTTGTACCTGCGTCCGCCCCATTAGGGCTGTGACTGTGGTCGTCCAATCGAGATGACAAATGCCATTGTGGCTATGATTGCCTGGTCAGTGCCTGTGTCTGCTTCAGCACCAGCAAAGTACCCCAGTCAGGGCTAGCTCCATTATCCGAAAGGGCTGCAGCAGTACACCTGCTCACAAGCAGAAGGCCACTGCTCGTTGTCCAACTAAGCCCAGGACTTCGTGCACCAACACGCAGGCTGCCATTCAGCCTCCTCCATAGCCCTTAAAGATGCTACAAACACCTTAGGTGGCTGCTAATTCCACGCTGGTTGAGCTCAAGGCATTTACTCATTGCCCATAACGCGACCGGGGGCAAGAAAGTTTGAAATGTGTATACTGAGTGCACATTTGACCTTTGGGGCATCAAAAGACTACACCTGCGCCTCATTCATGCTATTACCATAATTGATTGGGGGGACAAGCTTACCAATCAGCTCCCAAGAGACATTAGCATTAGATGTGTCATCAGATGTAACACCACAAGGAAGGATCGTAACCATGATCACTGTCCCATATGCTGAATTGAATTCTGTATTATTTAGAATTAGTTTGAAATTATGGAGAACTTTATTTTATAAAAATAAAAAAAAGAACATGGCTGTGCTGCATATTGAAGTTATTGTGTTTATTGGTTGGTTTTTGAGTTCTTAGCTTGTGCACCTGTCTGGAATCGCCTCTTGTTGAGTCCTGCGCACCAGAACCAACACTGTGGTTTTTCGGCCTTTACTCTATCGCTGTGTGTAGTGATGGGGTATAAACTCCTTCAGCAGCCACAAATTGCATGGGCAATACTTTGTTCTAGGACCCAGTGTGGCATTCGACATCAAGGAGTGCAGCATGGGAGCATGAAACTGTGTCCCAGCATGTTACCCAGCAACAGAATTCCAGTTGGCATGCACTCCTCACAGAGTGAGGCACGTAAGAATATCTTGTGAGATTTCATGGCCATCTTGGGTGGGGCTGGCAACAAATAGGAGCCATACCCATGCCTCGCAGCTAGTTATGGAGAGAGCGGCGCTGCAATAGCATCTCTGAGCTGGCAAAGCCAACTTCTTTTTCTTGAAACCCAGGTAGGATAAAGTTTCTGTGTGAAAAAAAAAATTTGGATGTAAAGATAAAGACATGTTTTTTCAAGCTACGTGAAAGGAGAGAGTGACTTTAAGAAAAGACTGAGGGCCTCATTTTGAGTATGGCAGATGGAATACTGTGGGCCATATGTATCAAGATACCCATTTGCGATTCTCAAATAGCGATTTTTAAGAAATGGCTATTTTAGAATCGCAAATGGGTATGTATGTACAAAATCGCATTTTTTTTGCGATTCCTTAGAATTCCTTAATTGCGATTAGCAAATTGCGAATCGCAATTAAGGAATACTTTCCCATTCATTTCTACGGGCCAGGAGGCCCATAGGAATGAATGGGAAGTTATTCTCAATTTGCGATTCGCAATTTGCTAATCGCAAATTGAGAATAATTTCAAGGGTGCAGGGGTGTCCAAAGGACACCCTGTTGCACCCCTGAAATATGCATGGGTGCACATGTGGCGCGCATACATGCCCTAAGGGCATGTATGTGCGTCACATGGCACTTTGAAAAATGCAAAAATGTGCATTTTTCAAGGAATTCGCAACTTACCACCAACTAGAAGATGGTGGTAATTTGCGATTCCTTATGGGAATTTTGCAATTTTTTTTGCTACATACATTGCATTTAAGGAATCGCAAAGTTTGCGATTCCTTATTTTGCACCAGTTTTGCTTCATACATTCCATTTAGCAAATTCGCATTCGCAAAGGCAGAAATTCTGCGAATTTCGGCCTTTGCGATTGCGAATTTGCATGATACATATGGCCCTTTGTCACAAATGTGGCGGGTATTCCGTCTGCCGAATTTCAACTGCATTATATCCTATGGCACTTGTGACACTACAGATAGGATACCCATCATTCTTGTGACATAGTATCCCATCCGCCAAACTCTAAATCAAGCCCAGAGTCTTTTTTACATTGGGAGGGATTCTCGAAAAGAACTATGTTTTCTTAAGGGGGAGGGGATTTTCCCAGTGTTGATTAACTCAAGACTTCTTTCAAGTTTAAAGCCAAGGCTTTAGGAGCAAAAGGAGAGAGAGAGAAAGTAGTTCTAACGTTGTTGTGTTCAAATCTATGACCAAAGAGAACAAGCATTTGCAATGCAATAGGTCTCGCATTTATGCGAGTTTAAGCTATTGGCATTTTAAATGACAATGCATTTTATTTATGTTTTAAAAACCAAAACATAAATAAAAGGCATTGTCATTTACAATGCCAATAGCTCAAACTAGCGAAAATGAGAGACCTATTGCATTGAAAATGCGTTTTCTTGCTTACACTGGCCAACTTTATGTTGGTTAGCCACTTGAATGGGAAAACTTCACTGACAGAGCGGAATTTGTTACCCACCCCTACTCATTAACAGGTGTATTTACCCTTCAAGCTGTCTCACTTACATTGGTGCCTTTGGGCTTCTAATTACAGACTCCTCTCTGTAGGAGACAAGCAGCCCCACGCACTATCTTGTTGAGCTTTAACTTGCGTTTTGCTCTGAAAAAAATTATTCAAAACACGTTGATTATTTTGAACGTATGCAATGGCAGTAAAAAGGCCCTGAACTGAAAGTGGGAGGTGTCAGTCATGGTGGTGCCTTAAACATTGTTTGGGCCTGTGACAGTTTATTAGTTACTACACTGACACAGGCACATAGTCCCAGAGCAGAGAAGAATATACAGTGTCGTGACCAGTTTTTAAAATACATATCCCGCTAATACCAGTGGCCTAGCAAGGGTCCCATGGGCCCCAATATAAGCAAAGAAAATGGGTCCCCTAACTGCTATATACGTAGTAAAATCTAGCAATAATCAGGGTTAATTGGGCCCCTCAAGTCGCTGGGCCTCGGTGCTACTGCACCTGCTGCACCATTGATTGCACCCCCCCAGGCCCAGTACCTCTTGCCCTATTAGCGTGCCTGGATTTTATTGCACGCCTGCTGTCTCGCGTGGACATGGCTGCCGCACGCCGTCTGTTAGCCTGAATGAGTCGTAGTATAAATAAGTGTTGCTATTCTTGGCGCCAGTAAGCAAACAAGATTGTCAAGTTCTGACTGTTACTGAGAAACCTGTTCTCATTCTTTCCGGTGCGCTTCTGTGGCGTGCAGCTCATAAATCAAAAACAGGAGAACAAACGGTGCCCCTGACAGGCAAACACCTCTCAAATACCTCCCATTTCCAAGGCTACACCACACACCTACCAATCAACCATCGACCGCATAGACGCATTTGCGTGTTGGAATCAATGACGAGTCATGGTTTAGAGCGCGAGGCCCCATACGCAAAGCTTGCATTTTGGCATTTTTAAAAATATTTTTGAACAAAATGGTTTTCGTATTTTGGAAGTTGAGATTTCTCTCCAAGCATGCATGTGATTAAAAATGAATCAATGAAACCTTGTGCAGTGTGAAAGTTTCCTGCACTGCTTGCCTTGATGAACAGGCTGCTGCGGCAGTGAGTCAGTCCCTCCTTTCAATCCTGCAACCGCTGTGCTGATGATGAGCGGGCTCTTTAGCAGGCCACGTGCATCAGGGATGCAGTCAGCCACAGAGGAGAACCGCTGACACCCAGGCCGTTCTCTGTGAATGTGTAGCTGCGCTCTCACCACTGGTACGTGACACTCGTTTAATTCAATCGCCCAGCAACTTGAGCGGAATATGGGATTTTCTGAAACGGAGACTTTGGAACAAGGAATGCAACACACTGCGAAATCTAGGTGGAGAAAAGCAACTGGAAACAAGCTTGTCTGACCCTGCTCTCACCTAGGTGAAACCGCCACTAACACAAGTTGGGATAGTTAAAACGTACACCGCCTATGACTACACAATCCGCTCAGCAAAGGACATTCAAGGCAAACTCCCCCCTAAACACAGAAGGCAGGCTGCAAGAGAACACAAGAGAAACAGTAATTAACTCAAAGTGGCAGAAAAAGAAAACAAACCAAAGTGTGCCCCAAACATTGACACAAGGATACAATGTGACGCCTGCTGCTTGTTCACGGGCCTGCAATTTAAAACCACTTAAGAGTAACTCTGTACTTACCTTACAGCTCCTTTGACAAAATGCTTCTAAGTATGAACACCATTACAGACAAGCGCTTGCCCTTGCCTTGTCCTCCTCGTGACCCCGTGCGCCTCTGAGCTCCGTGCCTGCTTCACAGCTGTTGTGAAGACTTTTCTCATCTGCTTGTTAAATAAACAAGCAGATAAGAAAAGTCTTCACGACAGCCGTGGGGCAGGCGAGGCAGTCCACTAAAAAGCCAAAGGAAGGCAACTAAAAACCCTCCTTTCCAATGGGAATGAGGGGCGGGCTCGATTCCCCTTCTCCAAACTAACTCGTTTACAATAGTTCTTGCAGGCAAGGAGCACATGCATGCTCCTACGCCAGGCGAGACCTATAAAGGACCTTGAGTGATTTCCCTAACTGCTTAAGCTACTTTCTATGAAGATAAGGGTGTGCAGGACTGCAAACAAAGAGGCACAAGAAGTCCTTTCCAGGTGTATGTTTTGGTAAGCTAATTGGCTGGTTCGAGACGAGGGAGATTAATTGCTGTACCACTTCAGAAAAGAACTAAAAGGATCTCATTTATGAAAAGTGACGCATCGCTGCGAGAAAACAGCGATGCGTCACTTTTCATTGCTCCCTCCTTGCGACACCAATGATGGGTCATATTTACAGTATGAAGCATCATGTCACAAGGAGTTACAGATACATCAGTATTTCTGACGTATCTGTAGGCGCAAAAATTACGCATTGCTGGAGTGTGTCACAAAAGTGACACAACTCCAGCAATGGGTCATTCAACATGGACAAGTCCCATGTTAAATGTGCCTGTGTCAGTCTTACGCCATGAGGCAGGCATAAGATAACACCATTGCTGAGAGACGCCGGATTCGCGGCGAGGCGGAACTAAAGGTACAGGGACATTCGGATTATGTTGGGGAAAATTACGGAGAACAACTAGACTCTGGGAGAGCATCACGCAGAAGTTTGGCATTTGCTACAGGAATCAGTCACTTATAACAATAGGAGGGTTCCAGTTCCGCCTTACGTACTCACACGGCGCATGGAACAGTTGTTAAGTTGCCATACAGAACAAGTGCGAATCTAAAGCTACAAGGTATAGAAAGACACCCTTACCGGGTTGGAATTATCACCGGTCAAGTGGAATTACAACATACGCCTTTATCAAAAGCAAGCCCTGAAGAGTCAGAGCAACCAATACTTTGATGAAACACGTGTCGGCTGGCGCAGTGTAGCTCGAGCAATAAAGAAAGAATTGCTCATACAAGAAGAAGTGGACAATAATAATTTTTATTGTGTTTTTTGACTTAACCAACAACTGTATCACCCAGTATTTAAAGTTTAATTGTGTGTGCACAGGACATTGTTTTCAAAGTATAGGTGTTGTGTTGCAACATCTCTTGAGGGGTTGGGAGGGTCTCCCCTTTCCTGTAGCACCACCACCTTAAATTACTCGGCCCGACAGGCATTAATCAGAAATGTAGCGGAGCGCAAGTAGTCCCTGCAAATAAAAATCCTGCACCTTTGCCAGTATAAGATATTGACACATTTGCGTCCTAGAAGTGGCGCAGTGAAATCTTATAGATTTCACCGCGTCACTTCTACGACTGTAGGAGGATGGGTATCTGCCTATGGTTACCCCAGATTTTTGCCTTGTGTTTAGCTGGTTTTCTACTTAGTTGGCCTAGGATCCTGCTAATCAGGGCCCCAGGCTATCTGCTCTCTCTGTAAAATGGACTCCATGTACCTTAGGTACATACCTAATTGGATATTGGGTCACCTTATGAGCCCCTGTACAGTGTACTATAGGTACCCAGGGCATAGGTGTATCCAAGGCCTACCAGGGGCTGCAGCATATCGTTTGCCACCCCTGGCTGGCCATCCAAACTGACACAACTGGCTAATCACTCAGCTGGGGCAAGGTTGTGTAATCACCCCTTGCTTAGATATAGTATACCTATGTCTAAACCTATATCTGGACACATATACACCTATAAGTCACTCCTATGGCAGGCCTTAACAACCCTGGAGGCAGAGTGCTTGGTTTTATGTGAGATGGTGCTCTAGCATGAGCTGAGCCTGTCTGCAGCTTTCGGAACCATGTCCTTATATCTGTTCCAGTGTATTGCCATACCATATACTCTTAAGTGCATTATAATCCTCGCGGTTAGATGCTATCTTTGGTTTGGCTTTATCGAAACATGTTGTGTAAGGTGTCATACGCTTTGGAATACTACCCCCTCGCCAATTCTGGTGACGGGGGTAGCATTCCACCGTTCTAGAGGGAGAAGACATGTTGCTAACAGTAAACGTGGTTAAAACTAACCAGAGCCTCAGCATCACAAAATGGATGCTGCTGCCACAGACACAAGTCTGGCCTCCTGCTGCTGACCGAAACTCCGGCAGGGGAGGCCTGGACAAAAGGTTTCCTGTCACAGGGAGGTGCTAACACCACCCCAGACAGGAGATAGTGGATTGAGGCAGGGAGGGCTGAGTGAAACTAGACACTGCCTGGGGCACACAATCAATCAATCAGCAAATTTGTAGAGCACGCTACTCACCCTCTAGGGTCTCAAGGCGCTGGGGGGAGGGGGGGTCGCTACTGCTCGAACAGCCAGGTCTTGAGTTGTTTCCTGAAGGAGAGATGATCCTGGGTCAGCCGTAGCTGGGTGGGGAGGGAGTTCCATGTCTTGGCCGCCAGGTAGGAGAAGGATCTTCCTCCGGCAGTGGATCTGCGAATTCGTGGGACGGTGGCGAGGGCGAGGCTGGCGGATCGGAGCTGGCGAGTGGGTGTGTTGAATGCGAGGCGGCTGTTGAGGTATTTGGGGCCCATGTCGTGGAGAGGCTTGTGTGCGTGGGTGAGGAGTCTGAACGTGATCCTCTTGTTGACGGGGAGCCAGTGCAGGTCTTTCAGATGGGCAGAGATGTGGCTGTGACGAGGGATGTCCAGGATGAGTCGTGCAGAAGCGTTCTGTATGCGCTGGAGTCTTTTCTGGAGTTTGGCTGTGGTTCCAGAGTAGAGGGTGTTCCCGTAGACCAGTCGGCTGGTGACGAGGGCCTGGGTGACCGTCTTCCTGGTTTCGGTGGGGATCTACCGGAAGATCTTTCGGAGCATGCGCAGGGTGTTAAAGAAGGATGACGAGACGGCGTTGACTTGCTTGGCCATCGTGAGGGAGGAGTCCAGGATGAAGCCCAGGTTGCGAGCATGGTCCGTTGGCTTGGGGGCGGGCCCAGGGCAGGGGGCCACCAGGAGTCGTCCCAGGCAGAGGGAGATGGTCCAAAGATGAGGACTTCCGTCTTGTCTGAGTTTAGTTTCAGACGGCTGAGCTTCATCCATTTCGCGACGTCCTACATTCCTTCCTGGAGGCTGGCTCTGGCGGTTGCGGGGTCGTTGGAGAGGGAGAGGATCAGCTGGGTGTCGTCGGCATAGGAGATGATGTTTAGGTTGTGTTGGCGTGCGATGGCTGCAAGGGGGCTCATGTAGGCGTTGAGGGTGGGGCTGAGCGAGGATCCTTGCGGAACGCCACAGATGACTTCGGTGGCCGCGGATCGGAACGGGGAGGCCGACTCTCTGGGTGCTTCCGGCGAGGAACAAGACGATCCACTCCAAGGCCGTTCCTTGGATTCCAGTGTTGCTGAGGCATTGTATCAGGGTGCAGTGACATACGGTGTCGAAGGCTGCTGAGAGGTCCAGGAGGATGAGTGCAGCTGTTTCCCCGTTGTCGAGCAGGGACTTGATGTCGTCGGTAGCTGCGATGAGGGCGGTCTCGGTGCTGTGGTTTGCTCGGAAACCGGACTGCGAGGGGTCAAGAGATCCGTTTGTCTCGAGGAAGGCAGAGAGTTGTTTGTTGACGGTCTGCTCGATGACTTTGGCAGGAAAAGGGAGGAGCGAGATGGGGTGGAAGTTCTTGAGGTCCGTGGGGTCCGTGGTGGGTTTCTTTAAGATGGCGCTGAGCACGGCATGTTTCCAGATCTCCGTGAAGGTGGAGGATGCGAAGGAGCTGTTAATGATGTCCCGGAGTTGGGGTGCGATGATGGTGTCGGCTTTGTTGAAGATGTGGTGTGGACAGGGGTCTGTGGGGGAGCCGGAGCGGATGTTGTTCATCGTGCGGGTGGTGTTTTCGGTGCTGATCGGGGTCCAGTTGCAGAGGGTGGTGGTGGGGGGCGCTGGTTCGGTGGTTGGGTGTGTGGTTTGTGCGCCGAAGCTGTTGTGTGTGTCGGCAATCTTGCGGTGAAAGAACGAGGCGAGTGAGTCGCAGAGGTCTTGCGAGGGTGTGATGTCGTTGTTGCAGGCCCTGGGGTTGGAGAGCTCTTTAACGATGTGGAAGAGTTCCTTGCTGTTGTGGGTGTTGTTTTCCAGACTTTCTTTGAATGTTGTCCTTTTGGTGGTTCGGATCAGCTGGTGGTGTTTGCGGGTGGCGTTCTTGAGGGCTGTCATGTTATCTGTTGTCTGGTCGTGGCGCCAGGCTTTCTCGAGGGTGCGGCAGGTTTTCTTGGAGTTTTTGAGGTCGTTGGTGAACCACGAGGCTTTCTAGCTGCCCGGTCTGTTGGGAGGGTTCTTCAGTGGCGCGAGGTCATCGGCGCAGTTGGTGAGCCACTGTGTGAGGTTGCGGGCTGCTTCGTTGGGGTCCCTCGTGTTGGTGGGAGGGTTCTGGCTGAGGGAGGTGGTGAGTTTGTCGGTGGTGATCTTGCTCCAGCTTCTGCGGGGAACCTGTTGCGGGTGGTGGTGAGTCGTGGTTCTCCTGAAGTTGAAGTGGACGCCGCTGTGATCTGTCCAGTGTATTCCGGTGGAGTGGCTGAAGGAGATGTACTTGCTGGAGGAGAAGATGGGGTCTAGCGTGTGACCGGCGTAGTGAGTGGGGGTGTTCACCAGTTGCTTGAGTCCGAGGTTGGCGAGGTTGTCCAGGAGGGCGGCGGTGTTGCTGTCATTGTTGTTCTCCAGGTGGAAGTTGAGGTCTCCTAGGAGGATGTAGTCTGAGGAGGTAAGGGCGTGCTAGCTGATGAAGTCTGCGATGGCTTCGCTGAATTGTGTGCGCGGTCCCGGGGGTCTGTAGATGAGGGTGCCTCTGAGGGTGGTCTAGGGGTCAGTGTGTATCTGAAAGGGGAGGTGCTCGGCGGCGGTGAGGGTGTCGTCGGAGTTGGTCGTGGTTCGGATAGTGTTTTTGTGGACGATGGCGATGCCTCCTCCGGTTTGGTTGAAGCGGTCCCTCCGGGTGATCTTGTAGCCCTCCGGGATGGCTATGGCGATGTCGGGGGCTGAGGAGACGTTCATCCAGGTTTCTGTGAGGAAGGCGACGTCTGGTGAGGCTGTGTCGAGGAGGTTCCAGAGTTCGACGGCGTGTCTGTGGACGGAGCGGGTGTTGAGCAGGATGCACTTGAGGTGAGTGCTGCTGGTCCCTAGCTTGGCGGGAGCGGTGCTGGTTCGGAGGCAGGAGAATTTGCAGGCTTGGCAGGTGAAGGGTCCATGGGTGCGTTTCGGGTTGGCTCGATGGCAGGCGGGGTTCCGGCCGGCGTTGAGTGCGTTGAGGGCGGCGTCGGCGTAAGTTTGTCGCGTGGGCTGGCATCGTCGGGGGCCAGGCGCGGACTGGGGCTGACGGGCTTGCCTTAGGCACGCCTTCGGCGTGCCAGCGGTGGGCCCGCTGCGCGGTCGCTTCGTGGTCTGCATAAGAGTGCTGACGGGAGGGAGGAGCAGCTGGGTGGCGGGAGCGGGGTGGCGAATGGGGAGACGGGGGGTCCGGGGGCGGGGCCGCAGGGAGCAGCGGCGGGAAAAAACGAGTGGCAGGAGGCAGCAGGAGACCGGGGAGAGCAGGCGGCAGCGGCGTGGGGGCGACCTATCCTGAAGTCTCGCAATGAAGAGGAAGCGTGTCACCGTCGCTGCTGCTGCCGTCGCATCTTGGATGTCGCTGCTGTAGCTGTTGTATTGCACCACATCAAGAAAAGCGCCTCGCATACACGGAGAAGCGTGCAGCCTCCGGAGCTGCTGCCATTGCATCCTGAATGTTGCCGCTGTAGTTGTCGCATTGTGCGGAAGCATCTCGCAACGTCGGAGAAGAGTGTTGCAGCCGAAGCTGTTGTCGTCGCATCGCGGAACAAGGGGGTCGCCTCTCACATCATCAGAGAAGCATGCCGCATCTTCATGTCTTTATTTCTTTGCACCAGAACTTTGCTGCATTTCCATTGCTGCAACAATTTGTTTGTGGAAGTGCAACGCATCGAAATGTACCTTGACTCAAAGTGTCGCATTTTAAGAACTAAACAGAACTCAGCTAAAACTACCATTTTAAGTACAGTATTGTGGATTTTTGTCGTTTATGGTCTTGTGTTACATCTATATAAAGAATACTTATTTTTTATATAAAACCTGTGTGGTGTCCATCTGTAGTGTTGTCACTTGGTTACTGTATGTGGTCACAAATGCTTTACACACTGCCTCTGAGATAAGCCTGTCTGCTCGTGCCAAGCTACCAAGGGGATGAGCAGGTGTTATTTTAGGAGTGCACCCCCTTACACTGACTAGAGGCAAGGGTCCCTATTTGTCACAAGTACCTACCTGTGCCAACTAGAGACCCCCAAATCTAACAGTCACTAAAGCCAAAATCGCATCTCCGAAGCTAAAGATTCACTTTCTAACTTGCAGACTACAGTTTCTAACCTTCAGTTCACAACCTGGAGATGCAGGCAGAAGATAAAGAGGAATGCTACTGGAGCGATAACATGCGGATGGAGGGAGTTCCCGAGGGGGCACAGGGGTCCCCTCCCACCACATTTGTGACTACATGGCTGTAAATGTCTTCCCTTCAGAGGGAGGAACGGTCCTTTTGCTTTGCCATAGAAAGGCACATACATCTCTGACGCCAAAACTTCCGCCAGGGGCACCCTCGAGCAATGACATTGCTCACATATTCAACTTTGCAGCCTGTGACGTTATATTTCAAACTTTTTGGAAACAAGAAACCCTGCTTTGTAACTCAACTGAAGTGATGGTCTTCCTAGACTTCACGCTTAAAGTTCAATAAACAAAGACGCACCTTTCTGGAAGTCAAACAAAAACTGGGAGGTCCCCAAATGCAATGTATGTTACTTTCCCTATCAAGACTGAAAGTTATGGTGGCGTGGCCAAGTAACATGGCCGACAGGACGTGAGCTCCGCCAGCTCCCGTCCTATGGACCCGAAATCCTGCCAAAAACATCCTGCCCGGGCTGTCCCCTGCAAGAATAAAGCATCGGAGGTTCCCCTCGTGCCTTTAGGCTCCGAGCGGAGCGCTGGACTTCGGGGATTCGCCCAAGAGACGAGAGCGGTGGCTCTGTGTGCCGGCTCCCAGCTACGAGAGGCCGGGGATTGCGGCCTTGCCGGAACAGGCTCGCGGACTGGGGCCGAGCCGCGGCGCTCCTGGGACGTTGTGCAGCTGATCGGCGGCCGGCAAGTGTCGCTGGTGCCGGGTGATCCGCCTTGGAAAGCGCGGAGGTGTACCATCAGCCTTGGGGGCGTCGCTGGCAGGAGGCCCTTGCCCTACGTTGGAGTACACTGTCGCGGTGGCCGCCATCTTGCGGAGGGCCCTCGGGAGGATTTGCGGCTGCACGGTGAGGGCCCCTCGGCGGCGACAGCTGTATTCTTCTGTCCGCAGGGAGCTCGTTAGAGCCTGGCGGTGACTGAAAGGCGCGGGCCAGAGGGGTGCGAACGGAGGACCTGGTGCCCCTACCCCACTGGGCCGTCATTCTTGATTCCCCAGGCGGACCCGTTCCAGGGACTCGCGGCCTCCTGCTGGCCTATCATCTTCCCGGGGCCACTTGGGACAGGCGGTGAGACTGGGGGATTGTGTGTACTGCCGGGGATCTGGGCAGTAGCTGGGAGCACCCATCCGGTGCCACGAGAAGCGGACTCCCGTGCCTGACTTGTTGCATGGAATACTGAGCCCGGGCCTCGTTGGCGGATCGGCGGGGGGGCTGCTGCTTGCTGCTGCTACCTCTCTGCAAGCCTGGATCCCCCCGCCCCGGGTGCTCTCTACGGAAGTGGCCACGGGGAGTGGGCCTCGGTGCTGGTGCAGTCCTGGTAGAAATTAGAGGGCCCCGCGCCCCTGACAGTCCTCCTGCAGTGTCATAGACTGGCACAACCTGACCTGTTGGGAGTTGAGCAGTCCTATTGGTGCGGGGACTCTTTGTGGTCTCCGAGCCCCGCTGAAAGCGAATACCAGAGGGACGGAGGTCGGGGAATCGCTTTACTGGGCCCCTAGACCGATTGTAGGGACTCCTGCCTGATGTCCAGGCGCAAGGATAGGATGTCGCAATCTACTCAAGCCAACACCATTGTACAATATACTACCCCGCGACTCCCATCGCAGCGTATCGCGCGTCAAGCGGGCCAGGAGGTGAGCGGAGATGAACCAGTGGAGCCTTCCCGAGCGGAGATATTGAAGGCCATACAGGGCTCTCATTCAGCACTGGAGAGACAAATTGAGACTGTTTCAGTGGATGTCAATTTATTGCGGACTGACCTCCGGAAGGTAGCTGATAAGGTCTCAGAGGCCGAGGGTAACATTACCCAACTACAGGGGGAAGTGGCCACGTTGAACAAAACGGTGACGCAACTCACGGCCGCAACGCGAGCTCTGGAGCGAAGGGCTGAGGACGCGGAGGGTCGGGCACGCCGGAGTGACATCAGGGTCCTAGGTGTTCCCGAACGGCTGGAAGCGGGGAATGCTGAACGATTTCTGGAGACCTTGATACGTACCCACTTATGCCCATGGGGACTGTCCGATGTGTTCGTCATTGAAAGGGCGCATAGGGCCCTGGTCCCCCCTCCGTGGCCCGGCGAGCCCCCCAGGGCGCTGATTGCAAAGGTATTGAACTACAAAGACCGGGATTGCATCCTGAAGGCGGCGAGGGAGGCGGAGTCCCTTACTATAGAGAACAGTCGCATATCTGTATATCCTGATTATACCCAATTAGTCCAGAAGCAGCGGAAGTCCTACTCTGGAGTCAAGCAAAAGCTCAGGGAGATGAAGCTCCAGTACATGTTATTGTACCCGGCCAAACTTAAGGTGCTCTCACAGGGCCGAGCACACTTCTTTGAATCTCCGGTGGAGGACTGGGAGTGGCTGGGATACGAGGAGATGATCTTCCTCCGGGAGAGCGTGGAGGACCCCAGGAATCGTGGGGGACACGACCCCAGAGACGAAGGCGCGGACGGAGACGACGCAGGTCCAGATTGGGAGGCTCTGTTGAACCTCGAGTCCTAGTGGGAGCAGATGGAGCTTTACTTCTGGGCCCTCCATTGGCTGGGGATGGTCCTGGGACTTCTGAGACGTCCGCCCCTGTGGATGTTCTGGTCCCAGACACGCTGCAGGACGATGTGCCAGATATGGACCCAGCGGCCCTGGTGGTCCCGGAAACTGGTCTTACTGAACCCCTGTCGGAGCTGGCTCCTGTCTGAGGTACTGTTTATTGTTTGACATGTTGATCACTGCTGGGGTGGCCGCCAGCCGGGTGTCTGACCCGTGGGAAATACTGGTGGCCCACGCTACTGGATATTGGATGGTTGGATAGAACGGAGACCCTGCACCCTGTGGAACTGACAGTGTGGAGGAAGGAGATTCAGGGTGACGTATGGGGAGACCTTGGCTTTAGGGGGACAAGCCGGGGGACTGGCCTATAGTTCTGGGTCCTATGGGGAGCTGGGGGGGGGGGGAACTGGGTGGTATTGAATTGGTGTGAGTGGGGGTTTGTTGAGTGGTTGAATGGGGTGGCTGTGCACGTCCTGGCACCGGCAGAGGGAGAATGGGGTGGCATTATTTGTTGTTGTTGTCATCTTATTCGTGGGTGGGAGTGAGGGGAAATGTTCAGAGGGGAGTTTGAAGCTGACATTTTGTGGGGGGAGGGAAGGGATAGACATGGGTACGATCATTGGCATTATGGGTACTGTACTACAGGTTTCTGTGTTGTTGATCGGGAGTGCTAGGGTGCTCGGCCCTCGCACTCAATGGGCCTGGCGGTGGTGGACCGTAATCACTGTAAAATGCAGCCCGAAGGGGCGTAATCCTCAAACATGGGTCTTAAATTCCTAACTTGGAATGTGCGCGGACTGGGTACTTGCACAAAGAGACACCGGGTCCTTTCCTTTCTTCGGAGACATGGCGTCTCTATTGCGTGTCTTCAGGAGACACACCTGGACGAAGAGGGAGCCCAGCGTTTGTCCAAGAAATGGAGAGGCCAACTATTCCATTCCTCCTTCTCCACTTATGCCAGGGGGGTCCTGATCTGGGTGGCACCGGGGGTGCCTTGCGCAGTTCAATATGTTGAGGCAGATGTTGAGGGCAGATTTCTAATGCTGAAGGTTAAATTGGATGGTAGGGATTTTCTGATTCTCAACTCCTATGCACAGAATATAGATGACCCTGGTTTCTTTTCCCGTCTTCAGGACCTTGTGATCCCGGACCTAGATGCGCCCCTTCTCTGGTTTGGGGACTTTAACTGTGTGCTTGATCCGGACTTGTACCGGCATCCCCCTCGCGCTGGCACCAAACCGCGTATGACAGAGCGTCTTAGAGACGTAATGCAGAATCTGGGAGCTGTGGATGTGTGGCGAGCGGCCCATCCCACGCAGAGGCTCTATACTTGCTACACCCCAACACACAACACCCATAGTAGGCTTGACCGAATTCTTGCGGCCAATATCGCAACGTCTCTCTCCTTGACAGTCACCCACCAGGCCCGTTTCCTATTGGATCATGCACCGGTGACATGCGTGGTACACTGGGAGGATCAGGGGACGCGACCCCGAACCTGGCGTATGCCGGCAGACATTCTGCAGGATCAGGTTGGGAAAGATCATGTGGCTACGGCAGTGACGGATTATATAGACTTGAACTGGCATAGCGGTGAGTTGTCCTACTCTACTAAGTGGGAAGCTCTGAAGGCGGTGGTACGAGGCGCTTGTATGGGCCTTACCTATGGGGTCCGGAAACGATTGCTCTGCGACCTGCAGGATGCGGAGGAGAAACTCAGGCGATGCCAAACTTTCCCTAACCCGGATGACTTGGATCGGGAGGCTGAGCAGGCGGCCCACGTGTCCGTGCATGACATCCTTACGCGTCTTGATAGATTTACCCTGGGTCAGTATAGACAACGTCTTCACCGTGAGGGGGACAAGTCGGGTCGCCTGCTTGCGTGGATTCTCCGTCGTGAGTCCGCACCAGAGAGGATAGTTGCCCTGCGGACTCCGGCGGGAGATGTGGTGCATTCGGAAGTCGATATTCTCGTGACCCTCAGATCCCACTTACAGGCTGTTTATACGGCTGACCCTCTGATTATGGAGGCCTCCTATCGGCCTTACTTACAGGGATTGACTCTCCCGGCCCTCTCGGATGAGACGGCGGAGGAATTAGATGCTGCGCTGACGTCTCGGGAGATACAACTGGCGTTGAATGCACTGCCGCGGGCCAAGACACCGGGTGGGGATGGCTTCCCACCTGAATTTTATCATGCGTTTGGTGATGCCCTGGCCCCCCTCCTCCTACAGGTTTATAATGAGGCTCTGGAGACTGGTGTTCTCCCGCCCACTATGAATCAAGGAGAGGTATGTATGCTCTTGAAACCGGGAGGGGATAGACATAACCCTGCGGCATTCCGACCTATTACCCTGATTAATACTTACGTAAAGATCCTCACCAGGCTCTTGGCCACACGCCTAGCCCCACATATGGCGTACTTGGTTCACACAGACCAGTGTGGGTTTATTCCTGGCCGCAATACCGCAATGAACCTCCAACGCCTGACCCATGTCCTCCATGAGGTACGAGGGAGAGATGACCCCCACGTGCTGGTATCAATTGACCTAGCTAAGGCCTTCGACACGGTCAGCTGGGGGTATCTCCTGGAGGTGCTCCGGAAGACGGGGCTGGGCCCGGGATTCTGCAATTGGATCCGAGTGCTCTATGGAGCGCCCAAGGCCAGGGTCAGGCTCGGTTCGGCCCGTTCGGAGGAATGGCTTTTGGAGAGGGGCACCCGTCAGGGGTGCCCCTTGTCGCCGCTCCTCTTTGCCCTGGCGATAGAGCCACTGGCAGTCTCCGCTCGCACCGAATTAGCGCACTGGGGCATTAAGGTAGGGGACACTGTCAATGTGGTCTCCCTTTATGCTGATGATGCCCTGTTCTATTTGACCTCCCCGGGCGACTCGGTCCCTGCTTTGATGAGACTGCTAGCCAGGTTTGGCGCGGCCTCCGGACTACGCATTAACCCTGAGAAGTCTCTAATTTTTCCATTAGCGGGATGTGCCGCCGATCCGACTGTGGGCTTCCCAGCCCTAGGGTTGAGGTGGGAGATGGAGACGTTTCGATACCTAGGTATTCAGGTGGCTTCATCGGATGAACTCCTGTTGGCACACAATGGGGACCGGGTGCTTAACTCCCTGCGTCGGTCGGTGTCCTTCTGGAACACGCTTCCTCTTTCCCTTATGGGGCGGTTGGCAATCGCTAAAATGGTGATGTTGCCTAGGATGTTATATACTCTGCAAAACGCCATGTGCCCGCTCCCCCAACGAATTTTCTCCGCGCTCAACTCGCTGCTAACATCGCTACTTTGGGCAGGTGGACGAAGCAGAGTCGCCCTACGCACTGTGGTCCGCAGCTGGGAGGAAGGTGGTCTTGAAGCCCCCAGGTTTGATCTTTTTTTATTACGCCGCCCAGCTCCTGCCTGCTGCCAGGTGGTTTGCGTACACGGACAGTTGGGAACTGCAGCTGCTGGCGGGCAGAGCAGACGAGCAAACGTTAAGGATAGCCCTGATGCAGGGTAAGGGAGCGGCTGCAGACCTGCCTTATGTGGTACGTCATGTGGCGGGAGTCTGGCAGCGGTTTGTTGAGCGAGTCTTGAGACGAGCTCCATTCCATAGGGAGCTCCCTGTCTGGATCTTGGCCCCTGTATTGCAGATGGAGGCGAATGTGTCCTTCCGGGAGTGGTGAGATGGTGGGTGTGAGACCCTGGCGGACCTTTACCCGGATGATTCTTTTGTCTCTTATGAACAGGCCACGGAGGCCTTTGGCCTGGGCAGGGGACAATACCTGCACTATAGAGGACTCCAGGAAATAGCACGTACGACCTGGCCTCAGTTTCCTGGCCTCAGTTTCGCGCTCCCATTGACCCACACCCTTAACGTCCTCCTCTCCTGTGGCAGAGGGAGGAGGTTGATCTCCCTATTATATTCGGCCATGAAACTGGATTCTACTCCTCCGATTGCGCCATCCTGGGCGGCCTGGGAATCGGACCTGGGGATGACTTTGGAACCCGGTCAGCGTAAACGTATCGGGATGTTGACCAAGAAGGTCTCGTGCAACGCGCGATTTAAGCTGATTCATTTTAATTATATGCACCGCACGTACATGACCCCGGTCTCCCTGCACCGCATTTCTCTAGATAGGAGGGATAACTGTCCCAGATGTGGGACGGAGGAAGCTGGATTCTTTCATCTGGCATGGGAATGTCCGCAGGTTCGTAGCTTGTGGAGCAAAGTGGTTAGCCATATTGCCCGGGTCACGAACCTCCGAATAGACATGGATCCGCTTAAATGCCTATTGGCCCTAATACCTAAACCCAAGGGGAGGAAGTTGTCCTACAGGTTCCTACAGCTACTACTTGTGCTCGCACGGAGGCGTGTGGCCATTACATGGATGGGGGGGAGAGCTCCTGAGATCTCCCTGTGGCTTAAAGACATCAAGGAGTGGACTTTGGCTGAGGAGACGCATATGCAGCGCATGCGCCGAGATGACACACTCAAGGATGATTTGCAGGCATGGCGGTTGATGTGTGCAGAGGGGGCACCGTCTGAAGATTCAGATGCCACTAGTGCAGATTTATTTACCCCTGAGGGGTCGGATTCTGAGGGGGAGACGGAAGGGGGAGAGTTAGAGGGGCCTGATCTCGAATGAGTGTCCTAGTAAGCGCGCACTGATATTTCCTGTTATGTGATGATGTGATTTGCCAGGATACCCAAGTGATTATTACTGCATATGGTGTCCACACCTTACTAGGCCTAGTATCGGATGACTTAAATTATCGTACGTACCCTATTGTTGATGCCATGTATGAGGGGGGGTGAGTTTTTTGGTTCATGTTCAATGTATAATTTGTACAAATATGTTTGTTTCTGCGGACGACGATCAAGGGCCTTGGAGGATACGACTGAGACCATACCTGAAAATTAACGGACGCTGGAGATATATACTGTGTACCAATAGCTATGATTGAGAGTGTATTTTCCACTGTTATCGCGCCGCCCGGCCTCTGGGATGTGGGCCATGAGGCTGTGTATGGTTTAATTGATGCATATGACTTCCTGATACTTGCTGCGGCTTGTGGTTGGTTTGACGGCCCGGGTCTTTTCTGTGTCCACAATAAACATATTTTACAAAAAACAAAAAAAAAGACTGAAAGTTATTCACCAAAACAAGACATTCTTCTTCATATCCCAGACACGGGAAACATACAGCACTAAGTGTTCTGAGCCACGTGTTCCGGAAGCCCACAGGCGTAACCACGCTTGCCCGAACAATGCATTTGCCTTAACCATGGACAGATAAGTGGAGCTGGGTCTGGGGGTCGCTTTCGGGGGGGAGGGGTCGAAGGCAAGTTTTTAGGGCTCAGGTCGGGTGTCGCTATGGGGGGGCCAGTGGCAAGTTTTTAGGGCTCAGGGAGGGGGAGAAGGTCAGGGTACCCTTAAGGAGGGGGCATGTTTTTAGGCCTCAGGGCAGGAGGATGGGGTTGGGGTAGCTTTGAGGGCTGGGGTTGGGGGTGTTTAAGGATTGGGACATTGTTAGGGCTCAGGTTGAAGGTTTGAAATTTAGGGCAGGGGGTAGGTGGGAGGTTTGTAATTTAGGGCATTGGGCAGGTAGGGGGTTTGTAATTTAGGGCTTAATGCGGGGCGATGGGGGTCGGAGTAGTGGCAAACTTCGCAACGCATACACCCTTACCATTCATGCCATTACCAAGAATTTGCGTGGTAAAGGAATGCGTGGTTAAGTCACATTCGTGGTTCCGGCTGCGTGGTAGAGGCACGCATGGTTAAACCTTGCATGCCTCTATCATACAACCCCTAGAGACTGCCTGGAAATAGCTAGCAGAAAGACATGACTTTAGGCAAGCAGTACAGTGCTCACCTTTGCATCAAGAAGATCCTGGGAAATATTGAGGATTGAAGCAACTTCCACGAAGATCCCGCAACACATGATGGCACTGCCAATTCAGCTGAAGGGTATGGCACCAGCCCCTGACATCTCAGTTCTACATGCCTGGATCCTGAACCCCTGAAAGAAGCTTTCCCTCCCCCACTGTAGTGGAAGGGACACAAACTTCCTCTTAACCTCAGACTCCTAACTTTGGATGCGCTGATTTCAACAATGCAGCAGAGTGACAATCTATTTATAGCCCGTCAACGACTCAGCTTCCTTTTGTTATTGTGGGATAAGCTTTGGGTATTGGCATGAGTTATGGTACACAGGAACAAATTTGGGGTGAGGTTGCCTGGTTGGCGACAGTTCCTGGTTTATTCCACCACAGATACTTCATTTTCTTGAAGTATGGGGTGGGGGAAGGGTTGTTGATTTCTTTCTACTTGTACGTTTTTCTTTTAACACCATGGGCGTATTACACATGGCTGTGCCGACGCTAGTTGTCGCTGTGCACCAGAGTATGCGCCCGATCGCACTACGGAGAATCGGGTTGTAATGCGTGATGTTGGCACAGACTTTGAGCTCCGTGTCCCCCTTGGACGGCCCATACAGACATGCACCTGCCCACATGGCTGATCCACACAGCAGCTATGAGGTATGCGGTGTCCGCCCCTTGACTAGGAATGTTAATGGTATGTTGGAGTCCGTCAAAAGGGGTGCAGTGCTGAAGACAACTAAATGCCACAAAGCAGTCATACTCCTCCTCCAGTAAAGACAGTTGGCAGGCAATAGGAGTCCTGGTCAGGCCCGTATGGGCTAATCCCAAGTGATTCATGCAGACTTTGTTAGAGGCTCTGGGGGGGGGGATAGCCACCCTAATCCATAGCCAACTACTATCATAATCACAAAGATATGACAAGACAATCAAAGTCGCTATGTAGCATTGTCTGGCCTCCTCTATGGTCATGATTATGCAAAAAGGTTATCTACACATTAATTATTAGTTAATCTGAGTGTGTTTGGTGCCTTGTGATGTCTCTTACTGTCTGTCTGCCACCCGAGTTCACTCGAAGGTGTTCTAGAAATGAAATGCACTACTAGATGAGCCCGTGGGCTATAAAGTATTCAAGGCTTTAGGCAAATTCAAACAGTAATACACATTACATATTTGATTGGTTTCAAAACGCTTTTCTTTAGCACATAAACATATTTTCCATTCACTTATCAGTGCATTATTTTCCAACAATGTTAGATCACATTATTTTTGGATTTAAGTACATTCAGTACGTTTTTAACACACTGACAAATCAGGCCTATTGTAAAGGTCCCAATGCATTTTGGGTGATTACACCCTTCTTCAGGGGCAGTTATGAATACAATAATTTTTCAATTACTGCATTGTTAGGAACAAGACCGATTTCTGAAACAAACCGATACTGACCGAAGCATAAATTAGGAACAAGAGAGAAATCCCCAAAACCGTATTGTCAACCAACTATGTGAGTCTCAGACATCATGTGCTGTAAACGTTCATCACAACACCTGTATCTGTTTAAAACCATATGCTCAGACACCAATGCTATGGTGCCAAACTTCATCTATGTTCCCAAAAACAAAGTGATGAGTCCAAAAAGAACAGAAAGAAAGGAAAACGAAAAGGGTGGCAGACACTACTCTATGGTCAACCATTTGCAGTAGCTGGTGTATACATCCCCTGCCACTTACACTCAACTTCCATAATATATTGGGCCCTGGGTGCTTGGAGGGGTCTTTAATGGGATAATGGATTGGGGACTAGACAGGTCCACCCAGATATAAAGAGAGACGAGGGGACCTGTCCCACTGGCTAGATTTATAGCGAGAACAGGGCTAGAAGATGGATGGCGGGCTCTACACCCCCAAGAAAAAGAGTACACATTCTACTCAGTGGTGACTGAGCCTTTCTCGGCTCGACTATTTCCTTCTGCCTCAATCTGAATTCCATTGAATAACCTATGCTGCATTTGTGGCAGGGGCTTATCACACCACTCTCCAGTAACAACACAAACTCAGCTGGGCCCCCATCGTCCCCTTTCGGGGTGGCACTGAGATGCCTGGTGGCTCCAGGAAGTCACAACCAGGCTGCAGATTGAGACAGCCATAGCAGACTACTCAAAACCAAGAAAGGTTCAGTTGAATCTCCAGAGACTCTGAGGTAGGCTCTCAAAGACACCATTAGACAGGGCATTATAAGCCATATAGCTGGGGCACATAAGAGATGAGCGTGCCAAATCACTGACCTTGTGACTTGTGTCCTTGTTTTGGAGGCAGATTATGCCAGGTCCCAGACTCTGACAAGCTCAGGTACTCCCTACATAATCAGACAGTCCCCAAACAGATGCTCCTTGACAAAGCAGGGATGGTGTGGCTTGCCACATAAATCTGCATCTACCACTGGATGGTCAAAACAAGCAGGATCCTACATCAACAATGCACTACCTCAACTTTGCGGACACTTATTACCCGTATTACGGACATGGGTGTCAGCTATGCTGGGAAAACAGCAGTCACCTAACAATTCGCCTCTTACTACACAGATCTTTATGCCCCACCGCCAGAGACTGACCCAATTGCCTTTAGAGATTCATAAATGACCTACCTAAACGTCCTATGACCAACGCTAACAGAGACTTGCTGGAGAGTGTTCTTAGAAGTATAGGACTTCTCAAACCACTTCATGGGATTTTCGTGAATGCCCAACATATGGGTATACTCCTTCCCGATCTGCGACTAGAGGAGATTGTGCTCATCCCCAAGCCAAGATTCCTGCCCAATCGCTGCTCCTCTTATTGGCCAATCTCCCTTTTAAATATAGAAGTTAAAATAGGGGCTGAAACCCTAGCAAATAGGCTGATGCCACTCCTAGCCACCTTGATTCGTTCTGATCAATCTGGCTTCATGCCCCAACAGGCCGCATGACATAATATTAAACATATCTGCAATGTCTTAGCAGTGGCGAATCGCATACTGGGTGCGGGTGAATTTTCACAAGGCTTCTGACTCAGTTAGATGGGACTGTTCTGCTTATTACAAGCACTGAACTTCGGACCTCGATTCCCCTCTTGGATCCGGCAGTTGTATAAAGACTGGAGAGGTAGAGTGTGGGTGGGGGAACATTATCAGACCCATTCCCAATACATTGAGGAATGAGACAGGGCTGACCAGTTTCACCCTTGCTCTTCGCCATCGACATCGAACCTCTGGTGGCGTGAATAAGGGTGGATGCTCTGGTTAAGGGCCTATATGAGGCCTGAGTGTCTCTGACAGAATCACCCTATATGCGGACAATATTTTGGTATTCTTAGAGGACCCACAAGACTCTGGTCCCCGAGTCCTCCAGATTCTCTGCATTTTCCGAATATTCTCAGGACTCACAATCAGCTGGGCTAAATCCTGAATATATCCCATGTTGCCTCTCTACTGTTCTTTGCTGGGTGGCTAAACTACAGGACCTGAGAGATATGCTCCCATATCTAGGGGTGTACGTTACAGGGGAACCCCACCTTGCCTTGACAGGCACTATTCAACTCCAAGGGGACCCCTTAAATAAAGACCTGAGATTTTGGACAACACTACCACTACCAGTATATTTTATGGAGCAATCGGCCATCTACAAAATGGTAGCTCTCCCCTGCCCAGACTGTTCTACTAGCTGCAGAACTACTCAATACCATACCACAGAACATGTTTAGTAAGTTAGTCTCTCTTATCTACCTACTTCACTAGTTGTTTAGGGGGACTCGCCAATGACCTGCCACCACTACGTTTGTAGCACACCAGACTTGGAGAGACACTCACAAATCCCTTGACTGGAAGGGATGCCTGCACTTTGGGACCATGATGCTGCAGGTTTCCAACCTACAGCGATTCAAATCATGTGACATGGTTGGCATTTCCAAGTTGGGGGATGTTATGGTAGGCAACATGATAAAATACTTCTTTGACCTCTAAACAGAATTTGACCTACACTGAATGCAATTTTATAGATACTTATAGCTCTGACATGCTCTTATACTTTATGAGGTAGATTTACCAGAGTGCAGCACAATTGAAGGCTAAGATCCTACTAAATACACCGACCAAACACAAAATTTCACAAGTGTACTGTCCACTAGTGATAAACTTACCAGACCATTTTTCTTATCTACGAAAGGCCTAGGAGGTGGATTTGGGACAACTGCCTGAGAAAGACTGGAGGGAGGTCTTGGCTTCACCTATTGAATCGATCATAACCTCCAAGTTTAAATTTATACAATCAATATACCTCCACAGGACGAACTACACACAAGACAGGATGTGGAAAATGGGGGTCATCGCCTCACCATATTGTTTAAGGTTCACTGCAGAAAAGGTAGACCATCTCCACAAAGTTTGGGGATCCGCAAAATTGAAACCATTCTTGATGGAAGTCATGAGGACCCTAGCAGGTGTGTTGAGCTGGACCCTATCCGAGACCCGAAACTGACAGTACTCCACATTACAGAGGAGATAGACAAACATAGATATAAGGTCGTATAAGACTCACACCGGGATGTGAATGAGAAAATCTAGAACCACTCCAACGACCCACGTTGGGGGTGAGGGGAAGTGAGACTAATGTGTAACACAGTTGACTTGTCATGTGTAGAGGGGTCGCAGTGGGAGTCTGTTAGACCTGTCAGACTATGGGTGGTCATCTCCCAAACTTTTTGCCTTACCGCCTCTATTTTGCTGAACTCATTTTTGTTTGCCTTAAGATTCTGTGCACTTCACCACTATCAACAAGTGCTAAATTATCTGTGCGCTCTCTCTTCAAACATGGTTATATTGCCTTATGCCCAACTCACACATTTAATTTATTTATAGTTCCCTTGTAGAATGGTATACCATAAACCCAGGGCCTGTAAATGAAATGCTACCAGTGTACCCACAGCACTTAATGTGCCACCCACTTAAATAACACTTTAAAATATGTCCCAGACCTGCCACTGCAGCCCGGAAGCAGTTTTGAACAGCTGAATCGAATTAACATTAAAACCCTCTTGTCAAGCCTTAAACTCCCCTTTTACTACACATGTCATCCCTTCGTAGGTAGCTCATAGGGCAGTGTGCTGTCTAATTAAAGGTTGGACATGTACTTCTGAGTTTTACATGTCCTGATAGTGAAAAACTCCTACATTTGTTTTTCACTACTATGAGGCCTACCCGTCCCATTGGAGAACATTGAGGATTTCTTATTACATCTAAAAGGCTGTATTTTCCTAATAGGAGCTGGTAGCTAGGTCATGCTTGGTGTTGTTGGAATTGTAATGAAAATCGCTATTTAAGGGGTCTTTGATTACAATTTTTAAAATGTCAATTTTATAAAGTTGCCTCTTTTCTTCCTTTATTTTTTATTTATTAGAAGCTTGTATAGCACGCAGCTACCCCCAATGGGGGTGTCCCGGCCATACGGACGGATAACAGTTGTAAGTATCACTGAGCGGCTAAGGGAGGGCAAACAGCCAGGTCTTTAGATTGCGTCGAAATAAACATTCCGATTCTGTCATACGAAGGGACAATGGTAAGCAGTCCCAAGAATGAGCAGTAATGACTGCGAAAGCTCTGCACCCCATTCTAGATCGACAAAACCAGGGAGTACACAAGAGGCAAAGGTGATTCGATCTGAATGTTCGGTTGGACTGAGCATGCTTAAGTCTAGCTCAGAGATAGGCAGGACCCTGACCCTGCATTGCTCTATATGCCAGGGCCAGAGAGTTAACCTCATCGCTGCAGCTCGAATTCCGCCGCAATGCTGAACATTCCGATCACGGGCATGGTCATGACGGCTCCCGGCCGTCATCAGCACACGCCCACCGTGACTCATGACGGCCGGGAGCCATCATGAGCATGGAAGAGGTTAAACTGAATGCGCCTAGTCACGGGCAGCCAGTGTAACTTTTTCGAATGCGGTGAGATAGGGTGACGATTCTGCACAATCTGTAGGCGTTTTACCAAGTATGCTGGCCTTCCAACATACAGGCTATTCGCATAATCCAGGTGTGATGTTATGAGGGCATGAATAATGGTCCGGTGAGCGTCCAAAGGGAGAAGTTTGCGGATCATGCGTAGTTTGCCAAAACACGCAGATGAGACCCTATTTATTTGAGCCTTGCAGGATGCTTCATTGTCAAATATGAATCCAAGATTCCTGGATGATTCCACCGGGACTGGGGGGGGGGATTCAGCTCAGGTGGCCACCAAAGTTGGGGCAGAGGTGGATTTTTTTGATTAAAAAACAGCACCTCAGTTTTATCCGAATTGAGTCTGAGAGTGCTGAGTGACATCCAGGAGGAGATGTTTGTAAGGCAGCGTCTGAAGTTAGAAAAGATAGCGTCAGAGTAATCTCTAAACGAAAACACTGGTTGTGTGTCATCAGCGTATGATATCACTCTGACCCCAGAGGATTCTGCCACAGTGGCCAGTGGAGACAGATAGACATTGAAAAACAGTGGGCTCAGGGCGGAGCTCTGAGGAACTCCACAACTGAGGGGTTTCTTCTCCGAGACAAAAGCCTGAAGGGAGACCTGTTGGGTGAGACTGCTAAGAAAAGATCTGATTGAAGCCAAAGGGGTGACCTCAACCCCAAGACTATACAGTCTTTCAATCAGTATGGCATGAGAGACTGTATCGAATGCCGCGGACAGGTCGAGGAGCACTATCATTGCAGCATCGTCTGCATCCACGCATTCGCAGATAGTCTCTGCAACCTCCAGAAGTGCAGTCTCTGTACTATAGCCGGATCTGAAACTGGACTGCGAATCGTGGAGAAGTTGTCCGGATTCGAGATAATTAGAGAGTTGTTCTTGAACTACTTTCTCCAGAATTTTAGCTGGTTTGGTTTAGGTAAAAGGGAAATGGGCCGATAATTGCTAAAAACAGACGGGTCTGCTTCAGGTTTTTTAAAAATAGGAAACAACATGGCCTGTTTCCAAGTCGAAGGGAAGAGACCAGTTTGTAAGGAGTTTTTCCAGATCAAGTTCAGAGAAGAAATAATAAGAGGGGCCAGCGAGCTAAATAGTTGTGCCGGATAAGGGTCCATAGAGGAGCCTGATTTTCATGCCAGCAATTTTTGAGATGCGGTTTCAATAGAGATGGATTTAAAGGACGTAAGTGCCTCCTCCTTAGTTACCCTAGAGTCAAGAACCGGGGAATCAGTGAAAGGGCTAAACGTGGTGAAAATGTCTAGGATTTTGTCATGAAAAAAGTCTGATAGAGCATCACAGAGTCCTTGGCTAGGGGGAGTCGAGCAGTAAAATTCAGGTGGTTTGGAAAACTCTTTCACTATTTTGAACAAAGTTTTTAAAGAGTTGTCGGCGGCGTTGACTTTCTTAATAAAGTACTCTCTCATTACAGTGCATTTAAGTTTGTGGAAATTCTTAATGGCAGCTCTATAAGTTGATTTTGCCTCTGGATCATAGGATTGTCTCCAGCTCCACTCAAGTTTTTTGCAGTGAGTCTTCTCAACACGCAGGGCGGGGGAGAACCACTGAGCTGAAGGTTTTTGTCTAGAAGAGACCGTTGTTAGCAGAGGGGCAATAGTGTTTATGGCTGAGGACATCCAGCCGTTAAAATTTGAGACATCAGTGTCTAGATCCCCTACTGACTGCCATGAAGAACAGGAAAGTGCGGGGCCATCACTGAGCAGGTGATTTTAAACCATTTGCTACCATAATCCCGGGCCTTAACGGAAATGGTTGAACGAGAGGTTATAGCCAGACTGAATGGGATTAGGAAGTGGTCTGACCATGTAAGAGGAAGGGGTGATGCAGCGGTCAGACTAGGATGATTGGTGAATAGTAAGTCCAGTGTATGGCCAGCCAGGTGAGTGGGGCCACTAACCCGTTGGGTAAAAATTGAGGCTCTCCATGGTGTCTAGGAGAAGCCCTGCTTTGGTGCAGGAGAGGCATCCACATGCAGGTTAAAATCACCCAGTATAGTGAAATGGGGGTGTTTAAGCGTTAGATCAGCCGCTGTCGTGTAGAAGTCAGTAAGATGTTGGATAAGGGAACCCGGGGGTCTGTATAAGAGAATACCTGCCATAATTGAGTTTGAAGCTTCAGAGATACTAAAATGCATGGCTTCTAAAGGGCCAATGTTAGAGAGTTTCCTTGAGGAGATCTTCCAATCTACGCGTAGAATCACAGCAATCCCACCACCCACCTTGGTGCTGGTACGATTAATCCCCACAAAGCGTTAGTCAGGTTTGACTTACTTTAGCCCTTTTGTGTCGGTAGCCTGGCCTGGGTTACATGACTGTGTGTACCGGACAGTTAGACTTTGTGAATTTCTCCAAGACAGTCTCACATTAAAGGGATTAGGTGTGCCTAAATGGGCCATTTGCTGACACAGCCCCACTTGCAACTGAATAGCCTATGCTCTGCCTTCACACAAAGGGCCTGACGACTTCACATTATCACTGCATCCAGCTTGGAGCCAGGACAGTGGAGCCTTGAAATTTCATGCAATTCAAAGTCAAGGTCTAGAAGCTTGTCCCACCTTCCAGAAGGAGGGCACCAGGGTATAAAGTAGAAGACTTCAGAAACCAACTCTTAAGTACACTTCTGGACCTGTGGATACTCTGCCAGGAAGAAGGGCTGCTGTGCTGCTGGAAGGATGCCACTCCTTCGGACTGTTTCTCTGAAGGACTGATGCCGTGCCGGATTGCTGCCTTCTGCTCTGCTACCTTCTACCTGGGTTCAAGGATTTTATCTTCAACTGTTCAAGGACCTTCAGAGTGACTCACATGGGCTAGTTAGCTTGCCTCCTGTTCAGAGCCACAGGAACACAAAAGGGCTCCTCCATCTTGAGCCCACACCTGGACCAAGTCTGAGTGAGTCCTGACCCTTCAAGTGGTGCAGCTTCAGTTCTGGACCCTTGGAAGTGGTTCTGAAGGTACCCAGATAGTCAACATCCGAAAATGGGGACTTGAAATGTTTTTGTCAAAAAAACTGCTATGAGAAGCAGGAGGAGACCGGGATCAACCTGCTCGCCTATCCGCCCCAGGTGCCTCCTGGGTCCGATTGACTTTGTGGTTTCTTCTGCTATATTCTTCTCCTCAACAGCAAATCCTTTTCTACAGTCCTTCGCCAAAGGGGTATCTGACCTTGTGGAATTGCGTTTGGCTACAGCCCTCGGTCTCATCCCTCTGGAGAGTTTCGACTTTCATTCCAGAGGCTAAGTCCGAAACGTAGAAATCTTCAACGCAGGCTTGATCTGAGGTTATCCGACAATGTCACTCCCTCCGTCGACACCTTCTTGAGACTTACCCATTGAACACTACCTTCTCAGAATATTTTTCTTAGAAATCTTTCAAAGTCTGAAGGTAAACGCTGACTAGGCCCAAACCACTTCTTGCATGTAAACCGCGCGTCATCACGGTCAGCCATATATATATATATATTTTTTTACTTTGATCCGGTCTTGCAGGACTAGATGTCCGCGGTTGGCGCTTTGATCTTTAAGGCATTCGTTTTTACTACAAACTTGAGAAATTCACAGCTCCGGTTCTAATGAGTGGTATTTCGTAGTTGTGGTGTTCATTTTAAAAAAAATGTACTCTACTTTTGTAAACTGCTTTGGGATTTTTCTTGTGATGTGTTTTCACTTTATGACTGTTTGTGTACTGCATTAATACTTTACAGACTGACTCGAAGTTAAGCCTGACTTCCTTTTGTGCTAAGCTACCCAGGGTTAAGCGCAGGTTTATTTAATGACTTTATGTGGTTCACCATGCAAGGTATTGTGGCTGTTGCTTGACCCCAGTCAACCAAAAACACATTCTCACAGAGACCTTTCTGGCAATGATTGGCTGTACGTCATTACCTCATGCTATTTCTGTAGTCAAGTGCTTCTTATTTCTTTTTCTTTTTCTGGTTGTTCAACATACCATTTTTTGTATGAGAGTAAGAAAATCAATAACATTTTCATATTTAAAAAAAAATTCCCAGAGGCAGCGCTACCCCTCCACTATATTGTCAGATGTGGTTCCCCCGAGCACCTTATTCCTTGTCTCCCTACTAATTCAGTGTTCATTCATTTTATCCAATTCAATCTACAACTGTCTCTAGTAGTGTGCTCCCCCTATTCAAATGTGACTGGGGTTTTTCACACCCTTTCCCATGTGTTTCATGGTATTACTTCCCTCCCAGATAATATTCCTTGCTGTTTTTTCATCCCCAACTACACTGTTCCATGATGTTGTCCCATTCCTTTCACCATATTTCCAAATGCTATGCTAACACTTCCACAATATTCCCTGATATTGTACTGCTCATAATGGTGTGCGACCTTGTTGCCAAGCTCCCCAATGAGTCGTACCAAAGTTTTGCTCCCTGAGGAGCCTATCAAATCCCAGCACTTACACCCTATTTCCTGACATTGTTATCCCTTTTCTGCCAGTGTTCCATATAAGTGTAGCTGAGCATTTGGTTACCTGGTATGGTGATGTAACTTCAGTAAGGTTCTTCTTTATTCCCATCCTCACCTTCTGGAATGTATTTGTCTAAGAAAAAGTTATTACCATCCATCAAAGGATACTCAAGAGATGAGGAACATTTAAGGTCACCATCATTATTCTCCACATCTTCCTAGCATCAGATACAGATGCTCAATTCCTAGTGATCGAGTTCCATTATAAAAACTGTATGAAACCCAGAACTCTGGTCTATTGAGATAATGCATGAGTAAATGACTATGCACAGCAGTTGTGAATTACTGAATGCCATAAAGGTGTATGTTCATATTCTGCAGAGTGTGAATTTGATATTTTATGTACACCAATCTGGATAAAAACATAAATATATTTATACATCATTTTCTGACATTGCATATTTTATGATGCAGTACAAAGTGCATGATAACAAGTCCAGGACATATGATGCAGTTTCAATGATTTCTTAAGATACATATTACATACACACTTAATGTAATAAAAACAGCCATACTTTTTTGTTCACATGACTTTCTTTACATTTTAGATCATCTCAGAAAGGACAAAGCCAAGGATGCAGGAGTTCCAGTCTGAGGTATTCATGATAATAGGAGGGTGCACAAAAGATGAAAAATTCGTCTCTGAAGTTACCTGTCTCGACCCGCTGAGGAGAAGCCGCCTGGAAGTAGCCAAACTGCCAATCACAGAGCAGGACACTGAAAGCGAAAACAGGAAATGGGTGGAATTTTCGTGCATTACGTTTAAAAACGAAGTCTACATTTCAGGTGAGGATGTTGTTGGCCTAGCTAGTACCGACCTGCTTGCAATCATGTAATTTGTGCTCTGATTACATATCGGACTAGAACGTTTTAATAAACTTTTTTAAAGCGTTATTGAGGCCTTTGTGACTCTACTTGACCTGTTTTTTCCTCTTACCAAACTTGTTTTTACTGCTTTTATTGGCCCAAGACCACAGCGGGATAAAGCATGCAGGATTCACATTTGCTCTTGTGCTTTGATTTCTTATGTCTGCATAACTTGCAACTATCATTTTCTGTGGCCAGTCTAGTTGCTACATCCTGCACCACAGAGCATGTCTCAAGTTCCTGCTCAACGCATGATGTCACATTTGCCCACTGAGCAATACATAACCCGGACAAGAGCGGGCCCAAGTGCCCAGGCAACTTATAACAAGGACAAGGCAGGTTCTAAGCATGCGCGGGGCGGTGGCGGGTGCAAGGCAGAGCACGGAACATTCTGGGAAACCGGCCAACTCTCGTGATTTCAACGGAGGTCACACGATGTTGTTTTCTTTACTTGACTTGCACGCAATTTCAAACGGAAGGCAGATAATGTTGTGTGGCTATTTTTATCCCCTAGCTGAAAGTGAAACTATAAGCATGTCGAAGTGGCTTGATTAGAGATTTTACCTTAGAGGGCTGAGAGAAGGGGAGCAGCCAGCACTGAGTAGTTGAGGAGGGCAGGGGGAAGCTGGTGGTGTGGAGGGATCTAGAAAGTATAGCACAGCGCAATGGTATATGGATATAATAATGTAAAGTACGCTTGCTGTGTGCAGCGCCCCTCTGCGATAGAAAGGTATCCCCAAATGGGTGTTCCCTTAATGAGCATTTCAGATTGAAACCAATTACTATCCCCAGTGCAGTGTAGTGATGCAAATTACCCAATGGTGCACCTGATCAATAGAACTTGCTGTGCACCAACAGGAGTTCTGCATTGGTGGCCAATAGAAATAATACACTTTTTTGGTAACTTACTCTTGAAAACAGAATCGCCCCTGTTCACTGCGAAAATTTCAGCAGCTAAGTAAACTGAACAATAGGGACATAAAGAGCAAGGGCCTTGCGACACTTTTAGGCCGCCATTCGTCACTTTTTGTGACGCACTGGTGGTGTAAATAATGCACCACCCTTGCGCCCTATTCACAAAGTGACGCATCTAAGCAGAAGTGTATCTTTGTAAAGCCCTGCGCTACATTATACCTGCATCAGGTATAATGTACGCAGGGTGGGCGTTCACCCGCTAAAAGCCTCGTTGAAGTGGCGCCGTGAAATATATTAGATTTCACTGCGCCAGCTCTATGAATGAATAGGTAGTTTACTAGTCAATTAAAACCCTAAATATTACAAAATCCTCACAATGTAAAATATTTACCTAAATCGGTTAAAAACATTTCAACCATCAGCAGTAAACCTTTTCATATCTTAATTAAGAGACAATTTGATTATATGCATTCCCTCATAATCATAATCACAAATCAGAGTGCACCAACATGCTCATTTTGGGATGGTTCAGAAATCAAGTAGTCCACCATACCTGCCTACAATCTAAAATAATGTATCGATCTTAGAACAACTTTTTCATATCTTACATAAGGAGCAAGCATGTAATATCCCTATACATGCAGTGAGACGCAGTTAAAATGTCAATGTACAAGTTGGAGTCGAGAGCATAGGATAATTAAATAGTCATACAGATAATATAGCAGTTTGTCCATTTACAAATAAAGTGCCAATGTGCAATGTGCCACCTCTAGGACGCTACTGCGTCAATATCTTATGCCTGACTCACTACAGCCATAAGACTGATGCAGGCCCTTTCACATGTAGAAGCTGAGGTAGACACATCAAAACCTTTCTTTGTGAATTCTGCACTCTCTTAACTAACCTGTTCCTCCTATATAACCACATCCTCGTAATGGAAGACTTCAGCTTCTGGCTTGAAGACCAAACCATACCTTTATCTAGAGAATCCATCCACACCTGTGAAGGCTCCAATCTGTAAATCCTCTTCCAACACCCCACACACATCAAAGCTCATTGCCTAGATGTAGTTGACCGTGGCCTACAGATCACCAACCTCGACCTCCTCAGGCATGTGGTCAGATCACTACAGTGTCTGCTTCAATATCACTAAACCAGAACAACCCAACATTCTTCTGAACAAAATAAAAACAAACCCCATGACTTTCAAACCAATCTAGCTGAAAAACTCTTTCTAATAACATAAACAATCCTCTTAGCCATCTCAGACAATTTTTACAAACAAGCATCAGCAAAACAGCTGACACGTGCTCCATCCAGAAGGATCCTCGAAGGAAGAGAAAGAACCCCTGGTTTTCTGAGTCTCGGAAATGGCTCAATAAATAATGTCACACATTAGAAACTGCATGGCACAGATACCATCTGAAACATATTAACCCACCTACCACAAGACATTCTCACCAAAGAAAATTCACCAACCCTCATTACATCATAACCATGGTCCCCAGTTTCAAGATTTCTGCAATGCCCAGGCTTTTTCATCATAGAAAAGTGTAAAACATCAGGCCCAACATTGCAACCTTGCTTCCCCATCCCTAGTGACTCAAACCCCATATCACAACATCATAAACAGCCTTAGGCATTCAACTTCTCAGAAGTGCTCAGGCCCATATCTCTAAACTCCTTCATGGTTTTCAAACAAAGCAAGAACCCTGTCAATGCCTGCCTAACAGACGCAGCCTCTAAACATGCAGACATTTTTCGCTTAGTGATATTAATGTATATAAACAAATATTTGCAAATTGAAGTCCTACCCGACTACACAAAATCTAAAATCATCCCCTTCTGAAAAAAAAGCCAAGCTCAGCCCATCCGACCCTAGCCCACACCACCCTGTCGCAGGGATTCATTGGATCTCGAAATTCATGAAAAATGCAGCACCTCTCCCCTCCTACCTCAGCTTGAATCCTACAAAACGTTTTTGACTTCAACCAATCAGACTTTCACCCAAAACCTATGACAGAAACACTTCACTGTCATGTAGGATGATACTCAAGATAGCTGACCAGGTATTGTTTTGCATGCTGATCCTCCTTGACGTGTCTGCGTTCTTTGACACTGAGAGCCACACTCTATTTCTGAAAAGACTAAAATCAGTGGCCCTTGTCAATCACAAAGATGTAAATTCCTTTAAAAAAAATTACATTGAGAGGTCAAATTAGGCATAATCTTTTCCCCTCCTTGCTCAGTGACATGTGGAGTGCGTCAGCCGATTGCTTTGTCACCCCTATTCTTCAGCTTGTACATTAATCAACTCATGGACTTCCCAATATCCTACAAGCTAATATTCCATTGATATGCTGATGGAACTCATTTATACTTGAGTGGGGCAGTTGAAGGGAATCAGTTTTCTACTATCCGAAATGGCGTTACTGCGATCGAAACCTGAATGCGTAGGATCAGCCTTAAACTTAATGGCTCAAAGACAGAAATCATGGTGCTAGGACCTTCTTTCCTCTTAAATAATGACTCTTTCTGTCCTCCTATAACTTTCTTTGAGGATAAAGTCCCATTCAAAATAAATGTAAAAAACCTTGGCACCCTCTAAAATGCCCTAACTCTGAAATCGGAGGAGTGATGAAGTTGTCTTTTTACCTACTAAAACTACATAGAAAAACACTTCTATTCATCCTTGCCAAAACAAATTGTCGTTGTAAGGATTTTAGGGGCCCCAGGCAAAAATATTTTTGGGGACCCTATTTTGAACAATATTGAACATAATCACCCATTTTCTTTTTTTTTATAACACATTTTATTATTTTGCCTTTTTGCAGAAAAACCCAACAGCAACGCATCTCAGGCCAGCAGGGCCTGCTTTAAAGCGCCCAACCAATACACATATAGCAAGCAGAGTTACACACATCAAAATTCATCTTCATAATCTCCAGGCCAGTGTCATGCAAGGTTATGCTCCAGTAAGAGAAAAGAGCTATCCAGTATCTGCCCGCAGCCTCAGTTTACTTGTCCTTTGAATCTGGTCCATGCACTCCAAATTTGTTCGTACTTCTGAAGGATCCCTGCAACTTGTACACCAGCTGTTCCATCCCTGGGAAGGAGTTGATACCTCTAACCAATTCATGCATCTCCAGCATCTGTAAATCCCTTCTATGCCTGGGCAGATCTTTTTTGTTCACCATGTACGCTGTGGCAATTAAGGAGCATGTGTTCCCCACTGTATCTATGATTCCCAGCAAGATAATCTTGGGGTTGGAAGCTAGTGGTAATCCCACCACTCACCCAATCTGATTGTTGACTGCAGTCCAATATGCCTGCGCCCCTGGGCAGGCCTACAGTATGTGGTAAAGGGAGCCCGGAGAAAAACAACATCGCAGATATGCAGAGCCCAGAGAACGTCCCATACGCCAAAAATACTTGATCTTGATCAAGCAGAAGAGTAGAGCTATAGAAAGTGTCCTAGAGGTCCTTTTCTTCTCCGCCCACTCCTCGTCCTTCATGGTCTCCACATCTTACACCCACCATGCCCTCAGGGTTTCCAAGGGGTCTGGTGTGTTAGTGAATCGTGATTTATACAGTTGGGATATGCTCCCCTCACCCAACTCGTCTGTGACCAATTTGCATTCCATTGGGTTGAATTCAGTGACAGCCTCCAGTCTATCCTTGCAGCTCTTCAGAACGTGCCACAGCTGAAGGTGACAATAGAATTGAAGGAAGTGTACATTGAACTCAGCCATCAGTTCCTGGAAAGACCGCTATGCTCATCTCTCCTGACGTCTCCCAGTGTTGTAATGCCAATCAGATTCCATAGTAGAAACCCCACCAGGCCCAGCATTTTGGCCATCCATGCCCCATTGCCAGAGGGAAGTTGCCCCTGTGAGGGTGCCATACCATTTCATATAGTGAAGTGTCACTTACCAGCAGCGGATTGAGACTTGTGTAACCAACGGCAGTGAGTGCGGGGTGCCCGACCATAGAGCAAAGTGAGTAGTCCGTGAGGATGGAGCAATGTTAGTTCCAGTCTGTGACCTGGGTGTCCCTTCTCCACCCGGAACAAGTCATTAACATTAACAGTTGTGAAGCCCAGTAAAATAGCCGGATATCTGCCCATGCCAGCCCTGCGTCAAACGTGGAGATACAGCACTTTTCAAAGGACAGCCTGGAGGCCTTTCCTGCCCAAAGGAAAGTGGATATATGCACCTGCAAGTCAGTAAAGAAAGTAGGCAGCAGTATGTGCTGGATAGTGCTGCAACACATATAAGAAGCGAGGGAGAGAAACCATCCTAAAGGCTCCCTACAATCGAAAGCACCAGCCTAGACAACTCCATTTCTCTTTGTGCCCTGGCCACCAGTGTAACTATGTTAAGTTCCCAGTATCTTGATTTATTAAGGGCTGCTGTAATGCCCCAATAGCAGAAACTGTTCCCCGCTTTCCGTAGTCGAGGATCCACCCACACCCAGTCCAGCGCCCCGTGAATGGGTACCAGGGTTAATTTATTCCAGTTAATCGTAAGCTCAGAGGCCTCCCCACAGATCTCTAATAGGGCCATAAGCCTCAGAAGGGTGTTTTGTGGTCTCTGGAAGAAGAGGAGCATATCATCTTCATAGAGAAGAACCCCATCCTCTACCGTCCCCCCTCCGAGTCAAAGTCACGAGTTTGGCGTTGATCCGAGTGAGTTCTCCAGATCCAGATCCCTCACCCCGCTGCCAATCATCATATCCCCCGGACATACACCTGAGGCCGCTCCTTCTCCAAGACCTGGGATGACCTCCCCCTGCACCCGAGAGCCTCACCATCATTCCAGCAATTCAGGAAGAATCTCAAGACATGGATGCTCAACATAGGAGAAGAGGCAGCACTATCCGACAGCACCTCAAGACCCTCACAGGTGAAGTAGTTATGCTGCACAAATCCGGATTGTTTGATTGAATTTATCGCCATCATAGTGGGATTGGGAGAGAATTGTTGACAAACAGTACACTTATGAAGGTACATGGTAAGCATATCATGTAAGTTGGGGATGAGACAATCTTGTTGTATTTGCATACACAAATGATCTCTCTAGATGTGAGCTGGTAAGTACAACTGATCCAGAGCTTCCATAAGCAAAGCCGGAGGCATCACTGGCTTACCTGTAGATATTTGTTTATAAATGAAGTCATCCCCTGACTGGAGCATCCTCTAGCTCCCATAACTGTTTCTCATGTGGTGGAGCAGCTTCCTGAAGCTCTTGAAGATGTAAAATCGCTGTTTCAACATAAGGAGGCATGACATTATCTGTGGTAGTGTCAGATTCAGATGTAGACAGTAGGGCACTCTGGGCCAACAAAACAGGGACATGTTGCAAACTTTATGGTGCTGGCGGGAGTGTGCGTCTAGCAGAATCTTTAGCTGCCCAGTCTGCTAGTTCCTTTCCCTGTGACACAAAATCTTGTCCATTTGTGTGTGCCGCACATTTCACAACTGCCACTGCCTGTGGGGTATGCAAGTTTCTCTATTAAAGCCTCTAAAAGATTCCTATGCATAACAGGACTTTCATCTAACTTAAGGGAGCCTCTCCTACTCCATCTCATAATGCTAGAATGTACAGTAGTAGTCATATAAGTCGAATCTGAGTAGATCATGATTACTTTCCCTATTCCATGTTTAAACGTCACTATCAAGGCTACCAATTCTGCTGCTCGCGCATAATAATGTGCTGGTAGTGTTAACTGATCTACCATGTGGAATGATTCGGAAGAATCATGCTGTTGTGCCCTGACTACTGCTGCACCTGTATGTCTTACTCCTGTATCCTGGTCAATAGTAGAGGAACCATCAACAAAATAGGCAATACGTCCTGGAATAGGATTCTCTGTTGCTTGATAAGATTCATTAGGGATATACGTTGCACAGTCATAAGCATCACCCTCAGAGTCTAGAATAGGATGAGGAAAGAATGTTGCAGGATTCACTGCATGACACTTCTCAACCTTCAAAGATGGTAGTGACAGTATCACCTCATATCCTGGCACTCTCTATGTCGTTAAAGTAGTCTTAGCCTTCTGAATGATAGCAAGAGTGATGGTGCTCCAACTCCTGACCCTTGAACAGACCTAATTATGGTAAATAACCAGTCTAAAGTGGGAAGAGATGCAGTGAGCCACCAGGCCCAGTTTCTGATATGGCATTACGCACCCTGCGGTGGGGCACGGCCAAAGTTTGTTTTTTTAACATACTTTATTGAGGACCTTGACATCACATCCAACGCAAAGATTAAAACAGAAAGACAGTCTTTTGTTCTTGGGATAGGTACGACATATACATTGCATGAATCTACCATACAGTATTCTTATCGTTCGACAGAAAAATGAACATCAAATGCTTCCTGATGACAAAAATACGTTTCAAGATCATTGCAGCTGTGTCATATAAAGTTATAGCATAAAGTATATAATTTCCAATTACCGAAAAAAACAATCTCAACCATGTCCCCTCCCTCCCTAACCCTCCCAACCCAAACTCCTGGTCTGTCAATGTTAATACCAATAGTAAACGAAAGGGGGGCTAACAGGGTATCTCTAAGGGGTCTACAGTGCCCATGGATTATAATATGTGGATCAGGGTTTTGGAACCTTAAGCTAGTGAGTCGCAGAGCGGCACCGTAACTTATGGGGGTGGGGTACTTTGTGGGGGTAGTAAGTCAAGTAATTCGAATTCATCTAGCATGATATCCCACTCCATTGAGATGGGTTGCTTTTGTAGTCCTTTCTCTTCTTCCCTCCGAAGAGCTGTGCCCTCAGCTTTTCCCCACTGAATCATGTCGTCTTGCCAGCTGGATAACGTTGGGCACCTGGAGAATTTCCACCTCATGGTAAGGGCTCTTATTGCCAATATGAGGGCCAAATCTAAGAATCGCAGTCGTACTTTCTGTACACTGGTACGTCTACGAAGGCCCATGAGGCAATCAAGGGCATCATCTGAGACAGGAATGTGTGTGACTGCACCTAGTGACTGACACACTCCTCTCCAGTAGTCCAGGAGGTGGGGGCAGGACCACAGCATATGTCCCCTTTACAATGGGGGCAGCAATGTTGAGCGTCTGGGAACATACGGTGAATCCTCTGTGGGGTGAGATACGACCTATGAAAGGACCATCGTCTGAATGAATTTTAGTTTTGCATTACAGTGTGATGTATTCCTATAGGTTCTGTATCGATTCCCCTATTCCCGGCCCTGTTCTGGTTAATACTTAACTAGCAGCCGACCCACGGTGCAAAAAAACGTTATCTGATTAAGCCACACCACGGCACAGAAACGTGTTATCTGGTTAGGTAATAACGCATGCCATCTAATTAGACAAGCACTATTCCTCCAGCCCCTGATAAGGCATACGGAGTTCTCAAAACAAATCAAACCTATGACAACCTGGGAAAATCCCTGCGGCCATTGTTTTGATTTCACTGAGAACTTCAGCAAAAGAATGTGCGAACAAGCCCGTTCGTATGACATCCTTATTGACGTATCCATGTCCATCCTTACGTCAATCTCGACACCTTACAGGTATAAATATTACCGACATTGCCTTAAGCAAACACACGCGGTGGTGACGAGATCGGAGCAGCGAGACGCGCTGAGGAGCCCAGCAGAGAGCGAAGTCCACACGCGCTGCCCCGCCTTCCTGACGCGCTGAGAACGAGACGCTGTTTTTCTCCTGCCGAGAAATCCAGCTCCGGCGCTTCCAAGCAGCCCTCGCAGGCAGCTGGAATATCAAGACCAGAGACGAGAGATACCAGCCCTCAACCATTCTAGATCTCAGGTACAGAACTGAACAACCCCTCGCAGAGAATTCTTGAGTCAGTCACTTGGCAAAACAAACTTAACTTAAACTGCTACTTATCTACTCCCGCCCACGTATTAGGCTTAGGTCAGGTACACTGGGGTAGGCGTGGTTAGAAGCACCAGTTGAGTACGATTAGTCAAATGTATATATGTATGTATCTATTTTATCAATTTTAACTATCATATGGCTTAGAAACCATATCAATGCTTCTGCAGTATTATTTTATACTTCTGCTTTTATTGTATGCACTTTACTTAACCATAAGTATCGCAATAATATCGATTCATTTCTCTTGTATGAGAAAAGAGACTGATCAATAAATACCATCTTTTATTGAACACGCCCGTCTCTTCCTTTTCTCTACAAACTGGTGAAACTAAGAATGCACGTACTGACTGAGTAAAATAAGTTGTCTTTTGTTTTCACACGACTCTAGAGATACACTCTTGATTGGGGGAGAGCAAAGTTGTCATGTTCTATGGTTGTCAGAAACTAAATCTCTTCTTGTTTATCCAGGGAAGTTAAACTCCTCCTTGTCTATTCGAGAAAGTTTCTAGTGAACTCTGAGCTAGCTGGCAAAACCAAAAACTTTAAGTCTAATATCGTCAGTAGAAGACCTAGTTAACCTCTGCCCTAGATCTATACTATTGAAGATAATATTCCAATGCGCAGAGCCTATTGGGATAATAGGAACTACACTACAACAGGACACTCTTTTAGGGTGTTCAAGCATTAATTTTCAGACCTTATCTGTGATTTCTGTAGTAGAATTCTCGGACCATTGTGTTGGGCATGGCCAAAGTTATACATAAAATGACGTGGGACCTTTGGAGGCCCAGCCCAGACAAAAACCCTAGATGTGGGCATAGTTTGTTGACAGCTCTGCTGTGCATGCATGTTAAGCCTGTGGCCTACCTTCTACAGCACTTACTCAATATGGAGGATGAAATTATTCCTCAAGATGGCAGCAGATAGACAGGAACACTTTAACTGAGCTCCGAGAGGAGATATGTGTCTACTGTCTCAAATTCTTATCTACCCTGCTGTCTCATGAGACCACTTCACCCACTGGTCCCTGGTGCTCATCCCTAGACTAGGGCCTTTGGTCCTCTGTCTGGGCTGGTGCCAGAAAACCAGAGGATAGAGGTCTGCCTGCAGAGAAATCTTCAAAGGGAAAGCGTCACTGTCTTGTGTGGTAGCTGTGCTGAAATATGGATCTGGTCCAAGGTGAATGCTCCCAGTTCTGACATACACCACAGGGGACATCCTAGCAGGCTCCTTCAATTGAGAGAGGAGGCAGGCCAAATTCTGGAGACACCAGATAAAGCAGATATCAATCTTGTCCCTCAGTGGAACTCAACAGTGGGGAACAGGTAAAAGCGCAGGAATGTGGGAGATGGTAGGTATTGAGTAGCAACACTGCTGTTGTATCTTTTGTTTTTAGGATCTTACGTTCTCTCCCCCCGAGAGTCTAGAGTCTTGTTTCCTCTTTCTAGAAATAATTTCTGTACTTGCGGGGTCTGTGGTAACAACGGTGTTAGAAACATTAAGGGGTAGATAACCAGATATCTGACTAGGTTCGGGACCCACACTAGTCTGTGAGTCATCCCCCTGACTGGCTTGTGAGTCATCTAAGCTGTACGCATCGTCCTCCAATATGCGAACAGTTGGGCTCACCCCCACACTATCCAGATGAACAATAGCATCCGTAGAAATAGATTGTACACAATTAAAAGCAGCATGTGCTACGGGGCTGGTGGTGGTAGCTAGTCCGCCCAGCGATGAGCGCTTTCCGCTAATAAGGTCAAGCGAGAGTCTTTTTTCCACCATCGAGATTTCCTTCTCCAATATCCCCGTGGCCCGGGTGATAAAAGCGTCTAGTGGGCCTGATACGACTCCCTTGGTAGTATGAATTTGGACTGTGCGTTCTTTACCTGACCTTAAGGGCATGGTGAAGTGTAGGTTAAATGTGAGACCACACTGTCGGTTGATGTTACTTAAGTCCGTCCCCACTGTACCGAATAACAAGAGATTGTAAAGTAGGATAATCCGCCTACCTTAGGTACGTCAAAACGGCCAGGGGGGATGGGCCCGTGCCGGACTCTGCCGTACTCGAACAGCCTCAAACGGCCCGCTCTTAGCCCGGTCTTTGCCCCGGGCTGCGTCCCGCGCTGCGGGAGGACTGGACCTGGTTATAGTAAACGTTGAGGGCGGTGGGCGGGCCAGCAGGGAGAGCGGACCGGAAGTTGTTAACGGTCTCGCAGGGACTCCTGGGTAATGGAGTCCCTGCAACGCTCGCAGCCCTGCAGCCCTCAGCCAAAGTCAGATAATGCCCCCGGTCAAGGATCCAATCAGCTGCCCCTCTCGCACTGCGGCGAGGTCTGGCGTCCGTTGCAGGGTATGGGTGATCCGAAGTAAGTAGGCGCTTCCTGGCAATGCGCTCAGCGTTTGGAATGGTGTCCCAAAGATGGAAGAGATTTAATAAGCCCTCCGGTGGGCGGTGGGCGGGCCAGCAGGGAGAGCGGACCGGAAGTTGTTAACGGTCTCGCAGGGACTCCTGGGTAATGGAGTCCCTGCAACGCTCGCAGCCCTGCAGCCCTCAGCCAAAGTCAGATAATGCCCCCGGTCAAGGATCCAATCAGCTGCCCCTCTCGCACTGCGGCGAAGCGGCTCCCGCGGAGCGGGTGCGGCGAGGTCTGGCGTCCGTTGCAGGGTATGGGTGATCCCAAGTAAGTAGGCGCTTCCTGGCAATGCGCTCAGCGTTTGGAATGGTGTCCCAAAGATGGAAGAGCTGGAAGGGATTTAAAAAGCCCTCCGGTGGGCGGTGGGCGGGCCAGCAGGGAGAGCGGACCGGAAGTTGTTGACGGTCTCGCAGGGACTCCTGGGTAATGGAGTCCCTGCAACGCTCGCAGCCCTGCAGCCCTCAGCCAAAGTCAGATAATGCCCCCGGTCAAGGATCCAATCAGCTGCCCCTCTCGCACTGCGGCGAGGTCTGGCGTCCGTTGCAGGGTATGGGTGATCCGAAGTAAGTAGGCGCTTCCTGGCAATGCGCTCAGCGTTTGGAATGGTGTCCCAAAGATGGAAGAGCTGGAAGGGATTTAAAAAGCCCTCCGGTGGGCGGTGGGCGGGCCAGCAGGGAGAGCGGACCGAAAGTTGTTAACGGTCTCGCAGGGACTCCTGGGTAATGGAGTCCCTGCAACGCTCGCAGCCCTGCAGCCCTCAGCCAAAGTCAGATAATGCCCCCGGTCAAGGATCCAATCAGCTGCCCCTCTCGCACTGCGGCGAGGTCTGGCGTCCGTTGCAGGGTATGGGTGATCCGAAGTAAGTAGGCGCTTCCTGGCAATGCGCTCAGCGTTTGGAATGGTGTCCCAAAGATGGAAGAGCTGGAAGGGATTTAAAAAGCCCTCCGGTGGGCGGTGGGCGGGCCAGCAGGGAGAGCGGACCGGAAGTTGTTAACGGTCTCGCAGGGACTCCTGGGTAATGGAGTCCCTGCAACGCTCGCAGCCCTGCAGCCCTCAGCCAAAGTCAGATAATGCCCCCGGTCAAGGATCCAATCAGCTGCCCCTCTCGCACTGCGGCGAGGTCTGGCGTCCGTTGCAGGGTATGGGTGATCCGAAGTAAGTAGGCGCTTCCTGGCAATGCGCTCAGCGTTTGGAATGGTGTCCCAAAGATGGAAGAGCTGGAAGGGATTTAAAAAGCCCTCCGGTGGGCGGTGGGCGGGCCAGCAGGGAGAGCGGACCGGAAGTTGTTAACGGTCTCGCAGGGACTCCTGGGTAATGGAGTCCCTGCAACGCTCGCAGCCCTGCAGCCCTCAGCCAAAGTCAGATAATGCCCCCGGTCAAGGATCCAATCAGCTGTCCCTCTCGCACTGCGGCGAGGTCTGGCGTCCGTTGCAGGGTAAGGGTGATCCGAAGTAAGTAGGCGCTTCCTGGCAATGCGCTCAGCGTTTGGAATAGTGGCCCCAACACTGCTGAGCGGAGAGTTCATTCCCATCTTGTGTCTTGTCCATAAATGTAGGTGTCCTGACAACAAATAGACCGCCTCTCAAATACTCACCCAGATCAATGCTTTGTATTTTGGACAGCACCCATATTAATAGTAATAATAGCTGCCCTTCCCTATCATCCACTACAAGTCTCCTCCCTTCGCCCTCAGAGAACGTTTAAGACCATTTTGGTAGTTTACAGAGTTTGGTTTCGACTGCTGAGAAACCCAACTTTCAACATGCTATTGCAATAAATAGTAACTGAAATAAGAACAATTTTAATTTCCAGAAGACAGTCTGTTATCTACCTGAAATCTGAAATCAATCTTGTCTTCCCTGCTTGTCCAAATTATGTGATCCTAGGCACATCGTTTATTTTACAGAGCCTTCTATTTCTTTATTATCACATATGAGCACACTTTTGAAGTCAGGATGTGCGCTGTACAAGCACCTCTTATATTTGATGTAATAGACTCTAATGTTGCTCCATCCATAATATGAATTTAGACCACGTTTAGGGATTACATGATTTCTGACTTGCCTCTTAGTTTACTATTAGCATTGTCATTGGTGGGGGGGCGAGCCATTAATTTTTCTAACAACTAATACTTTTAATAAATGTCTGCCTAAGCAGTGTTATAATCTGTTGTACAAAGCTAAACGCGTCTGCATTTTAGAGAAAAACCTTTTTTGAATTTTGAAGAGATTGCATCATATTTTTCATTATGTTTGTCGGAAAAGATCCATACCACAAGTTTCATGGATTAGGCCGAGCACATACTCTAAGTGACAAGCCAGGCCCATGTCTCATCTCTGACATGGCTAGCCCTATTATTTACAAGTGTGCTCTCCTCTATTTGTGCAAACACAAGGAGATGATGGATGGAGTGCTGAACATTGCAAACACTCACCATCAGTCACAGATCTGGGTTGAATCCATCATCGTTCTTTAGCTCACTTTGCCACCTCAGTTCAGACACAGCTATATGCAAATCAGTTTTGACCCTGTGCCTCATGGGAATAGTCTAGACCCAACTGCCAAGCTATGTCTTCCCTGGACCGGAAACAAGCATCCTGGGACCGGTTTGTGGCTAACAGCCGTCATTATCCAGGCAAGGTTGAATCCAGTGGCAAAGTGAGCAAGGGACCCACGCCTGGGCATAGCCTGCCAAATTAGGGCGAACAAAGCAAACACAAGGAAATGATGGACGGGGTGCTGAACATTGCAAACACTCACCCCCAGTCACAGATCTAAAGAACGATGATGGATTCAACCCAGATCTGTGACCGGGTGTGAGTGTCTGAAAAGTTTCAGCACTCCGTCCATCATTTCCCAGGATGCTTGTTTCCAGTTCAGGGAAGACCTGGCTTGGCAGTTCGGGCTTTGGCTATTTGATTGTCAGCGGCACCGTGGCTACCAGAAGGGGTTGTACTTACCTCGGGCAGACCAGAACCCTCAAGAACCAAAGTCGAGACACTCTCCAACACGCCAGAGCCAGTAAGAACATCACGAGTCTTGACAGATTGCAACGCCCATCAACCTGTTTTGATCCTGATGTAATGGATCTTCTTCAAATCTCACCTCTGGAAGGGCCAGTAGAAGCAACACAGGTATTAGTACAGACTGTACAACAACAAGCCCAAGATTTACTACTGTTACATGAGCCCCTGCACCTGAGAGCCTCACCATCATTCCAGCAATTCAGGAAGAATCTCAAGACATGGATGCTCAACATAGGAGAAGAGGCAGCACTATCCGACAGCACCTCAAGACCCTCACAGGTGAAGTAGTTATGCTGCACAAATCCGGATTGTTTGATTGAATTTATCGCCATCATAGTGGGATTGGGAGAGAATTGTTGACAAACAGTACACTTATGAAGGTACATGGTAAGCATATCATGTAAGTTGGGGATGAGACAATCTTGTTGTATTTGCATACACAAATGATCTCTCTAGATGTGAGCTGGTAAGTACAACTGATCCAGAGCTTCCATAAGCAAAGCCGGAGGCATCACTGGCTTACCTGTAGATATTTGTTTATAAATGAAGTCATCCCCTGACTGGAGCATCCTCTAGCTCCCATAACTGTTTCTCATGTGGTGGAGCAGCTTCCTGAAGCTCTTGAAGATGTAAAATCGCTGTTTCAACATAAGGAGGCATGACATTATCTGTGGTAGTGTCAGATTCAGATGTAGACAGTAGGGCACTCTGGGCCAACAAAACAGGGACATGTTGCAAACTTTATGGTGCTGGCTGGAGTGTGCGTCTAGCAGAATCTTTAGCTGCCCAGTCTGCTAGTTCCTTTCCCTGTGACACAAAATCTTGTCCATTTGTGTGTGCCGCACATTTCACAACTGCCACTGCCTGTGGGGTATGCAAGTTTCTCTATTAAAGCCTCTAAAAGATTCCTATGCATAACAGGACTTTCATCTAACTTAAGGGAGCCTCTCCTACTCCATCTCATAATGCTAGAATGTACAGTAGTAGTCATATAAGTCGAATCTGAGTAGATCATGATTACTTTCCCTATTCCATGTTTAAACGTCACTATCAAGGCTACCAATTCTGCTGCTCGCGCAGAATAATGTGCTGGTAGTGTTAACTGATCTACCATGTGGAATGATTCGGAAGAATCATGCTGTTGTGCCCTGACTACTGCTGCACCTGTATGTCTTACTCCTGTATCCTGGTCAATAGTAGAGGAACCATCAACAAAATAGGCAATACTTCCTGGAATAGGATTCTCTGTTGCTTGATAAGATTCATTAGGGATATACGTTGCACAGTCATAAGCATCACCCTCAGAGTCTAGAATAGGATGAGGAAAGAATGTTGCAGGATTCACTGCATGACACTTCTCAACCTTCAAAGATGGTAGTGACAGTATCACCTCATATCCTGGCACTCTCTATGTCGTTAAAGTAGTCTTAGCCTTCTGAATGATAGCAAGAGTGATGGTGCTCCAACTCCTGACCCTTGAACAGACCTAATTATGGTAAATAACCAGTCTAAAGTGGGAAGAGATGCAGTGAGCCACCAGGCCCAGTTTCTGATATGGCATTACGCACCCTGCGGTGGGGCACGGCCAAAGTTTGTTTTTTTAACATACTTTATTGAGGACCTTGACATCACATCCAACGCAAAGATTAAAACAGAAAGACAGTCTTTTGTTCTTGGGATAGGTACGACATATACATTGCATGAATCTACCATACAGTATTCTTATCGTTCGACAGAAAAATGAACATCAAATGCTTCCTGATGACAAAAATACGTTTCAAGATCATTGCAGCTGTGTCATATAAAGTTATAGCATAAAGTATATAATTTCCAATTACCGAAAAAAACAATCTCAACCATGTCCCCTCCCTCCCTAACCCTCCCAACCCAAACTCCTGGTCTGTCAATGTTAATACCAATAGTAAACGAAAGGGGGGCTAACAGGGTATCTCTAAGGGGTCTACAGTGCCCATGGATTATAATATGTGGATCAGGGTTTTGGAACCTTAAGCTAGTGAGTCGCAGAGCGGCACCGTAACTTATGGGGGTGGGGTACTTTGTGGGGGTAGTAAGTCAAGTAATTCGAATTCATCTAGCATGATATCCCACTCCATTGAGATGGGTTGCTTTTGTAGTCCTTTCTCTTCTTCCCTCCGAAGAGCTGTGCCCTCAGCTTTTCCCCACTGAATCATGTCGTCTTGCCAGCTGGATAACGTTGGGCACCTGGAGAATTTCCACCTCATGGTAAGGGCTCTTATTGCCAATATGAGGGCCAAATCTAAGAATCGCAGTCGTACTTTCTGTACACTGGTACGTCTGCGAAGGCCCATGAGACAATCAAGGGCATCATCTGAGACAGGAATGTGTGTGACTGCACCTAGTGACTGACACACTCCTCTCCAGTAGTCCAGGAGGTGGGGGCAGGACCACAGCATATGTCCCCTTTACAATGGGGGCAGCAATGTTGAGCGTCTGGGAACATACGGTGAATCCTCTGTGGGGTGAGATACGACCTATGAAAGGACCATCGTCTGAATGAATTTTAGTTTTGCATTACAGTGTGATGTATTCCTATAGGTTCTGTATCGATTCCCCTATTCCCGGCCCTGTTCTGGTTAATACTTAACTAGCAGCCGACCCACGGTGCAAAAAAACGTTATCTGATTAAGCCACACCACGGCACAGAAACGTGTTATCTGGTTAGGTAATAACGCATGCCATCTAATTAGACAAGCACTATTCCTCCAGCCCCTGATAAGGCATACGGAGTTCTCAAAACAAATCAAACCTATGACAACCTGGGAAAATCCCTGGGGCCATTGTTTTGATTTCACCGAGAACTTCAGCAAAAGAATGTGCGAACAAGCCCGTTCGTATGACATCCTTATTGACGTATCCATGTCCATCCTTACGTCAATCTCGACACCTTACAGGTATAAATATTACCGACATTGCCTTAAGCAAACACACGCGGTGGTGACGAGATAGGAGCAGCGAGACGCGCTGAGGAGCCCAGCAGAGAGCGAAGCCCACACGCGCTGCCCCGCCTTCCTGACGCGCTGAGAACGAGACGCTGTTTTTCTCCTGCCGAGAAATCCAGCTCCGGCGCTTCCAAGCAGCCCTCGCAGGCAGCTGGAATATCAAGACCAGAGACGAGAGATACCAGCCCTCAACCATTCTAGATCTCAGGTACAGAACTGAACAACCCCTCGCAGAGAATTCTTGAGTCAGTCACTTGGCAAAACAAACTTAACTTAAACTGCTACTTATCTACTCCCGCCCACGTATTAGGCTTAGGTCAGGTACACTGGGGTAGGCGTGGTTAGAAGCACCAGTTGAGTACGATTAGTCAAATGTATATATGTATGTATCTATTTTAGCAATTTTAACTATCATATGGCTTAGAAACCATATCAATGCTTCTGCAGTATTATTTTATACTTCTGCTTTTATTGTATGCACTTTACTTAACCATAAGTATCGCAATAATATCGATTAATTTCTCTTGTACGAGAAAAGAGACTGATCAATAAATACCATCTTTTATTGAACACGCCCGTCTCTTCCTTTTCTCTACAAACTGGTGAAACTAAGAATGCACGTACTGACTGAGTAAAATAAGTTGTCTTTTGTTTTCACACGACTCTAGAGATACACTCTTGATTGGGGGAGAGCAAAGTTGTCATGTTCTATGGTTGTCAGAAACTAAATCTCTTCTTGTCTATCCAGGGAAGTTAAACTCCTCCTTGTCTATTCGAGAAAGTTTCTAGTGAACTCTGAGCTAGCTGGCAAAACCAAAAACTTTAAGTCTAATATCGTCAGTAGAAGACCTAGTTAACCTCTGCCCTAGATCTATACTATTGAAGATATTATTCCAATGCGCAGAGCCTATTGGGATAATAGGAACTACACTACAACAGGACACTCTTTTAGGGTGTTCAAGCATTAATTTTCAGACCTTATCTGTGATTTCTGTAGTAGAATTCTCGGACCACTGTGTTGGGCATGGCCAAAGTTATACATAAAATGACGTGGGACCTTTGGAGGCCCAGCCCAGACAAAAACCCTAGATGTGGGCATAGTTTGTTGACAGCTCTGCTGTGCATGCATGTTAAGCCTGTGGCCTACCTTCTACAGCACTTACTCAATATGGAGGATGAAATTATTCCTCAAGATGGCAGCAGATAGACAGGAACACTTTAACTGAGCTCCGAGAGGAGATATGTGTCTACTGTCTCAAATTCTTATCTACCCTGCTGTCTCATGAGACCACTTCACCCACTGGTCCCTGGTGCTCATCCCTAGACTAGGGCCTTTGGTCCTCTGTCTGGGCTGGTGCCAGAAAACCAGAGGATAGAGGTCTGCCTGCAGAGAAATCTTCAAAGGGAAAGCGTCCCTGTCTTGTGTGGTAGCTGTGCTGAAATATGGATCTGGTCCAAGGTGAATGCTCCCAGTTCTGACATACACCACAGGGGACATCCTAGCAGGCTCCTTCAATTGAGAGAGGAGGCAGGCCAAATTCTGGAGACACCAGATAAAGCAGATATCAATCTTGTCCCTCAGTGGAACTCAACAGTGGGGAACAAGTAAAAGCGCAGGAATGTGGGAGATGGTAGGTATTGAGTAGCAACACTGCTGTTGTATCTTTTGTTTTTAGGATCTTACGTTCTCTCCCCCCCGAGAGTCTAGAGTCTTGTTTCCTCTTTCTAGAAATAATTTCTATACTTGCGGGGTCTGTGGTAACAACGGTGTTAGAAACATTAAGGGGTAGATAACCAGATATCTGACTAGGTTCGGGACCCACACTAGTCTGTGAGTCATCCCCCTGACTGGCTTGTGAGTCATCTAAGCTGTACGCATCGTCCTCCAATATGCGAACAGTTGGGCTCACCCCCACACTATCCAGATGAACAATAGCATCCGTAGAAATAGATTGTACACAATTAAAAGCAGCATGTGCTACGGGGCTGGTGGTGGTAGCTAGTCCGCCCAGCGATGAGCGCTTTCCGCTAATAAGGTCAAGCGAGAGTCTTTTTTCCACCATCGAGATTTCCTTCTCCAATATCCCCGTGGCCCGGGTGATAAAAGCGTCTAGTGGGCCTGATACGACTCCCTTGGTAGTATGACTTTGGACTGTGCGTTCTTTACCTGACCTTAAGGGCATGGTGAAGTGTAGGTTAAATGTGAGACCACACTGTCGGTTGATGTTACTTAAGTCCGTCCCCACTGTACCGAATAACAAGAGATTGTAAAGTAGGATAATCCGCCTACCTTAGGTACGTCAAAACGGCCAGGGGGGATGGGCCCGGGCCGGACTCTGCCGTACTCGAACAGCCTCAAACGGCCCGCTCTTAGCCCGGTCTTTGCCCCGGGCTGCGTCCCGCGCTGCGGGAGGACTGGACCTGGTTATAGTAAACGTTGAGGGCGGTGGGCGGGCCAGCAGGGAGAGCGGACCGGAAGTTGTTAACGGTCTCGCAGGGACTCCTGGGTAATGGAGTCCCTGCAACGCTCGCAGCCCTGCAGCCCTCAGCCAAAGTCAGATAATGCCCCCGGTCAAGGATCCAATCAGCTGCCCCTCTCGCACTGCGGCGAGGTCTGGCGTCCGTTGCAGGGTATGGGTGATCCGAAGTAAGTAGGCGCTTCCTGGCAATGCGCTCAGCGTTTGGAATGGTGTCCCAAAGATGGAAGAGATTTAAAAAGCCCTCCGGTGGGCGGTGGGCGGGCCAGCAGGGAGAGCGGACCGGAAGTTGTTAACGGTCTCGCAGGGACTCCTGGGTAATGGAGTCCCTGCAACGCTCGCAGCCCTGCAGCCCTCAGCCAAAGTCAGATAATGCCCCCGGTCAAGGATCCAATCAGCTGCCCCTCTCGCACTGCGGCGAAGCGGCTCCCGCGGAGCGGGTGCGGCGAGGTCTGGCGTCCGTTGCAGGGTATGGGTGATCCGAAGTAAGTAGGCGCTTCCTGGCAATGCGCTCAGCGTTTGGAATGGTGTCCCAAAGATGGAAGAGCTGGAAGGGATTTAAAAAGCCCTCCGGTGGGCGGTGGGCGGGCCAGCAGGGAGAGCGGACCGGAAGTTGTTGACGGTCTCGCAGGGACTCCTGGGTAATGGAGTCCCTGCAACGCTCGCAGCCCTGCAGCCCTCAGCCAAAGTCAGATAATGCCCCCGGTCAAGGATCCAATCAGCTGCCCCTCTCGCACTGCGGCGAGGTCTGGCGTCCGTTGCAGGGTATGGGTGATCCGAAGTAAGTAGGCGCTTCCTGGCAATGCGCTCAGCGTTTGGAATGGTGTCCCAAAGATGGAAGAGATTTAAAAAGCCCTCCGGTGGGCGGTGGGCGGGCCAGCAGGGAGAGCGGACCGGAAGTTGTTAACGGTCTCGCAGGGACTCCTGGGTAATGGAGTCCCTGCAACGCTCGCAGCCCTGCAGCCCTCAGCCAAAGTCAGATAATGCCCCCGGTCAAGGATCCAATCAGCTGCCCCTCTCGCACTGCGGCGAAGCGGCTCCCGCGGAGCGGGTGCGGCGAGGTCTGGCGTCCGTTGCAGGGTATGGGTGATCCGAAGTAAGTAGGCGCTTCCTGGCAATGCGCTCAGCGTTTGGAATGGTGTCCCAAAGATGGAAGAGCTGGAAGGGATTTAAAAAGCCCTCCGGTGGGCGGTGGGCGGGCCAGCAGGGAGAGCGGACCGGAAGTTGTTGACGGTCTCGCAGGGACTCCTGGGTAATGGAGTCCCTGCAACGCTCGCAGCCCTGCAGCCCTCAGCCAAAGTCAGATAATGCCCCCGGTCAAGGATCCAATCAGCTGCCCCTCTCGCACTGCGGCGAGGTCTGGCGTCCGTTGCAGGGTATGGGTGATCCGAAGTAAGTAGGCGCTTCCTGGCAATGCGCTCAGCGTTTGGAATGGTGTCCTAAAGATGGAAGAGCTGGAAGGGATTTAAAAAGCCCTCCGGTGGGCGGTGGGCGGGCCAGCTGGGAGAGCGGACCGGAAGTTGTTAACGGTCTCGCAGGGACTCCTGGGTAATGGAGTCCCTGCAACGCTCGCAGCCCTGCAGCCCTCAGCCAAAGTCAGATAATGCCCCCGGTCAAGGATCCAATCAGCTGCCCCTCTCGCACTGCGGCAAAGCGGCACCCGCGGAGCGGGTGCGGCGAGGTCTGGCGTCCGTTGCAGGGTATGGGTGACCCGAAGTAAGTAGGCGCTTCCTGGCAATGCGCTCAGCGTTTGGAATGGTGTCCCAAAGATGGAAGAGCTGGAAGGGATTTAAAAAGCCCTCCGGTGGGCGGTGGGCGGGCCAGCAGGGAGAGCGGACCGGAAGTTGTTAACGGTCTCGCAGGGACTCCTGGGTAATGGAGTCCCTGCAACGCTCGCAGCCCTGCAGCCCTCAGCCAAAGTCAGATAATGCCCCCGGTCAAGGATCCAATCAGCTGCCCCTCTCGCACTGCGGCGAGGTCTGGCGTCCGTTGCAGGGTATGGGTGATCCGAAGTAAGTAGGCGCTTCCTGGCAATGCGCTCAGCGTTTGGAATGGTGTCCCAAAGATGGAAGAGCTGGAAGGGATTTAAAAAGCCCACCGGTGGGCGGTGGGCGGGCCAGCAGGGAGAGCGGACCGGAAGTTGTTAACGGTCTCGCAGGGACTCCTGGGTAATGGAGTCCCTGCAACGCTCGCAGCCCTGCAGCCCTCAGCCAAAGTCAGATAATGCCCCCGGTCAAGGATCCAATCAGCTGCCCCTCTCGCACTGCGGCGAGGTCTGGCGTCCGTTGCAGGGTATGGGTGATCCGAAGTAAGTAGGCGCTTCCTGGCAATGCGCTCAGCGTTTGGAATGGTGTCCCCAACACTGCTGAGCGGAGAGTTCATTCCCATCTTGTGTCTTGTCCATAAATGTAGGTGTCCTGACAACAAATAGACCGCCTCTCCCATACTCACCCAGATCAATGCTTTGTATTTTGGACAGCACCCATATTAATAGTAATAATAGCTGCCCTTCCCTATCATCCACTACAAGTCTCCTCCCTTCGCCCTCAGAGAACGTTTAAGACCATTTTGGTAGTTTACAGAGTGTGGTTTCGACTGCTGAGAAACCCAACTTTCAACATGCTATTGCAATAAATAGTAACTGAAATAAGAACAATTTTAATTTCCAGAAGACAGTCTGTTATCTACCTGAAATCTGAAATCAATCTTGTCTTCCCTGCTTGTCCAAATTATGTGATCCTAGGCACATCGTTTATTTTACAGAGCCTTCTATTTCTTTATTATCACATATGAGCACACTTTTGAAGTCAGGATGTGCGCTGTACAAGCACCTCTTATATTTGATGTAATAGACTCTAATGTTGCTCCATCCATAATATGAATTTAGACCACGTTTAGGGATTACATGATTTCTGACTTGCCTCTTAGTTTACTATTAGCATTGTCATTGGTGGGGGGGCGAGCCATTAATTTTTCTAACAACTAATACTTTTAATAAATGTCTGCCTAAGCAGTGTTATAATCTGTTGTACAAAGCTAAACGCGTCTGCATTTTAGAGAAAAACCTTTTTTGAATTTTGAAGAGATTGCATCATATTTTTCATTATGTTTGTCGGAAAAGATCCATACCACAAGTTTCATGGATTAGGCCGAGCACATACTCTAAGTGACAAGCCAGGCCCATGTCTTATCTCTGACATGGCTAGCCCTATTAATTTACAAGTGTGCTCTCCTCTATTTGTGCAAACACAAGGAGATGATGGACGGAGTGCTGAACATTGCAAACACTCACCATCAGTCACAGATCTGGGTTGAATCCATCATCGTTCTTTAGCTCACTTTGCCACCTCAGTTCAGACACAGCTATATGCAAATCAGTTTTGACCCTGTGCCTCATGGGAATAGTCTAGACCCAACTGCCAAGCTATGTCTTCCCTGGACCGGAAACAAGCATCCTGGGACCGGTTTGTGGCTAACAGCCGTCATTATCCAGGCAAGGTTGAATCCAGTGGCAAAGTGAGCAAGGGACCCACGCCTGGGCATAGCCTGCCAAATTAGGGCGAACAAAGCAAACACAAGGAAATGATGGACGGGGTGCTGAACATTGCAAACACTCACCCCCAGTCACAGATCTAAAGAACGATGATGGATTCAACCCAGATCTGTGACCGGGTGTGAGTGTCTGAAAAGTGTCAGCACTCCGTCCATCATTTCCCAGGATGCTTGTTTCCAGTTCAGGGAAGACCTGGCTTGGCAGTTCGGGCTTTGGCTATTTGATTGTCAGCGGCACCGTGGCTACCAGAAGGGGTTGTACTTACCTCGGGCAGACCAGAACCCTCAAGAACCAAAGTCGAGACACTCTCCAACACGCCAGAGCCAGTAAGAACATCACGAGTCTTGACAGATTGCAACGCCCATCAACCTGTTTTGATCCTGATGTAATGGATCTTCTTCAAATCTCACCTCTGGAAGGGCCAGTAGAAGCAACACAGGTATTAGTACAGACTGTACAACAACAAGCCCAAGATTTACTACTGTTACATGAGCAAAATATAGCCTTACGTAAAGTGTTGGCTGCTAAGACGTCTGATGTACCCACAGTCTCTTCTACGACTCCTCGTTATTCCGGAAATCCCAATAAGTTGAAAGAATTTCTGGACTCGTTAACAGTATTTTTTACCTTCCACCCAGCCCGGTTTTCATTGGATAGAACTAAGGTTGGGTATCTGATCAGTGCCTCGTCTGGTCCTGCGTTGGCATGGGCGACTACTTTGGTAGCCTCGGATGATCCTTGGTTATTAAATCACATGTCCTTTTTTGCTGCCTTTAAACAAATGTTCCAAAGACCCAGCTTGGAAACCTCAGAAGAAGAAGCTCTGTGTGATATTCAACAGGGGATCCAGGGAATGTATGACGTTACAACGCATACATTCACAACTCATGCCATCACAAAGCAACTTTTACAACGCAAAATCCATTACAACGCATGCCATTACAACGCAGATGCTATTACAACGCATGCCATTACAACGTAAGTATAGGTAAGTATTTAATGTTATTAATATTAATTTAATTTTAATTAAATTACAAACATTGTTTATTAATTTATTTAAATTAATTTTTATTTGTATTTAATATATTTTATTTTACTATTCTAACTCCAGGGGGGTGTAATAGTAGGGTAAGTGTTGGATAGTGTAGGGGTTAAAATTACTATTCTAACTCCAGGGGGGTGTAATAGTAGGGTAAGTGTTGGATAGTGTAGGGGTTAAAATTACTATTCTAACTCCAGGGGGTTTAATTTAAATAAATTACATTAAAATTAGATTTATTTAACATATTAAAAATTATTAAAGTAAATTAAATTATAATTAAAAAATATTAAATGTAAATAAAATATTATAATTATTTTAAATAAATTGATTTTTTTTTAAATTAATTAAAAATAAAAATATTTAAATATTTAAAATAATTAAATTAATTTTATTAAATTAAAAGATTAATATTTAAATTAAATACTTACCCATACTTACGTTGTAAAGGCATGCATTATAATAGCATCTGCGTTGTAATGGCATGCATTGTAATAGCATGCATTGTAATGGATCTTGCGTTGTAAAAGTTTCATTGTAATGGTAGTGCGTTGGGAAGTTGCGTTGTGATGGTTGTGTCCCGATCCAGGATGTCCTACAATACATCAAGCACTTTAGACAACTAGCTGCAGAAACCACTTGGGTGGAGAGAACATTAGTCACTCTTTTTCGCAGAGGTGTACAAGAAGACATCAATGATGAGTTAATGCATTCTCCCAGTGCCCAAGACATGATTGAACGAATGGATCTTGCACTGTCCGCTGAACATCGTCTCAATGAACGTCGATAGGAAAGCCGAAAATCAGGTGTCCATCCACATACAGGAAAGACAAGACCAAGTGCTCGTAGAACAGGCATTCCTGTATCCGAGACACTTGCTTCAACAGGAGAAGAACCAGTGCAAATAAGCCTGACCAGAGAACCGCTGTGCGAGGCCGAACGAGAACACAGTAGAAGACTAGTACTGTGTCTATATTGTGATGCTTCTGATCATATGATTTGCAATTGTCCAACCCATCCACCGAGACAGTCGGAAACCGCCAGATCCCGTCCTCTGTAAGAAGGGAGAGGACAGGATAGTCTGCCATACATTCAATCTGCATATCAAAATAGACCTTGAGTTCTCTTTTTCTTCTACCAATGTTCCTGCGGTTGCCTGATGGCACTAAAGAAAGCATATTGGCACTGTTAGAATGTGGAGCAGCGGTATTTATTTGGATAAAAAATGGGCTACAGAGAGACAAATATGCTGTATTCCGAAGGCGACTCCAGAACAAGTACCAACAGTAGACAGCACTCCTCTTGTTTCCGGACCGGTCAAAGAAATGACACCATCACTAAAATTGACTTTTGGAAGACACCAAGAGTATTTATCCTTTGACCTGATAGCCTCACCTAATCATATCATGATTTTAGGAATACCCTGGCTGATCAAACACAATCCTTACATCAACTGCGAGACTAGGACTCTTTCCTTATCATCAAATTTTTGCCAACAAATCTGTTATCCCACTCGGGAATACTGGTCCCCAAAAGGGATGCCTATAGTAAAACAAGAAGCATGTATCTCTGTTACCACAGTCCGAGGTGTTCCTATTCACCACCAAAGCTATGTGGATGTGTTTCAGAAACCGAAGGACTTGAAACTGCCCCCTCATAGGGAGTTTGATTGTGCCATTCCTCTAGAGCCAATAGCGATAGTAGCTTTCGGAAGAGTGTACTCTCTTACTGGGCCCAAGAAGGAAACCCTTAGACAATATCTTGAAGAAAACCTCAGTCCTCATCACCTGCTGGGGGCACCTCTCTTCTTCGTACCAAAGAAGACAAAGGACATTCGGCCTTGCGTAGACTTCAGAAGTCTGAACAAGATCACAATCAAGGATCGTTATCCTTTACCCTTGATTAAAGATATCTTGGAGGCTGTTAGAGGAGAACAAGTCTTTACCAAGCTGGACCTTAGGGGTGCCTACCATCTCCTTTGAGTCAAAGAAGGAGATGAGTGGAATACCGCTTTCAGAACACCCTTGGGTCATTTGGAATATCGAGTTATGACCTTTGGACTAACCAATGCTCCATCTATTTTTCAACAATTCATGGATAATGGGTTCTCCAACCTCGTAAATCAAATCGTTGTAATATATCTAGATGACATTTTGGTCTATTCAGTTGCTCCCGAGTTACATTTTACACATGTTGCTCAAGTCCTAGAAACACTACGTCAGAACAATATCTCCTGTAAGCCCGAAAAGTGTGAGTTTGATAAGTCTGAAGTTAAATATTTAGGTTTTGCCATGGATTTCCTAAAGGTAAAAGCTATTCTACAATGGCCTTCGCCTCCAATGATCAAAGAAAGTGAATGCTTCTTAGGTTTGACAAACCTTTATCACCAATTCATCGATAATTTTTCCCACCTTATTAGTTACATCTCTCAAACCATAAAGAAAGAAAATCTCCGGCAAGGTTTCAAATGGACCGAAGCTGCTGAGAAAGCCTTTCATTCATTGAAACAGGTGTTTACTCAAGCTCCTGTCATCTAGATACAACAAGAAAGTTTGTTGTAGAAACAGATGTGTCAGACAGAGCAATAGGTGCTGTGCTTCTACAACAACAAGATGACAACAGACTGGAACATCCAGTCTTCTACTTGTCTCATGTCCTGTCAGACTCTGAGAGGAACTACTCTATTCCGGAGTGGGCGCTAATGGCCATGCAGTTAGCCTGTTGTGAATGGAGACAATTCTTAATGGGTACCAAGGAATCATTTGAAATCGGAACGGATCACGGGAATCTACAATGCCTTCGCAGCCTCCAGTTTCAAAACAGCCAACAGGCGCGGTGGGCTTATTTTTTAGCTAATACAATTTACCTACATACCCGGGACTGGCAGACGCCTTGTCCTGTCATTATCTGGAAAGCCCAACACTACCACTGTAGTGTAGTTCCTATATTCCCAATAGGCTCTGCGCATTGGAATAATATATTCAGTAGTGTAGACGTAGGACTGAGGTTACCTAGGTCTTTACTTACTATATTAGACTTAAGTTTTTTTGTGCCAGCTAGCTCAGAGTTCACTAGAAACTTTCTCGAATAGGCGAGGAGGAGTTTAACCTCCCTGGATAGACAAGAAGGGATTTAGTTTCTGACAACCATAAAACATGACAACTTTGCTCTCCCTGAATAGGAGAATATCTCTAGAGTCGTGGGAAAACAAAAGGCAGTTATTTCACTCAGTCAATAAGTGCGTACTTAGTTTCACCAGATTGCAGAGAAAAAGAGAGACGGGCGTTTTCAATAAAAGGTGTTATTTATTGAGCAGTCTCTTTCCTCATACAAGAGAAATGAATTGCTACAATTGCAATACTTATAGTTAAGTAAAGTGCATACAGTAAAAGCAGGATTATGAAATAATACTGTTAAAGCATTGATATGGTTTCTTAGCCATATGATACTTTAAAATGGATAAAATAGATACATACATATATACATTGACTAATCGTACTCAACTGGTGCTTCTAACTACGCCTACCCCGGTGTACCTGACCTAAGCCTAATACATGGGAGGGAGGGAGTAAGTAGCAGTTTAAGTTAAGTTTGGTTTGCCAAGAATCTGATTCAAGAATTCTCTGTAAGGGTTTAGTCAGTTCAGTACCTGGGTAATAGAAGGCAGGAGGGCTGGTATCTCTCTCTCAGGACTCGGTATCCCAGTCACCCGTAAGGGTAAGCTGGAAACGCCGGAGGCTGGATTTCTCGGCAAGAGAAAAGACAGCGTCTTTCTCAGCGCGTCAAAAGGGAGGGGCAGCGCCCGTGGGCTCTCGCATCAGCTGGGCTCTCGGGCAAGTAGTCGCTGCTCCAGATTCACCACCACCATGTCTTTGCTTAAGGCAGCGTTGGTATATTTATACCTGAAAGGTGCCGGGGTTGACGTAAGGATGGACATAAGACGTCAATAAAGATGTCACTAAGAACTGGTCGTTCTTACAGTGCTTTACAGGAGTTCTCGGACGAAATCAAAACAATAGCAGGCGGGGATTTCCCAGGTTTGCTGGAGGCTTGGATTTGTTTAAGAACTCGGTGTGCTTTCTAGGGGGCTGGAGGAATAGGCTTGCTTAATGTGACAGCATGCGCTATGACCGAATTATGAAAAGGGTTTCTGTGCCGTTGCAGGGATATTATTGATTTATAACCGGACAAGGGCAAAGAATAGGATATTGATTCAGGTACCTAGATAAAACACACTACACCCACTCCACGAATTCATGTCCATAATTACTAACCTAAGCAATAGTAAACATATCTAACGGTGCATGTGTATACCGATCCACCCCAAAATACATTATTTTGCATCTGAAATGGTATATGCGAAATACACGAAAATGAGTATAGGTACTGTATGCTTTCAAGCAGTGTAATCATTAAAAAAGATGCACATATATATCAGCATGAATGATTTGCGAAAATTTACATATGAAATGGCTCTTAATACAGAAAAAAAGTTGCGAGACCATTCCATCACATATAACTACAGTTTCTTGTAAATATGCTAGAGGTTGAGTTCAATATATTGTCTCTAGAGTTCCTAATAATAGAAGCTCTGTTCTCTAAGAATAGTTCTACTTTAAGCAGAGGATGAGTGCCAAAAAAAAAGGTAAATATTTTGGAACGGGGAAAAATAGTTTCGTTTTCAAGGGAAGAAGTCAAAACAGTTCCAAATTTTTCAGAAGCTTTTGTTTTTCAAAGCTGAAGGCCAAATTCAGAGTTCAGGGAACGCTGAGTGCTCATTTGCTTAAAAGTTTATTCTTTCTGTTCGGGCGAGAACATCATTTCAGACAGACTTTCAAAAAAGCAGTTTACCGCTTCAGGTGAAAGTTCGACCAAGTTGGAAAATGTCGCTACCATGCAGTCTTGAGCATGATTGCTTACAACGATGTTTTGATCAGCATTGCTTACAGAAGGTCGTACCTGGTTGATGCTGCTCTCATCTTGTACTTCACTACCCTTTAATCGCAGTGGTGAAGTCTCAACGAATGCCGTCATCAGGATGGGTAACCGCTGGGGACAACACGATGCATGAGCCTTTACTGGACTGAGCAAAGTATCTGTATCCAATGGTACTTCTGATTGTAGTGTAAGACAGATGTCTAACACGCATGCTTCTCCGCACAGCATACATCTTAACACAGGTAAGATACAATTCTGCCAGATGGGTCTGAATGAAAGAAACCAGGTCATATTCAGATCTCTTAGCCGGGCTAATCCAAGGACTTTAGTTATGCGGTCCCAATAGCGTATAGCTAGGATCGTTTCTTCCATTGTTGCTGGAGTCTTGTCTGCGTTTTGGCTTGCCATAACGAAGCAGGAGAATCAAAAATAAAATGCCTGCTACGAGTCCTAACAGGAGGGGAAGGCCACCAAAGATCGAATGGACAAAATTAGGAAATATGCCCAGGACTGCTTTAAAAGGTGTCAACAGTCCCGAAAAAATTGACTTAAATACACTCACTATACCATTCGTATCAGAAATGTTTAAGATTTCGTTTAGCCTTTCTGCGAAGTGTAGGGGGCAATTTGTTGATAATAATGCATGTATCTCTGTCGTTGTCCTTGCAACTTGGAGATCATACGTTTCTTTCGATGACGTCAAGTGCACTGGCCTCTGTAGAAGCACAGTCTTCATTCTGCTTAAAGTATCAATTCGAATAGAAGAGATTTTCAGACTTGGGCAAATTTTTCCCTCCCTGTCTGGAGTGTCGTTTGGAAACAATACTCGCTCACAGCAAGTGACCATGGAACCTACGCTTACTAGATAAGCTTTTCCTGGCACCAGGCCACAACATCTGTGGTCCACAATTAGAACATAGCTCCCGTTAGAAAGCCGTCTAAAGAATGGCTCTATTCGAGTTGCAGGTGTGCCAAGCTGGTGACATGAAAGGTTATTTGAAGTCCCCTCACAAGCCCCATGCAAATTTATGCCCTGACACAGAAGTATACCACTTAGTGATTTTTCACAATTATTACCACTAAGAAATATATTCTGCCCTTTTTCACTATAACATGTGTGTGTGTAAGGTAATTCCCATGTTGACTTAATGTATCCTTTACCCAACCTTTCATACTGGCCTGCCTGTATATACCGTTGGCAGTATCGAAATTGGAAAGTCGTTATCGGAATAGTTATTATCCCATGTATTATCCATTCAATGACAGGTCGTTCTGACATTGTCAATGGTAATCTCTCAAGTTTTTCAATGCTCAGAATTGTATATTCTGCTCCCTTTTGTGCCAAGCTGATTTGTATATCAGTAAGGTTAAAGATAGAGAATAATGACGTTGTGTTGATTAAACGCCAAGGCACGTAGCCTGAACGCAGATTTTGTAACGTCCAGCCAAGCTGTACAATAGAACGCAATTGGGACTGACCATGTTGTAACATTAGCATGTCCTGTTCTATTATATCGATTGCAGATGATACAATCCTGTCTAGTGAATATATTCTGGAAGAGAGAGTCATTAACCCATTGTCCACAACAGAAAGTGATTTCTCCAAATTAATACGGTCAATTTCCCGTATTTTCTCTGCTGTTTTAATTTGAGTTACTTTCCAAGCTTCGTTGTAAGCTGCATATATAGAGGCCGCTTTGAAACATTTCTGATGCTGTTTGCGTGGTCCCATAATGAAATCACGCAAGTCAGCACCTTCTTTAAGTCAAGTTAAGTGTTGCTTAATTTCTGCCAGTGTGGATGTATGTAGCCATTCGAGGCAGAGTTTTCCTACACTGTATGTTGTTACAATCCCTGGATGTTGTCTCTGGGAGTATCTAGAGTCTGGCCTGGTCAATTTGAACCCCTGTATTTTGTTCAGGAATCTATCTTGACAGTTATTTGTGTCTGTGGGCCAGAGCAACCATTTTTTCCAATCAGGATGTGTTCTGTTTTGGTTTAAAATATGGGATACGTCTATCTCAACATCTGTAGTGCTATTACTGTCAGGTGTTGGCTTTGGAATAGACGGTTTGTTTAAGTCTTAAATTTTGGCTAGGCCAAGACAGGTTGTCTGTTGAATTGTCTCATTCAAGAATATAATTTGTTCTGGGATCATGCAGGCTCTGAATAATGATTCTATACCTCGGACTTGCCAGTCTTTAGTACCCCAGATGGTTTTTGTTTCAATGTTTTTGTTCCAAAAATCAAAACCAAATGTATTCATTTTATCATAAAACGATTCTGAATAGATTCATTTTGTATTTGTTAGCATGGTTTTCATTCCTGTCTTATTTAACAGTTTTTTTATTTCTAATCAAAGAGAGAGGATCACTTGTCCTGCATAACGTGGGGTATGCGGGAAGGTTCGTACTAGTCCCAATAAAAAACCCTCATACACGTGTTGGAATTTTCGATGTATTAGCGGTGTATCTTGATTCTCCGCTGTCCCTCACACGTGTTAGCACAATCATTGGGTTAGTGGTTTGTGCGACCTCCAACCAGGAGGTATTACCCTTGTTAGAGCAGTAGTGATCAGAAATCGTGCAGTGAAGTTGTGATTAATAAAATAGCTCTCTATACCAGACAATTAATTTTAATGATCTGATATATCTGAGGCCAATATTAAAATTCAAAGAGTGACTTGGAGTGATTATGACTCTTTCACAAAGTGTTGCGTGGGTTTGGTCGACATGTTTCAGCCCATCAGTTGCCAGTAAGTCAGTGGGGCTTTCATCAGGACCACGGTGCTCAGGTGAATAGAGACCTCTCACGTCTCTATATAAAGTAGAAAGATTCAAAAGAACATGTCTCTGTGTTGTTCTTTCCAAGGTCAAAAATGTACCTATAAAATAAAATAACAGATTCAACATGGGGAAGGTTTAGGGAATTAAAACTAGTAAACTGGTGTGAAATACCAGGAACTTATAGTTAGCCTTGTTGCTAAATTGATCGAAGTATTAATACTTCTAACTGACCACCTTAGTTCTCAAAAAGGGTCAACTCACACAGTACTGACAGAATTAAGTATAATAAAGGGATCGTTAGTATTGGGCTGGTATGGGTGTTTTTTACGTTGTTAACGTTTTTATGGACACATGTATTGGGAAAGATGGGACAGTTATTGACTTATCCCTACCGTGTATATAAAACGCAAGGACCTCTAGACAAAACCCACCAAAATTTAATAGAATTTCATAGTGCAGGTCTCTGTTCGAGGAGAGCGTATTAATCGTTATTACTCAAATGATGCAGTCGGTAGCTCATTATTGTCGGTTTGGTGTGTATCTAGTTTAGGACAGTTTGTGAGTAATTCCCACAGTGCTCGTGTAACTTAAATGCAAGTCCTAGACGTTTAGACAATTACACGTTCAAGCAAATAGTTTCCATTCATATGCACATTCTCACACTGGGGCGTACCTTGTCACGTGGTCGTAATAGACCTCAACAGGATCCAGCCAGGTCAGGGGGTGCACTAGGATAACAAGTAGTAAATTGGTCACTGGTTAACGACAGACAAACAAACAGGGAAGATACGTTACAGTTTGCGCCCTTCTCCCGCTACCTCTGTCACTCCGTCTTGCCGCTTGTGCTGACTCTGCTGGTTCTGGACCCGGAACTCGAGAAGTGGTTCCTGTGGCTAGTTTAAGTTCGTTTCAGAGGTATAGAAACAGAGGGAAGACACCGATTTAGACCGTAGTCTGTCTTCTGTTGTTAGTTACAATGTTTTCAAATTAAATTAATCTTTTCCCAAAAATATGAACTAGCGAACAGTGTTACAATTATAAGGAGTTACAGGTGTGGTTGATGCCAAGGGTTCAAAGAAGCTATCGTATTCAAGGCGAATGGAGATCGAAAGTCGAACGTGAAGAATAGACTTTCTGGGGTTCTGTGTCAAGCACAATATCATGTCCTTTTGGTAAAGAGACTTTCATCTATATACAGTACCCCAGGATATATTATCGTTCAATCCATGCTGATCTGTACCAAGCCTATGGACCCATCGCTGTTCCTTTTCAAAAAGAATTTTCTCCGCATTTTGATCTTTGATTGACAGAGTCTCAAGAACGACCCACTGGAGGTCATTTATTGTGTGCTGTGCCTCCAAATAATGAATTGACATTTTTGTTGTCATTTTCTTAAGTTTGACATTGCTCCGATGCTCACACACTGTCACCTGACCAAAGTCACCAAAGAGATCCAGCTCCTACCAAACTTCAAATGGAGACTAACTCAACACACGAATTGCAACACAAGCCATGTTGTTTATATGATCAGTTGTCCCTGTAATAAACGTTATATAGGGATGACCTGCGGAAAAATAAAACAACGTCTGTGTGAGCATCGGAGCAATGTCAAACTTAAGAAAATGACAACAAAAATGTCAATTCATTATTTGGAGGCACAGCACACAATAAATGACCTCCAGTGGGTCGTTCTTGAGACTCTGTCAATCAAAGATCAAAATGCGGAGAAAATTCTTTTTGAAAAGGAACAGCGATGGGTCCATAGGCTTGGTACAGATCAGCATGGATTGAACGATAATATATCCTGGGGTACTGTATATAGATGAAAGTCTCTTTCTATTCTTCACGTTCGACTTTCGATCTCCATTCGCCTTGAATACGATAGCTTCTTTGAACCCTTGGCATCAACCACACCTGTAACTCCTTATAATTGTAACACTGTTCGCTAGTTCATATTTTTGGGAAAAGATTAATTTAATTTTAAAACATTGTAACTAACAACAGAAGACAGACTACGGTCTAAATCGGTGTCTTCCCTCTGTTTCTATACCTCTGAAACGAACTTAAACTAGCCACAGGAACCACTTCTCGAGTTCCGGGTCCAGAACCAGCAGAGTCAGCACAAGCGGCAAGACGGAGTGACAGAGGTAGCGGGAGAAGGGTGCAAACTGTAACGTATCTTCCCTGTTTGTTTGTCTGTCGTTAACCAGTGACCAATTCACTACTTGTTATCCTAGTGCACCCCCTGACCTGGCTGGATCCCGTTGAGGTCTATTACGACCACGTGACAAGGTACGCCCCAGTGTGAGAATGTGCATATGAATGGAAACTATTTGCTTGAACGTGTAATTGTCTAAACGTCTAGGACTTGCATTTAAGTTACACGAGCACTGTGGGAATTACTCACAAACTGTCCTAAACTAGATAAACACCAAACCGACAATAATGAGCTACCGACTGCATCATTTGAGTAATAACGATTAATACGCTCTCCTCGAACAGAGACCTGCACTATGAAATTCTATTGAATTTTGGTGGGTTTTGTCTAGAGGTCCTTGCGTTTTATATACACGGTAGGGATAAGTCAATAACTGTCCCATCTTTCCCAATACATGTGTCCATAAAAACGTTAACAACGTAAAAAACACCCATACCAGCCCAATACTAACGATCCCTTTATTATACTTAATTCTGTCAGTACTGTGTGAGTTGACCCTTTTTGAGAACTAAGGTGGTCAGTTAGAAGTATTAATACTTCGATCAATTTAGCAACAAGGCTAACTATAAGTTCCTGGTATTTCACACCAGTTTACTAGTTTTAATTCCCTAAACCTTCCCCATATTGAGTCTGTTATTTTATTTTATAGGTACATTTTTGACCTTGGAAAGAACAACACAGAGACATGTTCTTTTGAATCTTTCTACTTTATATAGAGACGTGAGAGGTCTCTATTCACCTGAGCACCGTGGTCCTGATGAAAGCCCCACTGACTTACTGGCAACTGATGGGCTGAAACATGTCGACCAAACCCACGCAACACTTTGTGAAAGAGTCATAATCACTCCAATTCACTCTTTGAATTTTAATATTGGCCTCAGATATATCAGAATCATTAAAATTAATTGTCTGGTATAGAGAGCTATTTTATTAATCACAACTTCACTGCACGATTTCTGATCACTACTGCTCTAACAAGGGTAATACCTCCTGGTTGGAGGTCGCACAAACCACTAACCCAATGATTGTGCTAACACGTGTGAGGGACAGCGGAGAATCAAGATACACCGCTAATACATCGAAAATTCCAACACGTGTATGAGGGTTTTTTATTGGGACTAGTACGAACCTTCCCGCATACCCCACGTTATGCAGGACAAGTGATCCTCTCTCTTTGATTAGAAATATTATTAACATAGGAAACTGACTGGATCACGTTTTCCTACCTTCCCTCATTGATTTTGAATGCTAGCAGCGCACAGCTGTGGGAAATATTGGTTGCGCATGATAATACACCCTACTTACAAGCAAGGACATTAACATGGCAGACAACCTCGGATTGAGTTATTCAACAGCAGAAATCGATGAAATACTCGCTCGACCACCACTGCTATTGGAGAGGGACCTCTCACAGACACTGGCGAATAATAAAGAATGGGATGAACTTTCAGAGCTCAAGAAGGAACAAGTAAGAACTGCAGTACACGGCATAATTATGACGGAATATCTAAGGGTGAACGCAGCACCGAAAGGCTTGTGGGTAACCAATGCCCCTCGCATTTTTCTTAAAGACCTAGCGTTTCGCAAAGATTGGTCAGCAATCTCCTGGAAATGTACTAGGGATTACCTAGTATTAATTATAAAAACAGCCACCAAAATCACGGACGAATTAACCATTAAGATCAAAATCATCGAGACTAAACTAAATAATATGGTCCATGTGACGGTCTATAAACAACGACTGGAAGAAATCAATAAGGAAATGAGTGATTCCCAAGAATTTCTGACACAACAGAAATTACAAAAACTGGCAAAAGAACTTACGAAATTCTCTTTGGAGAAAATCCACCCCTACAGTCATAAAGATTTCAACCAAAAAGACAATACGTCCAATGAGGGATCGATAAGTGGTTCTTCGACTGATGGCTCTGATTGGAGTGGAGATGACTTCACTAACAATCAAAGAGGAAGGAATCGAAACAGACGAGGAAACCGCCGCGGCCGTAACTATTGGCGGGCACCAAATTACCAGATGAATCCCCCGATGTTTCCATTTCCAAACTTTAACCCACATTTCCAAGGTTGGGTAGACCCTTACTTTCATGGTCCCCCACAGATGAACCATCAAATACAACAATCAATGGGAAACAATTACCAACAAGGACCACAGCCTTTTTTAGGGAGAGGCCAGAACAGTCGAGGCCCAAAACAAAGAGGAGTGACTTGGCAAGATCAAGGACGCCAACCACAAACCAGGAGTGTGACCAGAGGCAAGACGGGAACAAACACAACTCCCTCGTCGTAAACTTGACGGGCAGAATATTGACCAAAGACCAAGAAGAAGTTCTTAACAAAGGCCTCGGTTATGTCCCTACACCGAATCTAGACACTTTCAGGATGAAATGTGAGGTCGCAGAATTTTGCAGAAAACTAAAACTTAAAGCTTTCTTTGCCAACCAACCCTCACAAACGACGGATGGAGACACTTCTCTACGAAAAAAGTCCTCCTTCTGCCCAATGAATTCCCAAGTACCGATCGAGATACTAACGTTTGAGAATGCCATCATGAAAGAAATAGATGGTCTAAAAGACAATACCAGCAAACCATTTCAGAATCTCTCGAGATTGGAAAGGGCAGCACTGAATGAGCTGAAGAATGACGAAAGTATTGTCATCAAACAGGCGGACAAGGGTGGAGGAGTAGTCATCCTCACCCGAGATGGCTATAACCAACAATGCCTAGACCTCCTTTCTGACCAGAAATTTTACAAAGAAATACATTTAGATCCAACACCCAGACTACAAAGGATAATTTCTTTGATGGTTAATGAAGCAGAGACAAATAATTGGATCTCAAAGAAAGAGGCGGAATTTTTAGAGACATCAAACCCACGAATACCATATTTTTATTCGTTACCAAAGATACACAAACCACGTACACCACCCCCTGGAAGACCGATTGTGTCTGGTATAGGTTCCGTGTTAGAACCCTTGTCACAATTTGCGGACCAGTATCTGAAACCACTTGTCCAGAAAACTCCGACATATTTACAAGACACAAGAGACTTATTGAATCTCTTGAAAGACTTCAACTATTGTGAAGATGAAATGATTCTAGTAGGACTCGACGTAGAGAGTCTCTACACTAGTCTGCCCCAAGAAAAGACACTGGAGACTTTAGAGACCATAATCTACAACATCAACTGGGACCATAAAACACCCAAGCACTTCGTTTTGGCATGCTGTAGGCTTGCCCTCACTGAGAATTTTTTCAAATATAACGACAAAATGTTCAGGCAATGCCATGGAACTTCCATGGGAAGCACGTTTGCATCGAGCGTGGCGGGATTGTACGTGAGTGTCTTCGAAGAGAATTACATCAATAACCCCATCAATCCCTACCATGAACAGATTTTGTTTTGGCGTCGATATATTGACGACGTCATTTTAATTTGGAAAGGTGACCAGCAAAGTCTTATCAATTTTCACATCTGGATCAACACCTGTGATGAGTGCCTGAAGTTCACCTATACTGCAAACAAAAGAGAATTGGACTTCTTGGACATTACCATCTACGCAGAAGGACAAACACTACACACAAAGACGTACTATAAACCGACGTCCAAGAACAGCTTACTTTCGTTCCATAGCTACCACCCGAGACCATTAAGAGAGAATCTGCCTTACAGTCAGTTCCTCAGGCTGCGAAGGAACTGCAGTAAACTAACAGAATTCAAACAGCAAGCGGACGAACTCGGTGATAAATTGGTGGATAGACACTATCCTAAAAGAATTGTCGAAAAATGTAAAAAAAGAGCCCGGAACCAACAAAGAGACTGTCTTCTTGAAACTAACCCACGAGAGCAAAATCCAGATATTACCACCTGTGTCACGACTTATGGCCCGGCGAGTAACAGACTAAAAAAGATCGTGAATAAGAACTGGAGGATTATAACATCAGCCAATATTCAGTGGCCCAAGCCTAGATTCGCGAACAAACGCACACGCAACCTAAAAGATATACTGGTTCATACCAGACCTCCTCCTAAGAAACAATTGGCCATCACTAATTCTCCTTGGGATAATAGTCCAGTGACTGGACATTACCCGTGTGGAACATGTTCAGTCTGTCACCTGACCAAAGTCACCAAAGAGATCCAGCTCCTACCAAACTTCAAATGGAGACTAACTCAACACACAAATTGCAACACAAACCATGTTGTTTATATGATCAGTTGTCCCTGTAATAAACGTTATATAGGGATGACCTGCAGAAAAATAAAACAACGTCTGTGTGAGCATCGGAGCAATGTCAAACTTAAGAAAATGACAACAAAAATTTCAATTCAATATTTGGAGGCACAGCACACAATAAATGACCTCCAGTGGGTCGTTCTTGAGACTCTGTTAATCAAAGATCAAAATGCGGAGAAAATTATTTTTGAAAAGGAACAGCGATGGGTCCATAGGCTTGGTACAGATCAGCATGGATTGAACGATAATATATCCTGGGGTACTGTATATAGATGAAAGTCTCTTTACCAAAAGGACATGATATTGTGCTTGACACAGAACCCCAGAAAGTCTATTCTTCACGTTCGACTTTCGATCTCCATTCGCCTTGAATACGATAGCTTCTTTGAACCCTTGGCATCAACCACACCTGTAACTCCTTATAATTGTAACACTGTTCGCTAGTTCATATTTTTGGGAAAAGATTAATTTAATTTGAAAACATTGTAACTAACAACAGAAGACAGACTACGGTCTAAATCGGTGTCTTCCCTCTGTTTCTATACCTCTGAAACGAACTTAAACTAGCCACAGGAACCACTTCTCGAGTTCCGGGTCCAGAACCAGCAGAGTCAGCACAAGCGGCAAGACGGAGTGACAGAGGTAGCGGGAGAAGGGTGCAAACTGTAACGTATCTTCCCTGTTTGTTTGTCTGTCGTTAACCAGTGACCAATTCACTACTTGTTATCCTAGTGCACCCCCTGACCTGGCTGGATCCCGTTGAGGTCTATTACGACCACGTGACAAGGTACGCCCCAGTGTGAGAATGTGCATATGAATGGAAACTATTTGCTTGAACGTGTAATTGTCTAAACGTCTAGGACTTGCATTTAAGTTACACGAGCACTGTGGGAATTACTCACAAACTGTCCCAAACTAGATAAACACCAAACCGACAATAATGAGCTACCGACTGCATCCTTTGAGTAATAACGATTAATACGCTCTCCTCGAACAGAGACCTGCACTATGAAATTCTATTGAATTTTGGTGGGTTTTGTCTAGAGGTCCTTGCGTTTTATATACACGGTAGGGATAAGTCAATAACTGTCCCATCTTTCCCAATACATGTGTCCATAAAAAGGTTAACAACGTAAAAAACACCCATACCAGCCCAATACTAACGATCCCTTTATTATACTTAATTCTGTCAGTACTGTGTGAGTTGACCCTTTTTGAGAACTAAGGTGGTCAGTTAGAAGTATTAATACTTCGATCAATTTAGCAACAAGGCTAACTATAAGTTCCTGGTATTTCACACCAGTTTACTAGTTTTAATTCCCTAAACCTTCCCCATGTTGAGTCTGTTATTTTATTTTATAGGTAAATTTTTGACCTTGGAAAGAACAACACAGAGACATGTTCTTTTGAATCTTTCTACTTTATATAGAGACGTGAGAGGTCTCAATTCACCTGAGCACCGTGGTCCTGATGAAAGCCCCACTGACTTACTGGCAACTGATGGGCTGAAACATGTCGACCAAACCCACGCAACACTTTGTGAAAGAGTCATAATCACTCCAATTCACTCTTTGAATTTTAATATTGGCCTCAGATATATCAGAATCATTAATTGTCTGGTATAGAGAGCTATTTTATTAATCACAACTTCACTGCACGATTTCTGATCACTACTGCTCTAACAAGGGTAATACCTCCTGGTTGGAGGTTGCACAAGCCACTAACCCAATGATTGTGCTAACACGTGTGAGGGACAGCGGAGAATCAAGATACACCGCTAATACATCGAAAATTCCAACACGTGTATGAGGGTTTATTATTGGGACTAGTACGAACCTTCCCGCATACCCCACGTTATGCAGGACAAGTGATCCTCTCTCTTTGATTAGAAATATTATTAACATAGGAAACTGACTGGATCACGTTTTCCTACCTTCCCTCATTGATTTTGATTATTTAACAGTTTGAAATAAAATGTTTCTGCGTCACTTGTGTTGAACCCTGAGAAGTATGGAAATTTCTCATAGAATGTTTTCGAACTTCCTTTTGGTGGAGTTGCACAATGTTCCCATTGATTATAATCTAAAACATTTCTAGGCTGAGCAGATTTATGCAAATAATGGTTACCGTAGTGGTTGTAGCAGTACATCTGATCATAATTTGATGAACCCTGTAAATAATCATGTTCTGTAAATTTTGCTGACTTATAACTAAGTCTGACATCATATCATTAATACTTTCAAAGTCCCACTCATCAGAGAATGTACTCGGTTTTATAAAGTCACTTAATGAAACCTTAAATTGATGAGGATACTTCAAGAGTTCGACCGGGCCATATATATCGTAATCAGTTTTGTCCCATGCTACCCCACCGGGTAATGGATTGGCTGTGAAGTTCACTGAAGAAAGTTCTCTTTTTTCGATGTGTGAAGACTTTTGTGGCTTTAGGACCAAGTTGATTTTCTGACTTGCTGTGTCCATTGTAACATATTTTCCCTCAATGAAGTGTCCCAAGCATAGTACCATGATGAGCCAAAGCAGGAGGAAAAGTACACCCAGTATCACCCAAAATTCAATCCATGGAGAAATCAGATAGGTCTCCTTTAGTTGATGAAAGAGTTCTTTAGCTTTGTCTTTAAAGGTTTTTGATGTTGTCGGCTGTTCCTCAGGTTCGCTCGGATCCTCAGAAAAGTCATCGAGATTGATGAAGTAGCCGGATGCAGTTCTGTCAATTGTTGGAATTGCTTCTGGATTTTTCTTTGCTTTTGGAATTTTCTTTGTTTCATTAGCATAGTCTGTGGCTACATCGTTGTAGACAGGTGTTTCTTGACGAGTAGTTGTAATTTGGGTTTCAAGAGGCATAAGTTCCATGGCTTTGTTGCATAGTCCTTGTTGATTCACTGTAGGTTTATCAAATGTGATTAGTCTTTCAGTTTGAACCTCTTGATTTGTAGCAAACTTTGGTGTTCTGCTACTTCTTGGGAGTCCACTTGGCCTACTACTTACTATTGGCCACATGATTGTGGTTTAACCAGGTTGATGGATACAACTCGGTTCTCCTTTTTACCAGCAAGGGGCGGTAGTACAACTGATCTTGTTCCGTTGACAGCTAAGACAGGTACTGCTTTTCTGTAAGAAGGTCCAAATTCCTTCTTCACCGCGATTTTCTCTCTGACCAGATCCCCAATCTTTGGAATCCAGACAGGCCTTGCTGGGACAGGTGGTTTCTCTTCAGTGGCTGTTGGCTGTTGTTTCAACTTTATGTTGCTCAGGTCTTTTCTTGTTTCATTTAAGTCCTGTAAAATAGCCAAACGATCTTTGATATCAAAGCATTTTCTTTCCACCACTGAAGTTTGACTATCGAGGTCCTGGATTTGCATTCTAGTCCCGAACAATAGTTCGTACGACTGAAACCTCTTAGAGAATTTCTTGGCAGATTATTAAGACTACGTTGGACACTTATTAAATGTTTGACCCACCCAACACCCAAACCTAATACCTTTGCCGTTATAGATTGTTTTTTCTTTCCACCATCCCATTTCCCTCAGGAAGGAAGTGATAAGATTCCCGCAATACAATGCCCACGCTGGCCATGGCCTCCTTATAAGCTCGAGAGCTAAAAGCAGGACCCTGGTCAGAATGTAGCATGCCAATTGCGTTTATGCCGCTATAGACTCGCAAATCTTTTATAACAGTTCAGACGTCAGCCGAGAGCTGGGGTCTACATTTTAAATGAGGCTAGTCTTAAATAATATTATTAATGGAACGCATTTATTTTTATTTTTTGGTATTTTTTGTGATCTCTAAAAGAAGGGCATTGGTAGTACTCCGGGCATTTCGCCACTGCGGTCTCTGTTGCAGTTTTGACATTAAAATGCAAATTTGTAGTTTTGCAGGCTCATTCCCGGCCACCAGTATATTGATTGTAATTCTTTCAGAGATTCCTTAATCTTAAGGTGTCTTAGACCCTCCCCCATATGTGCGTCTGCCACTAATAAGTTTCTCCTGTTCGTGTTTGGAATCACTCTATCCCCCACTCCAGGGATTTGAGTAAAAGGAACGGAGTTTGCATCGATTATGTATGTATAATTGAGTGGATAGTTGACAGGTAGCGCTGAACAGTCGCCTTTTGATGACGTTTTTACTGCCAGCATCGTTTCCCCGTCTACGTATTTTCCTGAACGCTTTTTTGTAGCTACGGAAGCCGGTTTAGTTGCTTCGCTGTGGCTGTCTCAGCCAATGAATTCCCTGAAACGTGAACGCCATCACGTTCATGACTCAGTGAATGTATCACGTGAGTCTTGGTAGTTCTTTCTGTAAAAGAACTACTTGTTCCCAAAGCGATTTTTGCTTTATTGTGGCACCTGTGTCATCTTTGTAACCGTTTTGAACCCATTTCTGCAAGTCGTTATTGTATGATTTGACGCAGTAATATGAATCGCACACTATTAGTGTCGGGAATTCGCGATCCGCATTATATAGCGCCATTTTTAACGCTATTATTTCAGTTTGTTTATCCGAGTTGTTTTCTACAGAGTGTGATTTTGTTACTAGAGGTCTCAATTTACCTCAGCGTCACACGTATTTAACAATCTCGCATGTGGAGTTATAGGCTTGTTTTCCCCAAACTGAGGGTTGTGCATGTCCGTCTGTATATATTACACAGGCGTACTGTTGTATTGGCCGAATGTCGATTGGCAGAGGATATTCTCTTTCATATTCTAGATTTTTTAATTTTTTCATTTCCGGGTCAAAATAGTATTTCACTTTGTCTGTAGCAAGAGAATTTTCCCATTGTATCCATTTTGGATTTAATGCCACAGTAGGTAAATTACATGGGCTTGTTAATGCCTCAAAGGCTGATTCTGCTGTTCTAACAGTAATCTGTCTGCCATCAGCTTGGTTTCTTTCTTTTGCTACAGCTGTTTGAACCGCATGAACAATGTTTTCCTTAATGCTGAATGTTTTTTCAGCTTCTGTGTACAAATGTGATTTGTATGCTATTGGTACCGTTTCTCCCTCATTAGAGGTCAGGTATGTGAATCCGCATCTTCCTGGGATGACTCGAATCACAAGGTTGCGTGTGTTATCGCGTGTTTGCAATTTTGTTTTACCTAACGTGTCTGTTTGCAATGATCTCAAAATTTCTGTGTGTTTTTGAGTCCAATTGATTGTTTTAAAATCTGGTTTTATTAGTTCATAGAGAGGTTTAACCCTCTCTGCATAATTTAGAATGTAAGTTCTTCAGAAATTCAGGAAACCTAGAATTGATTGTAAGTTTTTCAGCGTTCTTGGTGCTTGGATTACAGCACATTTCTCTAAGAAATTGTCTGCCAGGCTTTTGCCTTCACTTGAAAATTCATATCCTAAAAACAGGACAGTTAGATGGGCAATTCGTAACTTTTTAAAGTTGAATTTGTAACCCTCTGCTGCGAACCCAAGTATTATGGTGTTCACTCTTTTCAAGTGAGTATCCAAGTCATCATCTGTTAGATAGATGTCATCGACATAAGATAATGCCTCATCATCATACATTTGTAGTAACTCTGTTACTCTCGCTGAGAATAATCCTGGGCTGTTCTTGAACCCCTGTGGGAGTCGACAGAATTTTTTCTGCGAGCCCATTATTGAGAAAGCGGTCAAATACCTGCTTTCAGGTGCTATATTTTGACAAAAGAATCCATTAGAGATGTCTAATGTTGTTTTGTATTTTTTGCGCACGATGTTATTCATTAGTGCTGCACTATGTGAGTTTTGTACTGCAAATGTTTTGCAGCAGGAGTTAAGTTGTCTGTAGTCCAAAACTAGACGATATGAATCGTCTGGCTTGGAGACAGGAAACAAAGGATTGTTCATTTGGGAGGTGCATGTTTCAATCACCCCCTGGTATTCAAGTTGATCTAAGATCTCCCTTACCTGTTTTTTAGCTTCTTGCTTAATTGGGTACTGCCTCTGTGCAGTTGGTTGAGATTTTAACTGGATTTTATGAGGAGGAGAGTCCTCATCCCATCCAACATGGTTTTTATATAATGCAGGAGCTTGGGATACTGCCCACTTTCTTGCAAGTGTATATTTTTTATGAATTGGAATGTGATTTGAGAAGGCAGGCATAATCATTTCTTCGCCATGAGGACACTCCCTGACAAACTCCGATGGCCAGTCTTTTTCAGCTAAAAGGATGTCATAGCCTTTGGAGAGGTTATCCCAAAATAGACCCCTTATTTTCCTAGTCTTATCTCCCCCTATAGGTAATGTTATTGCGTATATTTTATGAGATTTGCTAACTCTGGTATCTGCAGTTTCCACCTGAATGTATTCATTCGTGTCCACTGTCTCCAGATGATTCATCAGGATCTTGCGAGCTATGCTCACTTCTGCTGCGCTGTCTAGCATTGTCTGAGCCCACTCTCCGTTTTTCAGCTGTGTCCTCAGTATCCTCGGCATGTTTGATTACTTTAATACTGGCTACCTCCTTTTTTGGAAATTGTAATTTTTTACTTTGATGAGCAGGTTCCTTGTCTTTGGACTTGACGTGCTCTTCCCTGTGTTCTGACCGTTCTCTTCTTTCCCATTTCTGCGAGGAAGTCTGAAAAGATCGAGAGGGACGTGTATCAATATCTTGATATCTATCAGGTTTCTTTAGATTATCCCTATTTCTAAGGTTGTATCTTGTCTCAGAGGGCTCCCTCTGGGGAGACTTGTGTCCTTGGTCCGGAGATCTTTCTCTCCGCCGAGGAGACTTTCCTCTGGACTGGAATCTTTTTTCTTTGGGAGTGGAGTGTTTATTTCCATCCCAGCTCTTTTTTGGAGTGTTTAAATTATTTTTAATAAATACTTTTTCAGGATTTTCAGTTAGTTGGGGTTTTACTGGTTTCCCACCCAAACTATCTCTTCCTAGTTCTTCATAGGATTTTTCTATGATTCTGGCAAGTTCAAATGGCTGTTCTGCTATATCTGTTTCTTTCAGTTTCTGGCGGATCGCCACAGATGCTGCTTCTCCTTTTATGTTTGATAATAATAAAGCTGAGACCTGCTTGAAGTCTTTCAGTAATTTCATACCCAGAGTTAAAGCAGGTTCTGGACCGTATTCATTTTGAATCTGTCTTAGCACATCAGGTATTACCGCCATGGACGGAACACCATGTGTTTTTGTGTAAATGGAAGCAAAGACTGTGCCCCAAGTGTCACAGTCCTCCACATGTGGTGTGATCCACATTGGAAGACAGATAGTCAGAATTCTGTGTTTCTCAGTAGGGGTAGTATCCGGAAATACTGCCTCTATTTGAGTGATTTTTTGTGCTAACCAGAATGGAATTTGTTCCCGTTTTGCGGGTACTTTACCCAGACATGCCTGTATGTTCTGTGGTGTTATTTTATTTGTATTCCCCTGATGAGGGGTCAGCTGTGGAATGTTAATAGCTGGTTGAACTGTTGAAGTCCCCATTACATATTGGACTAATTGTCTATGAATTTTAATCAGTTGTTTTAGCTGTGCTAAAAGTTCTGCTATTGACATTTTTTCAATGTCTGGATGTGGTGTGTAGCTGGCTAGAACCGGCCACGTTGCTCCTGGTCTACCTAGTGGACCGAGCCTGGTAATGTGATTATTATGTTTTAGGGCGCCTTTAAACCAGAGCAGGTGCTCTTGGTATTTTAATGGGATTTCCACCTTCTCGAAAGGGTGTACTCATCCGGAGGTTCCTCTATTTTGTAATAGTGGAACTCATGTGTGACAGCGTTTGCTGTTGGAAAGTTTATCCATGAATAGAATACCTCTGTCTGCCGATATTCATGTGCCTCTATTACGAATATGACTGTACCACCTCTCGATGTTAGTCCATTTTCTATTAGTTTAAGAGTTATAGTTTTTTTTATGCTGACCGGGATGAGTATTGCATCCGGGTCATTCTGTAGCAGAGTTGTGTCATCCGCTAGGAGTTGAGCTGCTACTCTAGCTGCCTCTCTTTCTTCTTCATTGTCTGACATTTTACTGACAAGAAGGTTTTTTGTTGCAGATTAAGTTTTTCAAGGAAACAAAGATTAGGTGCACAATATGTTGGAACACTGTATCCTTCAACGTTGAATAAACCAAAAACTATACATAGAAATCTCTTTCTACTAAGTTCCGGCGGATTTTAACCTTTGACCCACTCCAGATGTCTTTGGAGTATTTACGGGAGAAAGGGTCTGTGCGAAAAAGCACGACTGAGTTACTCTAATGTCTTGCGTTAGATTTATCGCCTTACCAAACCGTTGGGCGCCATGTAGTGTAGTTCCTATATTCCCAATAGGCTCTGCGCATTGGAATAATATATTCAGTAGTGTAGACGTAGGACTGAGGTTATCTAGGTCTTTACTGACTATATTAGACTTAAGTTTTTTTGTGCCAGCTAGCTCAGAGTTCACTAGAAACTTTCTCGAATAGGCGAGGAGGAGTTTAACCTCCCTGGGTAGACAGGAAGGGATTTAGTTTCTGACAACCATAAAACATGACAACTTTGCTCTCCCTGAATAAGAGTATATCTCTAGAGTCGTGTGAAAACAAAAGGCAGTTATTTCACTCAGTCAATAAGTGCGTACTTAGTTTCACCAGATTGCAGAGAAAAAGAGAGACGGGCGTTTTCAATAAAAGGTGTTATTTATTGAGCAGTCTCTTTCCTCATACAAGAGAAATGAATTGCTACAATTGCAATACTTATAGTTAAGTAAAGTGCATACAGTAAAAGCAGGATTATGAAATAATACTGTAAAAGCATTGATATGGTCTCTTAGCCATATGATACTTTAAAATGGATAAAATAGATACATACATATATACATTGACTAATCGTACTCAACTGGTGCTTCTAACTACGCCTACCCCGGTGTACCTGACCTAAGCCTAATACATGGGAGGGAGTAAGTAAGTAGCAGTTTAAGTTAAGTTTGGTTGGCCAAGAATCTGATTCAAGAATTCTCTGTAAGGGTTTAGTCAGTTCAGTACCTGGGTAATAGAAGGCAGGAGGGCTGGTATCCCTCTCTCAGGACTCGGTATCCCAGTCACCCGCAAGGGTAAGCTGGAAACGCCGGAGGCTGGATTTCTCGGCAAGAGAAAAGACAGCGTCTTTCTCAGCGCGTCAAAAGGGAGGGGCAGCGTCCGTGGGCTCTCGCATCAGCTGGGCTCTCGGGCAAGTAGTCGCTGCTCCAGATTCACCACCACCGTGTCTTTGCTTAAGGCAGCATTGGTGTATTTATACCTGAAAGGTGCCGGGGTTGATGTAAGGATGGACATAAGACGTCAATAAAGATGTCACTAAGAACTGGTCGTTCTTACAGTGCTTTACAGGAGTTCTCAGACGAAATCAAAACAATAGCAGGCGGGGATTTCCCAGGTTTGCTGGAGGCTTGGATTTGTTTAAGAACTCGGTGTGCTTTCTAGGGGGCTGGAGGAATAGGCTTGCTTAATGTGACAGCATGCGCTATGACCGAATTATGAAAAGGGTTTCTGTGCCGTTGCAGGGATATTATTGATTTATAACCGGACAAGGGCAAAGAATAGGATATTGATTCAGGTACCTAGATAAAACACACTACACCACAACAAAACATAATGGAGCCACAATGGAGAATTGGCACTGTTCAATCATTCCTAGACAGAGTCCAATTAAGTTATACCTCCCTAAACCAAGAAGAATGGCAGAAGTTAAACAGTCAGATCACACAACCTGGTCAAAACCACTAACATGAAAGGGCATTATTCCTCCCGACATAAAAGGTACAACTAGAAGCCCAGCAGGTGTGTCAGGATTCTCCTGTTGCTGGTCATTGTGGCATTACAAACACTCTTGATTTATTGCTGCGTTCTTTCTGGTGGCAGTCAGTAAGAAAAGATACTGAATCCTATGTATCATCCTGTCCTGTCCGTGCCCAGGCCAAGACACTTCACACTAAATCTGTGAGGTTACTTCAGCCCTTACCTGTTCCACCAGCTCCATGGCATACCATATCCACTGATTTCATATCCTCTCTACCTCCTTCTACAGATAATCAAGTGATTATGGTGACAGTAGACTCCTTTTCCAAGATGGCACATGTCACTGCTTTAAGACAATTACCTACTGCCAAAGAACTTGGAAAGATCTTCATACAAGAGACTTACCACCTTCATGGTCTTCCACGGATCATTATATCCAACCGAGGTCCTCAGTATACATCTCAGTTCTGGAAACACTTTTGCAAGACCCTTCATATTGAAGTAGCCTTATCCTCAGGGTTTCATCCGCAGACTAACAGTCAAACTGAACACCTTAATCAAGGGCTAGAACAATACCTCAGTTGTTTTTGTAACTCTTCCCAAAGTGATTGGTCCGCATATCTACCATTAGCAGAGTATTCCTAAAACAAAACAGACCATAGTGCCTCCAAGACCACCCCATTTTTCTGCTTGTATGGTTACCATCCTAGAACCTTTCCATCAGTTTTATCTGATGCCTCTTCAAGTCCTGCAGCAGCCACTTTTATACAACACATCCGAGAGATCAGACAAAAGGTACATGTTAATCTTCAGGCAGCCAAAAAGAAGATGAAAGACACTGTTGACCTTCATCGACATCAGTCTCCATCATACTAGGTTGATAGTAAAGTTTGGCTTAGCTCAAAGTTTTTGCCTCGCAAATTGTCACACGGCAAATTCAAACCACGCTTTATGGACCATTCAAAATCACTCAAATGGTAAATCCGGTGGCTTTCCGCCTACAGCTACCACATGCATGGAAGATACACCCTGTTTTTCATACTTCACAGCTGAAACCCTAAGTTTCAGATCCGTACTGAAGGATTTTTTCTCGCCCACCTCCTGTCTTGGTCGACAGTGTTCCAGAATACGAGGACCAGGAGATCTGTGACTCCCATTTTTTTTAGAAACCACCAGCAGTTCCTTATCCATTGAAAAGGCTATCCTCCCAGTGATAGCTCCTGGGAGGATGCTGACTCACTCCACGCCCCTGTACTTGTCCGCCATTTATTGGGGATTTTTCCTAACAAACCCGCGGCTTTGGGAGGGGGACCTACTGTTGCTCCGCGGAACGTGATTTGGCCCGCGGTGCAGCCTGCTTCTTCCTTCGGGGCCGCGATGCAGCCCGCGGCGTCTTCCTCTTTTCTTCTAGGGCGCGTCACGTGTGGTCACTTCCTGTTCCTGTTTCATCACTTCCTGTTCCTGTTTGGCCACTTCCTGTTCATGGGTATTTAAATGGCTAGATCCTTCATCTCCTTGCGTTGCAACACTCTTCGCTTCTGCTGGTGTGTCCTCGCTCCTGTTGGTATCCTGTGCTCCTGTTTGGTGTATCTGTGATTCCTGTGGCATACCTTGTTCCTGATTTAGCCTTCTATTCTGTTTCGGATTCCTGGTCTTCTTTTTCTTCTTCTGGAGGTTTCTTTCCTTCCTCTTAATTCCTGGAGTTCCTACTTCCACCAGAGGTTTTCCTTACGGGTTTTTTCCTCTTGGGACTCGTTTTGGAGGGCACGATCTGCTTTGGCTATTTCCTTGTCAGTGGCACCGTGGCTACCAGAAGAGGCCGATGCAAAACCAACAGTTGATGGACAGAATGCAGAACAATGTCATACATTCACCCCAGTACAGTGATTTGGGCCTAAATCCATTGTTTTTTTGCACTCCACACCACCCCAGTTCAGACATGGCCATATGCAAATCAGCCTTGACCCTGTGCTTCATGGGAACAGTCCAGCCCAAACTGCCAAGCCATGTCTTTCCTGGACCGGAATCAAGCATCCTAGGACCGGTTTCTGGCTATCAGCCGTCTTCAGCCAGGATAGCTTGACTCCAGTGGTGTGGAGAGCATGGGACTCACGTCTGAGCATACCCATCCCACTCGGGGTGACAAATACCTGTGCATTCTGTCCACATGACACAAGGTCAAGGCGGATTTGCATATGGCCATGTCTGAACTGGGGTGGTGTGGAGTGAAAAAAAACGATGGATTTAGGCCCAGATCTCTGTACTGGGGTGAATGTATGACATTGTTCTGCATTCTGTCAATCAACTGTTGTTTTTGCATTTGTCACCCCGAGTGGGATGGGTATGCTCAGACGTGAGTCCCATGCTCTCCACACCACTGGAGTCAAGCTATCCTGGCTGAAGACGGCTGATAGCCAGAAACCGGTCCTAGGATGCTTGATTCTGGTCCAGAAAAGACATGGCTTGGCAGTTCGGGCTGGACTGTTCCCATGAAGCACAGGGTCAAGGCTGATTTGCATATGGCCATGTCTGAACTGGGGTAGTGTGGAGTGCAAAAAAACGATGGATTGAGGCCCAGATCTCTTTACTCAGGTGAATGTATGACATTGTTCTGCATTCTGTCCATCAACTGTTGTTTTTGCATTTGTACCAGAAGAGGCCGACCTTAACTCGGGAAGACCAGAACTCTCAAGAACCGAAGTTGAGAATCTCTCCAACCTGCCAGAGCCGGTAAGAACATCACAAGTCTTGACACCTGACTTCGGCATGTTTCCAGGCATCGGGAAAAGTTGTCGAGGTGATAGAGGTGTTCAATAGGATAGTGAGTTCCTCAACAATCGTTTGTTTTCTGAGGTTGAAGAAGTGGTTCGGGCAGGGGTCTTTGGGAGCTTCTAAGTGGATGGATTTCATGGTAGAGGTGGTGTGCTGGCTGGAGAGGATGTTCCAGGTGGTCAGTGTGTGGTTTGTGTCCGTTACGGTGGTGGCATTTCTGCCGAGGAAGTCTGTAGGTGTGGGTTGGGGATCGAAGTTTTTGTATATGGTTGCAATCTTGTCTTGGAAGAAGTAGGTGAGGTTCTCGCACAGCTCCTTTGAGAGTGTGATGTTGTTTTCGCTGGCAGCCTTGTTGGAGAATTCCTTAATGACGTTGAAAAGTTCTTGGTGCTGGTTTCGATGCATGCGGCAATGGCTGTCTTCATTGTTGCCCTCAACAGGCAGTGGTATAGGTTGAGGAAGGTCTTGAAGAGTGCCTTGTCAAAGGTGTCTTTCTGGTGCCCATCTCCTCTCCAACTGTTTGCTGTCTCGTTTTGCTGTTCTGGTTTTTTGGGTGTATCAGCTGGCCTTTTTAGAGGATTGTCTCTGGATGTTGCTCTTGATGGGAACGATGCTGTCTGTGCAATTGGGCACCCAGGCACTGAAGTTTTTCACTCCCTGGTCGAGGTTGGTGGCAGTAGCAGGGCTGGAAGTGTTGAGAGCGTTTGCCCAGCTAGTCTCTGAGATTTTATTCCACCTTCGGTGGGGGGCATTGGTCATCTTGGGGATTGCGGTGCAGCGGCTGGAGATGCTGAAGTGGATGATGGAGTGATTGGTCCATGTGAGTTCTGTGAGATGTCTGTATTTGACGCAGTTGCTGAGGTGAAAACTGGGTCCAGCATGTGTCCTACGGTGTATGTAAGGTCATGAACAATCTGGGTCAATCCAAGGATGCTGATACTGTTGAGGAGGTGTGAGGTGTTTTTGTCATTTGGGTAGTCGATGTGGAAATTGAGGTCGCTGAGAAAGATGTAGTCCTTGGAGTCTAAGGCTGAGCTGCAATGAAGTCCTTAATGGTATTGCAGAAGCTGGAGTGCTGGCCTTGGGGTCTGTATGCAAGGGTGCCTCTGATGGTTGTCTTGTTGCCCGTGTGGAGCTTGAAGTTGAGGTGTTCCATGGGGGTGGTGGTTTGGTCAGTGGTGGTGGTGGTTCACTGTATGGTCTCTTTGTGGATGATGGCTGTTCCTCCTCCCAGCTTGTTGGTGCGGCCCTAGTGTGTGATTTTATATCCATAGGGGATCACAGTGGCAATGTCTGGGGTGGATGTAGGGTTGAGCCAGGCCTCAGTGAGGAAGACTATGTTGGCTAAGGGGTGGCGATGAGGTCCCATACTTCAGTGGAATGCTTGCATAGTGAGCATGTGTTGAGAAGGGTGCATGCAAGTTGGTGTTTTTGTTCAGGTGATGTCTCTGGTGTGTTTGGGGTGTGTTTGGTTTGTGGGCTGGTGTGTATGCAGTGGCAGGTAAAGGGATGCAGGGTGCAGGTGAAAAGTCCTACCGTGGAGCGTGGGTCAGCACGGTTGCAATGTATTTTGCGGCATTCGAGGTAAAGGGTGTAGAGGTAGGTGATGGTGTATCTACGGGGGTGGGTGGGTGGTCAGGTAGGCTGGCTAGTGTTCATGATGCGGGCACAGTCAAGGTATGGATGGTCACAGTTGGGGTTGATTTTGGCACGCCTTCAGCGCACCAGTGGCACGCCAGCTGCGCACCCCACTGCACCTTCATGGTTTGGCCTGCATTAAGTAGGTCCTGGGGTGGGCAGGGCTTCTGTTGGTGGGAAGAACAGTGAGTGGTAAATCAAACCCCAGTGGTTAAACCCAGGTAGCTGTGGTGTCACTGGATCAGACTGAAACCAGCACGAGATGGAGGCCACAGGCAAGTGGCAAGCTAGGTGTCCAGGTGCCTACTGATGTGGTCGTGCTGCAGCCTGCCTTTAGTAGGTCCTGGGGTGGATGGAGCTTCTGTTGTCGGGAAGAACAGTGAGTGAGAAAACCCAGTAGGGAAAACGACAGCAGGAAACCCTGGCAGCTGCTGTGTCCCTGGATCTGTCTGGAACAAGCAGGAACTGGAGGCCACAGTCAAATGGCAAACTAGGTGCCCCGGTGACTAGTCTGATTAGCAAGATATCGTACCCAGATAAAGTGGAGTAAATGGAGGGCCCTGTCTGTGCTAGGTATATGTGCAAGGGGTCAGCGGTTTTATCAGAAAAATAAACAGCTATTATGTGGTGATCCACTCTCCTTCAGTTATGCCAGCATTGTGATGTTGATAGATGTCAGTCACCAATTAATTGATTTCGGCCCAAAATAGGCTGCTTTTCGCTAGTTTACTCATATAGAGCAGACTGGTCCATATGTCTGTTTGATCGACAGATTTGGCCAACCAGATTGCCTTTCTGTGTGATTGCCTCAAGGCTGAGAGTTTCTTTCTTGTCTCTTGATTAATGGAGGAATCTGCTTTCAGGGCTCGTTGAGACTCCCTGTGTTTATTTCCCTCATCATTCTGTTAAAATTTAATTCTGCCAGTTCCACTAACGAATGGCGCACTACTAAACCTAAATATTTTATCTCATTCTTTATCAGTTTGTGCCTCTCCTCTGAATTCCAGACCATTACTTCTGTCTTGGCAGAGTTTGCCTCTTAGCCCCGCTACCTTGCCAAAATCCACCACCAGTGGATCTAAACTTTCTAGAATTGGTATTAGATTATGTGCATATATCATCACATCATCAGCATATAGGGAAAAAAATTCCCCCAGGAGCCAAACTCAAAAGGGGTGATTTGTGGATCCCTTCTAAACTTTTCTGTAAAGGGTTCAATATATAAATTGAATAGGAGCGGTGAGAGAGAGCATCCTTGTCTAGTCCCTTTTGCTATTTTAAAGCTTGATTTTAAATTCCCATTCAACAAAATTTTTGCCGTAGGGGCTTCATATATCTCACATATGGCCCTACAAAATTTAACGCCCATCTCATAGAGAGTCAGCATGGAAACAGAAATTGCCAGTTCACCCTGTTGAATGCCTTGGTGGCATCGAGGGTGACAACCACCAGGGAATTTTTGTTTTCCAATGCCAAATCGATAATGCCTATAAGCTTATTGGTTAATTGGTGTATATATCTGCCTTTCATAAATCGTTTCTGATCTTCTGTTACCAATCTCCCTATTGCCTTACTCAATCTATTGGCTAAATACTGCCATAAAACTTATAAACAAAATTTAAAAGCGATATTGGCCGGTAGGTCTCACAGGACTTTGGATCTTTTCCCGGTTTTAATATTAATGTAACTACTGCCTCCTCCCAAAAACAGAGAGCTGGGTCATTACTGGACACAGAGTATCACCAAGCTTCACCTATAATTCGTTTGGGAGCCTGTCTGGTGCAGCTGCTTTATATTTTTCTCCTTTCTTATCACAAAGTGCAATTCACTCTGAACTATATCCTCTTCCAAAATTTCTTTTTCCTCATTAGAGAGTTTCTCCACTGTCTAACCCTCAAGCTAGACCTTGAACTGATATTCCAAAACATCCAGATCTTCTGTACATAGTTCTCCCAAAAAATCAACAAAAGATTGCTCTATCTCATGTCTATCTCTCAGGCTCTTCCCCGATTTCTTGCATACTATCTCGTTTATCTTGTTTCGTGTTGCCTCCATTTTCGACTTCCAAGCAAGGAGTTTTCCAGCATTTTCACTATATCCAAAATGTGCTAGATTACAGGCTTCCCACAACACCTTCGAGATTTTCACAAATCAATCAACCAGTTTGTACCACTCCACAGGCTTCTCTCTCAACCTCTGGAAATAATTGGTAAAAAATCACAAGGTCACCTCTACTCAAGGTACATGCACATAACCTCCACTTAGAACTTCCTGCAAGGGGAAAGCCTTGAAAAACCATTCCCGTTTCCCAAAGGAGGAGGTTCTCTGATTTGAACCATTTCTTTTGCCCATCTTTCTTCCTCTCTGTCCAATGTACTCCAAATCCGAATATTTAGAATTCATTCTCAAATTTGGGCCTTCAATCCTGGTAATCTCAGATACTCTATATCCTGATTGCTAAATGCAAGTGTTTTCTGTAATGCATTTGTTCGTTCTATATCAACACTGTATCTCTGAGCCAATTCAGATAATTTCTTATGAGCCTGTCTCGTTCTCCTAGCGACATATTTACTCACGAATAACAATTAATTCTATTGTTAAGCATCTTTTCGATTAAGCTTCAAACTCTCACTTATCATTTCATCAGACTAACTTTTTAATTTAACCACATCTATCAAATCTACCTTTACAGACGCTTTTATAGTCCCATGGCTCACCTCTGCACTCTGATTTTCATTTGAAATATTATTATTATGCTCCTTCAACCACTGTTCTAAATCTTGGACATCAAATAGATGTTGGCTCTCACAAGTCCTTTATTGTGTAGTGCTGTCTTGGGGCCTACTGTTACTTACATTCAGGAGAGTTTCTTATACAGGTGAATCCATACCTGCCAATCCAGGGAAAGACCTTATAGGTCTGAATCAATTCTGTACTACAGAAAAATCCGCACTTGCTGCGCATGGTGAGCTTGCATTCATTGGAACCAACAAGGCAAATTGCATTCTCTGGCTATCTGCTCCTCTATCTGGTATCCTTGCTTCTGTAGAAACAAGCACTCTCTGAATGTTGTTTCCAGCAGAAGTATGAGCGTACAGAGGGACTATAAGACCAATAGTAACTGGTACTGTAAGAGCATCCTGAAGTTTTGAAGCTAAATTGGGGTTACAATTCCCTGAAGAAACTGGGACACATGCTCCCATATTTCCTCCTGTTATATTCTGTGTTGTACATTCAATAAGGAGCAAAGAGGGAAAAGAAACACAGGGTCGCCCTCCACTCAAAAATCATCTTTGCAACATGACCTGGTTTCTAAGCCAATTCTATATTTCTATATTTCTAAAACATGTGCAAAATACTGTAGTTTTCTACATTGCAAACACTCCTCTTTTTTTATTTTTTAAGAGGTAGTATGCAACACATTTTCTTGCCTTGCCAAAAAATCCCTTTTCCAAAAGACAGTCTAGAAGAACCAAAACATGGCTGAAGTTATGTTCAACAAATTCCAAATACATTCAGTACCAAACACACACGTTGTGAAAAAATGTGCAAAGACAAAATGACCCCTCACGAGCGCACCACCAACAGGGTAACTGGTAGGTACTAACCAGATATGCCCATTTTTATCATCATCGCCGGTCATTTAGTCCAAAAAGGTGTTCTTGATGTTCGCAGCCGATACCTTGCTAATCTCGCAAACACCAATGGGGCTACAAACAGAATGTAATGCCTTCATCACCTTCCGTGAGGAAAGAGGCCTAGAATTAAACCCTATCAAGTCCAACATTAAGACCATAAATCCTCACAAAACTTACCTAGGAAATTTGACCAAAGGGGGTCCCTCTTGAAAAAGTTCCTCCTTTCGATTACCTGGGTGTTAGGCGAAGGGATAACCAGACATGGGGCCCTCAGTTGGAAAAAAAAGCCATCCTCCAACTGAAAACCTCTACTATTGGACGGAAATATAGAGCTGCCTCTCCCCGGTCATTACTGGATATAGAGACTCAGCTGTAACATCTGCAATTTATGGAGCTGAGATATGGGGCTATGCCACAGCAGAGAATCTGATGAAGATTGAAAATAAGTTTATTAGGGCCCTCTTCAAAGTCCCCCAAGCTCGCCTATTACCCCGTTGAGATTTGATCTATCCCTTAACCCAATACATCTAACAATCTCAATCAAACCCTTGTTATACTGGATCAGAATTTAGTCCACCAAAGAACTGGTAATTTATAGGAACTGTGTAAAAGATCTTGACAGGGACCAGAGTACCCCCTGGTTGAAGGCTATAAAAGATACATCATACAGAATAGGAATAGGCAAACTATGGACCTCTCCGAAGCTGATTACTAAAAATGACGCTCAAGAAGCAAAACATCAGTTCTGGGAGGTAGCTTTGTTGCAAACATGGGAGGTATACCAGGATTGTATTCTAACTGGACAGTTCCTCAACCACAAGTGCGCACCCAGCTTCAAGCCATATATGGATCGAATGCACTCTTTTTATTTCAAATGTCTATATGTGCAATTCAGGTGTGTTGTACTTCCCTTGGGAACCCACACCTCAAAATGTGACAAGGCACACTCAAAATCGAAATTTTGCCCAAATTGCCCCAATACAGTGGAATCAAAAGAGAACTTTATCTTCCTCTGCCCCCTATATAGAAATGCACGCAGGAAATAGTTGGTAGCAGCACCTAAATCCATAGGAGTGAGACACTTCCGGGAGGGAAGAAGGCTTCTGACGAGTGATACTAGGGAAATATTAGCCTTTGCGGTATCGCCCTACCTGTTCTGTGCCTGGAATCAAAAGAGGAAGACCATAGATAATTGCCAATCCTGATATTTAATATCTATTCTGTAGGGGAAAGACCTAGTAGGCCCACCCAGTGTCATCCCTTTTTAGGTCTTGCGTGCGAACGCAGCACATGCTCTGCTTCCCTACCGAGACTCTATTGCTGCCGCTTTCTGTCCCGAAGGGAGACAGGAGGTGGCACGCATGGACAGGAGATGTGCACGCGCACGCACAACTCCTGCCCACGCTTGCGGTCTTTGAGCGGAACGTGTGCCATGGGCGCGCTCACGCTGACGCCGACAACTTGTTAAAGAAAGCCCCAGACGTCATTGTTTTCGCTTTCATTTCTCTAGCGAGGCACGTAAAGCTCTATTTTTTCAGTATTATATGCTTTTAGTAACCAGCGCTGCACGCCGCCTATGTCGCGCTGGTTACTAAAAGCACATAATATTGAAAAAATAGACCAATAGGTCTCGTTTTATTTCTCCACTGCTCTCTACCCGGGACTGCCCCTTCTGAAGCATTTGTTCCTTCCCCCATAAACAAGGCTGTTAATCTTGGTCGGGTGGGAGGGGGTAGACAGCCTTTTGCTTGAAATCAACTGCAGCGGCAGAGCCTGCTTCCCAGTCCCGCCGTAGCCCTGCCGCATACAGGCACCAACTCCTTGCCCCTCCCCTCACAGCTCGGACTCTTGTCGGGAACTTACGCTTCACTCTCACTTTCCTTTTGTGTATACACACCTGTCCTTACCTCCCTCCCCCACCATCTCAATCAGGCCAAGCTGCATGATTTCACCACCCGCCCCAAAGAAGGATGAAGGGGTTATTCTCCCATGGCAAGTGTCCAACCTCCGCAGACGCCAGACAAAGCCATGCTGCCATTCCAAGGAAGTCTGGTGCCGCAGGGGTCAGAGGTAAGCAGAGAGCTTCAGATCACGCTCTGCTAGTAAACACCAAATAACATGGTACTCCGCAACACTAATCAGCCACCAGCCCCTAGCTACAGTAAATGGTTATTCCCATTTATTAATATTCAGTGATCAAAAGAAGTTCAATGTTTCAAAACGTTGTCTGAAAAGTGGAGCATTTCTGCATTAAGTACTCATTATTGGAAATTCAAATACTCCACAGGTAAGGATTGCATCTTTGCTTGCAAGTCTACGCTTTTCTTTGCAGCTAGTGGGGTACTTTTGGTAGATAAACCACAAAACTTTACAAAGAAACATCTTTGTTAGAAAAAAAAGGGAGAAGAGATGGATTATAAACTACCTAATCTTTGTTGTGCAGTTGTTACTTTTCGACTGGCGTTTTATTGTAGCAGACATAACGAGAGATGACAAGCTGTAGCTGCGTGTCTAGAACATTTGCTCAGCCACGTGTTATTTTGCCTCAAACGTTTTCCTGACCTTGTATGCTTGATTACTTATTTTTCGCCAGTTTAAAATATGTTATTGCAAATGGCCCAATCTCACGAAGGGGACTTTAAGTCATCCTTTGTAAGTGGCAGCTGCCCATCAGAGAACACCATGTACAAATCTCCGTGCCAGTGAGGGTGAAACATTCTGGCATACCTGGAATTTAATTTGAATCAAAAGGAGAAATGAAACTTAAAACACATACTTAGTACATTCATGCACTCGCCACTGCACAGCTATCTCACAAACATAATAACAGTACAAGTTGGCTTGGTGAGTTAAACATCACTGCTGACTTGGGATGTTATGGAAGGACCATACTTCTGAGGTGGGTAAATGTTATATCTCTACAATGAGTAATGGTGACAGTTGCAGTTGCTCTTTAAAGCACTTAGAGGTGACAGGAGCAGCACTTTAAAATGCTATTCTTGTTCATGGAGTTCTCAGTTCAAGGTAGCAACACACCTTAACAGCAGCCCCTGCAAAATGCCTAGTGGTAAGGGGTAATAATTTGTCTAATCTTTATGAGCAAGGGAATCGCGTCAGAGACACAACCGATTTACAGAGGATCAAACAATGCGAGGAGGCAAGGGACAACTGTGATTAGTGTGCGAGTCTGCTGTTTACACTGGTGACACTTGTTTTCCTGATTCAGCATAAATTGTATTGCTGCACATAAAAAGGAGCCCTATGGTTTAGCCAGAGCCATGAATGATAAAGATGACAATAGAGGTTTATTAACTGAGATACCCCCAGGTCTGCAGGGACTGGGTTTCCCAGACCCCTCTGAACGTGTTTCAGTCATGCCATCACTAAGTGAAACAAACACGCGTTCTGGCTATTTAACAATGTATGGGTTTTGATTCGTTCTTTTCTTTTCCCTTTCTTGAAGAATATTATCCACCTCTTAAGTATGATGTCACCGGTGATGCAGCCCAGGACCCATCGCACCTGTGACGTCACTGGGTACCAAGTAGTGCCTGTATTTCTCTATCCTTCTGCCAAGGTTATATACTGATCGCTACACCTTCGACCCCCACACCCAACCCCACCCTTCCGTTAGATTGACCCCTCCCCGTGTCAGGCAGATGCTAGTACAGACCCTCCTGCCCGCTGCTACTTCAATGACCCTCCTCCCTCTCCCATTGTAAACAGATCTCACTGAGTACAGTGGTGAAAGGAGGTGCAAATACTGAAAATGCTCCTCCTTTTGACTGTCTGGCTCTTTTTCCCCTCTTGTGCTTCCTCCGTTGGGTCGGCTCCCTGGTTTTCTTTGGACTTTGCCCTCGTAACTTTTGGACTGGAACTCGTGTGCGTCCTGCCATTTTGGGAACCTCTCCTGTTGTTGCTCTTGCCCTGGGTGCATCTTGCCATGTTGAGATGGTTTCCATCGATGCCCACGACCCGGGTCCGCCATTTTGTTGATTCTTGTCCTTTTCTTTGGTCCCTTGGATTCCATCCTGCTGACCTTCAGACATTTCTCTTACGCTGGACTGCCTTATATCTTTCTCCCCCTCAGGTCCCCCTTCTCCTCTCACCAATCTCATCCTCCAACTCTTCTCCCCCACATACCGCTCTCTACCCCTTTTAATTTTTATTTTATTTTAATTCAATTTTATTTTTATTTCTCTTTTCACTCTGTAAATATGTGATATATACTTGTCCAAGCCGAATCGATGGTAAAATGGAATCCTGAGAAAATCTAATATTTGTATATATATGTATATAGAGATAACTCTAACCACTAGTATATGTAGTAGACCTTTGTACTCACTACCATTCCTATGTGATTATTAAAGTTTATCCATTTGCATGCTTCCTTGAGTGACTTTACAACTTGTACATTTGCATTTTTTTCTATTTGTATCTCTTCCCTGTATGACTTTACAACTTGTACATTTGCATTTTTTTTCCTGTTTGTATCTTTCATGTACCTCATGTAATCTTAATTCCTTATGTATCGCAACTGGTTCTTTTGTAAAGCGCTCCGACACCTTCGGGTAATGTTCGCGCTCTAGAAAATGGCATTAACTCCTTCGATGCTGATGACGGAACCGCTCTTTGTTTGTGGTTTCTTACAGGTGGCAAAGAAACACAACATGATGTCTGGAAATATAACGCCTCGATCAACAAATGGATCCAAGTCGAGTACTTGAATTTTGGTCGATGGCGGCACAAGATGGCAGTGCTTGGAGGCCGGTTGTACGTGATCGGAGGCTTTGATGGGATACAGAGGGTCAACAGTGTGGAAATATATGATCCTTTCCATAACTGTTGGACGGAGGTACTACAGAGAAGTGTGTTTCGCTTTCCTTGACGCTTGCTATAATAACAACATGTTGTGAAGATAAATACCAAACTGCGTGCCACTGAGGTGTTGATGGACATCTTAACAGAAAAACAGGTCTTCTTATGCGATTAATCTCTCCGTAAAAGATTCTCATTTTATAGTCAAATCCACAGAAAATAAATATATAACTTCCCATCTTCCTTGCCCAGCTCTGCTACCTAAGCCCTGCCATAAATCTATTTCAGGAAACAGAGGGTGATATACGGCAGATAAGTAAGGACAAATAATGCCCCAACATGGGGGGTTGACATCAGAATCAGGAGCCCTATTGAGGAATTTGAAAGGAATATATTGGGTTGATAGTTGGTTCTACATTGTAGGTTGCTACTGCCTACTGTCTGATACAGTTCTGTCACTGATCAACTTGGTGCCTAATTTTGTATGTATGTTGTTGCTTAAGTTGAACCCAACTGAGGCCCAAAAAGATGCAAGCTCCTGTGAGGCTTCTGCCTGCCACCCATGCTCTAACCTTGTGCACCAAGAATTAAACACAAGGCAGGGACTATAATGTAAAATGGGCAAAGGACAATGTGGTAGCGGAAAACCTAGGATCAATCCCAGCTTCCTCACTTCACCAAAGTGCATGATCCCGGACTAATATATTATTTCACCAAGCCTCCTTCTTTTTTATTGCCAATAATGATAACACCTTCAAATACCTGAGTTTGGGATGCGCAGTCTACCAAAACCTCATGGTTCATTTAATACACTGCAGTGTTGCTCCAGTATAATATTTAAATGTCCTAGCTTTCGTAAATAAAAGTTTAAATTCTATTGAGGACACGGAGGCTAGGGTTATTGTTTCTTTTCTTCGCTTTTATTAAACAGCAGCCATGAAATAACATTAACAAAATTACAAATCTCATGAATATTTGGGATAAAGTTAATTGGAGTTCATTGAAGACCAACCAATCAGGGTGCATGAATCTCATGATACTCCCACATCAGTGTCAGTTCCTACTCTTTCTTTGAGTGATGAATAGTCAGGAGTTAACCATTAGTCCTGCTTGCCAAAATTATTTCCTGTAAGAGAGAACAGCACTAGGAAACCCATTCTGGAACATGTTAACCATCATGCATAACAACATGAGCTGAACGACGTAAAACCATTACAGTATAGTCAGAGACAAACTCTATTAACATTGCAAATTCACTATTAATTATAATCAAATAATCACATTCATTATAAAGCGTTATTCGCAACCATTGGGGGAGGCGGAGGGGTTACAGTCGTACCACGACCCCAGGAGGGCCTAATCCTCACCTCTGTGTCCTTAATAGAATTGAAACTTTCTGTTACGAAAGCATAGCAAATTTTACATTCTAGGTCAGGACCGAAGGTGAGGATTATGCTAGTTTAAAGCTTATCCACCACCAAGGATGCCATGTTAAGAAGTGGCTTAAATTAAAAACTCTTTAAAGAAGAGTCTGATGACCAGTCTGCTGTGTTCATGATATCTTCTAAGCGAGTTCCCAGGGAGAAGGCTTTAGACACCATAGCCCCTCTGATGGAATAGGCTCAGAATGTCTGAGTGTTGATGCTTGCCTCTTACATGGCCTATCTGACCCATCTAGTGATGGTAGGGGAGGAAACTGCCATACAAGACTTTGTGAGAGCAATAAGAAGTTGCCGTTTCCCATAGGGACAGTGATCCTCCATTATAGACTCATAAGACTTAATGCATCTCATTATGCATAACTTGGGGAATGCGAAAAATCTGGGTATGAGATCACTCTGGAATTATTTTTTGTTCTCTTCGAAACATGAAAAGTAACTCCCCCCAGAGTAAACACTCTTTTGGTGATGTCCAAACCCCTGACATCAGCAACCCATCTACAGGAGATGAGTTCAGAGGAGGGAAGCTAACTTAGCGACAACTGATTCCCAGTAAGATACTTGTCTCTAGGCCAAGAAAGGAAAAGATTGATAAGAACTTTCATGTCCCAAAGGACCGAATATCGTGGCTCTGGGGGAATGGCGAGTAGTATTCCCCTAAGGACATTGCATGTCAATGGGTGTTCACCCACAGAATGTCCATCAATCTGAAAGTATTGATCATCCTGTAAGCCATGCCTTCTGATGTTAAAGAGGCCACGAAGCTCAGAACGTAGACAATGGTGGCCCCAATGAGATCCAAATGTCATTGACTATACCAATACATCCATCTGGATCAAGCTTATCTTTATCTTCAAATAGTGTTATTAGCCCATGCCTTGGAGAGAAGGTCTACCGCCTGGAGCGAAAGTCCTGGGACATTCCATCGTCCCTGGTAATTCTCCACACCATGAGTTGCAGTCTCCAAGACTAGATAATGGGGATTGCCGGCTGGATCTCTGAGAAGAGCCGGAAACAGGGGTAGATGGATTGGAGTATACTAAGAAAGTTCCATCAAAACTGGAAACCACTCCTGAGACTTCCACAGAGGAGTGATCACCACCACCTTATGTGCTGTCGTCGGACTTGTGTGAACAGCCTCATTATCATTGAGAAGTGGGGAACCGCATAGCCCTTTTCCGCCTCCAGTTTTGCATAAATGCATCCATTGCATGGGATGAGGGGTCTGGTCTGCAACTGGAGTACTTGGCTATTTGGGTAAATAGCCTGACCGCAAATAGGTTCACAGAGAAAGGGCTCCACCAGAGGTTCATCTCCCGAAAGACAGAGGGATCCAGCTTCCAGAGACTGAGGTCTCTCAGGTGTCGAGACAGTCAGTCCTCCACCTGATTGTCCGAGCCTGGAAGGTGATCCACTATGACTGAGATCTAGTTCTCCAGGCAGTACTCCCAGAAGGTCCTGGCCAGCTCCGATAGGGGTTTGGATCATATCAACCTAGGATGGTTGATGTACCTAACCACTGCTACATTGTCCATCTTGAGGAGGACATCACATTGTATTAGTTCTTTTGTCTAACACTCACTGCAAATGAGCCGACCATCAGCTCCAAACAATTGATGTGAAGAGAGCCCTCTGTTCTGGCCATTTTCGTCCTATGGGGAATTCCCCACATCGTGACCACCAGCCCACTCCGCTGGCATCTGATTCTATCACTAAGTCTGGTTGTGACCAAAAGATGGCGCAGCTGTCCCACCCTTCCATATGGACCAGCTACCATTGGATTTCCACTTTTACTTTGAATAAGAGGGATATGTACTTTAAGTATGTCAGACCTTTCCGCAAGTGTGAAATTTTTTGTAGTTGCGGGGTCCTGTAATGTCAAGGACCAGGAAATATAGCCTGGAAGGACAAACAGAAAAAGTCCGATCACACTCGCCACCTAACGAAGGTAAGTGACTGGTTTTGCCAGGGTATGGATCAATTTGTGACTGATCTCAGTTATCTTTCTGGAGGAGAGGCTTAGAGTTGCTTGAACGGAATCTACTACAAATCCCAGGAAGACTACGGATTGTGTTGGAGATAAAACTGGCTTTTTCTCATTGATGAGAAAGCCTAGGGCTTGCAAGAGGGGGACTGTCCATTGTAGGTGGCTCTGTAAGTACCTCTGGTCCTGGTTCATCAACAGATTGTTCAAGTAGGTGATCAATCGAGCCCCTGTGGCCAGAAGGTGCTCCACCATTAGTCTGAGGATCTTCGTGAAACACCATGGAGCTGAGGAGTGTCCAAAAGGGAGGTTTGTAATCTCGTAAGTGGGAAGACATTGAATTTAGAGGAAGCAACGGTGTGGGGGAAATATGGGGACCTATAAGTCCACGCGACCCAATCAGTTGTTCGGCAAGGAGAAGGTCTCAGAGGAGATGGATACCCTCCCTCTTGAAGTGGCGGTACACTGGCCATTCATTGAATTGTTTGAGATTGATAACTGGTAATTTCATATCGCATTTGTCTACCACAAAGTGGTTTCTGAGAAGGTCTCATGGATGTGGTGTTGTCTGGACAATGGACCCTTTGGATAGGAGATCCTGAACCGTTGCCTCCACTAATGGTGATTCCTCTGCGGAAAAAAGAAGAGGTTGTGGAGGCCTGAATTGGAGGGGGAGCAAAAAAACTCTATGTGGCACCCGTGTATGATCTGTAAATCTGAATTATCAGACGTCAGGGGCTGCCAATTGTGTGCAAAGAGTGCCAGTCTGCCCCCCAACTTTTTGTGAGCAAATTACACACCAAGAGAGGTGCCCTGCTGGTGTCCACCTTTAGCTCTGTCTCTGGAACCGTGGTGTCTGGAGTATCCTCATGTAGGGCAGAAACCTCCAAATCTGGACTGATCTTAAAACCGTCCCCCCCGTCTAGAGACTGTGCCCTGAAAAGAGGCCTTCTGTTGTTCGCAGCTGCCTGAGCACCCCATTCCACGGCTAGCCGCACTAAAAACCCAAGGAGGGTGGAATCTTTTTAATTGAGGACTGTGCCTTGTCTCTTGAATTAGTGACAAACTTGCAGAGCTCCCTGATAAAATGCTCACTAAATAGGCCGCCTAGTGCCATGGGACCAGGTTCAGATGTGGCTAGGTCCCCTAATTTGGGGTCAATCCTAATAAAGAGGGACCTTCTAAGTTCCATGGATAGGATGCAGCTGACTTTGCCAAGGAATATTATTGCCCACTGCACTCATCCTGACAGGACTTTGGGGTGAATCAGTGAGTTGGAGGTCTTGGCGTCTTCTGCCATATCTAATATTTTTGTCAGCGGGCCTGCGACGTCAAAACTTTGTCCTGAGAGGACCGCCACGGCCGATCTATGCATTTTCTAGAGTCACACATATACTTGGTGAGGAATGGAGCCGTGTGTGGCGAGAGGGCCACTTTGTCTGACAAGGCAGGTCAGGGGCACTTCATCTTGAAGGCCGTTGCAGACTTCTTTGCCCATGAATTTTTGCTTTCTCTCAGCCACGTAGTTGGCTACGTTTTCGACAGGGGCACAATCAGATGATCAGGGGTGGAGGAGATAATTTGGATGAAGGAAATCCAAATCAAGAACTGGAGTGGACTTACTGCTGTCAGACAGCATAGGGTCTAAATGGGAACGCCAGGGCCTATCAGGCTGCATGTCTCTGTCAGAGACCAGTAAATTATCATTGTTTGGTTAATGGGGGGTGGGAAGGGGTTCTAGGTCAGGGACCGGAAGGAGAAAGTTTGGAAGATTGGAAGAGCCTTCTAGGTCTACTGGCTTCAACAAGTTGTGGTCTAGGAAGGCACGCTTAAAAAGGACAAAGGCGTCCAAATCTATGCCAGTGTGCTTCTTACCAGCAGGTTAGGGCATTTTGGATTAGCCCGTAGACTGAGGGGTCAAAGGCACTGTGCAGCTATGGTCATTAACTTATGTTCGAGCAGGGCAATGGCTTCTGAGACTGTACTATGGATTGAGGCATCCATGGCCTCAGAGAAGGCGTTGCCGATGGGGAGGTAAGTAACCGCCTCTTCCTCGGTATAGGAGTCATGGATCTCCAGCATATTGGGGCACTATATGGTCTGCGTAGCACCATGAAAATGTGGGGGCCTGCAAGGCGCCAATCAGTCAGAGACACCAACTGCCCTCTACTTCACAGGGTGAAAACCAGCTCTAGGTTAGGAAAAGTAGTACACCAACCTGAGCTGTCTGCAAGTATTAGTGACGTATTAAGTATTGTGTTGCCCAATATAATGGCCTGGGTGAGGTTTCCCAATAGTAGGTTAGTCAAATGAGCAAACATTACCTCACACTCGAAACTTTGCAGGTCAAACAACCTCTAGAGGTCCCAGATCTGCGGCCTGACGTGCACAGTATGTAGAGGTCAATGACCTTGAATAAAGACCCCGCAAGCGTATGGTAAGCAATTAGCACGATGCAGCAATTAAATTGATGTTGCCTGTCGGCCAGAATACAGACCCAGTATGTGATGTAATCACTCCAGGCTTGGGGATTTATAGAAAATGCCACCTGTGAGACCAATCCAATTGTAATCCCTTGAGAAATGCGATCGGACTGGCGGCCTGTCTGAGTTTCCAGAGAGATGTGCAGGAACCCCAGAAGTCAGTTGAAAAATAAGTTCTCTGTGCATAGAAACGGGTGCTCTTCTGTGGGTATTTATAATTACCCTGTAAGGGAAAATATAATTTGTATATGAATAGACATCCAATGTCACTAGGCATGAAATTATACAAATATTAGAGCCTCTCTCTATGGATTGGCCTAACTACTGGACATCCCCTCATTCTCAGCACTCCCTTTACTAAAAACACAATATTTGAAGATGATGAAAACTGTAATAGACTTTAAGCATATTGACTCCAAACCTTTCCTTGGCATCAGGACATGGTGTTACACTAAGGAGTCTCCACACACCCAATTACTCATCCTCCTGTACACCTCCTTGAGTAAAATAAAAACTCTGGGCCAGATTCACAGAACTAACTTAAGACAAAATCCTAAACTTACTACTTTTGGTATTCACAGAAGTTAGGATTTTGTCTTAAGACAGACTTAAGACGGACTTAAGACAAAATCCTAACTTAAGTCTGTCTTAAGTCTGTCTTAAGACAAACTTAAGACAAAATCCTAACTTCTGTGAATACCAAAAGTAGTAAGTTTAGGATTTTGTCTTAAGTTAGTTCTGTGAATCGGGCCCTCTGCCTACAGACTGGGTAAAATGTACACATTTCCCACAAGAGGAAAGAGGACCAGATACATTCTATTTGTACCAATTAGAAGTTACCAACAGGAGAAAGGTTTTTAGACCCTAGATTACATAGGTGTGTCAGGATTCATCAAAGAAAACTTGAGGGTTTGTTCACCATTTGGTTTGAGATCTGTTACTGATTTCCCCTTCCTGCTGTCTTGCGTTTTCCTTCTCTTTACCTCTTGAAACCGGTAAACAGCCATGACAACACATGCCTTTACAACGCAGTCGTTGCAACCACCGCGTTGTTACAACACGAACCATTACATCGCAAGTCGTTTCAACAACTTGCAGTAGTGAGCGCACTGATGTTGGATTTAAAATCCAACACCTTCCCTGCTGTTGCACAAACTGAAGTAGGAATAGTAATGTATACTATTCCTAAGCCCAGCGCACTCCCTACAGCAAGAAGTTGAAACGACTTTCGATGTAATAGTGTGCTTTGTAACAACACAGTTGTTGTAACAACTGCATTGTAAAGGCATGCGATGTAAGGCATGCGAAGTAAAGGTATATATTCCTTTCAACCCTATATCTTAGCATTGTGAAGAATCCGGGTAAACAAGGTGCGTAGTCCACACAATAGGCTATATTTATATTGTTTTATTGATAGAGAAGATAACAGGTAGATGAGCCCACGCCAACCGCTGCACTGCTATGCCTGGAATGCCAGCACTCTGGATTCCACGTTCTAGTGCATGCGGCGGGTGCGAGACACAAACACGAGGATACAACACATCCTCCTTTCTTGAAAAGAAAAGAAACTATTACAACAATAAAGATGTAAGCAAAATGATACAATGAATAATAGTAATGCAAGTAAAATTATACAATGAATAAAAATAACTTAACAGACTAAAATGACGAACCTAATTTCCAACATTGTAGTCCTTGTGCCAGGTGGGGGGTTTCCTAATTCGGGGATTACACACATTGCGAGCGGAAGCGGGAACAGACAAAAGCGAATGAGAAGTTGTAGGAAAACGACAGGAATTGGGAGAAAGAAAAGTTCCTGCTAAGTTAGAAGGGGTTGGACCTCTTGTAGGAGACATACATATAGAAGGAACCTTAACAACTTTGGAGAGGCTCCAAACATTTCCATCTGACAATTGTACAACTTGCCTTCCCACTCTAACAATCCGCAAAGGATCTGAGAAACGTGACATACCAGATTTAATAAAACCTGACTTTCGCACACGTACCCAATCTCCTACCTTGCACGGATTGATGTCAGAAGCATAGCTCACAGGCGTACTACGTTTCTTTTGATTACCGACCAACAGGTCTCTCATCCAGAGCTGGCTCATATTACATACACCCCTTCTCCCCCTCATTTTTTCAAAAGGAGACAAGTCTCCATCAGATTTTGGGGTGTTCCTATAACTCCACAATAGTTTACTAACAGCATCGTAGCAATTCTCTCCGTTGCACACAGCAAGTTGTAAACCCTCCTTGAGCACCCTGATCCACCTTTCTACCATGCCATTACCTTGAGGATAATATACTGAAGAGCGTTTGTGTAATATTCCATGGTTGTTGCAAAAGGATTTCATCTCTGCAGAGGTGAACTGTGTGCCATTATCAGACAGGATGGAAGTAGGGAAACCTTCTTTTTCAAAAACTGATTTAAAAAAATTGATAAGTACTCTAGAAGTTACATGAGGCACAAATTTTACCTCAGGCCAACTGGAGAACTGGTCTATCAATACAATAGCATAAACTGGACTATGACCTAAAGACATCGGACCAGCAATATCTACCGAAATGCATTCCCAGGGCTTTGAGGGTCTTGAAACAGAATCATGTTGATATTTTATGGGTTTCTGTGCTTTATCACTTACACAACATTCAACACAAGATCTAACTTTTTCCTCAATCATCCTGTCGACCCCAGGCCACCAAAATTCACTCCTTATTCTCCTTTACATACTGGACATGCCAGGGTGACCTTCGTGTGCCATGTCTAAAATAGTGTTCCTCAACCCGTGAGGTACAACTAAAAGCAAACCCCTCAACAAAATTTCACCCTGGATGGATAATTCTTGAGCTACATGGAAATACGGTAAGGTAGTAGAAGATAGGTTGTTTTTGGGAGGCCAACCATTACCAACGAAAGACACAACCTCCAGGTAATCACGATCCTCACCACAAGCTAATGCCCAATCATCTTCACGAATGCAACCATTGGACACCTCACAAATCGACACCACTTTATCAGGATCATCATCAGGAGCAACTTGATTGTCATCTTCTACAGGTAGCCTAGAAAGAAAATCAGCTAGGACGTTTTTTGCTCCTGGAATGTATTCTACTGTAAAATGAAAGTCTTGCAATTTGTATTGCCATCTGGCAATCCTAGAAGTGGCTTTACCACAACCTTTAGTTGTAAAAAGATCTACCAGAGGACGATGATCAGAACGAACAACAAAGTCAGTACCATACACATATCTGCGAAAGTATTCAATACCCCACCAGCAAGCCAACGCCTCTTTCTCCAAAGTGGAGTATTTAGTTTCTGCACCTCGTAATGGTCTTGATGCAAAAGCAATGGTAACGAAACTTAAATTTTGCTTCTGCATCAACACTGCCCCAATGCCCACATTGCTTGCATCAGTGACAATAAATGATTTACAATTGGTGTCAAATGGGGATAAGGCAGGAGCAGAAATTATGCATTTCTTTATAAATATAAATTGATTCTTACAATTGTCATCCCAGATAAATTGTTGTTGATTTTTCATCAATTTCCGTAAGTGAGAAGTTTTATCAGAAAAAGAAGGAATGAATTTTGCGTAGTACTCGGCTAAACCGAGGAACGATCTAAGCTGATCTTTGTTGACAGGTTCGGGAGCATTTTCAATAGCCTTAACTAAACTTAATTTGGGAGAGATACCTTCTTTGCTAATTGAATGGCCCAGATAATCAACAGAATTTTTTCCAAATTTGCACTTTTCTTTGGTAAGGGTTAAACCGTTGTCTTGAAGTATGGATAAAACTTTAAATAAAATTCCAGAATGTTCACTTTCGTCTTTACCGAAAACTAGTATGTCGTCTTGAAAATATAGTACATTAGAGACATTTTTGAACATATTGTGCATAACTCTCTGAAACACTGAGGACGCGGACACTAGGCCAAAAGGCATTCTTTTATACCTGTAAGCACCCTCAGTGGTTATAAAAGATGTAAGATGCTTACTATCCTCGTGGAGCATTATCTGATGGTATGCGTTGGATAAATCCAATGTGGTGAAGATAGATGCATCCTTGAGTTTTGAGAACATTTCTCCGATATTGGGTAGGGGATGTCTATCAACCCACACATTAGAATTTAAATCGCGCATATCCACACACAGACGAATTTTCCCATTAGGCTTGTGGGCTACAACTACAGGAGACAGCCACTCGGAGGATTCAATTTCCTCAATTACATCAAGATCACATAATCTCTGAAGTTCTTTCTTTACAGATTCTCTAAGGGCTAAAGGAATATTGCGTACCTTATGTACTTTGGGCACAGCATTGTGTTTCAAAACAATTTTATGTTTGAAGTTTTTTAGCATACCCAATTTAGAGGAAAAAACCTGTGGAAAAAGGGTTTCCCATTTGTTGTCAGAAAACACATCCACAGAATTGACAAAATCAGAATAACCCAGAACTTGATCGGGATGATTGGGATCAAGTTTCATCATTAATTCTCTTTGCTGTGGCCAACCCAATAAGCATGACCCATCTTTGGCAACATATACTTTTGCAGGAATTGACTTGCCCTTAAATGATAAAGTGGAATGAAAATACCCAAATACATCGATAGGTTTTTTACCATAACCTCGTAACCTAATATCGGAAGGAAATAAAGATATGACATCAGGAAATTCTTTCAATAAAACATCGTCACCAATCAAGGTGTACTTTACACCAGAGTCTGCCATGACCTTTATGGATTTAGATCCGATCTGTAGCATACAGAAAGGTGAATCTTTTTTTTCTTCTCCTACTTCATATACAGTGCACACGTCATCATATATGTCTTCATCCTCGTCTACAGCTTGAACTTGGGAAAACCTGGGGCATCTCGAATCTGAAGAAAAGTTTTTTGATTTATTGCGATTCTTGCACATCCTCGCAAAATGACCTCTAGATTTACAATAATTGCAGAATTGTCCTATAGCCGGACATCTTTTATCTGTTGCGACGTGTCCGGGAAAACCACATTTAAAACAAACCACTTCTTTTCTGAAACCTTGAAATGATGAAGAAGGTTGAGTTGGTCTGTTAGAGGTAGCTTCAATCGGACTTTTCTTGACAGTTTGAACCATAGAAACATTAGGTCTATCTAGAGCGATGGAAGATTCTTTCAGTTTTTTTTCGGATAATTCTTTGATGCCTAATTTCATCTCCTCAAAGCGATGTGCAATGTCAATGGTCTTTGAAAGGGACAAATCTTTTGCATCAAGTAATTTTTCTTGAAGTTTTACATCAGAAACATTCTGTACGAGTTGGTCTCTCACCATCTGATCATGGAACTGTTGGTAGTTACACTTGGCAGCAAGAATTCTTAAGTCTTTCACAAAGGAATCGATAGGTTCGATTGGCAGTTGTTGTCTACTTAAAAATGTATGTCGTGCCACGACCTCATTGACTTTCTTGATGAATTGTTTGTCAAGCTGCATTATGGCATTTTCATAAACATCAGTGTCTTCTTCTGAGGAATTGTCTAAGGCCAGGGGAGGAAGATGAGAAAGCACTTGTCTTCCTTCAGCGCCAAGTGAATGTTTAAGAATGGCAAGTTTACGTTTATCTGTGTAATTCTCTCCACCGATTGCCTCTAGATATGCTTCAAATCCTTCACGCCATTGTTTCCACTCTAAGTGTGGTTCACCTGGGCTTGCCAAAAATGGAGGTGGAGCGTTGAAACCCTCCATAATTGTAAATAAAAGAAATTAAAATTAATAATAATAAAATGCCAGGTTTAGTTAAAGATTCTTTTTGAATTGTTCTGATGTCATAAACAAGCTTCTGCTGTAGACAGATTCTTTTAAATTTGCTTTAGAGAATGATTATTGTGATGTAGACACAGTCTATTGTTTAGTTTACCAGGAACTTCTTAGAAACAGTCTATTATGATGTCACAAACACGAGTAAAATCTGGCAGCTTTAGAAATGTGCTTGTGCTGACGCAGCTTGCAGGTTCTATTTAGAATGTGAAGCGCGCGTTTGTGCGCATGCGTTAAGACGCGCGTTTCGATTGTGATTCTGAGCGTGTGCGCGCGTAGAGAAACGGAAGCGTCTATGTAAGAAATGGTGAAAATTAAATAAAAGTCTCACCGCTTAACTGGAAAGAGCGGGATTTTCACCAATATTTGAAGATGACGATGGTGAAGCTTCCGCAGTGTTCGCTGGGGACATTTAAGCTGCAACACTCGCAACGGCAATCTTGGTCCGGACTTCCCGGGGCTGTGGGCTCTTCAATCGCGTAGGTTCACCTTTCCAACGTCGCCAGTGAAGAATCCGGGTAAACAAGGTGCGTAGTCCACACAATAGGCTATATTTATATTGTTTTATTGATAGAGAAGATAACAGGTAGATGAGCCCACGCCAACCGCTGCACTGCTATGCCTGGAATGCCAGCACTCTGGATTCCACGTTCTAGTGCATGCGGCGGGTGCGAGACACAAACACGAGGATACAACACATTGCTTCTTGAATTTGCCTAACAAATCTTCTTACCCGAATTCAACAACTCCTGGCTGTTCCTTGACTTATGCGTTCTGGGGCTCCATGGCCTGGCAGGTTTTGCCAATACTGCCTGAGTCATTATGGGCTATTGTCACTAGAGCATCTGGTGAAACGTTACTCATGGCAAAGGGGATTGAGGCTCATATATGACCAATGACTTTATTTAAGGAGATATCCATTGCAAATTTACCATAAACAAAGAACACCATACAAGTCTATATTTCTGAAGGATGCAGTTGACAGCTGATGGATGAGACCTCTGAAATTCCCTTGTTTCTCTCTCCTTCCTTGTACTCTATTACCCATTTCCCCCTTAAACAATTACATTTTGGCAGTTGTTCACACTCTCAACCCTGTTTCTCCCAGCCTGAGAGAAAATCTTACAAAAATCGTCTTCACAAAGCAAAATTCAAATTCTTCAAAGCAAGACTGCACAGAACAAAATATGTAATATCTCAGCCTGTGGATCTGATCAATAGCTTAAGATGTAAGGAATGAGCCACTAATTCTCCAACAAAGTTGCTGTGTTCAGAAACAACACTGAGTATTCCTTCCCAAAATCAGTGACCTTTCCCATTACGAGCCCCCATCACATCATAGACCATCAAAACAGCGGACATTGATATCACTCCTCTGTAGTCTTCTGCAAAGCATAACACTCCACACATTGTCAAGGAACAAATGAATATCCTCATCACCCCGATGCATCAATTTCATTGAAACCTCTTTAGAATATTTCATCATTAATTATTCTCCTGAAAATAATATGTATCCAGCTTTTAAGGAAAATGATTGATGCCGACCTGACACTTACTGAAAATGTTCGATGCATCACGTTTTTCATTCCTGAAATTCTTGAGAAATGCATAGGCAAATGTATAAGCAATCAATTCAATGACTACATCTTCAATCATCAAGTCCTTGACCATACCTAATCAGGCATCAGAAGTGGGGGTAGCAAAGAAAATAGCATCCTTATTTTTTAACTTTATTTATTTGCATTTTCAAAAGAAAAAAATTACAAAAAGAAAACAGTTGGTCAGCATCATAGCTTACACATTCTGCGCTTAGCACAAGGATCGAATGGCATTCAATAGGGATATCCCTGATAGCTAATACACAAATAGCAAAAAACAATGATATACATCCACACATATACTATTTGCTTTATAATTACACCAATTGTTGTGAACATTTAGCAGCTACATCCATATTTAGTGTTGCTTGTGTAACATAATAATGATTGGGATACTGCACGGGTTGTGCCCCTTGGCCCTACAGTGTCAGTGGTGTCTGCATAGGCGTAACATTAGGCTCTTGCAGATGCTGTAGGTATGCCAATAGGGGTTTCCAGATATCCACCAGTCTAGAGGCGGGCGGCTGTAGTTGGGCATACATATCACTGGTGGTGTTGCAGTATGTCATTCTGTGCAACCATGTGTGGAGTGTAGGGCTAGCTTTACATGCCCACTTAATGGTCACATCGCGTTTGGCAAGCAGGAGCGCCATCACTACAAAACAACGCTGGGATCTGGAGAGGTCATGGACATACCCCAGTAGAGCAAGGAGAGGTGATGGCGTAATTTCCATCACCCCCTTTGGTTTTGCATTATTTCCACCTTAACCATCTTAGATATCTCGCGGAAAATTGATTTCCAATAGTCCTTTATCTTGAGGCACGTCCACATCATATGCGCAAAGTCTGCATGCCGGGCACCACATCTCGGGCAGGCATCAGACCGCGAGGGGTCAATGCGATGTAGTTTGCTATGGGTGATATATACACGCCGCAGGAACTTGAAATGCAATTATTTATGGCGGTGGTTCGGCGACACTTTCTGCGTTTGTGTGCAGCAACTATGCCATGGGAGGTCAGTTAGGGGGTGTCCAAGATCACCTTCCCAGGCAGCCCTCACCGCCGCATCTCTACTCGGGAGCCACGCTATCACCCCTTTGTACAGTCTGGCAACCAGGTGGTTCCCATCCCCTCCACTAATGACCCCAGTCAGAAAAGGAAATTTAGTGGGCGCCAAGGGGTAGCTCTCCATGCATGCACAGAGCACCTTCTGTACACGCATGAGCACAAAATGATCCAAAGTCGTGGCCTCCCGGAAGCAAGGACCCTCAGTGAGTGAGAATATGTGCCCCCCAGGGAACAGGTCCCCAAGTTTAATCAGCCAAAATGTATATAGCGTTCGTTTGACTAGCGTCTCCTGTAGGAGAGGCATCCAACTGTTACCGGCCAGAGGCAATGCGTGGGAATACAGTGCACTCATACCAGTCACCTTTGCCAGCTTGAGCCAGGCCCAGCTTGTGGTGGACAGCATTTGAATGTCACGCTGGTCTCTAGGGAAAACGTGCGGCAGTAGTGTATGGAGTGGGGCCGGAAGTGCCAAGTCCGCCTCAGGCCGATAGTATGGGATCCGAACATCCGTGTTATACCAGTGTCGAGCAAAACCTGCCTGGGCAACCAGATAGTAAATTTGCAAGTTCGGAACGCCAAATCCACCTCGCTCGTATGGCGACACCAGTCCCATCCAACCTGGGGCTGTCTCCCACCCCACACCAACCTCCCAAGCAAGGTGCGCAATCCGGAAAAAAAACTGTTATAGAGACGGATTGGAATGTTCGTAAAAAATACAAAATTTGCGGCCGCTCGACCATTTTTATTATGGCTATTCGGCCAGCGATTGACAATGGGAGTCACAGTCATTGTAGAAAATAGCATCCTTAAGACAATATCCAGCTCTTTGAGAAGGAAAGCATCATCTTATTAATACTATATCTCTCATCACCCTTTGACAAGACTGACTATGGCATTCTCCTCTCCTTTCTTTTGACTACAAGGCTTTGAATTATTATGTTCTGAACTGGTTCAGATCCTATCTATAAAACAGAAGTAAATGTGTCCGAATTGAGTACACTTTCCCTTGGGAGTAGCCAGACCGTTAGTATCAGAGCTGACCCGCAGCCTGCGACGTCCTGACCAGAGGATTCCTGTATCGGTTTCTCCCATTTTCAGGAGAACTCTACCGGCCAATTCTGGGCTGGAACAATTTTGTTTATCGTGCCCCACCTTTTCTGTTACTACGTGGCGACCGTGAATCCTTTCAAGTCTCTAACTATTTTTGTTTAGAATAGTAAATCCGGTCTGCTATAGTTTTTGTCCCTCACCTACACTGAGCTGAGACGCTAACGCCCATCCGCAACCATTGTGCTAAGCAAGGCTGCGCATATCCAACGTGGTCAACTTCTACGCAGTTTCAAAATTAATCAAGAGATACACTTGAAGCCACAGTACATCTTTACTTACATCCAGAATAGGCTACTTTGTGTAATAGACGGCTACCTGATGAAGGCGTGTATGCCGAAACGCGCGTTGTAGACATCTGCAGCACTGCCTGAATCAACGCCTCGTCTATCATTTGGATTTGTATATATTTATGCTGATTGTCAAAATGTATCTCATGAAATTATCAATGTGAATTATATATGTAACCTTTAAATCATGAAAAGAAGCATGAAATATATACTTTATACTTAAAAATAAATCAATAAATATATCGTTACATCTTCTTCTAGTGTGTACATTGTCGTTATAGGGTGTTCTATTTAGAGACTTATATATTCTACCAGTAAGAGAGGTATTTTTGTCTAAAATTGTGGTAGATATCCTTTTCTAGCTATAATTTCCTTACATTACCTTGGGAGTAGCTTTACATTCAATACTGGCTTAATTCTCCCCACCTTTTACAAAGAGCAATTTGGCGAACTTCTGTGTAAACATGGAAACTTGATCCACTAGTCTGCTGATGACACCCAGCTATGCTTGAGAATAGTCAGCACAGATGGCCTAAATATTAAGCCTGGGTGGAGTCGCGGAGTTCTGCTATGCGGAACTACGCGAAGTGCAAAAAAAATCTCTGCTGCGCTACGCGGAGCTCCACATGCAGCGGAGTATGTTGGATAATTGCTGTTTGTGGAGATTTTCAGTTCCAGGTGCTTGTCTGCACTGTGCAATCATCGCCAATGGCACCATGCACAGCGCAAGTGGGTGCTGCTTCCTTTCTGCTGCTCGTGTAGATTTTTGTTTGAGTGGCAGCTTTCTCAACGCGAACAGACAGTTTCTGAACGCGAACGGACGCAATCATACACAACCCCTAGCATTGAAAAATCTGACAACCTGCGTTAAGAAATCTTGCCAGGAGGTTGATTTTCCACGCTCGCCCTCACCAATTTGATCACGAATGAGGAAAAATCTTGCCAGGAGGTGGATTTTCCTTGCTTGCACTCGCCAACTGGAGGTTGGCAGGGGGGCGGAACTAGCCACGGAACGAGATGGCCGCTAACTTAGCGAGCTCTTCGTGGATCACCCGAAATATCCTTCATAATCCTCCTGCATCAGAGACAACACGTTTAAACTTGGTGTGCCAGGGAGCGCGAAGAAAATGCAAACGCCAGCGAGCTGAAAAACATAAGGGTAATATATAAAAAATTTACGAACCAGAGATCGTCGCACTGCGGCCCAAGCAGTGAAAGTGAAACTGGAGCCGCGGGAGAAGGTGATTACCCAGGCCGCGACATAGAGCACGTACGCAGCCACGGAGAATGATTAGCCCCGCTGTGGATAGATACTGGCCCTGAAGGTGTGTGGAGACACGACATCTGCTACCGCTCGGACCGCGTTACAGCAACGATATGTGAGCTGATGAGGAGCGGGCGGCAGACTGAGAGGGGCCCCAGCTATACTGCAGGCAAAGGAACCGGGAACAAATTATTAGTGTGGGGACTACTCCTGAGGTGTGCACTGCTGGTGGGCTGCATCGCCACATTCAGAGACTGCCACGCACCTGCCCTGAGCGGAGGAGCGTCGCAGGTCACAGCGGGAGACCCAATGTTGTGCAAGGGGCGGTAAATAGTGCACAGAGCAGGAGGAGGCATCCGTTCATAGCCAAACAATAGGCGTGGGCCCCCTTGTGGAGAGTGGGCTGCTTCCAAGCACTGTATGAGTTGGAGCTGTGCCATATGACATTGGCCTAGGTGGAAAGGAGGCAATCAGGACAGCACAAGTGGAGACACCTGCCTACCAAGCAACACCAAAGACAAGTCCCCGAGACAGCAGGAGAAGAGGGTGGTACCTAGCGCCTCAACTAGGGCCTCAATGGGATCTTGGTTGCAGGGTGCACGGTGGTGCTGGAGACACCCTCTAAAGTATTTGACAACCCCATTATCCTTTATTAGGCTGCTGACAGCACCTTTCACAGCAGAATATTAAAGTTGGCCCGGGTAAAGCCAAAATCGCCACACACGAGCTGAGTGGAAGTAGCTACACGCAAGACCATTCCGGAATCTGCGACACTGGTGCTCAGGGCGGCCTGGTTAGAGCGCGGTCTGGGGCAACAGCAGTACAAGCATATGAGCGCCAGAAGACATAACCAAACTATTTAAAGGCTAGCTTGTACCATCAAGCGAATGGGAAGCTCAGCGATATAACTAGATGACAAAGGGGACACAGAGTGGCCACTGAGTCAGGAAACTGCATGCAGGCCACGTTGCAGCGCGACAAAGGGCACCAACACATCTGAACACCTCGGGGCTGGACAAATCGGCAGTGCAGAATTGGCAGATAAAACCAGGCCCACGCTTTCGCTATGGGTAAGCCAGACCGCACCCAGCCCAAAATAATTTTTGACCAGGCAAATAAACAATAAGAACGCAGTCCTGATCAGCAAATAACAGCGCAAACAGCGGGCGGTGCGACGGGAGGGGTGTCAAAAGATGACTTACAAACTATGTTCGCCACGATCCAAGCTGCACTAACAAACATTGATGGGGAAATAGATTCCCTGACGTACAGGGTTGACAGGATGTCGGAGCGCATAGATAAACACACGGAAAGAATAGATATGGCAGAGCGCAGGATCTCTGAAGCTGAAGACGGACAAGTGCAAATGGAGGTGAAACAAACCAGGATGGAAAAACAAATTGTGGCAGTGACGGTGAAGGCGGAAGACTTGAAAGCAAGGTCCCAAAGAAACAACATACGCCTGACTGGGATTTCGGAAACAACAAATAGAGGGCAGATGGAACGGTATGTGGAGCACTTATTAATTTCCATGCTGGGGTCCATGATTTAACCGGTATGCTGGCGGAGCTCTGGGACGTACACAGATCGTCGGTACTCGATGAATACAATATAAAAGTCTACCAGAGCTATCGCGTACAAAGAAGAGGACCAAATAATTATAGGATCCATGCAGATTAATATAAAATTCGGTATACAGGAATAAAGAAGGATTTTGGGATCTACTGAAAAGAATTTATGAAGGTGATTCTGGATGAATGAGCAAGTGCATTTTGCCAAAATCTTCCCAAGACTACATACGAAAGAAGTTGATTACCTCTTTGACTGATTCCTTCTCTGAGATTGTGGAGGATGGTGGATAATACTTTATCGTAGGTTACCAAATTGATATGGTCCAAACCTCTGGCAGATAGTCGAGGTGTGAAGAAGGCTTGTACTGGCAGGTTGATACAGTACATTATAACAAAGAGACACTAATTCCAGGTTGTGAGACACACTGTTGAAATTGCCCCTGGCTGGTCCTGATGAAGGTGGTCATCATTGCAGTTCTTCCACCGAAACGCGTCGGCCATTCCTTTATTTAGATCCAACCTTTTGGTTGTACAGTGGACAACTGGTGTAAAACAACAGGATGTCTTATGGTTGTAGTGGAGTTATGTATGATTAGGGTGTGTGAGTGAGTAGATATGGTTGTGGTTCTCGACCTGGTGTATAATAACTGTCTTGTTTTTTAAAGAGATGTGTATTTTTTCATGTAATGGAATTATAAAATGTATTTTTGTATATGTATCTAAAGAAAATGATATGAAACACAGTGAATAAGTATCTGTTTTCAAAAAAAGAGAAAAAAATTATTCAATGAATGATAAAAAGACTTTAAAAATAAAACGAAGAAAACAAACAAAAAAAGATGAATATGTGGTCTATGTATGCCTTTGACATTAGAGGTTGTTCCCAGTAGCAAAGTGGTTTAGGTCAAGAGGGAGTTCTTTTTTGCCTTGCCTTGTCTTTCCCCTTCACTCTCTGACCTTAAAGTATATTTGGGAGGAGGTCCCTATTCATATTCATGCTGGGGAGAGATACCTTCTCAGAAATGTTTATAGTCGAAAGAGCTCACAGATCCCTGGCACCAAAACCACAGACTGGAGCCCGGACGAGACCGATCATTTCCAAAATCCTGAACTACAGGGACAGAGATTCGGCGCTCCGTAAGGCCAGAGAAATGGGCAAATTGACACATGAGGGGATGGACATCACACTGTACCCTTATTTCATAGCATCAGTGCAAGAGGCGAGGAAAAAGTTCAGCGTGGCGAAACAAAAACTGAGAGACTTAAATATACCATACACTATGCTATAACCAGCGAGACGATCGAAAACCGCGGATATACACTGAACCCCAGGAAGTAATGAAGTTTATACAGCAAAAAGGACAGGCAACAAAGCGGAGAAGATCGCCGAGGGGAGAGCAGGGAGACCAACCCACACTTTCGGATGTCGATTAAGCGGATGCTTCATACAAATGCGACACCAGCAGCAGCGACTGGAAGAAACGTTTCAAAACAGCCATCCGCTTCTGGTCGGCGGAAGGGAGGAAAGACATTGGGCTACATTCGGATGAGGGAAGGATTGTACACAACGGGACCAGATAAGTCTAATGAAAATGCCTTCTCTATACTTAGATTGACAATGATGTTCATAATTGTTGTGGCCGCGTAAGGAACTGTTAACTACTGGTGTCATGGCGTAAACCATGGCCCTCTTAAATCGACAATACAATGTGTTTCATCTCTGATGTATATAGTCTGGAGGGGCATCTACCCATGTGGCTTAAGCCACAGGAAACAGGGGGGCGGGGGGGGCAGCTCCGATCCCTATGTGTGAACTACACAAGTTAATTATCATTTTGTTTTTTTATTGTAAGTTTTTGGGAGAACATGTTGTATGGTTTTGTCGTGAATGTCTCCACTAGACAGGGAAGGGTGGAGTGGGAGGGGGTGGGGAAGGGAGATAAAGGGGAGAAAATTATGACCAGTGGTACATTGTTACATAAGCACAGCAGGGCCAATATGAAAGACATCAGACATCGCAATGAGTGAGATAGTAGAGTCACGACAAATGACTGACACACTGAACCTACATAGAACACTGACGTTCTTGACGTGGAATGTACGAGGGCTCCATAACCCACAGAAAATACGTAAAGTACTGGCGTATTTAGACAGGGATAAAGTGGACATAGCTTGCTTACAAAAAACACACCTGACAGACCTCATAGAGCAGCAGATAGGAACTAGATGGGCTGCATACAAGCTGGCATCGTCTTACTCATCATACGCTAGGAGGGTCGTGCTACTGGTGAAGCGCAACACACCTTTTACACTTATTAAATCCATAAAGGACAATCAGGGACGCTATATTATAGTGAAGGGTTGTTTTGGCGGCACAATATTAACGATTGTCAATGTTTATGGACCGAACATAGACGACCCATCTTTTCAATACGCAAATCTGGACACAGCTTAGAGACATACAACCGTCAGCCATTCTATGGGGCGGCGATTTCAACACTTGTCTAGAGCCCAAATTAGACAGATCCACCGGAAACGATAAATATGGCAAACACTCGGCGGAAGTCCTAAGGGAGGGGATGGACGACTGGGACATGGTAGACATATTGAGATTAAGAAACCAAGACCGTAGAGAAGGGACTTGTTTTTCACTGACACATCTTACGTGGTCTAGGCTTGACTACTGGATAGGGACCCAGGACGTGTGTACATGGGCATCTACCATAGAACACTTGCCTAAAACATTGTCAGATCACGCCCCAGTTCACATCCAATTGGAAATCCAGACTCACACCCCACAACAATTCACGTGGAGACTAAGACAAACAGCGCTTCAAGACCAGGTGTTCTGAGAGGATCTCAGGCAGACAATAATGGACTATTTTGAGCATAACTCCGGATCAGTCACCAGCGCGAAGACACTTTGGGAGGCTTTTAAAGCCACCATTAGGGGACATTGCATTAGCAAACACGCAGGCATTCTAAAAGATATTCAGCAAGAACTGTCAAGGATAAAAACGGATATCACTAGACTGGAACAGGAATTTGAAAATACTCGCAATGCATTGTTACTAGCAGAAATAAGAATACAGATAGATAGATATAATGAGTTTGCTGAAGACGAGATAAAATATATCTCACGGAAATACACGGGCGGAAACTATGGAGAGGGTGGGAGGCCGGGACGAGCGCTGTCATATAAAATCAGACCCACTCACACTACGGCGTACATTACACAGATCCAGAACGCTCAGCGCCAACCAGTCTATTCCACTCCGGCAATACTGGACTGCTTCACTAGATATTATGCTAAGCTGTACGAGGCCCCTACATCGGCCCCTATGTCTGAAATCCATGAATACTTAGATGATGTGGCACTGGCGTGGCTGTCGGACACACACCGAGAGTACCTCTGCCATTATGTAACGAAAGACCAAATTGAAGAGGCTATTAACTCCCTCCCCAATAACAAGGCCCTGGATTTAGATGGACTCCTGGGAGAATTCTATAAGGAATTTCTGGACCTGCTGATTCCGCACCTGGCTGAAATGTTTGAGGAGGCGTATGAGGAGGCCACACTTCCTGCATCCTTACCCGAGGCGCTGCTGATAGCACTTCCGAAACCGGGTAAAGACCCTACGGAATGTGAGTCATATAGGCCATTATCAATGATTAACATAGAAGCCAAGATACTGGCAAAAATAATAGCGACCAGGATACAACCGTTGCTGTGTAGTTTAGTGCAGCCGGATAAGGCAGGTTTCATGCCAACGCGATCCACTACGCACAACATAAGAACCATCTTTGCGTTGTTCCACCAGTTAGATCTGGACACGCCAGCAGCTATAGTCCTACTTGACGCAGCCAAAGCATTTGATTCTGTGAAATGGGACTTCATGTATGTCACTCTACGCAGGATAGGGTTCCCAGAACCATTTCTAAAGTGGATATCATTGCTGTACACCATGTCCCCAGCACTGGTTGGAATAAATGGGAACACATCCAACTCAATAGGGATCACACAGGGCACCAGACAAGGCTGCCCCTTGTCACCAATGCTATTTGCATTAATCCTAGAACCATTGGCCTGTAAAGTTACGCAAAAACATTTTGAAGCTGCCTTGCAATTTGACTTGCGACCCATCTGCATTGCACTATATGCAGATGACATGCTCCTCTACACCACACACCCCGACAGAAACCTAAACCCTCTCATAAGGGAATACATTAGATATGAGAAATATTCGGGCCTCCATATAAACTGGGACAAATCAGTTGTGATACCCCTCACCGCTGACATCTCGGAACCTGCCTTGGAGTACCCGCTGAAATGGCAAACAGATTCCGTTAAATATTTAGGTGTCTGTATTCATCGGGCTCCAGAATTGATAGTCAGAGAAAATTATGGCAAAGCGTTGGTGAGACTGGAGGAACAGGTGGATAAATGGATCAAAATGCCCATCTCCCTAGCAGTCAGAATAGCAATACAGAAAATGGTTCTGTTGCCTAGGTTTTTATATCTATTCTGGAACATACCAATATGGTTGAATAAAGAATTCTTTGTTAAGCTACGCTCAAGCTTACAACAACTAACGTGGGCAGGTAAGCAAGCTAGGATTAGCTGGAGGACCCTGACCCAACCGTATCGTCTAGGAGGCTTTGGGGCACCAGATTTCGAACTATATTTAATTTGCGCACAAGCTCAACACGCCCATTACTGGACAAAACGACACGCACATATTCCACATGTAGCGGTGGAAAAAGTTGTTTGCATCCCACACCATTGACTGCCCCTCTGGCGAACCCAACGAAGTATATACCACAAGATAAGATACAAACAGCTAAATGTACCTCTAGAGTATGGCATCCGCTGGCACACAGGGCAAATAAACTTCCGGTTTATGCAAAGGCGCTGCCAGTGGCGAGACACCCCAAACTAACGGTTACACCGAAAAAAAAACGTATGATCTACTATGGACGCTATATTCCCACACAATAAATTCATCAACTTGACAGATCCCTCACTGTGTGCCCACCAGGCCCCCTTAAAGAAATGTGCGTACCTACGGCTGCGCACAGCAATGCGGACATTATACCCAACATTTCCGGAAGAACCTATGCAATTAAATCCACTGCAGATTTTATTAACAGCACCTACACGTCAGAATTTGGTAACACGCTTATATAACGCGGCCCAAGAAGAACAGGCAGAGAAGCCAAATGTTGCGGCTCAGAGATGGTAAGAAGCCCTGGGTGAGGCAATAGACGAACATGATTGGCAATATAGCTGCACACAACTCACAATTCTCACATCAAATTGCAATTTGCGCATTTTTCACTTTAAGTTTCTGCATCAATTATACTACACGCTGGTTAAATTACACAGCTTTGGACTTAGAGAGTCAGATAAATGCCAAAGATGTGATGCCTCGGGTGCTGACTTTTAACATATGTCCTGGGCGTGCCCTCAATTACAGATGTACTGGCGAGATGTCACAAACACACTTACTGACATGTTATCGGAGCAGGTTCTCAATACGCCCTCGGTGTGTATACTGTGTGTTAAGAAGCTTAAATATGCTAGATGTAGGAAATTTTTAGCGGTTGCATTGTTACTAGCCAAGAGAAGAATAGCTATACGTTGGGGGAGTAAGAGACCACCTAGGCTCAAAGACTGGATCACGGATATGACATATTGTAAAACAATGTTAGAGACCTATGCAGAAGACATACCACAAGCCTCGAAGCCCAGAGACTTCTGGGAACCACTTGTTCAATACCTGCAAACGACCTCAGAACCTGATACCACAGATTACACTGTATAAATGCACATAGACAGGTGGCGAACAATAAAGGAAGGGGGCGGTGGGTGTGTGGGATGGGTCCCATGAATGTGCACCAGGTTGCGGAACAGATGTTTTCATATACTGTGTACAGATTGCCGTCTGCCATAATAATGGAAACGTACAGAGACAAGTGTATAGTATTTAATGTCAATTGTACTTCAATGTGCTTTGCAAGTTTTTTCTTTATCCTTAGGTCTCATTCCTATGTCTCGCCCAGATCCAAAACTTAAGTTTGATGCCTATATCTAGTCTCTATCTAAAAGTGAATATTACCGGTTGAGATCCGTAAATAATGTCAGACACTCCCTGAAAGAATCTTAGCACTATAGTCTAAAGCCAAAGTCATCTAGAAGATTAAATACAGCAACTCTTAAAGTTCTGACATACATCCCTTAACGGTGTCCTTTAGTCAGCTTATATCAGGAACTAAGAAATGTGACCGTGGTGCATCGTATGTGGCCTCCCTAAACTGGCTGCAGATTAAAGCTTGCAGCACATGTGGGACCATCTGCCTCACATATAAGCCAGCAAACGTGTGGACATGTGGGTACCTGTCTTACAGACTGATAATTTCTGGAAAGACTAGCTCATCAATAAACAAATCACTACAGTGAAACGCTTCTTTGCCGACAGCTTCCCTATGGTGTGGAACTCTCTCCCAAAATTTGCTTTGCTTCCTCTCTTAGGGTTCAAATCGGACTAAAAAGCCATGTACTTTCTACGGATGTATGATGTTACAACGCACACTTTTACAACGCACACCTTTACAACGCATTTTTTACAACGCAACATCCATTACAACGCATTCCATTACAACGCATGCCATTACAACGAAATTTTAAAAACTACATTTACAACGCATTCCATTACCACGCATACTACCTTTACAACGCACACCATTACAACGCATTACATTACATTGCATGTGTGGTAAGTATTGGATAGTGTAGGGGTAAAATTTACTATTCTAACTCCAGGGGGTGCAACAGTAGGGTAAGTGTTGGATAGTGTAGGGGTAAAAATTACTATTCTAACTCCAGGGGGTGCAACAGTAGGGTAAGTGTTGGATGGTAATGTTATGCGTTGTAATGGTATGCGTTGTAATGACTGAGTTGTAATGACATGCGTTGTAGTGGTGTGCGTTGTAAATGCATGCTTTGTAATGGATGTTGCGTTGTAAAAGTTTCGTTGGAATGGTAGTGCGTTGTAAAAGTTGCGTTGTAAAGGTTGTTTCCCACTTTCTACCAACTCTACTTGATCGTGACATGATTCTAAGACAATATCTCTAATGAACGAAGCTGCTGTAGTTCTCAAGCTATATTAATTAACTGTGTACTGTAAATCCTGTTATATAATGCATCCGTTTTCCAAAGCCACAAAGCTCTCTGCTGTATATGCAGTAAATCGAACATCTGATTTTTATATGTAATACTTTTATCTACTTATGTTATAATTCCTGTTTATCCTGATATACCTTGGCCCCTGTCCCCAGCTGAGGGGTTAAATTGCTCTTTATTTAAAACAAATGATTAAAAGTAAAAAAAAAAAAAGAAAGGGCTATGTTACAGGTGTCAAATGATGATTATTGAAAAAGGTGGAAACGGATTAGGTGTCTGCTTCCTCAGAGGCACTGCTCTGCCAGGAGCAGTTGTGTCTTGCCATCAATACGTAAACCTATCAGAGGGCAGCAGTAGTATGGTGACTTAAGAGACATGTCTGCTCCAATGCGGCCAAGACAAAAAGGCCTCGATTAAAAGGGACATCTGTACTGTATATAAAACAAATCTCTAATAAAATCTTTTGAAATTAAAAGTGACTTTTAAAAAAGGGAAAATCATAAAACAGGTTAATTAAACTACCCCAATAGTAAACTCCAGCGGACGCAGGTGATACGCCAAACTATGATTGGTAGGTCGTAAGACAGGGTATCCGAGCTGGAAGGAAATTCCTGCTGTGCAGAGAAACACCACTCCCTGTCTGAGTTTGCAGATTAAACATGACAGAACGCTGTGTGGTTTAAGGTCATGGGCGGACCTGCAGACTTCAGTCACGAGGTGTATGTAACAAGGCAAATGAGGTTGCCCTTGCAAGCAGGCGCCTATGGAAAATAGTTTTTTGGTATTATTATTATTATTATTATAAACACGAGGATGGGGATTTCATATGTCATTAGCATATGTCGGAGCTCGCAGTGAATAGAGACCTTGTCGTCGCAGCTGTGCAGCAGGATGGTATAATTATTTGACTTGGAAAATGTATCTTAAGATCCCGCCTCAAGAGCTGCGAAGGCACCGTGCTCAGGGCCTGCACAAAGACCGTCATTCAAACTATGAAACCACTAAACACTTTACCGACGTGAGCCGCATTTTAATGTCCCAGCAGTACACAAAATCGGAAAGTTACCTTATCCGGTATTTATCCCCATATCAGTGCATAGTTAAAACAATAATTTGAAGAAGAAAGCGTTTTAAAATAGTTTCCAGAGATTCCCCACTGGTAATTAAAGTAAACAAAGACAGAAAGGATATGTTCATAGCTGCCAAGGTTTCAGAATGCTATGTGTGACATTTTCATAATTTCAGTGAAATTATGAGTGACATTTCAACAACTATGAGTGACACTTTATCGCGGGCAATATCATGCGATGAAGATGAGGCAAACATAATAAATATAAAAAATATTGCACCCATTTGAGCAACAAGAAACTCTAAGCTGTCATTTAACTAAAGTGCACTAACAGCAGGCAACTGAAAAGCAGGCAGAGTCAAAATGTGTGACTCCACAATTCTCAGACTCAGTACAGTACAGGCCAGGGGTGCAGGTAGGGTAGAATAATTGAAGCATTCGTTTTACTTATTAACAGCCATAGCAAGTTAGCTGAGCTACTAAAACACAGATGCCTTAGCCAGCCTTTGCATACACTGGCCCGCCTAGATTCTCCTTGTAGTCAATCAATGAGCTCAGGATGCAGAGCATCAGTGTCTCCAGGGCCTCTCTGTCACACGTAGGACCCATCCTCACAACAGAAAGATGTGAGGCCCCACTTAAACAAACGTGGATTTTCTTAATATCTGTTATCCTGGTCTGCATTTGAGGTGATGTTTGATAAAAAAAACCTAGGTAAAAAAGAGAGGTACTGATCATGCACTTTCAACCTCTGACAGGCACCTGAAAGTTTGATTACCTTACCTCAGCCCTTATGTGTCTAAGCCGGCACCATTTGAAAGTCACAATCAATGTACAAAGCTCAAGTCAGCACACAGTATAATGTATGTCTCGCACTCATCAAAGGGTCACAGAAACCAGTCGTCGCAAATTCTGGAAATTTCCAAGTTTGGACTATGCGCAAGCATGATCAGTGTTTTTTAGGTGTGGTGGAAACAGTTCAGAAATCCCTGCCAAAAGATCCTTGCACTCTCACCACGCACTTGACATTCGGAAAAACAACCAAATATAAGTTCTGCCTCTGAATTTCTTTCTAAAAAATTAATTTCGATCACTGCCTTATTATCTCCTTTATGAATCCGCTCCCCTGTCCATGTTTACATTTACTGAGTTTGTAAAAGCGTTTTTTTTGTTCTCTTTTCTTTTAATAAGTATCTCTTCTTTTCCGCCATAATGCAGCCTGTTGCTCCCAAGTCTGCAGCATTATATGAGCAAAGTAAAGATACTTCCCCAGCAGGGTCGTGGGTGTTTCAAACTATTTCTTGGTGGCAATGCAGTTTTACTGTCTGAAGCAAAGGTGGTGACTGGTCTAAAATATCTTTCACTCCTACACAGGGGCGATACATTAAGAGGGGGCATTTGGTGTTTCACAACTCCCCTCCTCCTCCTCCACCTCCTTCAGTAATGCACTACCCGGATGGCTAACCGGTTCCCCTCCCCGTGCACGGTGAGGATGACTGGGCACTAAAGCAGTGCAGCAAGGGAAAGTTGAGATCCTGGAGGCCTGATTTACTACTGATGCCCTAACACTTACTTGAGTAAGCGCCAGCCGTTCCATCCGATCTGCCGCACTCCAGGACTGTAAACTCCACTAATGCCTGCACCATGACACTGCCAGCGGCCGAGCGGGTTCACTGGCCAAATCTTATACCAAGCCTTGATCGTTGCTAAATATACATTTTGCTACCTCACCTGCATCCGAGTGCTAACCTAATTATAACCACAGGGTTACTTCCACATTAGTTTGTGTCACACTTTTATCTTGTTATATAAATTAGAAAGCATGCACGTGCTAAAAACCTGACCGTATAATGTGTCACCGACTAAAATCACTTACTTAAAGTTTCAGAGACTGCAGCGGTCCGTGACTGCACTGCTTGCACTCTCTGCAGCCTACCTGTTGTGTTCTCAGGCTGCATGGCCACTCGTCCCGGGGCCTCGGCGCCGCTCCCTGGCCAACCTCACGGTGAGCCTGCCGCGATGTGATTGTCATGCCTCTTGCGCAGAGACTCTGGATGTGACGGCACTCTACCTGCCATCCGGATACTGCCCGGCGCAAACTGTCATCACCTCATCAGGGGTAGAAAGCCCTTTCTAAATGCAATTATAATTACTCCGATCATGCTCCTTGTCAGGCAGTGCAGGCACTATCGCTCTACGCCGGGGGTCCGGCAATGATCCACCTCAGCCCTTGATGATGCCGTGCCGGAAGCCCGGTCATGGTGATGCTGACCAGACAGACCAGTCTGAGATTAGTGACTAGTGTAGTCACTGTCTCAGGTCGATGCTGTGTGGCCCGTCCGGTCCCGCCGCCGGTCGGAAAAAATGCCGGGTTAATATTAATTATATATTGGTGCCCTCCTGCGCAGGCAGCAGCGCTGCATCACGTGCCAGACTGAGACAGGCACTGGGGCCGCACGGCGTCGGACCAACGACACAGCACAACTCCACTCCAGTCGTCGAGTCCGGCCCATGGCGCAGCTTCTCCAACTTTATTTCCTTTCAGGGCGGACGTGAGGTCACGGCGCCACTATGTCTGAGAGCTATAACGCGGCAACAACTCTGCTGGGCATGCCGCTCCGCACCCGGGGAGCTGAGCTGAGAGATACATTGTAGCGCGGCCGGCAGCAGCGCCGCTCACGAGCTCAGAGAGCTCAGCTGCAGTCAGGTTTCTGTTTAGGCACACTCAGTCGGGCAAAGCAGCACTCTCAGAATTGTAGAGAGCCCGGGCACACAGGAGCTGCTGGCGCGCTGGCACAGGTGGCAAAAATGCGTGACAAATGCATTCAGTGCGGTGATGCGGATCACCGCACTGTAATGCGTGAGTGTCACACCAGTTGCGTGACGCTTGGCAGGACTGTATGTTATAAACGAAAACGGACGAGTTCCTATAAAGTTCTATTGAGGTATCATATCCGAGCCTTTGCAGAATCTTAAAACGTAAACAAATGGTCGGTATTTTATCCGGAACGTGGCAGCCCTTGCAGTGTCAATAACAAAGAGGAGCTTTAGAGGGAAAATTAACCAGGTCACCCTTCACTTATAAATTACTTTAACAACACAAGACCTGGTTATGCGGGACAACATCCACTTTTTTACATAGGGCTGGTGTTTGGGGGGGTATCCACCTCTACCCAACAGCTGGTCTGAACACTTTGGGGTGGGGTAGAAAGGGAGTGGTGCCGAGGGTTGTTTTTGCTTCCAATAGTTCTAGACAATTTGTAGTGAGCTCTACACGTGTGTCAATCTAGAAAAGAGTGACTCTAATTAAATCTTCGTAAGGATTCATAAGGATTCTAGTGCTTGAACTTTGATGAGAAATGTTTTGAGATCATTCTGGTGTTCTGTGGGAATGGTGGTTCAGGTCTTAATATAAGTTGACTTAATAGAGGCCTTAATGTTAGTCCCAGGCCAAATTAAAGAGTCAGTTTTAACTACATTGGGCCGGGCCCTGGTGTCCTCATGCACTTTAAAGGTGGCTGGGATGCAAGTTCAGAGGGGGGGGGGGGGGTGTCGTGAAACTGCAAGCTGTAGATTCTTGTACCCAACCATTTGTCACCGTGGCTGGTCTGGAATTAAAGTGTCCATCATACCCTGATTACACGTGGTTAATCTCTCCTCAACACAAGTTATTTCCTTGCCGATTGCCCCCATAGCCCCAGTTAGATAGTTCATTAGTGAGGCGAGCTGAATAAAGATGTCGTTGTTGACAAATAAAATATCCTAATCCCACGATAGTGGACAAGATGGCATTATTGCGCAGAACCAGAATATTTTTTACTACAGAGCTAAAGACAGCATGTTACCAGATAGAGCTGGACAAAGAATCTAAGGATTCAACTGCTTTTGTGATGCTTTGCAGTGTGACAGGCGTTGTATTTTGATGAGGGTGTGCACTTGAGTTCGTGGAATGCACAGTTTTGCATTTTGCGCGGTCAGGTAAACGTGGTGGTATGTGATTGGGCCTTGCTCTAATGTGCAGTAAATGAAAGACATGCACCCTGATGTGATGGTTGGGTGAAAAGACCTGTGGCCTGTGGCCATTGGGGGTGATGCGGTGATGTCGCACTCCATGAAGTTTTAGGAAATCGCAGAATTCCCCTCCTTGGAAGGGTGGTCTGTTGTCGCTCTTGATTTCGCCTGGGCAGCCAAACAGCACAAATACTTTCTCCATGACAGAGGCCACATGTATGAATGCTGTGGGGCTGACAGCTTGTACAATGGGGTATTTGGAGTATGTGTCCATTATTACCAGAGTGATTCTTCTGTCTGGGAAACTTCTGAAATCTACATTCACCTTCTCCCAAGGCACAGTTCCTCTGTGATGATTGGCACGGACCTGTCAGGGACACTAGTGAGTTGGCAGTCCATGCATCACTGCACGGATACTTCCATCAGCTCTTCAAGACCAGGGAACCAGACCTTCCCCCGCATCCTTGCTTTCATTTTCATCGACTCTTGGTGTCCCTCGTGTGCCAGCTGTGTTTCGTGATGGCGCAGCACTGCTGGGATGATGATGCAGGACACCCGTATGAGGACACCCCCCTGGATCGTACTCAGTTCATTCCTCTCTCCCCACATTTTCGTGAGATACTCCCAGTCTTGCCCTGACCAGTTGTTGGCAAAGTGCAGAAAATTCTGCCAAGTGCCCCCTTGGAAAGAGTCCCGCACCTTTGTGAAGAGTGGGTCTGTGCCTGCGGCTTTTACGAAGTCAGTGTCAGGGCTTAGGGGCACACTGCAGACGAGATCATGTCGACGTGTGCTTCCGTCCTTTCCACTTCCTGGGTGGTGCCTTGGATATCCCACTATATCGGGTGACAGGAGAGGAAATCGTCCGGGTTTTTCGCTCCCGACTGGTATACAACTTCCATCAGATACTGTTGTAGTTGTGTGGCCCACCTTTCGATTCTGGGAGGTGGATGCAGCGCTGAACCCCAAAATAGAGGGACAAGCAGTTGATGGTCAATGATTACCTTAAAGGGTTGGTCACTTACGAAGAGATGGAAGTGCTGGCATGCCCACTTGATCTCCAGGGCTTCACGTTCTATTTGGGCTTTATCGCCCCTCGGTGGGAGAGAGTGTTTTGATGGCAAATTTTAGGGCTGCCCACTGCGCTGGTTCTTGTTCCTGTGCTAGCACCGCTCCGAGGCCTACTGGGCTAGTGTCCACTAGCAGTTTAGTGCATTTTTCCAGGGTTGAATACACCAGCGTGGTGTTGTCGAGTAGGGCATACTTAATGCGCTGGAACGCTGCTGAAGAACTCTATCTTCTGCTGGAAGAACAGACACTTTTCTCGGTGTAGTGTGACACGTTGTCTTGAAGGCACTTCAATGTGGCTCTGAGATGCTTGTAGTGTTTAGCCGCCATGGTGGAGTGCATGAGGATGTCATCGACTGACATTTAGAACACTCAGCAGTCCTTTAAGGATCTCACTCACGGCATTCTGGAAGACCTCAGCTGCTGAAGAGATTCCGAAGTTGAGGCGTTTATAACGGTGTAACACCAGGTGTGTGCTGAATGTGGGTATGTACCTGCTTTCTTCCAGCTGAGTCAGCTGATGATATCCGGTGTTTAGATCCAGCTTGGAGAACCATCGGGAGCCGTTGACGTTGGCTACGATTTCATCTATGGTGGGGGTTATGTGGCTCTTACTCGGAATGGCTTTATCTGGGAGCTGCATGTCTCTGCACAAAAGTATCTTTCCCAGCTGTTTTGGCTTTTCGGCGATGACCAAAGTGGAGATCCAGGGGGTTGGACCCAACACTTTTTCTCTGACCCCTTGTTCTTCTAGTTTTTGAATCTCGGGCTCCACCAGTGGTTGAAGGTGGAACAGGATCCAGCGGTTTATGGAGTGCTCTGGGTGTTATTGTAGGGTCGATGTGCAGCTTAACAAGTGGGTGCTTGATGCACCCCAGTCCTTCAATAAGGATTGGGAATTGGCAGGGGAAATCATCCGTTTGGTTCACTCTCATGCTCTTTGAAAACAACACTAAGCCTAGTTCTTCTGCGGAGTTGCTGCTGATGAGCGTGTCCACTTCTTAGTTGATGACATGGATCGTTGTCGTGATTTGGCTGTCTTCCGAATGGATGGGCACAGTCATCCGCCCACCGAGGGGTAAGGGTGACTGGGTCCCATATGTAAATTGATACTTGTAAATTGATACTTGTATAGCGCACTACTCACCCGCAAGGGTCTCAAGGCGCTTTTACGAATACCGCTGTGGAACCCATCCTGGCTTTCCCTGTGAGGTGTCCACTTCTGGGCACCCCCAAGGTGGAGGCCAGGCATCCTTAGCGTTGTGGGGGCCGTTGTGGAGATTAAGCAAGCTATTGCCCAGAGTTGCAGAGTGGGACTCCATGATTGGAATAGGCACCGAGGCGAGAATTATCAGGTCCGTGGAATTTTTGAGCCCAAGCCCCGCCGAGGCGGGGAATTGAACCCTGGTCCCGGGATAGACCTCTGCATCAGGGTCTGCCGCTCTAACCATTGAGCCACACTTCTCCACTATATGCAAATATCTTGGTGTTCGACTGCACTAGCTGCAGTTTGGTTCGTAGGTGATTGTACTGTTGTATTCCCATGACATTCATAGAGGCCCTTGTGTCAATGACAGCTTTTACTTCTGACCCTGCTATGCGGATTGGGCATGTGAGCTGTGGCCTCCGGCGTCTTTTTAGTTGCTTTGTGAACGAGATAAGGAATGTCCCTTCGTCTTTATCCTCCTCTGGTGATGAGTCTTTCACTCGGTAGGTCGACTGAGGGTCAGTCTTGGACTTGCCAGCATGCATGAGGTTGGCGCTCGACAGCTGATGTACCAATTTTATCAGGGACTTGCCACCTCGGGGGTCCCTACCTTAGGTGTTCTTTCAGCATACTGAGGTGCAGTGGTTGGAGATCCCACAGTGGGAGCATGTTCTGCCTTGGGCGGCGGAGCAGGCAATGAGTGGGTGTTTTTCCCACCCACAGTATCCACACTTGCCGTTCTGTAACTGGGCCTGGTGTCCTCTGGGACCGTTCCCTCAGTCCTTCGTCCTCACTGAGTCCGCTTGCTGCGTCTTGACAACGACATTCTTGTCAGGCGTCCGTGTTAGCACTATGTCCATTTCGTCGGCTCTTACGGCCGACAGGTCGTGTGACCTTGCGAGGCTTAGGATGTTGTCCAGGCTTATGTTAGGTTCCCTTACGATGAGGCTGCTCAGCATCTTGTTGCCGCACCCCTGGATTAGATGGGCACGAATATGACACTTTACAACGCACGTGTTACAACGTGTGTCATTACAACACACTTTTTACATCACAAAATCCATTACAACGCATGTTGTTACTAGGCATAATCCATTACAACGCAATTACTTTTCTAACTCCACTGGGGCGTTACTTTGGGGAATGGGTTGTAATGGATTATGCGATGTAATGACATGCGTTGTAGTGGATTTCGTGTCATAAAATGTTTGGTGGAAGGACACGCGTTGTAACGTGTGCATTGTAAACGATGTTTCCCGCTGGGCACAGATCTTTTGTGCTAGTCATCTGCTGTGCAGGTGCTCGCTAGTTCTCTTAGCCTCGCAAAGAAGGTATAAATTGATTCGTTGTCTGGCTTGTCTCCGTTTAAATCCCTCAAAATCTGGATTGAGTTGTGGATCAAAGTAGACATTGAGTGATATTACTGCGTTGGTGTAGTCTGTGGTTGCGCCTGTGTTTGGTAGGTGTTTGAATAAGAGGTAGATTTCCTTGCCTGTGTAGTGTAGGAGCAGTGACCGCTTAACAGCTCCATCCGTTTTGCATGTGGCTATAAAGTAGTTATACAGGCACCCTACCCATCTTTTCCATCTGGTGGAGGCAGTTGCGGGATCAGCCAGTTCACTGAATGGGGTAGTATCCCTGTGAGCGAATGTTGCGTGACGACGTGGCCAGGCTGGTGTGCAGGGTTGTGGGGGGAACAGGACCGCTGACCTTCCACACACAGTATTTTGTGAGAATAGATTACCAAAAATCCAAATGCAAACAAATCGATGGAAGGGCGGACATTATTTTGGGTTGGTAAGAAAGGCTAGGAGACTGAATGTTGTATAGAACTAATTTGGTCTCTTACTCCTTCAAAGAATGACGTACCTTTCAGTCTGATGTCAAACTGAGATACTCAATTCAATCCATGCCTTGTTCTGTGATCTTGGGTATTTTAAAAAAGTACTGTAACGGCTTCTGTCGGTAGAAGACATTCTTTGTACTGATCATGTCTGCATTGTATTGGCTCCGTCTCCTGAATATGTAATTATCAGCATATCTAGAGGCAAGTGACAAAGTAGTGGAGAATGTAACATTACTATTCTGTGAAATCAAACAGTGAAATAAAAGTATCAGGCTAAAAACCCTGACACCTTCAGCTCAGCATCATTACTGAAGTGCTTCACAAGCTCAAATATTCTCACCAAACTCCCTTACCAACCAGAATTGATTTGGGCTGAGTACCATGTAAAGCATACAATAAATAATTTCACCTTGCACAAATTCTCAATGAAAGTGTAACTGAAGGGTCTAAAATCGCCTGCCTCTGTTACATGCTGACCAGTTTTACAACTGCATGACTAATAGTTTAGAAAGAAGCCAAAGGATATAACTAACTATTGAGTACAAGTGTAAGTCTCAAGTCAGTGATGCTCCAGAGTCCTTAGCAAGCGTAACTGTATCTGTGGCTGGGGTGAGATGGTAGGCCTTGCCTAGTGGTAAGAAGAGAGAGGACTTCACTTCTTCCAGAACTGCTGACTGATTTAGCTGTGATGTTTAAGGCTCTGTGGCAGGGAGCAGCAAACCCAGCCCAGTTCAAGCAACTCTAGCTGGATATTACTTAAAGGTACTGGCACATATGTTTTCACAATGGCGTTGGATGACAGGTTGCCCTTGTTTGCTGCTGTGCTTCTGTGTCTTGTCTGTATCACTGGATCTGCTGGGCAGAGTGAACCTTTATATGCAAGCAGGGAAAATATTACCGCCTTAGGGTTGACAAGAAGTGTGAGGGCCAGATTCCACTGTTAGGAGCCCTTTGGAGGGTGCTTGAAAAATAATAATTCCTTCGCAAGATACCCACTAGTACTAAATAAGAAAGTTATTCATCACATTCTATAAGGCAGAGAATGCCCCGCAACAGTGGCATAAAGCAACAGGAAATCTTGCATAGCGATATGCAAGCATGTTGAAGACATCAGAAGACACTCAAAAATTATTTTAAAAAATGATGTCCACTGATTGTATTTGTGGTATGTGCACAAGTGGCTTTGTCAGCAAGAAGCTAACAAAGCTGTTCTTGAGAGCTGTAGTCCCCTCTGTCCAGCCCATCATAGCTGAACAGTCCTCTGATTTAGAGGACAACAGCTTTGCTAGCTCTGCTTCAACGTTTAGGGGAAGCTCAGATGGGATCCAGAGGGTTACTGGCTGAATTTAAAAGCAAAAAGAAAGATAAATGAATGAGTAGGATGTAAAGAAATACTTCTACTTCGAAACTGTGATGGTACAACAGGATTAGAGGATATAAGTAAAAAAAATAACAATATGGGACTCATTACGATGTCGGGCATACTTCCGTTTGCTCAACACCGTAGCAGTTTGGAACCGCCCGCCCTTAGTATTAGGATGCGACCAACCTATGGGCGGTCGGAAACATCCATTTTATAATGGCAGCTTTTGCTGTGGGTGGAAAAGGCCCGCAGCATAAGCTGCCACTATAAAATGGATGTTTTCAAACATCCCTGCATCGTGTGGCAGGCACCACACAGTGCAAGGATGTTTATGGGTGCACCATAGGTACTTCCCAGGCCCCATAGCGGAGACCAGGAGGGAAAGCGGCCTTGCTTGGGCCTCCAAAGTCACTTTCAGACAGACTTTCCATGTCGTAAAGGCCGACGTAAAAAGGCTGCAGGAAAGTGCCATCATAATCCAGACGGTGGAGCGGAGCCTGGCTTTCTATCATTAGGGGATTATGATGGCTTCCAAAGCTGTGAAGCACAGCGGAATCCACCTCCAGGTTTCAAGCCGACCATTCTCATCCTAATATAGTGGTCGGAATGAAACCTACGATGTTGGGCGGAAAGCCTCTGACAGCTGTTCGGAGGCTTTCGGCCCAACATTGTAATCGGGCCCTTGGTATCACTGAGCATAATTATGCAGGGGTGATAGACACAAAACATCTGATAGTCTTTTAAAATCAGAGACTGGGAAACAAGGGGGAAGTCTAAGAAACTAGATTGTGATGAAACAATATTCTGCCAAGTATCCTAGTGAAATAGGAAGTCATTATTTAGACCCTTTTTGTCTTGCTTTCTTTGGAGATACGATATTACTCCATATGACAAAAAGAATCATTAATAATAGAATGCATTATGACTCATCCCACCTAAGGGAATCAGACCAAGGGCCATCACCGTAAGAATTTTCATTTTCTAGCACAAACAACTGATTAGTTCTGCATACCTTGCAGATGATGATGTGAAGCTGAAAGTCATCCCTATCAGATGGTTCCCTTTTTCCTATAAAATGTGAGATGCGAGTGTTTGGGTATACTTGCTCCTGCCCGCACTGCTGGGGTGCAACTGAACCTGTTGCACAAAATATACAATATTTAAAAATCAACTTTGCATACATTTTAACATATGCTATACACGCACTGTCTCAGAGCATTAAACAATTTTTTACGAATCTCTCTCCGCAATTACTTCATTGTTTTTCCCATTTCATTCTTGAAATATACATAACATGACATTTAATTATGAATACATAGAATAGGCAATGTTAACAAACAAAGGGGCATATTCTCAAGGAGCTATCGCCGAGTTAACTGAAATTTATCGCAGCCAAAGTTGCGATAAATGTATCAACCTATTCACAAGCTGGTGCTAACAGCCCATAGCACAAGTTTACCTGCAATAGCAGCTGCAAAAAATATGGCCACAGATAATCCCCTCAACTACTGCTAATGAGATGCGGAGTAGGCATTCCCATGCAAAAAGCCGTGACGAGACCACTCTGCAACATTCTTAACGACCAGCCAGATCAGCGATATGACCACAAAACATGCGATAAGGCGCGTTAGCAGCAGCAAATTAACACCTGCTCTGACTTAGTCTAAAGTCGGATGGCAGCCAGCACCAGAAAAGGGAGCCCAGACTGAGCCACACCTGAAGAACAACAGATGCCATTGAGCTACTGATCATGCAGTTCGGAGCCCCAACAGGCCCACAACACCCACCGCCACCACCCCCAGGTCCTTCATCTTCCAACAGTCCATCATCAACCAGAGCTTCCAGGATGGCACCTATGGAAATGCTATGCTCGTTGGTACGTACCAAATTAACACACCACACACCTCAAATCCACAATCATGCAACTCATAACTCTGGGACATGCCAAACAAGATGCTCACCTACCAGACACGACAGCACAACTTACTGTGGGAACCAGGGCCGGCCATGTACACAAGCAATCAATGGCATGGCACCTCAGCCACACAATAGCAGATTGTGAGGAGAGGTGGGAACCAGGCATGTGCGAATGAGACAAGTGACCCATGAATAAGAATGTACCCATTGCCAAGTGTGGCGTGAATGTGCTGGTCAGACTGCAGTATGCAGACCACAGACATATCCATGTCGACTCACACCGCTGGTGTTTGGAGTGTAGTGGACAGTGGACGCAACCATGTCATCCCAGCCAGTGGGGGAGATCAAGGAAATGTAGCTTGTCACCCCCCCCCCCTGTAAGCGTGTGCGGAGTGGGCTGGCCCGGAGTACGCCAGGCTAGCGTAGAGGTGTGAATAAAAGGCACGTAAGTCTGGGCGTGGTCCTCTTCTTCTGGAATGCCCAACGTCTATGACAGGGCGGCCCCTCTCGCCCCGCCATGAGGCCGTTGCCGTGAGCGGTGTTGCCTGCGATCCTGTGGGCCTGATGCATCTCAGGCCGCTGGTTCCCGAACCAGTCTTGCCCGCCCCTGCACACCCAGGCCTCAATGCCAAACTTCCAACACCGGCGTGTGTCGAAGAGGGCCCACCACGTGCCGGTGCAAGCTCCAGGCCTGAGGCCCATGACCGTGGCAGCCTCCTCGGACCATCACGGACTCCACGACACAGGCCCACTGAACTCCATTCTCGTTGTTGTACACCACCGGCATACACAGCAGACAAGTAGGACACACATTTGGAACTGCGTCTTAATTATACCATGGCAGAGTACATTATTTAAGGTTGAGGTTACTTCACTATACTCCCTTCAATGTGGTGCTACCAAGGCTGTCCATAGGACTCACACCAAACGTGTCTGTGGGCACTTGCTGACTGCGGCTTTCGGCCTACACTGCGGTCCTGCAGGCCTCATTCCAATTCAATGCAGTGTGTCACAGGCAGGACACAGCATCGTCGCTGGCTAAACACCCGCTCAGCTCTGGTGTCACTACCTATGCCAGCCACAAATCTAATACAAAGGCCATTCAAACGTCGTGTGTTAGAGATCCAGGAGGAGGTGGCTGTACAACGGTTAACCCGCGCTGACCGCAGCCTCCGGCCGACATTGCGGCCAACTAGGTTGCATTTTTGGAACTGAGTCTTGATTTCTTCATGGCAGTGTACATGTCACAGTACGCAAGGAGAGGAAGACGCGCTTCAGTCTGGAGGAGAAAAGGCTCACCTTTACGGAGGTGAAGGGACACTACCAACAACTGCACTGGTGCCACTGACTCTGTGCAGCGCATGCCTACCACACGTGGCTGTGGGTCCCTGATGACCGCTGGCTCCGGCACACACTGTGGTAGAGTAGGTCACACATTTTGAACTGAGTCTTGCCCTCTACAAGGCAGAGTCCATGTCATTGTACAGACCTCATCGCAGACTGCATCCCCTTCCAGCTCTGTTGCTCCTGAGTGTGTGTCCTGAAATTCATGGTCGATCTCTGTTTGGACGTCAGTGGCATCTGGGCTCATGGGCTGGAGGTTGTCTTCCTCTACATAAAGCTGATTCTGATAGGGTGGAAAAGTGGAGTCTGTAGCATTCAACTCCGCAATTTGCCTGTTTCTGCTTGCTTCTGCCCTCTGCATCATGCCCTGTAGGGACACCTTACACTGTCCCCCGCAACATTCCCCTCGCACATTGACAAGTACACGCTCAGCTCGCGTAGCCCTAACTCAGTGCACCGCAAGTCACCGTCCCGTGGCGGTGTGCCTGTGCAAGCCGCTGTGCATACGGGGCCACAAACTCTGTGCTGCTCAAGTCAGGTTCCCATGATATCCGTACCTTGTACTGTTGATTGTCTGCTCACTGTTGTGGTTTTTGCCAGCACCAACCCCTGAGTGGTGGCTTACACCACCCAACACCCATCTAGCACAGGCGTCATTTGGAGATGTGACCCTGGCAATAAAAGGGGCTGGGCGCACGTGCCCCTAGCCAGTCCCACAAACTCACTCAGTGTGTCCGTGTGGTCATTATGTATGCATGTGGGACCGGGGCTATTCCACATTACATTGTGCTGTGTACAGCGTGCGCAACCATGTCACCGCAGGCAGTGGTGTAAACCTGGGACATGTAACCATGTTGTATCTTCATGAGAGAGTAAGCGGGGTAGACAGGCGTACAACAGTACTGCGCAGGGGTGTGGCTCCTCCACACGTGGATCTGGGTCTGGTTCGGTGTGGGCCTTGCCAAGGATGTGGCTGATGCGTGTGTCTCTGTTGTAGTGTCTGCGCCACCCATCAGGCAATCGACAATGTTACTATGTGGCATGTCCTCGGTGTGCGTGGTCAACCGAAGGGGTACATGGGGATAGGCATGCCCGCTTGGGGTCAGGGATCACACATGCCAACTGTTGTGTGTGTAGCTATTAGCGCAACATAAGCCGAAGATGTACCCTCAACTGATGTCGAGTTCAGCCAGGCAGGTGCTCTACATCTGTGTCAGCCCTGTCCTTGCAATGGGCCTACACACACGTGACCAGCCACATTCTGCGCAGCATCATCACTGTGTCGTACTCAGGCTTGTAGACATGCGCAGATAGGCATGTCAATGGTGTGCCATAGGGGTGCATGTGATGTAACCACGCTGCGCACACTAGTGATTGTGCTCGGGGGGAGGTGCAGCAGTGAGGCTATGTAGTACACAGTGATGCAGCTCATTTGCAACACGCAGTACATGTCATACAGGAATCACTAACTCACACACATCACACACCAATGAACCACTGAGCCTTCCAACACATCATACAGTACGTAGTTGTGACTCATGTCTCTCTGCACTGTCACAGGTGACCAAGGATATGCACTCTGTGCTTGGATGATGACAGCCCTTCGAGCCCCGAACACACAGGCCCAGAGGCAGTACAATGTGGCCCACAAACGCACCAGCGGCATAATTGAAATCATGTTTCAGGTGCCTGGACGTCACAGGTGGTAAGCTCCTGTACAGAACTAGCTATGTTAAGGGAGCAAAAGGAACTGTATATCGAGGTTCTTGATCCCCGCAAGTCCCCGGGATCAAAAACTCGATACCCTAGGGAGGCCTCTGGCTAACTTATGAGCAGGCTCTACCATACCCTGTATGTGTCTTTTTTACCTACCAGAGTGTGACTATCATCCAGACCCCGTTGCCGGATACTCATGAGGTTCACCTTGTAAATCACAAGAGTAAGTGCCTTACGTTCTTGGGCACCATTAACTTTTGTTGCACCTCTAGATTCCACTATTGAACTTCTGTACTTAATAGCGCATAACCCGGTAGAACATTGTACCGTCACCTCCGATACCTCACCAATCCCGATTTTACGAGTACAACACAGACACAACGGCATTGAGTGAAAAAAACTAAATGTGCATAACTGCAGCTAACTTGAAAACTGTGTGTTTGTTTGTCTTGTATTAAATGTTCCTTTCTTCCTTACAGGTAAATCGTAGGAGGGCACTACCCTTTACCTATAGTGCACCTTAGCAAGTGCAGCACCTTATTAGTCATTTACATTTTATTTTGACCTCACTCTTTATACACATTAGGTCCTGATGAAAGCCATATCAGTTTTAAGGCCTGGCTGAAACATGTCGACCACAATGGATGTTGGAGACCATTGCTAACTCCACACACATCTGCCGCCTTATTTTTACTAGTGCCAAAGGCCCATCTATTAAACAACTCCCATGGGTAATGGGACCGAGGACAGTTTTTAACTCACATACACACAATCGTAGCACACTCACTTTCCAAAAACCTGCTCCGCTGTAAACAGCCATTGTAGGACACCCGGGGCACGCTCGGTGCCACAGGGTGGGGCCCGATCATGAAGCATGCCACCAACTAGGTTGGTGGGTGAGGGCTTTCATAAGAAAAAGTTTTTCTTCTCTTTACAAATTACACAGTTCCTTTTGCTCCCTTAACATTAGCTAGTTCTTCTTGATTGCATATACATTTTAGGGGAAGAGAACTAGCTCTCTTGTTCCTCTCTCTCTTTTAGATATCTAAAGCTCCTGTACAGCCCAGAACTTGTGTGCAAGATGATCGTTGCATGTTGTGTGTTGCATAACATATGTGTATGCAGCAAAGCCCAATGGATACGAGTGCCAGATGCACCGGACGATGATGATGAAGATGAGGCAGGTGGACCACACCCCACTGCAGCCGCAGCAGGAATAGCCCATAGGGACTACATTATTGACAATTTCTTCTCTGGTTGATGTCACATTGTGTGGGTCCTTATCAGTAATGGCACAGTACGGTGACTGACCACAGGCACTGAATGTGCTAATAAAAGCATTCTGATACACATTCCCTGCGTGCATGTTACTCATCTGTACAGGCGCTTCACTAAGGCATGTGTGGGTGAGACATGTTGTGCTGTCAATTGGGGGATTTGTTGATGGATGGTGGGTGTATCACCTCTGTGCAGGGAGGCTGTTTACGGTGTCACATATTCGAACTGCCAGTTCTGTGGGTCACAGTTATTACGGTATACCACTCTTCGGCGTTTCACATGTGTCCCAAATTCATTCCATTCTGGCTGTCATTTGTGGCCTACAAGTGACAACAAGGATTCTTTTGTGCTCTGATATGTGCCGCCATGATGCAGGGATACACGCTGTGACTCAAGTCCAACGACTTGGGCAACATGTACGAAAGGAGAAGTCACTGCCCCTACATTAGTCCGTGCTTTCATTTTTGTTTGATTATGGACTTGGCACGTCGGTGTGCAGGGGGTATTGTTTGTCCCTCTGCAATGTGAGGGGGAAATGCGGTTTCACAGTGTGTACCATGTTTGTTTCCGCATTGGCGCAGGTTACATACTGAATGCATGTCAATGTGTATTGTGGCTGTTTGTGGGGAAATGCCTATCTGATTTGGACAATGGGCATTTGTTCTGCGTCACAGCTGTGGGGTTGTGCTCGCACGTTGTCATCTCACCATTTATTTACTTTGCTTTTATGGTGCATTTTCACGCCAGACGTGTGGGATTTGCAGGTCGGTCGCTGGTTTCGGTGCTTTTTGTACCGCAATTGGGTTCATCGCAAAATTTATTGCGTTCACGGTTCGCGATTTTGCAGAGTGGCGTTGATTTTAACTATGTAAGTTGACGCGTTATCTGGAGACTATCTCTTGGTACCGTTGTGTTGAGAATGCTTCGTTAACACGGTGTAATTTGCCCACAATAGACTGCGATGTTGGAAGTTGCGTTAAGTTACTTTTGCGATGGTTATCACACGTTCTTGAGAATATGCCCCATAGATTTCTGTGATCTTTTCCGAATGCATTTTGGGATAACATTATTCCTTCGTCAGGAGAACTAGAATAAAACAAAATGCCAATGTTAGTCACACAGGGAGAGAACCGTTACACAAACAACTGTAGAATTAGGATTGTGATAAAAGTGCGCAAACTGTCACACTGTGTGATACAGACATGGTGATGTGCTTCAGTGACAAGTATGGTGTTTCAGTCTTTAACACTAGCAGAGTTCTCTAGTCAACCTCTAATGACATGTGAGTGACAAACTGCATGCATGCTAGTGACTCCAACCATATTATGCCCGACTATATGCAAAACTTACATCCAGAAAAATTTGCTTCGTCACATATCCCGAATTGAACTCCTGAACCACGTCTGTGAAACGGAATGTCAATACTGTCAATACGAGTACGTAAAAACCAAGTAAAGAACAATACTGCGTGCCAGCTCCCTCTGCTATAAAAAGAACCACGAGTTACCTGTGATTTTGATGTTTTTACAGATATTCACTTGCGGGCGTATCCCGCTAAGAAACCTCGTAATAATCAGGAAATCTGCAACCGAAATAATGAAACTGTCAGCTACCGGTCGCATACCCAAGTAATCAAAACGCATGGTTGAAAACCACTGGCATCTTACCTCAAGATCAAGATCGATAATTCCTGCGTACTCTGTGTCTGTATTAACAGGAAAATATACTTCCTGTGTACGCAACTTGTGTTTAAGTCCTCACTTGTAATAAACAAAAAAAAGGGTTAGAAGACCTGTATCACCCGTGATTGCGGCTGAGGTGGCCATATTAGACAGATACTAGTTCCAGTGAAATAAATGTGTATCATCCACTGAATACCACATATATATACTGTGAATCACTCAACAGAGAATCCAGTTGTTGAAAATCGCTATCTATGGAATTAATTAAAGTATGGGGCATATGCATTTCGAGTAAACTGCCATGCTTCCCCATGACAGCCACAACTACTAACGCGATGAGTGATTCGGAGTGTGACCGCGACAAGTGAGCTTGCGGTGAATAATATGCGTTACTCAATGAGAATAATGAAAAATGGTAAAACAAAAAACATAGTCACCCATCTAGTCAAACCTAACACTCAACAACATGTCTTGAAATTAGTCGTGATGTTACTGATCATGTATTGTCACAAGTGTACTTCACAATAGTGAGAGAATGGTGTAGGCAATATAAGATGAGACGATCCAGGCACTTTTACAGATGTAGAAATGTGATGGAGCAATTTGTCAATGACACCTTATTGGGACTGATAATAGCATATACATGAAATCAAAATAGTAAAGAGCTCATTATATGCTACATTGTAAGTAAACCAATGACATTCAAATAACATAGCTGTGAGAAGTTGGCCTGATGTATGATGTCCACAATTCTGGGGGCACCTTGTATCAGTCCAAAAAATCCCTTATGGTGGTGGTTGTAAGTCAACCTTGTAGACAAGCTATCCTAAAGGTAGCATGGACTAAGCAGTCTTAGGCTAAACTCAAGAGGACATGTGAAGCCAGCTGTTTTACGATATGAAATCCTGTAATATCAAATGAAAGGACACCACACAAGTTATATATTATAAAAATATATGTATTTATTACTAGAATAATCCTATGTACTCTTTATGAGTGCAGAGGCACAAGTGTTTAAACAAAAGCACAGTTAAACATATGAAAGTTGCACAATTATGGATAGGCCCGGTGGCCACTCAAACCATATATTAAATAAGTGGTATAAGAACCACTTTACGAACAGTGGTAAGGCCTAGGGCCTTGGGAATCGCTGGGACTACACTGGACTAACAGTAGTTAGGACAGGAGTAGCCCGCGGGATTCGGGTGCAGCGCTAAAAGCACCCGCATGCACCAATGCAAAGTCAATGGTGTGTAAAAGTTAAAAAGTTACTGTTTTAGAAGTCGTCCGACTGGACTAGAACTTAGCCACTTAAAACTAGGACACTGGAGGTGTAAACCACTACAGGAGCACCGGCGTTCAATCGTTACCTCACCCACAGGAAGCGGGTGCATACGTGCCAAAGTGTGTCGGGTTTCGTCGTGGAGTTCTATGGAGCCTGGAGATAAAGATGCTGCAGGTGGCCAGGAGAGAAAAGTCCGGTTGGATCCAAGGGTGGATCGAAGATGTAGAGTACCTGAAAGCAGAGGGGACAGAGTCTGGGTCTCTAGCCAGTGACCAGGATGGAACCAGGAAGGAATCAGGCGATGTCGGGCGCAATCAGGTGGTTGTTGTGAAGCTTGTCTCCACTGCCACGTGGACTCTGGGGATGACCAGGAGTGAATCACAAGCTGTCCCTCAAAGGTTCTCGCTGTCGGCGGTGTCAGCTTCCAGATCGGAGTTAACAGGCCTTGGCAAATGCAACCCACGCAGGATTGGAAAATCGCTTCTTACTCAGACCAGCAAGGTCAAAGAGGTTGCTCCTTTTCAGGGGAGCGAGGGCCAGTATGGCGCAACCAGACTAGCAGAGTAGTTTCAAAGGTTCGTTGGTACTGGGGCCACTAGCCAATGGGCAAGAGACCAGACCAACGCGTCAAGCAGGAAAATGCAAAAGGGCCCCACGCAGAACTCGGTGAGTGTGGAGGGGTGATTTTCGGTGCACGAGCTGCTCTGGGCTGGGGCTTCTGAAACCCCAATGCACAGCTTCGAGGGTCCCTTGGAAGCTGCACGGTAGGCACTTTGTAGTTTTTCCAAGATGGCTGGCCTCACGCTTCACGTCACCTCCACGGGTCTCAGATTCGCTGGGACTGTGGATCAAGCTGTTAGAAGTCAGGAAAGATGGGTCATGTTGTTCTCTGTTGCTCGAGTTCTGGCGGGAACTGCAACAAAGCAAACCGTTGGGTGCTGGATGGTGCCTGTTTGCCCAGGGTGGTCACTCCTTGACCACAAGGGAGATTCTTCAGTCTTCCACGTCGAGTGGGATGTCAAAGGGTCCAGAGTTCTGTATCAAAGTTTCAGTCAGGATAAATCTAATGCTCATGGGCACAGCTCCTACCTTTATTCCAAATCAAGGGGCTGGATTACCTGCTAGGTCCCTCCTATGGGTGGGACCCAGGAAGGGGGTGGTTACACCCCTTTCCCTTTGTCCAGTTTCGCGCCAGAGCTGGGACTGGAGTGCCCCAGAACCGGTTTGACTGGATTTTGCATGGGACACCTTGTGTGCCCCAGGCAGTGTCTAGTTTCTTTCAGCCCTCCCTGCTCAATCCACTATCTCATGTCTGGGGTGGTGTAGCACCTCCCTGTGACAGGAAACCCTTTGTCCAGGCCTCCCCTGCCAAGTTTCGGTCAGCAGCAGGAGGCCAGACTTGTGTCGGTGGCAGCAGCATCCATTTTGTGATGCTGAGGCTCTGGTTAGAATTAACCGTGTTTAAGTAAAGTAACATGTGTTTTCCCTCTAGAAGGGTGGAATGCTACCCCCGTTGCCAGAACTGGCGAGGGGGTAGTATTCCAAAGTGTATGACACCTTACACGACATGTTTTGATAAAGCCAAACCAAAGTTAGCAATAACCGCGAGGATTATAATACACTTAAGAGTATATGGTATGGCAATACCCTGGAACAGCTATAAGGAAATGGTTCCGAAAGCTGCAGACAGGCTCAGCTCATGCTAGAGCACCATCTCACATAAACCCAAGCACTCTGCCTCCAGGATTGTTAAGGCCTGCCATAGGAGTGACTTATAGGTGCATATGTGTCCAGATATAGGTTTAGACATAGGTATACTATATCTAAGCAAGGGGTGATTACACGACCTTGCCCCAGCTGAGTGATCAGCCAGTTGTGTCTGTTTGAATGGCCAGCCAGGGGTGGCAAAAGATATGCTGCAGCTCCTGGTAGGCCTTGGATGCACCTATGCCCTGGGACTTACATGTCCCGAGTGGGTAACAATTGCAGACTGGAGGGAGCCCACGAGTCGTGTCAGAATGCCAGAACGCCATCTTCGTCAAAGCGAGACGGACGCGGAGACTGCCGCTCCCAACCACCGCACCCTGCAGCACCCGCTAAGGGGATCTGCAGGGGAACACTAAGGACCAAGGACTCACCGGAGTGCGATAGGCGCGGGCCTGTCGCGGGCCGTGGGCCGTTGTGGGCCGTCTCTCGCTTCTCGCCTGACTGTTGGCCTGTTGGCCTGCCTGGCCTGCCTGTTGCCCTGATTGCGGCGGTCAGATCGACCGCGCCTGGCCCAACGTGCAGCTCCAGCAGTGACCTATGAGCGGGGGAGGAGCAGGGTGCGGCGGTGTGGCGTGCAGGCGTGAGCAGGTGCGAGCGCTGCCTGAGCGCTGAGACAACAGCTCCCGACTGCCTCCGCCTATGCCTTTGCGAGTCTGCGCCTCTGCAAGTCACGAAACAGGAGAGGAGCAAGGAGCAAGGTCCAAGGCGCTGCAAAGTGCTACTGGCTGCTGGCAGGTGTGAGCGCTGTCCTAAGCGCTGTGAACACAACACCGCCAAGCAGAGGAGGGGGGAGCCTGTCATCTTGGCTTCTTGGCCACCTCACCGCCCCCGCGTGCTGTTCGTGCTGTTGTGTCGTAGGCAGGTGTGAGCGCTGTGCCCCGAGCGCTGTTATACCAACACCACCACCAAGCCGAGTAAAACCGAGCTGCTGAGGGCAGGAGGTGTCCGGCTGCACCAAGAGGCTGCTCCAAGGGGCCGGCTCCAGGATCAGACTGCAGATCACGCATCGCGACCAAACCACACCTGAAGAGGTAGGAGGTAGGGGGTGCAGCATTTGGGGCTCGTGTGTTCACATACATACGGTTTCTTGCTTTCTGGTTTACTGGGTCGGTGGGACAAGGTGGAAAAATACCACACCCACGGCCGTCATGAGAGCTTACGATTAGACTGGGATCTTGGACAACATACCCCTCAGGTTCTGTGGGTCCGTCTACACTTCAATCCGCCTTCACTGCAGTGCTACCCCCTGACGACAGCTGCTCCTTTGCTCTGATTAACCTGTTTGTGTGGAATTTCACACGGCAGGGCACCAGAGCCATCAGAGGGAGTAGACAGGCTTGGGAGTGCACGTGGTGTTGTACGGACAGAGAGGCTTGGCATCTTCAGGCTTGAGACACGTGTGTGCAAGAGGGGAGCCGCAGGACTGTGCTGGATGCTTCTAACGAACCAACCAGCAGACACAAGGAACAAATTAAAACTACAACTAAAGCACAATCAGCGACATGAGATCAGGAAAAGTAAGGACTGTGGGAACAGCAACTAAACGCACTAAAAGATTGCAGCAATCTATTGCAGCAAAAAAAGTAAAAACAAACGCACCTGGTAAGACCCAGTCTCTTATATCCCCGATCGCGTGGATGTTCGAGAAATCTGGTAAAATACCAGACAAATTTCAATTTTTGAAGGATCCTGCAGGAGGTATGATGTCAATGAGAATGGAAACAAATAAAGATAAACTACAAACTCCCATGAAACCTATTAATACTAATACTGAAACCCTAAATCTGTCACAAAATAACAAACAAATGAAAGATTTGGACCAAATAGAACAAAACTGGAATGAAAACGAATCTGTGGACTTAGACATACAAACTGGAGACCAACAACCATGGATAACTCAGGAAGAACCCTCAAAAGGGATGCGAAATTGCTATATAATAACGATGAAAGATATTAACACGTTTGTAACGTCTCTGGATGTCACTACCACAAACAAGTTGTTGTCGCAATCTATGGAAACTATTCAACAAGACTGCCAAGATAGGACTGAGCAAGCAGCTCAAAAAATCCTCTTTGAAGTGAAAGTTGAGATAAATAAAAAGTTGGGCACAACCGCTGAGGGAACGGAAATATACCCTAATCAACATCGGGAGCTCCAAAGGAGCGCTCAGACTAACTACACACTCAAGGAAAGAACAAATGACATTAGGACCATAGGGGAAAAGTCAGAAGGACCTCAGGGAACTAATAACCTAGCCTCAAACACGACTGACAAGGCTGGCATTACTGACAATACCAGGGAGTAACCTATAGTCTCCGGGGTAGCTGAGCAACCCAAGCGTGAAACTGCCCAAACAATAGAAATAGGAGTTAAACAACAGGGTGCAGTGAAACCCTGGGATATCTTCTACCAAACATCAACCCTTACGTTAGAAGCCCTTCATTACCAATGAAATAAAATGGACATACAAATTGACCTTTTAAAAATGATGGCAAACAATGTGGCGGGAATTGACAACAAACTGGCCCAATTAAATGATCTGATAATCAGAGCACAAAGAGAAAATGAAAAAACAACCTCTGACTGCATTTATGTGCCTATCATGGACAAGCTATCAGCCCTACCTGCAGTACTAACAAGCATAATAGAAGACGCTAAAAGAAACATCCAACACAGTAAGGATAATTCTAAAACGAACATCGCTAGTACGAAGGGAATGGAAAGAATTACACCTGGGGTTGGTATGGACAACCCTAAACTCAATGAACCACAACAGCTAATAAGACAACCTGGCGATACAGTTAGTCTACCAATGTCCCAGGCAAAGGATCCATTGGAAAACGAAATTATGTGTGAAACTATGTGTAAAGTCTCCAAAAATGACCAAAATCATAGCGACACTGAGTCAGATGGTTTCTCTACGATGTAAAAACGGCAAAAGAAAAAACTCTGCAAAGCAAAAAAAACAGAGAAACCGAAGCTGAATATCACAAGTAACCTAGCCGAAGAGCACACATTACCTACCTCAGGATCTAAAAAGAAAGACAAAAACAACTTCTTCCCTATTGTCAAAAAAAAATCACTAAATGACCCAATTTTAATAAAATCTGATAAATTAAATGAATCACAATTTCCGGTATGGGAAGAAAACAGAGTACTGGAAGTGCAAGTAATAAATAGTACACCAGAGAGTCTGCAAATAGTACCTAACCGAGATGAAAACCAAAATAAAGAAGAAAGAGAGCTAATTACTTACAATTCCGACAAAACTAATGGAACCATCCCTACCAAAGCGACGGAAACAATGATTCCCAACCTCAAGGCTGGCATGAAGGAAGATACAAAAAAAGACAGCGTCCTTATAGTGCGGAGGGCAGAAAGCAGCCTTGAAATAACACCTGAATGAGACCATTTGCAGATTAAAAGTAGGGATGGGAATAAAACAATCAGCTACACAACGAAACAAACTGAGAAAACCGAGGTCGCTAATCGACACAGTCCTAAAATTGGTGAGAAACTTAAATTTACACCAGAATTCCGCTCTATAGGTAGACACGACATTCTTAATCGAGGGAATTTACTTCGACTTTTTAAATTCATACCCTCACTGAATAACATTGTAAGTAAGGACATTATATCTGTACAATTTATGGAGGATGACCAGAGTAGCCAGACTCCAACCTTAATCTCACTAACATCATTATCCATAGCTGAACAGATAATGAAGGAGCAAAAGACATTCAAAACCTGGGGCATAATACTTACCAAACAAATCCCAGAGGTTTACCCTACCCCTTTTATAGAAGTTGATACATCACTGAAACAAAAAATGGTAGGGACAAAGATTGTATCAGTCTTAAAAAATGCACTTGGTAGATCACCAGTAAAAAATGTATGTCCCACTTCGCAAAACGCGGTAGAAAGAAATCTAGAAATAAATGAAAAATGGATCAACATGGCACTCCATAGTAACCAGACACAATGATATGGTAGTCCATTACAAATAGGAGCTAATAGCAAAAACAAAGAAACAATAAGACTATGTTCATGGAACATTAATGGTTTGAGGGGGAAAATTCACAATGCACATATAGACTCTATAGTGGGAAACCCAGACATTGTAGTGTTGCAGGAAACATGGGAGCTTAATCCATTTATGCTACACGGTTATGCCGGCTACTATGAAAACGCAAAAAAAGAGCAAAGGTTCGGGCGAGCCAGTGGGGGGCAGGCAATATTCATTTATAATGCGTTGCACATCGACCATGAGCAAGTGGAGATAGATGATTCGAACATTCTGATGGTTAAACTCAGCTACAAAATAAACAATCAAAATCCTAGAACACTATATTTGACTACTGTTTACATACTGCCCACTAACAAGAGTAGGGAGACAACATGTGGAACCCTGAACAATGTTCTAATTGATAGAATGCTCGAGGATCCGATAGCAGATTTTCTGATTACCGGGGATTTCAACCTCAATCTAATGTCATCACACTTAAGAGATGAAACCACGCAACTTCAAAACCATCATTGGTTAATACCTGAGCAGGATCTAGGGATTGATAATAACTGCAACAAAAATAAAACGGGGCAGAAATTCATAAAGGATATGGAAGCTATGGATCTTCGAATACTTAATGGTAGAGTAAAAACGGATGTTCCACCAAGATACAGTTATTTCGGGCACAAGGCAAAATCCAGGATTGATTACATCATGACAACATTATGGGGTCGATTCCGATTCGGGAAAAAAAACGTCCGTACGATTTGTATCCGGAGCCCTCTCCGTACGAATCGTACCTGTCCGTCCGAGTCGCGAAGTATGATCCGTATTCCGTGAATCCGTACGAATCGTCGCGATCCGTACGTATTGCAAAGCTGAAACCGTGAACCGTATGACTCGTACACATACCGTACGACTCGTACACATGCCGTACGACCCGACGAGTACGATCCGGACCGCGGTATGAGGACGCGATTCGTACGGTCCACGTCAGGTAAGGGCGAGTCATACTCGGATGCTTGTTTCCGTTCTGGGAAGGACATGGCTTTTGTAGTTCGGACTGTACTGTTCCCATGGGGCACAGGGTCAGCGCTGATTTGCATATCGCCATTGTCTAACCCAGGGTGGTGTGGAGTGGAAAAACGATGGATTTGGGCCCAGATCTTTGGACTGGGGTGAATGTGTGACATTGATCCACATTCTGTCCATCATTGTTGTGTTTGCAGGTACGAGTCATACAGAAAAGCACACAAACACATACACACCGTACGGTGCGTACCCCCATATTTGCAGGGGTATGCACCGTACCCCTGCGATCATGGGGTGTACGAGCCGTACCCCCATTGTACGATCGGTGTACGAGCCGTACCCCCATTGTACGATCGGTGTACGAGCCGTACCCCATGTACGATCGGTGTACGAGCCGTACCCCCATTGTACGATCGGTGTACGAGCCGTACCCCCATTGTATGATCAGTGTACGAGCCGTACCCAATGTACGATCGGTGTACGAGCCGTACCCCCATTGTACGATCGGTGTACGAGCCGTACCCCCATTGTACGATCGGTGTACGAGCCGTACACCCATCGTACAATGGGGGTACGGCTGGTACACTGATCGTACAATGGGGGTACGGCTCGTACACCGATCGTACATGGGGTACGGCTCGTACACCGATCGTACAATGGGGGTACGGCTCGTACACCGATCGTACATTGGGGGTACGGCTCGTACATCAATCGTACAATGGGGGAACGGCTCGTACACCGATCCATGGGGTACGGATCGTACACCGATCGTACAATGGGGGTACGGCTTGTACACCCCATGATCGCAGGGGTACGGTGCGTACCCCTGCGATCATGGGGGGTATGCACCGTACCCGGGGGGGCCGTTCGTACCTGTTTCGGCGCGAACTCCGCTTTTACGGCTGTTTTCAGCTCCCGTAGAAAAAGGGTCGTACGGTGCGTACCCGACACGTATCGTACTTGCTGGGTCGTAAAAACCAGCCGCGAACCGTACAGATGTCGCGTACAGCGGGTTCCGAGGGAGAATCGTACGGAGATTTGAGTCGTACGGTGTCTTGTACGACTCGTACGGAGTACGGCTCATGGTACGAATCGTACTTCGTCGTACGTACGGGACGTTTACAGGTACGATTCGTACAGGGAAAAAACGCACCGTACGACGATTCGGAGCACTTTTTACCGGATCAGAATCGACCCCTATATATGTTCCATAACATCACCTCATACCAACTAATGAAAGTAAACGAAAGTGATCATGCCCAGCAGTCAATACTAATGGATATTGGAATAACTATGAAAAAGACTTACCAGACGGTCCAAGGGCATTTTGGTACTATTAACTATAAAAAACTGATCTGGAACATTGGTAACAAAGATGTGATGAATGATCAAGTGGAAAAGATCTTGGAAAAATGCCTGAAAGACACTGCATCAAAAACAGCAATTGAACAATGGGAAAATCTGACTGGGATGTTGACTAAAACACAAGGGTAAACAAAAACAAAAAAGTTCAAATACGGAAATGAACCTAAAAAGGAAAACGAAGCTAATTTAAACCTGCCGCATACAATAAGGTCACTGAAGAAAGAACGAAATAGGATTATCAGACTAAGGAAGAAACCGGATGCAAAAGCAGAAAACCTTGGAAACCTAAAGTTAATAAATCAGAATATGAAAAAATTATTATGGGGTGAGAAAAACAAAGCGAAATAAGCTATCTGGGCAAAAATATTCCATAACTTAGAACACCATAGTGGAGAAGGGCCCAAGGGGAATTATAGTTTATAGACCTCGGGGTATCTTGTCCCCCAACTAAACAATGAAACACACGAAAGATACCGAAGGTTTATCGTTAATCCAAACTCAATGCAGAGCCTAATGAGTGTTCTACACAGGTAACTGGAACAGAACAAGGATTCTTATTCTACAGGAGACACACAGAGAAGAAGTGAATATAGAAATATAGTTCTAAAGAAGAACTCAGTCCAGAAAAAGATTATGAACCCATAGAAAAGTACCCATCAGCCCACTCAATAGTGGAACTTCGTCATCTGGGGTTTTTTGTTTGAAAAATTGGTGTCCAATATGCCCTTCCTCAGATGAAACTTGAGGCAAGCTTAGGACCCAATGGTTGAACCCTCAACCAAAGCAGATGACAGAGTATGAATGCTGATAAGGCTTAGTTGCAGTGCTAAGAAAAAGTGTAAGAGAAGAGGATAGTGCTCAACGTGATTAAAAATACCTATCTTCATGTCAATAAGAAAACTTTATTATATGTGCCCATCAAGATGGTATAGTTAAAAGCAGAGTGAGAATAGCAGTGAAAATATTTGCTATTTACCATAGATGTTTAATTGGTCAAATTAAACATCTATGGTAAATAGCAAATATTTTCACTGCTATTCTCACTCTGCTTTTAACTATACCATCTTGATGGGCACATATAATAAAGTTTTCTTATTGACATGAAGATAGGTATTTTTAATCACGTTGAGCACTATCCTCTTCTCTTACACTTTTTCTTAGCACTGCAACTAAGCCTTATCAGCATTCATACTCTGTCATCTGCTTTGGTTGAGGGTTCAACCATTGGGTCCTAAGCTTGCCTCAAGTTTCATCTGAGGAAGGGCATATTGGACACCAATTTTTCAAACAAAAAACCCCAGATGACGAAGTTCCACTATTGAGTGGGCTGATGGGTACTTTTCTATGGGTTCATAATCTTTTTCTGGACTGAGTTCTTCTTTAGAACTATATTTCTATATTCACTTCTTCTCTGTGTGTCTCCTGTAGAATAAGAATCCTTGTTCTGTTCCAGTTACCTGTGTAGAACACTCATTAGGCTCTGCATTGAGTTTGGATTAACGATAGACCTTCGGTATCTTTCGTGTGTTTCAAAAATATTCCATGCCAGTAAACAGAAGAATTCAAGAGACTTCTGATACATTATCAATGGCCTTGCTAGACCCAACAAGCAAGCAGTCTCATCACCTTTAACTGAGCAGGAACGGTATAAGTTCCTGAGGAGACATTTGAATCAAGACTCTATATACACATTTTCACTGGAATTGCAACAGGTGCGTAAATCCGACAATGAGAATGACATTACTTATCAAGATAGTGATACGGATATGCATTTTCCCATAGAAAAAGAAGAGATAATTAAACTTATAAAACAACAGAAGAACAGTGCTCCGGGACCAAATGGGATTCAGTTTGCGTTCTTGAAAGAAAATCCAGAATTATGGGCAACAATCCTAGAGAAATTGTATTTAGAAGTCGCGCTGACAGGAAAGGTACCCAAGTCATGGCGCGGATCCCTAATAACCCCAATCTTTAAAAAAGGAAATTGGGCACTGCCAGAAAACTACAGGTTGATCACACTGCAAGACTCTGATGCCAAGCTATTTGCCAGAATAATACTAACTAAACTAACTGACTGGGTGACGGAAGAAAAAAGATTGCCGTTAAACCAAACAGGCTTTATACGAGGATTAGGAACTACTACTAATATACTGGTTCTCGCCCTACTTATGAACAAATCGCTTAGATTAAAGCAACCCTTGTATCTTTGTTTTATAGATTTTAAATCTGCATTCGATTACGTCAACCAAAAATTACTCTGGGAAAAGCTAGAAAAAATGAAAATTCCAGTTCCCCTACTTAAGCTAATTCGCCTTCTATACTCAGAGACATGGGTGAGGGTGAGGATGGGTGACGGGCATACACTATCCAGGGAGATTCCAGCAAATGAAGGTTTGAAGGGGGGCTGTGTTTTAGCCCCTCTTCTTTTTAATTTGTTTCTTGCTGACCTACCAGGAATATTGGACAAAGAAAACGCAGATCCGCCGAAACTAGCTGACAAGTGGCTCACAAGCTTGATGTATGCGGAGGACGTCATACTCATGAGCCACACAAAAGTGGGCCTTCAGCGCTTATTGAGAAGGACCTATACCTACTCAAAAGAGAATGGAATGGTTATAAACGAGACCAAAACTAAGATTATGGTAGTTGCCAAAAACGCTAAGATGAAACATAAAAGCCAATGGTTCATGGGTAAAAATGAACTTGAACAAGTAGAGGTCTATAAATACCTAGGCGTATTATTTGATGCAAAGGGCAATTACCATCTACAAAAAACTGACGCTCAAAGAAAAGCGAACGCATTAACTGCTGCATTTAGAACTGTGCAGAAGTCTCTTCCCAGCCTGACCTATGGTCCTCTCTTGAGCATTGCTGGTGCAAAACTCTTACCCACTATTACATATGGTAGTGAAGCTTTAATGGGTAAAGATAGTGATACTTTGAACAAAATCATAACCAGAGTATACCGAGCGCTTTTCCATCTCCCAGTGAACGCTTTCCCGGCGCAAGTAAGGTTGGAGTTTGGCCTAACAAATCAACGGTTCGCAAGGCAAGGCCATTTTATTAAAGTCTGGAACCAAATAAAAAGTGATCACCAAAATGAGATATCGTGGCTCCTATGGAGAGAAATAAAGAAGGACACTAACTCTAGTGCAGCTCTTTACCTTAGAGATGCAATTAATGATTTTGGGGTCATGTCTATATGGGAAACGAATATAACCAAGTCATCATTCCAGAAAATCATTAATAAAACCGTAGACAACTTATCCATTCTAAAGGATAAGGCTACCCTTATTAAGAGAAAACATGCCTGGACGGTGCTAAATGGCTATAAAAAGAAGGAGATACAACAATATCTCAAAACCCCGTGGACAGAAAAAAACAAGCAGGTGCTCCTTAAAGCGAGATTTGGATCCATGCCAGGGCTATGTCATCTCCCAAATAACAAAACGGTGGTGAGGGGCTAGAGGGATGTTTAAAGACCAGGCCTAAATTCTATCCCCCAAAAAAGGAACAGCGCAAACAACCAACAAACTTAGGGGTCTATAGTAGAGATCCTATTGTGATCTCTTCCAAACTATCCTAATGTGTCGATAAATACCAAAGGAATAGTAGACAAATTAAGCTAACAGACCAAATCGCCAAAATATGGGACACCCGTGATTGTCAATCCACCTCATTGAGGATTCCCATCAACATCTTGTATAGATCAATATTCTCATCTGGTAATCCCGCCAGGGTATTGTGTCTCTTGATCACTGAGACAGCCAGCATACCCCCATGGTCGGCTTGGGGTAACGACCCACAATCACTTAGCTGTACCATATGATGTTTATCTGATGGGAACGTGCAGTGCAACAAACTATAAAAGTGGTGATTAAAAAAGGATAGGGAACTTAACGAAAAGTAATATTTTGAGCGTAAGCCCCTTCCAATTTAAAAACAAGAACAGTGCAAATCAATAGTCGCAGTCCTAACAAATAGCTGCGAGAGGGCCAACATGTTTCAGCCTATCATGGAAAAGGGACCATAGGCTTTCTTCAGGGCCTCTGTTCTACGTGAATGCTACTGCCAACTAGTGAACTAATGTGTGAATTTCTCCTTGGCACCTGGTGTATAAGAATCATCTATTAAAGACAAACAGAGGGGTGAACCAAAATGAGCCAACAAGGTCTGTTAGGTATTTAGTTCGTTGTTGTCTTATTAAGTGTTAAATACTCACCCAGTGTACCCAGGGAAAGGACCTCACCTCTTCCTGGACCTGGCTCAGGATGTGTGAGACCCCGCTCTGCAAGAACAAAACAACCCCGCACTTAATATGGGCAGAGAGAACTTGTTAAGACCTGCTCTTTCCCATAGTTATGCCCAGGGTTAAATAGTAATTTGCATGCAAAGCCAACAAGCTAGCATCAACCTATCCCTAGTTAGAGACCTCGCCCTACATCCACACACAAAATCATTGCTTGCAATTCTATAATTCAATCATTTGTTAGCATAACTGGTACCACTGCGATAACTGATTAGATAAATTCCCATAGTATACAGTGTGTACCTTGTCTTGCTGTCCTTCATACTTGTAAATAAGGAAGGGACCAAGACAGCAGGAAAGAAGTGAAGAGTAAAAAATAGCACGTTTGATGTCTGTGCCTACCTGTCCGTCGTTGTCTCGGTCAGTGACTGAGTCAGGGGGAGGCACTTGGCCCTCGTAAGAGCTACAATTTCACTGGTTGTGTCCTGTTCGTGACAACCAATCAAAGGGCTGCAAAATCGAGAGTACAGGTTTAGCTGAAGAATATCTGCATGTTCTTTATCTCAAAATAATGCCTCAATCAGTGATTGTGTATTCATGTCCCAAGAATATAGACAAAGCGCCAAATTAAAATCAAGAAGCGACTACCCTCAAGCCTCATCCGTGGCATACTCTGGCTTGCGTGATCTCGCGAGACAATAGACCGGACTACAAAATGACGTCAGTCACAATGTGTGTGTAGTTCCAAGAACCATTAAACTCGCTTGTTGATATTGAAGGACCGCAGTTGACCGTATTGATACGTGCCGAGGCCTGCGTAAGCTCACAGGTCATGGCGCATAGTAACGATACAAATCAGAAATAGTCTGGCTTGATCGTATGCTGAAGTGTTGTATGCCTCGCGTAGTCTCGCGAGAGAGTCTATTGGACTACAGGATGACGTCATATGTCCGGTAAATGTAGTATGAGCGTTCATGTACCCTATACATGTTATTGGAGTACGGGTCTCACCATCCAATGATTGCTGTTATATGTAGAGGCCCAAGATCAGTTATCACACAATGTTAGATGAAATTAAATTAAGTTTCCGCAAAATAAAAAAGTTCTTAACACATAGAGTATTATAATCTCGTGTCGAGAAGAGTCTAGATTAATGATTTCATGACCACCTGACAGAATTTATATATGTTAAAACCTCACATTCTAAGATGGTGGTGGTATAGTCTAGTGTCAAGCGAAGTCTAGAATGATGATTTCATGACACCCTGACAATATATATATATATGTCAAAACCTCACATACTAAGATGGTAAAGGCTCAGGCAAGTGAGTCGGAACATAATTAGTGCAGGTATGGTTCAGGCATGCAGTGAGGGAGGGGAACTGGCTTCTTCCTCTGAAGACGCATGCTTCTTTAAGAGATTGGAATGCTCAAGTTACAGTGCAAGAAGGTCAATTGATGGTATAATCATGATAGATTGAACCAAGGAATGTCATCATTTAGCCCATGCCTGTCTGTACACAGTTTAAAGACCCATTTTTGTTCTTTTCGAAACAGGACATTAGATATGTCACTTGTGTGTAAGGGAATAAATGGTTTCTCAAGAACGGTCCACTTAAAATCCATTTCACTATGATTATGTTGTATGAAATGTTTTGTCAGTTTGGAAACATCTTTTTTGCATCGAAAGGTGCTCTTGTGTTCTTGCATTCTCACTACACACACAATGTGACTGACGTCATTTTGTAGTCCGGACTATTGTCTCGCGAGATCACGCAAGCCAGAGTATGCCACGAATGAGGCTTGAGGGTAGTCAGCTTCTTGATTTTAATTTGGCGCTTTGTCTATATTCTTGGAGCATGAATACACAATCGCTGATTGAGGCATTATTTTGAGATAAAGAACATGCAGATATTCTTCAGCTAAACCTGTACTCTCGATTTTGCAGCCCTTTGATTGGTTGTCACGAACAGGACACAACCAGTGAAATTGTAGCTCTTACGAGGGCCAAGTGCCTCCCCCTGACTCAGTCACTGACCGAGACAACGACGGACAGGTAGGCACAGACATCAAACGTGCTATTTTTTACTCTTCACTTCTTTCCTGCTGTCTTGGTCCATTCCTTATTTACAAGTATGAAGGACAGCAAGACAAGGTACACACTGTATACTATGGGAGTTTATCTAATCAGTTATCGCAGTGGTACCAGTTATGCTAACAAATGATTGAATTATAGAATTGCAAGCAATGATTTTGTGTGTGGATGTAGGGTGAGGTCTCTAACTAGGGATAGGTTGATGCTAGCTTGTTGGCTTTGCATGCAAATTACTATTTAACCCTGGGCATAACTATGGGAAAGAACAGGTCATAACAAGTTCTCTCTGCCCATATTAAGTGCGGGGTTGTTTTGTTCTTGCAGAGCGGGGTCTCACACATCCTGAGCCAGGTCCAGGAAGAGGTGAGGTCCTTTCCCCGGGTACACTGGGTGAGTATTTAACACTTAATAAGACAACAACGAACTAAATACCTAACAGACCTTGTTGGCTCATTTTGGTTCACCCCTCTGTTTGTCTTTAATAGATGATTCTTATACACCAGGTGCCAAGGAGGAATTCAGACAGTTGAAGGAATACTATATCCTTTACTGGTGTTGATTCACTTGTGTGTTTTTTTGCATTATTATATATATTTTTTCACACATTAGTTCACTAGTTGGCAGTAGCATTCACGTAGAACAGAGGCCCTGAAGAAAGCCTATGGTCCCTTTTCCATGATAGGCTGAAACATGTTGGCCCTCTCGCAGCTATTTGTTAGGACTGCGATTATTGATTTGTACTGTTCTTGTTTTTAAATTGGAAGGTGCTTACGCTCAATAAATTACTTTTCATTAAGTTCCCTATCCTTTTTTTAATCACCACTTTTATAGTTTGTTGCACTGCACCTTCCCATCAGATCAACATCATATGGTACAGCTAAGTGATTGTGGGTCGTTACCCCAAGCCGACCATGGGGGTATGCTGGCTGTCTCAGTGATCAAGAGACACAATACCCTGGCGGGATTACCAGATGAGAATATTGATCTATACAAGATATTGATGGGAATCCTCAATGAGGTGGATTGATAATCACGTGTGTCCCATATTTTGGCGATTTGGTCTGTTAGCTTAATTTGTCTACTATTCCTTTGGTATTTATCGACACATTAGGATAGTTTGGAAGAGATCACAATAGGATCTCTACTATAGACCCCTAAGTTTGTTGGTTGTTTTTGCTATGTCATCTCCCCCCATGGGAATTTCAAGAAACCCAAACGAAATGTAGACTATGTAACAGGGGCGAGGAAGACATTCAACATCTTCTGTGTACCTGCCCTGAACTCCTTCAAGAGAGAAAAACATTGCTTAAGGTTCCTCTCAAGTCACGCGGCATACGGACATGCAGGCAGGCCGTGATTAAGTGTATGGCCTCAAATGATATTGTTCTAAACCTTCCTTTGTAAAGTTCCTACTGTTAGTTAAAAGGAAACTCGGAGACGTAATTATTGCAAATACTTAACTGTTTGTAAAGGTCACGCAATGACATTTTATGTGATTTTATGCTGGAATATATATTTTAAATGTTTTCTTTTAGATGTGTAATGTTGTAAGATTTTAAATAATCATCACAATAAACTGTTTCAGAAACTATGCCCTGGGTACCTATGGTACACTGTACAGGGGCTGATAAGGTGACCCAATATCCAATTAGTTATGCACCTAGGGTACATGGAGTCCATTTTAAAGAGAGAGCAGATAGCCTGGGGCCCTGATTAGCAGGGTCCCAGGCCAACTAAGTCGAAAACCAGCTAAACACAAGGCAAAAAATCCGGGGTAACCATAGTCAGGTATCCACCTTCCTACAATAGCTCAATGTTAACTCACTACTGCAAGTTAAATGTAACAGGCATTGCAGTGTATCTGCAGAATAATATTTTCTTAAAGTGTTCTTAATAAAATGTGGACATGATCTGTCGGGGTGAGAATTTAAGAATGTCACCAGAAGATGTAATGATGGTCTCTCTAGCATATTACAGGTATTACAGCATATTGTTGGCTCTTCGTCTCCCCGGTCCACCGCAGCCATTAGTGGTTGATTGATGTGAAGGGAGCACTGTAACACCGTTGCCGGAGTTCCTCACTTCCGGTGGGCCTTTTTTAGCCGCCATACTGCTCGTGAGGCGGTCTAGTCTTTCAGCCTCATTCCGTCAGCCGGTATTCAACTGGGACATGGCGCGGGAGCGCAATTGATTATCTGGCAGCTATTAGGGGCTAAGCACTTCCCTGGTAGTGAGTTTGCTTTTTAACAGCGTACTGGTATTTTGATTAACCGCAATATACCTTTTACTCATTTTACTTGTTGACTTTGGTAGCGTGTTTTTATCTTTTTCTTCCCCGCATTTTGCTGGGAGATTCATTATTGGCTGTTCGTCTCCCTCGTCCACTGCAGGCATTAGTGGCTGATTGATGTGGAGGGAGCACTGTAACACCATCGCCGGAGTTCCTCACTTCTTCTGCACGCTTGATCCTCGACATCCCCCGCCGCAGCCACATCACACCCCACCTAAGAGACCTGCACTGGCTCCCCGTCAAAAAGAGGATAACCTTCAAGCTCCTCACCCACGCACACAAGGCACTCCACAACACCGGACCAGCGTACCTCAACAGCGGACTCAGCTTCAACACCCCCACCCGCCAGCTGCGCTCCGCCAACCTCGCCCTGGCCATAGTACCCCACATCCGAAGAGCAACCTCCGGCGGCAGATCGTTCTCCCACCTTTCTGCCAAGACCTGGAACACCCTCCTCATCCACCTACGGCAGACCCAAGACCTGCTGCCCTTCAGAAGACACCTCAAGACCTGGCTCTTTGAGCAGTAGCAGCATTCCATTCCCCCCAGCGCCTTGAGACCCTCACAGGTAAGTAGTGCGCTTTACAAATGCTATGATTGATTGATTGATTGATTGACTTCCGGTGGACCTTTTTTAGGCGCCATACTGCTCGTGTGGCGGTCTAATCCTTCTGCCTCATTCCGTCAGCCGCTATTTAACTGGGACATGGCACCGGAGTGCAGCAGACACGAGCAGCGGATGCACGCAACGGGTGTGCCGGCAGCGCACCGAAGGCATGCCAAAGGCAAGCCCGTCTGCGCCGGTCCGCGTCTGGATGTCGCCTCTCGACAGAAATGCTGGTGGTAGTACTTCAGGATCATGCCCTTACTCCAGGGCAGAACTGCTGGCTGTTAATTCCCTGGTCAAGTCTTGTAGCTCTCCCCCACTGGGCCCAATGGAAGGGCCTTTTGGCTGCCTTTGCTGTGAGTTTAACTCACTCACGCTGCTACCCCTTGCACCCTCCCCTTCCTGGTCTAGCTCTCCTATGAAAATCCTTCATTTAAATGTTCGTTCACTGGCCAAACACTACTTAAATATTTACGATCTGGTCTTGGAGAAATTTCCTGACGCCTTTTTCTTAACTTCCAATTTCAAATCTTTATTTCGATCTGGTGATCATAAGAGATATACAAAATGTCACATCATTAAAATTCCAAAGTATCAGTGTGTCATTGGTATTAGTACATAAGTTTAAAAGAAAGTAATAAAACAGGGGTGATAGTAAGACAAGGGCAGGGGGTTTCAAGGGTCTCTTGCCATCTTAATATATCGGATTCGGGCATGCCACATTGCAGTTAGGAATTTAGTTAAGGCGAACACAGTTGGCTGTGATAAATCTGTCTTTAGAACTCTGAATGCAGGTAGAAATGTTCTAAATCCCAGGTTTTTAAGGAGGGGGACGAGCCAAAATTTCCTGCTTTTTTGATAAGCTCGACAGAAAAAAGTCACATGTGCTTCATTCTCCTTAGTGTGAGCACATGCAGGGCACGTCTCTGTAGGGGACCGGGAGGACCATGCTTTGGTAAAGGACATCAGAGGAAGGGTCCCGTACCTCCATTGCAGAAATAGTTTTCTTGTTAAGACAGGAGTCATGCCATCCAAGACACTTTCGAAGTTGTATGAGTCTTTGATTATGATAAAACGATGTGTCAAAGATCCCTCTTGTGCGCTGTCCTGGGCTCAGAGAAGCATTTTGTCATAATATGCTCTGGAGAGTACTTTCCTTGGGATCATGGTACTTGTGCTTTCTGGATGTGACCATAGTTCTGGTAATCCCAGGGTCTCACAAGTTGTCCTGATATAATTTATCCAAGGGATCTTGGTGGCGTTGGGGAGAGATAAAAATCCCTGTAACTCAGATCTGTAGGAGGTAAGATCTTGGCTGCTCCAGATACGACGCCAGAATGTTAATGGTTTTAGGCCTAATTCCCCCGTAATAGGCCTCAGACCCAAATCCAGTCTCAGGGGCAGGAGTGGGGTGCTTGGCGGGAGAGCGGTCAGCTGCCTTAGGAATTTATTTTCTGTGGTCAGCAAATTAGATGATAAATTGTGACCCCATATCTCTCCCCCATAGGTAACTCCCCCCCGCGCCTGGGCTTTATATATTTGAATAGCGGGGCTAAGAGGGCAGTATGTTGATTTAGTTGAAATCCTCATAATACCACTCGCCCTCTGGGCCAGCTTCATATTCGCTTTAATCTGGTGAGCCCCCCACGTGAGGTTTTGGTTTAGGGTTATCCCCAAATACTCTATAGTGTGGACCCTTTCCAAGCGCACTGTGCCAAGCATAGGGTTTGGCCGCTTGAAGGACATGGGGTTTAAGTTCATAAATTTCATTTTCTGGGGGGTTAATTTCGAGTCCCCTTTCTGTGCAAAATTCCAGAAAGGCGTCTAACACCCTCTGTATGCCCATCGGGGATTTGGACAGGAGCTGGGTGTCATCCGCAAACATAATTGCGGGCACCCTGCTACCGGTCAATTTTGGGGCATCGGTGTTGACAATCCCAGTCAGGTGCTTGATTACCCCGTTCACAAAGAGGCAGAACAAGGTCGGTGCAAGCACACAACCCTGTCTCACCCCTCTGTGAACGGGGAATCTTTCAGTTAGATTACCACTTCTCCCGCACCTGACCCGTGTGAAGTTGTTTAAATGTAATTTCATCAGGATTGCAAGAATGTCTTTCGGAACGCCTAACTCTCCCATTACCTCCCATCGTTTGGATCTTGGCACTAGATCGAAGGCGGCATGTAGATCCACGAAGACCGTGTACAAGGTGCCGCCCTCGATCAGCGCAGTCCTCCAGTACATAAGATTTAATCTGAATATTTGGTCAATTGTGGAGACCCCCCTCCTGAAACCTGCCTGGTATGGGCTAAGAGTGTCTGTTTCCTCCAACCAGTTCTGCAACCGGTCCAATATCAGCCTACCGAAAAGCTTCTGCGAAACATCGATGAGGCTTATTGGGCGGTAGTTGGCTGGGAGCAGAGGGGATCCCTTTTTGAATATTGGGACCACCTCTGCGCCCAGCAAGTGTCGGGGACCTGCATACCCTTGAGAACCGCGTTAAATATCAGCAGGAGATAGGGAGCCCATATCCCTGGCTCCTGCTTGTAAAGATCTCCTGGCACCCCATAAAGCCCTGGGGCTTTCCCTCCTGCCAACCCTGCAATTGCAGCGCGAACTTCTTTTTCCGTGAAGGGTTCACCCTCTTGGTTGCTCGGAATAGTACAATGGGGGGTACCTTCCGACGAATCCACCATTGCATATAAAGATTGATAGTGCTCTTGCCATGTACTCGGGGCAATGTTGGGTTCGATTGCCGAGGGGAGATCATCTGACCCATTATTGACTAGCCGCCAAAATTTACGAGAGTCTTTCGTGGCTAGTGCACCAGAGAGTTCCTCCCAGTGTTTTTGGTCGCATTCGGGCTTAGTATTTGCCAACAATGTCTTATAAGCCCGTCTTCTGGCTTTTATCACCTCCCGGGGTCTACGCGCCTTTATTGCGAGTAGAAGTTCTCGTTTTGAGTCCCAGCATGTAGCATTGTACCAGGACTTTTTATATGTCCTGCTAGTTCTACCTGCTCCGTTAACAAATAGATCTAACTCCAGGGTATTTATCAGATCTTCGTGGATTCGCCATAGCTGCTCTCTATTCTCCCCATTATCTAGTTCCTTTGGAAGGGCGAATGCCTTTTCCAGCACTGGGGTAATTCTGCCATAGAGCCTAGGTAGTTTGTCGCCACTTGTGGCTAATTTTCCCCACCTAACTCTCCTCCTATTATTCTCCAGAAGTAACCCTGTCACTGCATTTTCTTTATCCAGTCCCATGTCTCGATGCCTAGCATGGCGTATTCGAGTTCAAGGGCATTATGGTCACTGTCCTCTCTATCCAGAACCCTGAAATCGATAATTCGTGACCAACATGATAGTTGGACCAGGACATAGTCTAGTCTGGATTCACTTCCTATTTTATTGAAAGTGCATTTGCTTGGGTTGTCTGATTTGGTGCGGCCGTTACAAGCCCTTAGACCATGGTTAAGAGTGAGTGCGGTTATCTGGAGTGCAAGGGGGTCCAAGCTCTTGGTGGGGGTGCCACCGTGGCAGGTATCAGCCATCTTGAATCCTCCTCTAGGGAGGGTCCATCAAGAAGGCCAGGAAGTGGCTCATAGTGCGAGTTCAGGTCCCCTGCAACCACATAGGGGCAGTCCCTTGGGATTTCGCTCAGGAAAACCGAGAGTTCCTCGATGGTATTTGATTCGCATGATATAACAGCGGGTCTCGAATAGACGTTTATTATCATCAGTTTTGCAAAATTTGGCCATTCTAACAGGACAGGTAAAATATCTTCAGAGTCTACAGTTAAGCACCTGGCCTGACAGCCTAGATGGGAGGCAACCAAAGTTGCCAACCCACCTGACGGTCGTCCCCTTCCCCCCCATTTGGCGTATTTGGAGAACCCTGCGAACCCTGGGCATGTGAACTCCTCTCTTGCCCAGGTTTCCTGGAAGAGGCAGATGCTTTTTGAGCTGATGAAAGACAGCCACTCCGGGCAATCCATTTTATTACCAAGCCCAGCTACATTCCATGAAATCATATTGAATGTTGGAAGTCTTGGGGGTAGTGCCTCAGTATTAGAGTGGCTGTTTTCTTTTGCGGCAGAATTTAACGTTGGGTGTTGTAACGAATCCTCCTGTCCAGCCCCTAAGTTACTACTGTTTCCCAATGTATCTGTTATAGGGTTACCAGGGTCTTGGCAGTGACTGGGTTCATTGGGAGCAGTTGTTGATTCTTCTAAGGGCTGGGCTCGTTCACGGTAGGTAAATCTGTCCTCACAGGCATCTATTAGGTCAAGTTGATGCCGACCCCTGACTTTAGTCTCTAGCAGTCAGTCAACCGTTTCCAGGCTGCTGTACCTGTTAGAAGTAGGGAAGTAAGCTGGGTGGTGCATTCTATGTGGCCCTGGGACTCCTCTCGTTCTGCCACCCCATCCATCCCTCCTCCTAGTGCTATTCTCCCAGCCCTCTTCATCACCATATATAGGTAAGTATTCGGGCACAAAGCTCCTATGATAGTGAGGCTCCCTCCTTCCAACACTATTACTCTCCCAGTCTCCCAATAATTCTTGGTGATACCCCCATCTTGGATCTTCTATTGTATACATGTTTGACGGGTAAAAGAATGAGAGAGGGAGAGACTGGATGTTGCTCCCTTGGTCATCAAGACCCCAGCTGCAGATGTAAGAGGCTGGCCTTGGTTCTCTAAAACTGACCACAACGCAGTCACCTCTAATTGTTTTTCTCAGATTACCCACCCAGGCAACACGTCTCACCATAAGAACATCGCTGGTTGTGCCTTGCGGAAGAGGTCTATATATCGACAACCAGTTAATAACTTTGTTCTTGAGCGAGGCAGTCGTCTCTGTGGCAGTGGATAATAGTTCGGGGACACCCACCAGGATCACTGTATAGGGAGACGCCTCAGGTGGTAGATTTGTAGATTTGATTTTGCGGAGATTATTTTGCATGTTATCTACGGGTTTGGGATCGCTTTGTGTTTTGTCAGAGGGATTAGCGTTATCTTTGGGGTTTACAGATATGTTTGAGGATGGAAGTACCAGTGCCTGAGTTTGTGTTGGTAAAACGGTTTCATTTGCAGTGGCCATAGGTTGTGGAGTCTTATTTCGGTTGGGTTTGTGTTGTGTATGGTGAGGAATGGCTGGGCCAGTTTTCTTCATTGTATTTGTAGAGTCAGCGCTCTTTTTAAGCTTTTGGTCTAACCCCCCTTTGGCTCCCTTAGTTTCTATTTTAAGACTGTCTGCCAATTGGACTGTAGATTTTTCAATGTTGACCAACCTGGCTTCGATCTTTATCAGCCGGGCTTCGAGGGGGCTTAAGAGTGACCTAAACAATGTACCTATATCTGCTAGTGTAATGTCCTCGCTAGAGGATTCCATAGAGATGTTAATGGAATTAGGTGATGTGTCCGTCGACAATAGGTAGGGCATCTGCACTAATCTTGGATGATTGGCCGGAGATGTTGGCACCAGAACTAGCCGCGACCTTTTGGGGGTTGGGCTTAGATGTTTTTGGCTTGCATCCTCCTTTAGTTTGCCCCCCTTTCTTCCTTTTTGGGATTGCCCCTTCCTTTACTCCCCTTGAGCGATCGAAGGTGTTCTCGCTGATAGTGACTATGGCCGAATCCTGACTAGGGATCGGGAGTGGGTTAGGTGGATTAGGTGGTATTTGGCCTGTTGGTAAAGTCATTAGGCTCATATCCTCAAGGTCATTTAAAGCCTCCATGGTAAGGTCTGGGTTAATAACTGACTGATTTAGCCCTGAACCCTCATGCATGGAAGTGTGAAGTTCTGGCCTTCCTTCAGGTGTTTTAGCCAGAGCCAGTGGACCCATTGATGATCTCCTTACCCAATCGATTTCTTGGGAGATACGTCTTTCGAGTACAGCAATCTCGTCTATCAAGAGTGATCCTGCTTTGACGAAATAATTATCGATAGTACCTTTGGCAGTTCCAGCCACAGCCTGTGCCGATTTGCTCCTTGTTTCCCTGGTACTCATCTCTGGGTCTGTATGGTCAAGGGGTGTAACCAGTGGGATGGTGTAATGGTCCCGACCAGGGGGGTGGCCCGGTCCCGGTCTCTCCGGTCCTCGAACGGCCTCAAACGGCCCGCCCTTTGCCCGGGCTTCGTTCCGCGCGCGTCCCGCGTGCTCGGGTCTTAGCCCGTCTATATACGTGTACGCTGGGGGCGTGGCTGACAGGGAGAGCGGGCCAGGTGTCAGGTGTTGGCCTCGCAGGGACTCCTGGTTGTTAGAGTCCCTGGCGTCACGCTCGCAGCCCTGTAGCGCTGCCACACACACCCCAGTGGAGTCCTTGTGCTGCGGGACCCGCGGAGCGGGTCCGGCGAACAGTTGCTGGAAACTATGCAATGTTGGTGGGTCCGAGCAGCAAATCCTGGAGTCCGCTCTATCCGAGGTTCAAAAAGGAAAGAAAATCCCGCCAGGTCCGGTGAAGGAAACTGCTTTACACCAGGCAGGTTCGCTGGAGGCGTGGCTGACAGGGAGAGCGGGCCAGGTGTCAGGTGTTGGCCTCGCAGGGACTCCTGGTTGTTGGAGTCCCTGGCGTCACGCTCGCAGCCCTGTAGCGCTGCCACACACACCCCAGTGGAGTCCTTGTGCTGCGAAACAGTTGCTGGAAACTGGGCAATGTTAGTGGGTCCGAGCAGCAAATCCTGGAGTCCGCTCTATCCGAGGTTCAAAAAGGAAAGAAAATCCCTTCTTAACTGAAACCTGGCTAAATGACGACATGGTGGGTGACCATGGCCTAGCTCTGCCCCCAGGCTAGAGCATTCTGACTGTAAACAGGGAATCTAGAGGGGGTGGTATTGCTGCTATTTTTAAGTTTTGTTACTCTTGCCTATTTGTTAAAGAGTTGACTGTGGGTTGCAAATGCGCCCAGTTTAGAATCACTTTCAGCGATCATTCAACCATGTCAGGGTTGCTTGTATATCGCCCTCCGGGACCCGCTAAGAAGTTTAAACTTGCCCTCGTGGAGGCTATCTGCATGCTTGCAATGTGTGCAGCTAACTTCAGCATTTTGGGCTATCTTAACTTACTTTTCGATCTTCGCAAGACATGGAAATTGATAGCCTGCTCCCAGATCTGCCGGCCTGCCAATTGAGTCAATTGGTTTCTGGCCCCACCCATACAGCCGGCCACTTGCTAGATCCCGTTTTTTAAAATATTCTCTCCGCTTCAGCTGAAACACCCAAGCCAGTAGGTTGGTCTGACCACTTTCTGATCTCTAAGTCTTTCCCTGTTTTCGAGCCACCTAATAGGGCGGGTCAACTGCCCTCCTTTAAAAGTCACGCATCAGACTCAAGTCCATGGTATAATAATTCTCTGGCCACACTACATAAATCTTGTAAGAAACTGGAGCATGCCTGGAGAAAGGACTATGACCCCGCGGCTAAAAGTTGCTACTTGGCCGCTATTAAGAGCTATCATAGGGCCATATACACCGTCCTGGCGGCTTACTTTACTAATGAGATCGAGCTAAGCCCTAACCCGGCCAAGTGTATTTTTAAAATACTTAAGGACCTCAGAGTTAGAAAAAACTCTTCTGCTGCCGTGATTACGTCTGAGCAACAGTTTAAGGACTTGGCGACCTTCTATGTTAATAAAGTGGAAACCATCTACAGGTCTTTTCCTTTGGTGCCTCCTCCCTATGTTGATCCCTACAGACTGCCTCCTCTTCATTCCTTGGAGGTTATCCCCATCATTATGCAGGAAGAGTTTGTACATCTGAGTGGGAAAGTTAAATCCGGCTCTCCGGTCGATCATTTAAAACCTGCCCATTTCCGGGACGCTCTATCTGTTTTTCTGGCTCTTTTGTGCCTGGCTGTTAATACTTCTTTTTCCAAAGCCGTGGTCCCTGAGCTCTGGATGATGGCGATGGTAACTCCTATACTAAAAAACCTTCGCTACCCTGGCTAAACAGGAACATTTCCGTCGGATTTCCCCCCTTCCATGGATAGCTAAGATCGCTGAGGCCCACATGAATAACATCTTAATGGGGTTCCTGAACACAAATGGCACCCTGGATCCCTCTCAGAACGGCTTCCATCCTGGTCACAGAACGGAGACTGCCCTCTTGGCTGTGACAGCGGTACAAAAGAGGGTATCAAACCCAGATCGTTTGACTGGGTGTGAGTGTTTGATTGGTTCAGATGCTCCGTCCATCACCACCCCTTTTGTACCGCTCTTGGCTGTGACTGAGCATCTACGGAACATTCTTGACTCTGGACCCACGGCGACGGGGTTTCCCACAAGATTCTTTTACACATTCTGGAAGAGGCTGGTATTGTAGGCTTAGCTCTGGAATGGTTTAGATTCTTCTTGGCAGGGAGAACATTCCGAGTGTCTGCCCCCCGTTTCTCTCCTGTGTCCATTCCATCGGTCTGGGTGTTCCTCAGGGCTCAGCTTTGAGCCCTGTACTGTTCAATCTGTATGTTTAACCTCTTGCTCCGGTGTCTAGGAATAAGGGCCTCACCATGGTCTCATATGCTGACGATACGCAGTTGGTGGTGGCCCTCTCGGATGGGTCCAGGCAGGATGCTTCCGAATTTAGGAGTGGCCTGACTGCCGTTGCGGAGTGGATGACCACCAACTGCCTCCAGCTGAACGCCAATAAAACCGAGGTGCTGCTGGTAGGGAAGGACAGGAGTCTCTGGAGTGAGCAATGGTGGCCCACTATTCTTGGTAGTGCCCCCACCCCTAAGATAGTGGTTAAGAACCGGGGGGTGTGGATGGATTTTACCCTCAGCTTCCAGGACCACACTAAGAGAGTAGCCGGCACCTGCTTTGGTCTCCTTCGGGGACTTAGGCCTTGCTGGGGTTCTTTGATCTTCCTACCCGTCAGCTGGTTGTCCAATCTACCATTTTATCCAGATTGGACTATGCCAGCTCGCTCCTTTTAGGGGCGAATCAAGCTGAGGTTATGCGTCTACAGCATGTCCAAAATGCTGCCGCCAGAGCTCTGCTGGGCCTTCCGCGTAGCTGCTCCTCTACCGGTGCTATCCGGCGGCTACATTTGCTGCCCATGGCCAAGCGGATCGAATTTAAAGCCCTCTGTCTGTCCTTCAAGACCTTGAAACTTGCGTCCCCTGGGCTCCTGGCTAATCTGCTGGTACCTTATGTTCCGAGTCGCCAGCTGCGCTCTATGGGACAACACTTGGTTATTGCCCCTTGAGTGAACTGTCTCCGGGCTGGGGGACGATCCTTCCGCTGTCTAGCAGCCAAGTTATGGAAATCCCTGCCCTTTCAGATCCGCAATCTGGATTGCCTATTGGATTTCAGGAAAGCTAATAAAACATTTATTTTCCCCTCTGTCTAGTCCCTTCCCTTTCCTCTTGGTTCTGTTTTTCACACCAACCGGTTCAGTTTCTTAGTACCCATGTTTATCTGCTGTCAGTGCTGGGACGCCTCTTTGCTGAAGCAGCTGCGCGCTATATAAACACAGTTAACATAACATAACAACCCATGTCAAGTTTGTCATTCAGGACTACTGGCATCATCGTGTTCAGGAATTTAATCCACAACATTTCTCTTTGTGATAGCCATTTAGCGTTGTCACGCTCCGGTATAAAGGCTATCTTCTCCAAAAACAAGTATCTCAACTGTGGGATATTATGGTTAAATTCTGCCCAATGTACTGCTAAGCTTGAATTGGGATTTCTTTTGCGTATCAAACTCTTGTGCTCAGTTATCCGGATTTTAATTTTTCATTCCGTTTTGCCCACGTAAATTTTCCCGCATGGACATTCTTGAAACGTGGATACCCTCTTAAAGCAATTGCCACAGCTGAGATAAAAGCCCAAAATACATCCAGAAGCGAATTGCTTCAACCCAAGACCAAACAAGAGCAGGACAGAATGGTCTTCGTGTCTAAATTTTCCACTACTTCCAACCGCATCAAGAAGATTGAGAACCATTGATGGGATTTTCTCCAATGTGAAACGGATTTTCATGGCTTGTTTAATATACGCCCACTCTTTGCATTCACCAGGAGTAGAAATGTAAAGAAATTATTATGCAAGAGAACAGTCCCAAGCATGTCCACACAAGCCGGCATGAGAAAATGTCACATTTGAGTGCATTGTAATAACATCATTCCAGGCACAACTATTTCACATCCCTTAACTGGCAAGACCATGAAATTGCGAGATTCCGCGGATTGTAATTCTACTTTTTTCATTTATTACATCAAATGTCCATGTGGTAAAATATACGTGGGCAAAACGGAAAGAAAAAGTTTAATCCGGATAACTGTGCACAAGAGTTTGATACGCAATAGAAATCCCAATTCAAGCTTAGCAGTACATTGGGCAGAATTTAACCACAATATCCCACAGTTGAGATACTTTGTTTTGGAGAAGATAACCTTAATATGGTGGATTAAATTCCTGAACACCATGATGCCAGTATGTCTGAATGACAAACTTGAGATGGGATGTTACCTGTTATATGCTAGAGAGACCATCATTACATCTTCTGGTGACATTCTTGAATTTCCACCCCGACAGATAACGTCCACATTTTATTACCAACATTTTTTGAAAATATTATTGGGCAGATACACTGCAATGCCTGTTACATTTTACTTGCAGTAGTGAGTTAATATTGAGCTATTTTATTTGAATGTCATTAGTTTACTTACAATGTAGCATATAACGAGCTCTTTACTATTTTGATTTCATGTATATGCTATTATCAGTCTAAATAAGGTGTCATTGACAAATTGCTACATCACATTTCTACATCTGTAAAACTACCTGGATTGTCTCATCTTATATTGCCTACATCATTCTCTCACTATTGTGAGGTACTCTTGTGACTATACATGATCAGTAACATCAGGACTCATTTCAAGACATGTTGTTGAGTGTTAGGTTTGACTAGATGGGTGACCATGTTTTTTTTTTACCGTTTTCCATTATTCTCATTGAGTAATGCGTATTATTCACCACGAGTTCACTTGCCGCGGTCACACTTCCAATCAATAATTGAGTTAGTAGTTGTGGCTGACATGGGGAAGTATGGCAGTTTACTCAAAATGCATATGCCCCATACTTTAATTCATTCCATAGATAGCGATTTTCCACACCTGGATTCTCTGTTGAGTGGTTCACAGTATATATATATATATATATATATATGTGGTATTCAGCGGATGATACTCATTTATTTCACTGGAACTAGTATCTGTCCGATATGGCCGCCTCAGCCGCAATCACTGGTGGTACGGGTTCTTCTAACCCTTTATTTCTGTCTATTACAATGTGATGCCTTAAACACACGTTGCGTACACAGGAAGTATCTTTTCCTTTTGAGACAGACGACGAGTACGTTGGAATTATCGGTCTTGATCTTGAGGTAAGACGCCAGCGGTTTTCAACCACGCGCTTTGATTACTTGGGTATGCGACTGGTAGCTGACAGTTTCATTATTTCGGTTGTAGCTTTCCTGAATAGTACTAGGTCATAGTGGGATACACCCACAAGTAAATATCTATAGAAGATTCAAAATCACAGGTAACTTGTGGTTCTTTTGATAGCAGAGGGTGCCGGTACGCGGTATTGTTGTTTACTTGGGTGTTACGTACTCGTATTGACAGTATTGACATTCCGTTTCACAGACGTGGTTCAGGAGTTCAATTCGGGATATGTGACGAAGCAAATTTTTCTGGAGGTACGTTTTGCATATAGTCAGGCATAATAGGGTTGTAGTCACTAGCATGCATGCAGTTTGTCACTCACATGTCATTGGAGGTTGACTTGAGAACTCTGTTAGAGTTGTAGACTGAGACACCATACTTGTCACTGAAGCACATCACCATGTCTATATCACACAGTGTGCCAGTTTGAGCACTTTTGTCACGATCCTAATTCTACAATTGTTTGTGTAACGGTTCTCTCCCTGTGTGTCTAACATTGGCATTTTGTTTTATTCCAGTTCCCCTGACAAAGCGATAATGTTATCCCGAAATGCATTGGGAAAAGATAACAGAAATCTGTTTGTTGACATTGCATATTCCATGTATTCATAATTAAATGTCTTGTTATGTTTATTTCAAGCATGAAATGAGAAAAACAATGAAGTAATTGCTGAGAGTGATCTGTAATAAATTGTTTAATGCTCTGAGACAGTGCGTGTATAGCATATACAAAGGTGATTTTGAAATATTGTATATTTTGTTCAACAGGTTCAGTTGCACCCCAGCAGTGTGTGTAGGAGCAAGTGTACCCAAACACTTGCATCTCATACTTTAGATTAGCTTGGGGTTGGCTACCTCAATTCCACCCAGCACGCTTAACTATTTATTCAGAGTACACATGAGTAAGTGGTCTACATATAAATTGGAGTGCCCAGTTTCACCCCTTATAATTCATCAGTCCCTTTTTCCTTTGACATACAGGAGAAGTAGCCACAAAATAAACCTCTAAATCCCCAGATTATAGGACTATTATGATCTAATGTGTTATCTTAAAAATCAATCTATATGTCAGGTGCATCATGATCAAATGCGTAAATGATTCAGCATCCCTTCAGAATTCATGTTGTAGCCAACAACATGGACTACGGTCACTTGTGAACATGGTGGTTTACAGAACACCACTTTTGCCAAACAATTCATTAATACACTCAATAATCCTGGGAGGGTAGAGTGACCACATGAGACCACATATGTTGTCACAGAAATAATAGTCGAGAAGGTCGCAGCAGTTATTGAAGAATAACAAGAAATTATTTATCATAGAAGAACTAAATTGATGTAGTAGATCAACAAATCAAAGGCTAATGGTGTGAGGTGTTAAAGTAAGTTTGATTTTGCCCTAGCAGTAATTTGTGGCCTAGCTTCTTCCACAACCTTAGAAGGAATGCACTGAGCGAGTTGGTCTGTGAAATGTGTGACATGCCACCTACAGACCATTTAGAATTTCTCTATCTGTTCCATGGATGTGACATATTGAGGTGGTAGTTGATTGATCTTAGGGCACCACGGTCCATGTCCTGAGGAGACTCATGGATGTTGGCCACTAGGTGAAAATATTGACAGATACTGACAGGACAAAAACAATTTTTAAATAAAGAAGGTCCAAGACGTATAGTATTGTACGATTACAGCAATTTCTTTGATTCAGCCTAAAGTCTCTCTCTTATTGTTGTGTTTTCAACCTTTTTCATTCAGCATTTTATAGGGCTATATACTTGCTAAAACACCTACTAAAAATTGAGTAGCTTTTGTGAATAATTATTCTTGTATGTACACTTTATGATAAATATTACATGTACAAAACCATATTTGTGCTGTTTCTCTTTGCTGTAGAACTTAATCTTTTTCAGCAATGTAATTTACTATTTATTATGTTTGGGCTATTTAATTAAAGACCACCCAGTAAATAATGACATAAGGACAGGGTACCATATGTCATGGGAATGATGCCATGTGTTTCTCAAATGAGGCATTGGGAAACACAGTTACTTACAATTGGAGTATAACCAAGTTTCTATTCGAATAGTGGGTGTACCGTGTTACACCTTTACCTATTTTTCTTCTGGGGCATTTCCACTGCAGTTAAGCATCTCAAGCGCAGTGTCGCAACAACACTCCTCGTGTGGTTGGTGACCCACTTTTCCTGGTCAGCTGTCTTCAAATCTGCTTCCCAGTGCCATGATGCTCTACACTCTAAGTTCGCTCACAGTGCTGTTTGTGCTGGTTAACTCCGTTTTGCAACTCCTCACCGTGGGCATGTGGAACCTGCATGATGGCTGTCCTTTCGGTGCCCCCAACATCTTTGAGCTTCAGTACAGGGGTACAGGGGAATAGAAACCTCCTTCTCCATAGCCTAGTGATGAACACAACAGATAGTGAGGTCACTCACTAGGTGGACTATCACTTCCGCGACCTTGGACGCCCCAGTAATCAGCCCACACCATACCCTAAAGCTTCAGTGTTGCCACAGGAAGAGAACAGTTGCAGAGTTCCTAAGACTGGTGGCCAACTTTATGCATGTTCATCCCTGTTGTGATTATTAATGGCAAAACTTTGACTAATCTTATTCATGGTAGGAGTATAGGTAACTTGGTCAATAGAAAATCACTATTGAAATATGTTCAAGAACTACGAGCACTTGTGGCCTCCCTATATGAACCTTCTTCGCCTGAGAATAATTTGAGGAAATTAAAAAAGATTGGATCAGTCAGGGATATAATTCACTCTACATATCGACAAATAGAGATGTATAATAACTGCTACCATGTACCTCTGGACCAAAATCCCAACTTATCTTTTCAGTAATGTAAAACTCCCCACATGTTAAAACAAGCCATGGTAATTCTACAGAAGATCTTTGAATAAGGGGCAGTGGTTAAGCTTCAAGTTTCAGGATGTTATTGAATTAAATTTTATCCTAGATAATTTCCAAGATGTTTTTATCATTAAAGGAGGACCAAGTCAGAGGGGGCATGGCTGAATGCCGATGCTGTAGGTTGGAGGTTTTCGGAGCTCCCTCCAAGTGATCCTCATCCGACTATATCTGTACTTATAATGCACCCAGGGACCCCCAAACACATAGTCGTACCCCCTGAGCTCCGCTGCACACTGCAGCCTGCTTTGGACATCTGATGGCGCTGGGGGGAGATGATTTTGGCTGAGTTGTGATCCTGAAGCGTCCGTGGGCACAAGATGACAAGTGGTGATTGCTGATCCCGAACCAGGACCCAGCACTTGTCCTGGGGTCTGAGTGTTGGGGAGTTTCTTGTATGCCTGTTGAGAAGAGGGATTTGGTATGTGCCTTGTGTAAGTGCTCCATCCCAAGTGGAGATGAGGGATTCCAACAAACGAGTCCAATGGTGCCATTCGATTTGTCCTTCCCATGCCCAATGGTCACCCCTGTGAAGTATAAACTTCTGTCATAGAATATACAGGGAATGCACACTATGGCTAAAAGGCATAAGGCTTTTGTCATATCCTAATAGATGAAGAGTTCAGATAGTGCTCCTCCAGTAAACACATCTCCTTGCTAAAGAGGGAGCAGCGCTGCAGCGTAGATGGAGAGGGCTGGCCCATTATACTAACTATTCTGCTTTTGCTAGGGGAGTACTAGTAAGGGTGTGGCCTGGGATCCCCTTTCAGCACACTAGACATCTGATAGAGCCAGCGGCCCGCTATGTGGTGGTCACTGGATGGTTGGATGACTGAGATATCACCATGGGCAGCAGTTACGGACCAAACGCAGAGCAGACAACCTTTTTAGCTGAATTTTCAAGGGTATTGGCCCCCAATTTGGTGGGTTTGGTTCTCCTGGGAGGATATTACAACTGTTTAGCAGACCCCACACTTGATCGCTCCCACCCTCCACTACAGGACTCCCCAACAATCAGGGTGGCCCGTATGTTCACAACCTGGCACACACAATGGGGCATCACCGATTCCTAGTGCTTGCATCCTCTAGGGGAGGGGTCTCCAACCTTTTCTGTAATAAGAGCTACAACTTTTCAATGAATCTCTTTGAGAGCTCCTAATATTATTAGTGTTGTACTAGTGACCAAATCAGACAAAATTAAGTTTGTGAACACCATATGCAAGATTACTGCATGCGATCACGTCAATGTATGGATGCCAGCAGCAATGTTAAAAAGACTTTATCAATATGGAATGCCTATACATGGGTAATACATAACAGACATAGCTGCAACCTCTCTAACACCAAGCTAATAACATTTGTAAAAAGTCTCTACAATACTTTATGATTTACCACTCAAATGTCAGCTTTAAATATATTTAGGAAATTCAGCTAGTTTTATCTAAATATCAGCTTATGAGTACTGAAAATTAATATATTTTTATCTCTAATATACTCTCTCAATTTTCGTATACCTATATTTGTTTAACCAAAGAAAACCTTCTCATTTTTTAGGCTAGCCTGCACACAGGAATGCTACTTATATGCACCTGGAGGGCTACCAGTAGCTCACAAGCTACTGGTTGAAGAAGCCTATAATGGGACTACTACCAGTGCCTGTACGATTCAATCGTGCCTAGACATCCACTAGCGAGTTGTGTTGGGCAAGATTGACTATTGCGACACCTGTCATTTTTTTACGACCTGTTTAAATCTGTCACCGCTCAATCCGTAAGCCAGCCATACCATTGATATTAAAATCCCCGCAGCAGATTATCGGTTCCGGCCATAAGGCTAATTCTGTATCCAGATATTCAAAGATGTCCGTATCGTCCTCTGTGGACCCGTAGATTGAGACAATAGTATATACTTCCCCATGTATTACACATTCTAGGAGAACCCATCTGCCCCATTGATCTTCCAGTTTCCTATTCACACTAATATCGCTCCTTTAAGCTAATACAGCAACCCCTCTAGTCCTAGTGCCTTGTTTAGTACATGCCAAGAGGAAAAACCCTAGCTGCTCTAGGAGGTAAGCCCTTGTCCCCTCGATGTGGGTCTCTTGTAAGCATACCAAGTCCAACTGCATATCCTTCAGCATAGAGGCGACTTGCTGCCTCTTTGCTTGGTTGTGAAGACCACAGACATTTATGGACGTAATCCGAACACACATTAAGATACCTTGAATGGGAATGCCAACATTTCCGCCATCCATTTTAGTAAATTTAAACACCATGTTGATCTGTGCTGTGCTGTGTGTGCCCCCCTTGGTGCCCCCCTCCCCCACTCTCCCGTCCCTGTTCCACCCCTCCCCAAGCCCTCCCTTGAGACCCCCCTTTACAGGCAAATAGGTCAACCATGACCTATGTGTGGCCGCAGAAAGCTCGCAGCCGTCACAGCCTCCTCCCACCCGATACTCTACTGTGTCTCTACGGTGCACCCCTTACCTACCCCACTATAATCTAATAATTGCATTACCCTTTGCCAACTAAACGCCGGTTAGATTGTTGAGGAAGGTAACTGGGTTTACCTGCGCTTACAGCAGACGTACCTGTCCTCGTGGGGTGATAGCGGGCCGGAAAATCAGGCAAGGAGGCCGAATATATTGGGCAATGACCGACTCTTTATTCCAACACTAGTAGTTGCCAATGCAAGGGACAGTGGGGAAACACCAAAATAACAAGGCTCCAGAGGGTGGCGGTTCGGCTTCTTCCTGGGTCGCTCCGGGGTTGCTGGATCTTTGAGGAGGTTCGGAGCTGGGGCGGTCCTCGGAGGTAGGGGGGGAGAGAGAAAACAAGGGAGCCGTTAGTCCGACCGGACTATAATACACGCGAACCGCAACCAATAACCGGGTCAAGTGAGAGGATCAAAAGCGACTGTGAGGGAGGGGATGGTAGGGTAGGAGGTAGGGAAGGAAGGGACAAGGTATAGAGAGAGAGAAAGGGTGTCTTGTGAGGGGTCTGTGAGGGAATGGGCTATCGCTAAGGTGCTATATAAGTGAAGAAGTGCTATACAGTCTGAATACAGTGTTGGGCCAGGCCATGTGATACTAAAGAGATATAGATATATACAGAGCACCAAGTGTGCTATGGAGGTTGTTCTGGGGTACTCACACGCTCCGCCGCAACTCTCCGGTGAGTTGCGGCCGCTCTCCAGCTTCCTCCTGTGGACTCCACCAGTCCTCACTCCACACGTCTTCGGCTTCTTCGGTCTCCTTTTCCGCTTCCACTCCGGTCCGAGTCTCCTGCCACGAGATCGCTGCTCCGACGCCGCTTCTGTCTCTGCTTCCGCTTTTTCCAGTGTCCGGGGCTGGAGGGGAGGAGGGACTTCCGGGGTCATGATGGTGTGTTTCCTGTGAGGCGATGTTCCTGATTGGATCCTGTAAGAAAGGACAGAGGCGAGGGGTGTAGGTTGCCATGTCCGTATCTAGGGACGCCTCGGGGCCAGAATCCCAGTATGGAGTACGTCCGAGCGGAGAAGGCTCGGTCGAGGCATGAGAAGACGCCGCTTCACAGTACCCTATCCCTCAAGCCCTCTCTAACCCTTTCAATTCCTCCATGTATTGTTGTGCTTTCACCTCAGAAAGAAAAAATTTGACCTGGCCCTTCGTAATCACCTTGAGTCTTGCAGGGAACAACAAATAAGCCTCAGAACCAAGACTTTGAAATGGAGCTATCATCTGCCTGAGTCTCCACCTCCGTTCTACGGTGGCGTGACAAAACTCTGGGCGGGCGAAGAACGTGACCTGGTTAAATGTTCGCTTTCACTCAGGCTTTGCCTTTTCCATGATCTCCTGCCTCAACAGATAGTTGCCCACATACACCAGAATTGCTCTAGGTCTATCTAACTGGGATGCCCCAGGTCCTTTCCTTACAGTCAGGGGATATCGGTGTGCTCTCTGCACTTTGGTCTCCCAGTTCCAACAGGTCACCTCAGGAAATGCACCCTTAAACAGATTAATCACAAACATCCTAACATCCTGCCCTTCCATCCCTTCAGCCACACCCAACAGTCTTATGTTGGTCCATCTCTGACGGTTCTCGAAGTCCTCTAGCTTCCACTGGACGTCCTCTGTTATCTTCTCTTCAGCTTGCTTAAAAGACTGCCATCTGCTAACATTATCTTCGAGCCTTTCAGTCCTTTCCTCCACTTCAGTCACCCTCATTGCCATGCCCTCATATATTTTGTTCATGTTCCTAAGGGAATTTTGGATTTTCTTTGTTGCCTGTTTGGCCCTGCGACTTTCAAGCCTTGCCTCCCCTTGCATCTGCTTCAGAGTGGCCAACAGGAGGTCCAGTGAGGCAGCTTGTGGCTGAGTCTGAGGAGGAGATGTGGCTTGCCCTGCTTGCTCAGTTTTTGTTCCACCCTCTTGGTACATCTGGGATGTGGCAGACTAGTCCCGCACTAGCTTCCTGGCAGTGCTGGCAGGGTTTACTCTATCCTTAACCTTAGATCGCCTTTTTTGTTGTGTGTTCCCCTAGCCAAATGACGAACTTGCTGAGCCTGAGTCTGAGTCTGTATCCTCCAGTGAGCCCTCCTCACTTGACATCAATGACTCTGAGTCTTCGTTCAGGGAGTAGAAGCAGTCCCCTTCCGTTGAGCCTGCCCCCCCTTCATACACAGCCAGGCCTGAGTCTAACTGTGAAGGACTCACAGTTCCTTTGGCCATGTTCAGATCACTGCTCCCCGGGGCCGGGGGTCGGCCTTGTTCGCCCTCCTCAACCGCTGAAGAACCTCCATTTCTCATTGGCTGCTCTCTGTGTCTCACATCCCGCTGCTCCGTATCCCTGCTCTCGTAGCTTCGGCCAGCGCTCCTAGGTGGCGTGATTTCACGGCATTGGTCGGCAACTGAAGCCTCAGCCTCCTCGTGGTGAGCTCCAGCGTCGCCCTTTTCCACGTCCAATACATTCGCGGTTCTTGCCGGGGTTGATTTCTGCCTTTTGCTGGAGAAAGCCTCGTCCAAGGTGGGTTGCCGGAGCGTGGAGTCTCTGGGTTTGGCAGCATCTTTACTTTCTTTCTGTGTGTGAGCGTGATCGCCCGTTCCCTTGCTCAGAATGCTTTGTGTGCCTTTGCTGCCTGGATTCACAGTGCCACCGCCGGGGCACCAACCTGATTGTTGCTCAGGGAGTTTTTTTAATAATATCGCTGGGGGCCTCCTTGCTCCCCCCGTGGACCGGAGCAGGGCACTTGCCGGTTGTAAGGGCTTGTTATTCTCCATAACGCAGTCAGTGGCTCCAGCAGGAGCCTTAGGATCTTTAGCGTCTTTACTATCTTTAGCCGGTTTAGGCCCCCGAGGTGCCATCCTTGCTTGTCTTGAGGTTGGCTTTGTCAGCAGCGCCAAAATCCTCATGCAGCCGAATCTTATGAGTGAAAACAATGTCTCTGCCGAGTGCAGAATCCACCACGCCGAGCCCAACTCCTGTTGCCTCTCGAACGCACTAAAATCCTGGCGCGATAGGGTCCACCGCATCCTTCTAAGTGTATCTTGCTACATCGGGTCAGGAAGAGGGAAGCCTGCGACTAGGTGCTACGGACCACTCGCGGCCATCTTGCCTTCGCTCGGAGAAGCATTCAGTTTTGATGCATTGCCAGGTTTACAGATCCATGGAAATCTGGGAATGCGTCTAAACCCATGGGTTTAGCGTGGTAACACCCACATCAACACCCATAGAACGCCTCCCTGACACAGTGTAAGCCAATGCAGCAACTTGCTTTGCATTGCTTTACACCATATCTATAACACCATGAAAAGCCATGCAAAGTGGCTTTGCATGGCCTCGTAGATATGGGTCTGCACTCTGCATCGCCGGAGTGTCATAAAAAGTGACGCACTCATGATGAAAGGGGCTTTTAAATAAGCCTTTCATGTGTAATCCGAGCAAGAATATGTACAGCAGGCAATGGAGGCGAAAACGTGACGGTTAGTGGATTATGGTCTCCATAGTATGCATCCACAATATCACTTCTCAAATAGTATTTCATAAGCCCCCATGACAAAAAAATCTAGTCTATTGTGAATGAACATCCCTGGTTGAAAAAGATCGGGACATTTTGGGTATTGTCACATTCTGGCTAGTGGCACTCTTGTGTATATTAATCAAATCAAATGCTAGAATATAGTTACCCAAAACAGTCCCCCTTTGGTCTGGTTGGTCCAGTGTTAGATCATCAGTTAATTGGTTATCAGCCAGAACAGTGTCTAAAGTCCTTCCTGTACTTTTGGCGTCAGTTGCCACAAAGAATCACTTGTATGACTCATTGTATAATATGTTTATGATGTAAAGTGCTTTGACACAACATTGGGATAAGTAGCACTATAAAATAAATATGGGAAAAAGGGTCTAAGAAGAGATGAGGGACACAATTTGAGGGTAGTAGTGAGGGAATCTGTTGGAAGGATGTCATGGGGGAGCGCCAACAAAGATTGTCGCACTGGGTGCCACCAACGCTATAGTCTGCCCATCTAGGAAAGTTGCTTATAACACTGCTGTTTTGACAATAAACAACCAGTTTATGTCAAATGCTGATTCACTTCTCTGTTGAGAACACTGGGACTACATTACAAGAGCCCCAGTAATCCTGACAGGGACTACCGCAGGTGAGAGTCCAGAAGAAAAAATTCAGTTCAGCAGTCCGAAATTCAGTTAACCCTCTGAATAAAACTCTGCATAAACACAACTATTTTTTAGCTCATTCTCATGGTCGATGGCATATCCCTCTGTGAAGTCAAGGTGTTCCCTTTGAGCAGAAAACTAGAAACTTCTTACAAGATCAAGCGTAATTATATTCAGATTGGATTGCAGGACAGCATGCACAGCACCACCCACTAGCGGCTAGCCAGAAGGATTATATGGTGGCAGTTGAACGAGCTGGGTTCCATGTTCTACATCTACTCTGGAACCTCAGGTCGATGGTTCTTTTTATCAGAGTGAAAGTGTGGAGGGGAGAGAATTTGTTAGCTAATAAATCATTTCAATTCCCTTTTGCCATGACTCCTAAGAATCACAGACTCTCAATCAGATTTAGTTTGTTTATTACAAAGACAAAAACAGCTGGACATACAGGCACTTCAAGGTGGCGGTGTAGAAATACATTGGAACTAATACAAACCCAAATCTACAGATGAGATTTAGGTGGTGCAATATGCACAGAGTAATCAGTTTGAGAATCAGGATACAAAAGATGACTGAGCAGACGTCAAGATTCCCCTTCATTGGAAGTTCGTGGGTATAAAAGCCTTAATCTGTCCCTACACTAGCACTAGCATGACATCCCGACTTAGCATAGCCCAAGACAAGATCCAATAAAGTGTCAGCGTGTGAAGCATTCCTAAGAAGTCTTTTCACATCAGATGGGTCAACTAGCATAAAGCTACAGAGCTAAGATGCTATCTCTCTCAAGGCAAGGCAGAAGTCCACCAGACACTTTCCCTAACTTTGATACATCAATACCACAGGTAGCATCCCATGGTGCTTTGCAGCATCACACCATCTAGTCAAGCCTCCTCCTCGTAGGCAATTTTCCATTAGGCAGCGATGTTCCAAGTCCTTAACGAGATGACCTTGATTCCCAGGCTTGCTCCGATGAGAAAGTATAACAGTTCTCCATTATCAGTATCAAAGCTCAATGTATCCTCTTCTCCCTAAGCCTAACTCTTAAAACAAAGACATTATTCTAGCTAACAAGGATGATTTTTCCACCTGCAACAGAAACGGGAGAAAGAACAAATCCAACATGCACATGAAATTAAACTGAAGCCGCAGCCGCTGCAGGAAAGAGCGGTGGGGCCCGGTGGAGGGGATTTTGACTGACGATGATGAGGGAAAATTAATTTTCCTTCTTCATCGTCCATCGGAATCCCCACCACTGAGCCCCACCGCTCTTACCAGCCAGGGCTGTTCAACTATTAACTCTAATGCAAGAGCTCCCAGGGAAATGCAAGGCCTACAGAAATCGACCAACATAAGAATTGACACCCAAACCTTTTAAAATATGTGTTTAAAGGAACTCTTTTACTGGGCTCTTCTAAATTATCACGTTATATAAGCACGTCAAATGTGTTAATATTTGTCAACAGCAGGTACGAATTCTACACGTTCATGTTATCAACTAAGCCCATCTAGTTTCAATGTTAATTTCTTCAAGTTACATTGAAAATATCCCTAACATGTCACCCTTCATGTTATTACAGTTCACATTCTAATGCCACATGTTAATACAACAAAGAAATATATGTGGGTGCGGACTACTTTTGAGTATGATGCACCCCTACAAATGAAAGAGCAAAATTTGCACTACATCACAGTCTTCCATTTGCAATCACAGGGAGATCCTACACAAAGAAGCCCTTATAGCTGAACTAGCCAGAGAAGCCTAGCGTGTTGAGTGGAAGGTCATGATTGGACCCCCTCAATCTGCTGTATCACAGAGACCGGGCAAAGATGACAGCAAGAAGAGGTACTGCTCAGAATTCTCCTATATTACCGGACCTTGAAAAAGGCATGAGATAATTTTTAGTGCTTGCTCCACTTTGCCCATTGAATAAGTAACAAATCAAGGGCTTTATTTGGCGTCGGCAGGCAGGGTAATCCATCACAAATGTGACAGAGTACCCTCTCAGCAAAATTGTTGGTTCATCCATTGTGTTTAGAGTCAAGTGAACCATTGTTTGTAGTGGTGAAGCTCCAGCTGGCTCTGCCTGCGGAATCCTTGTATCAATTGCCCTTCGGGCCATCAGTCTAAGTAAGGAGACTAAGGAAAAGCCTCTGGCTGTCCTGAACAATAACAACTGAAATTAAAAATGACCCCCTACCATGGAGGAGAAAACTCCCAGGGCGAAAGGGCCCATTAGTCGTTTTTTTATTTCAAAATCATTCACTTGCTTTGGGTGTTTGTTTTTGAAAAACAAAAACGTCTGCCAGTGCATTGGCTGCTCTGAAAGCATAGAGATCCCCTCCAGACAGTCAAAGATCTGTAATTATGGGTGGACTGTAGTCCGCTGCGGCAGAGTAGTACATGCCTCCACTGCCTTGTGGGAATGGAGTCTAACCCGCAATCCTTAAAAATAACTCCTACTAAATTTGAGTGTAATTTTTGGTATTAAGTACTGGCACTTATTTGCAAGGACCTGGGCTCTTTCTGCTGGTGGAGGCACCTACAAGGGCAACACTGAAGCAGTCAGTGATGTTTTGTGTAAAATGTTAGAAGTACTGTTGTTAGACCAGGTAGAGACCGACTCACTGCTCACTGCATCACCACACTCTACAGCTTTTCAAGACTGTTCTTGGCCCTAAGCTATCTTCCATCTTCAGATACATTCAGCTGGGTACCCACAGCTGAGGAATTTCATGCACATGCATATTAACTGCTTTCTTCCTGCCTTAGGTATTCTCAGTGGCCTTCCATACCCCTGGAGCCCATAGCGGGTCCATTCAAGTGCTGCCAGACTATCTGTGCCACCTTAAAATGGCAGGAAATATGTGCATGTAGCACAGAAGAATGCTGCAGCTCTATTCTCGTCTCTGCAACTGACAATGACATGGCGGGCCACAAATGGCAGCCACATCTTGCACACACCAGCACACCATCTGCAGCCACGGTTCATCTCACAGTGACCTGTTTCCATTTCCAGCAGATGTGAAGAGGTACAGTTGTCTTTGTAATGAGGGGTAGGCTTGCTTGTTGCTGCTTCCAAGTGACTTCACCTCTGCACTTTCTGGTTGAAGCACTGCAAAAGCGCATGGTAATTCACCGGCAACTGACTACATAGTCACCGCACATACTTTGGTCTGTCGACCTCATCCAAGTCTCAACAAAGAGCCAACTTCTTCTTTGCCTGTCTCAATTACCAGGAAGAAGACAGGAAAACAGTATTCCAGTTCATAAAAAGATACCCCTCAGGGCGTGGCCACGGGAGCAATGGTGTATGACGTGTCTCCATTTCACTCCGTCTTCCCAGCACCCGCTGAGATGCACCACAACATACTGGCGCATCAGCAACTGACCGGGGCGCTCCTACCTGCTCCTGGAACCTGCTGGGGCACGCCTGGTGACTGCCTGCACCCGAGCAGCCGGATCTGCAGCTCTATGTCCTGTGGTAGCTCCATGATTGAAGGCTGCAGCTGGCGGCCACCATCTTGGTGCAGGAGCCTGAGGCTCTCCCACGGGCCCAGGGGGTCATCATCTGCCCCCGAAACTCGCTGAGGTATGGCTGATGAGTGCCCTTGCCCCAATTGGCCTGATACGTGGCACGTGATGGATTAAAAAAAGCCGGTCACAGAAGTTAAGTCGATATGGCGATTTCGAAATACTCGGGAGAATATGGAGTGAATAGAATATAGAATAAAAACTTGAGCTGTAATAGACTTTTACATACGCGACCCGAGGCTGTAAATATAACGGAATCACGACAATGAACTCATTGTTGGAAACCGAGCAAGTGATTTCCCTGACTTTGAACAGCGGGGACTTTTTGAAGCACAAGGAATATCGTTAGCACCGCATTCTATATCTATATAAGGTACCCAACTTATTACCCCAGTCCTGATGAGGCCTAAAATATTTTAGACCGAAACACGTCGACCTTGAGAAGAGGAGCCCTATAAAATATGAAAGAAATTATATAACAAATGTGAGAGTACAAAAAGACTGAGAGGAGGACTAAAAAAACTGTAGTCCAATGTTGTAATCACCTATGAGAGCATGGGGCGATCTCTAGACAGAATGCTGTTGTGTATATGTGAATGAGCAGCTTGTAGTAAGGAAGGACACCTGGTTAAGTGTTAGGTTCTTTATTGAATAGGTAAACACTCAGAATGCCGTCAGCTGTCAACCTCGGAGCCGCGCCGCTGTGTCAACATTCCACTGCGAGCGCCGGCTGTCAAGTGGACTGTACCATGCACAGTTAAAAGTGGAGGGGGAAACAGGGGATAGGAAGCGTGCATAACAAAGTAAGATACAACACATCATCCTCCCTATGAAACAGAAAACAGATGGGGTAGGCTGAAGGTGGGGTGGTGCATGCTCCTCCCCCGGGTTAGTGAGTGGGGCTGCCACTGGCCAGTCCTGACTCTGAGACAGCCACTGGGGAACCTGCTTTGCTATCGGGGCTGTCCTACCAGAAGCTATCTCATTAGGAAGTGTTTGTGCCACTGGGGGGCGTTCCTAGGTCTGTCACTCCTCCTGTCTAGTCTGATATCTCCACTGATGTCCCCACCCTCAGACCTTGTCGTGTGTGTCCTGTATTCTCCCCCCCCAGCCGGAACAACCCTGTCATGACTCCACAATCTACCATCCTCCATGACCACCGAATTCTTGTTTAGTGTTTTGATTGTATTGGGGGCATAAAACTTGTCACCCCCTTTTCTCAATCTATCCGGTTTCTTCACGTAGACCCTTTGTCCTTGCTGGTATTCTCTCTCCCAGACTCCCCACTTGTTATCGTCCCATTCCTTGTATTTTCGCTGATTGGCTTCAATCCTCCTCTTGATCTCTTGGGGATTGACCTCCTCTATTTGTTTTCTCCCCATCCAACTGGGTGTGAGTTTGGTGCCAGCTTTCCTCCCCCTCAGTAACTCGAAAGGCGTGCAACCGGTGGTAGACTTTGGGGTGGTATGGTATGCCCACAACATGCCTCTTATAGCTTCCTCGACATTCTGTCCCGCTCTGTTGGCCAACTGTATGCACTCTTTCAGCATTCGGTTTACTCTCTCCACCTTGCCGTTTGCTTTGGGGCAATACAGGGGTGTGCGGACATGAACTATGGAGCATTCTTTGAGAAACTCCTTCATTTCTTCTGAGATCAGCTGCACGCCATTATCTGTCAATAGTGTTGCAGGCACTCCCTCTCTTGAGAACACCTCTTTCATGAACTCTATGATTGTCCTAGTGTTCACGTTGTGGACAATCTTGCAGGTTATCCAGCTTGAGAAGTAGTCCACCATGACCAGTATATACCAGTCTTGGGACCCTTTGCCATGTATCGGTCCGGCTATGTCGAAGCCTAACTTGTTCCACGGAGCCTCGGGTACTTCTACCGGTGACAAGGGTGCCCTTCTCGTGGTCTTGGACTTGTCGCTTAATCCGCACGCGTAGCAATCACGCACCTTGTCTTCCATTTCGCTGTCCATCGTTGGAAACCAGTAGTCTGTACGAAGTCTAGCTTTGCTCAGACTTCGGCCCAAGTGTCCTTCATGTGCCAATTCAACTATTTGGTTTCTTAAAGCTTCTGGAGGGACTAGTTTCCCAGATTTCAGTATAAAGTCTCCCTCTACCGATAGATCCTCCCTCACATTCCAATACGGTTGGATCTCCGTTTCCGTGTCCTTGCATTTCTCTGGCCATCCCGTGAGAATGTGTCTCTTCACTCTCTTCAGTATTTCATCTTGTTCCATCTGGGTTTTCCATGTATTCTTTTCTACCGCTGCTAAACGCAGCTCCAGAATTGAGTCCCCTCTCGACTCTTCTACCACTTCTCCCTCTGCTGGTGCTCTCGACAGGAAATCCGCAACCTTATTTTGTTGTCCAGGAATGTAGGATACTTTGAAGTTGTAGGCTTGCAGACCCACTGCCCACTTGGCTATGCGAGGCGTCATGCTCTCCATGTCCTTCTTCGTAAATAGTGAGACCAACGGCTTATGGTCGGTTTGTACTTCAAAAGGAATTCCCCAGATGAAAAACTTAAAGTGACAAATAGCCCAATAGACCGCTAGAGCTTCTTTCTCTATTGTTGAGTAATTATTCTCTGATGACGTGAGGGTTCTTGATGCAAAAGCCACTACGTTGGTTTTGTTCCCACCTCTTTGCGCCAGTGTGGCCCCGATACCTCTGTTACTGGCGTCCGTCGAGATGATGGTTGCACCATTTGGGTCAAATTTCCCAATAAACGGGGCCTCGATGATGGCCTTCTTTATGTCCCTCATTGACATTTCTTGCTCTTTTCCCCAATTGAAGACAACGTCTTTTTTGATCAAGTCTCTTAACGGCTGTGACACCATTGCAAAATCCTTAATGAACTTGGCCATGTATTCAGCAAGCCCTAGGAACGATAGTATGTCCTCTTTGCTCTTCGGAGTGGGAGCGTCTCTCACTGCTCTGACCAAGTCGTGCTTTGGCTTGATGCCCTCCTCCGACAAAGTGTGACCAAGGTAGTCCACTGAACATACACCTAGTTTGCATTTGGATGGTTTGGTGGTGAACCCTACCTCTCTCAATTTTTCCAACACCTCCTTTGCCATTTCGTTGTGTTCACCTTCACAACCTCCGTGGATCAGAATATCATCCTGGAAACATATGGTGTTCCTACAGTCCTTTAACACATGTTGCATTACCCTTTGGAAGGCCGCAGCCGCTGACGCCAAACCAAAAGGCATTCGCAGGAACTTAAAATTACCAAACGGGGTTGTGAATGCCGTAAGTATCTGAGAATCCGGGTGAAGTTTGATTTGGTAATAGGCAGAGGACAAGTCCAGCACGCTGAAATACCTTGCCCCCCTGATCGTGCTCAACATTTCACCAATCCTGGGAAGTGGGAACCTGTCCACCATGATGTTCGCGTTGAGGTCCCTCAGGTCCACACAGAGTCTTATACTGTTCCCTCCATCCTTAGCTGTGATCACAATCGGAGCCAACCAGGCTGAACTCTCAATCTCCGTGATGACTCCCTGACTGTCCAATCTCTGCAGTTCCTGCTGGAGGGGCTCTCTCATGCGCAACGGTATAGATCTTGTCTTGTGCACTACAGGTTCAGCCCCCTCCTTAAGTATTATCTTGTGCATATAATTCTTAAGAACTCCCAATTTGTCACTGAAAACCTCTTTAAACTCTTCCCTGAGATTTCCCGCTATACCTACTGGGTCAATTAATAGCACCTGTTCTTTATTATTCGGGTCTAGAGTGATACCCAACTGCTTCTGGTGTTTCCAGCCCAAAAGGGTCGAGCCACTAGAGGATACATACACCTTTCCCACAGTGTGTCTATCCTTAAAGGAGATTCTCATTGTCAGCATGCCCTCTAGGGGGATTTTTCCTTTGTTATACCCCTTGGGACTGATGTCTGGTTGCATCAATTTAACAGGATGGTTAGCAAATTTTTCATCAAAAACATTTTTATCTACCAGAGTGTAAGGGGAGCATGAATCAGCGTACATACTAAACTTCACCCCATCCAATAAAACATCACACTTGGGATACATGTCCTCCTTATCTTCCTCCTCCTCACCCACTTGAAAAATGTATGATCTCTCCCCTTCCTCCCCTTGTGGAGACTCTTCAATAACATTCACTGCTTTGCCAGGAGCTTTGCACACCTTGGAATAGTGTCCCCACCTGTTGCACTTCCTACACTGCACATTCCTTGCGGGGCACTTCCAGTTACTGGCCAAATGATTGGGACTTCCACATTTAAAACACACCAAAGGGCTAGACTTGCTGCGATTAACCTCTTTGCTCTTGTCCCCTACTTTACAGACTGTATCTCCCTCTGTGCTAGACTTGTTCTCTTTATTTGTCCCCTCCTGCGATTTCATCTCTCTGATACACCTCGCTGTGTGTTCTAGGCCCTTAGCTATGTTTATGGCTTCCTCTAAGTTGGGATTCTTGGTGAGTAATTCCTCTTGAGTCTTGGTGTCATTGGTGCACCTCACCAATTGGTCTCTAATCAACGAGTCTGTGAGTTGCCCAAATTCACAAGTGGCTGACAAGCCTCTCAATACTGCTATGTAATTGCTCACTTTCTCCTCCCTCTTCTGCACCCTCCTAAAAAACTTATGCCTCTCCATCACCACATTTATTTTTTCCTTGAAGTGAGACCCTAATTCCCTCAGTGTGCTTTCATAGACATTGACACCTTCCTCAACCTCCTCTTGGTCATCCTCAACCAACCTCCCGGTTATATCTTCATAGACCTTTCTCCCCTGCGTGCCTAAATTGTGGAGTAGTATATGCTGTTTCCGTACATTGGTGTAATTGCTACCTCCTATGGCTATTAAATAAGATTTGAAAATGCCTTCCCACCTTCTCCAGGGAATCTCAGGTTCTCCTAACCTGATAGCTTTACCTATTACTTTCTGAATTTTAAATGCACCAGACAGTTACTGTTGTTTAACGTTGGATAATGTAACCTGATAACTTTACTCATTACTTTCTGAATTTTAAAGAGCCTTATCTTAATTCCTGCAGATTAATATGGACTAGGGCCACTCATGAAATCTTTACAGAACATACCTTGGGATCAAATAAGCATTATTCTCCAGCCACGTCATTTGGACAAAAACACTAACTGTTCAGAGCTAATGTACCACAGTTAATGTGCAGTTTTGACTGTTCTCCTACTTAGACTATAGCAAGGGGTCCTTGTTTCCGACCCCAATGTTGCTGTGCTGTATCCTTCTCTCACCCCCCCCCCCTCTTTCCTCTTATCCGTCCCGCACCCTTTGTGTGGAGTCCTCCAGTTTCTTCCCTCCCCACTTTTCCCTAAGGAGGGAGGTGTGTTGTAACTTTACTCCTTTCCCACCTCCCCATTTTCCCCCTCTCTCGCTCTGCTCCCTTGGTATGAACCGCGCTCCATCCGGGAGTGCGGGTTAGAATGTTCAGAGATTTGTTGAAGCCGCCAAGCCGGGAGCACCTGTTGTACTTATATCAAATAAACTTAATATTGGAACCTTCAACAGTAGTGAGTTATTACTACATTTATGGCGACGAGGGTGGGATGCTGAGCCAGGGTCAGTGTGGTGCCTCCCCCTGGATATATTTGAAGCTTGAGCGGAGTGAAGTAACAAGGAAGACTCTCCCAGTTGATGAATGAGAAATCGGTCTAACGAGTTGCCGGTTGAGAGCGGGAGACATGAAGTGAAACTGTCGAAGTCGATGTGAAGCGGATGACTCTCGGCAGCTGTGTTCCGTTCCTGGCTTTGAGGGGGCGTTCCTTTACACCATGCTTAGTAAGATACAACACAGCTGTATTTTTTTGGTAACTTTCAAAGCTTTTTTGAGTACTGATTGGATAAATAATCTGTGGTTACATTTTTTACTAGTCAATTGAAAATGTGTTCCGTTTCTTTAATTTTTCCCTCAAAAATATATATACATTAAAAATAAATATGGAGAACCACATTTTGAGTCGGTGACGTTTATTCAAAGCAATTAAAGGAGAGGAATCTTTTTCTGTAGAAGGTCTAATTAGTATTTTCCTTCTCATTTAATGTTGTTTGAAATATTGATTCCGACGCATCTTTCTTTATATTTACCAAATGGCCTGACAGGCAGCATCCTGCACTGCTGGGGCATCGAGACTGGCGGAGGGTACCAGCGGCCGCCATGTTGTGTCTGACGCCTGTAGAAACACTAATCTTTGCTCGGCCAGCATGCCGGGGTGGGCTTGCACCTGTTTCTCCCTGAGGGGCCCCCCGACAGAAGCTCGACTGAGACAGTGCCTGACGTTGAGGTGGCTGAGACAGGCAGAGCTGGGTGACGTCGTTGAGAGCAGGCCTGGACTGAGCCCCAAAGCCTCCGCCACTTGTGAGGCACTGACAGGGACGTCTTCTGCTTATGCTCTGAGCCACGAGACCCGGGAGCGGGCGGCCCCAAGCGACTGTGAGCATGGACGCCCTGGACCGGATGGGAGCGCCCCGGCCCACTGGCGCATAAATGACAGCCTGATGGTGAACTTGCAATGCTGCCATCCGTGGAGCAGAGGCGGGCCCGTCTTTCTCCGGTAAGCAGTCAAACTTGCCACATGCTGGGCCACTGAGAGGAGAGCCTGCCACTGAGGCGCACACCGGATGCGTGGAAGACCTTGGTGTGTTTGTGGGGGGCTGGGGTATTGGGTGCTGGACCACCAACCTCTCTTGCACGGCAGTCCTCAAGGCCCCCAACCTGAAGCGCCGTGAACCTGGCAGCGATCCACACCATAGACACAGAGTGTGAATGCAAAGGTGCCCCAAGCGTGTATCCTGCGCTCGGATCTGGCAGTGAGAGTGGTGGTGGTGAGGCATTCCTCTGCTTGACTTTAGCCTCTGCTGCCTCCGGCCAACCTGAGAGACTTTTGCCTGCCAATACTGACCGGCCTACTGATGGAGTGATTCGTGGTGTTGCCCATCCAGCTGTACCTGGTTGGACCTCTCTCCCACTCCAGCGGTATTACCCGGGCCCGGGGAACACCAGCGGGTGTGGAGCAGATGACTGGTGGGTTGATTTGAAAGAGGGTCTTCCAAATCTAACTTGGTGTCCCTCCGCTAACAATACCCCACTCCAAGGACTCTAAGGACACTTCAGTAATGTCTCTTTGGGGCAAAATCTCACATTCGGAGGTGACATCGCGACCCTCCACGCCGCCGGCAAAGGGAGATTTCTCGCTCCCAATGTCCCATGGGTACATGGACCACTTTCTCCAGGAGATTCCAACTGATATCTCATCTCACAGAGATGACTTCAAAGCGGGCCTACAGGACATTCGTAAGGAGGTGTCAGAGATCGGTGATAGGGTGGATGACCTGGAGCGGACCGTGGACGCGTGGGTGGCGGACCAAGAAATGCTCTGGCGCCGCCTCAATGCGATAGAAGATTAGCACATCAAGCTGCAAACCAAGCAGGAGGACTTAGAAAAACGGAGTTGCCGTAACAACATCCGCAATCGGCGTGACCCTTCGGGTGCGGAGGGATCGGACATTATGGCCTTCCTCTTCCCTTCACTATTGGCCCCTTCTGCAGGCTCTCTCTTTCTATGACTCCCCTCCTTTGGTGATTACTGGCTTTCTTCTGCCGTCTGTTGCTTTTTTGTTGCTATTAGCCCTGGGACGCCCCTTTGCTGGGGCAGCTGTGTGCTCTATAAAACTACCCAACCTAACTCCTTCAGGCTGTTCAGGGAGATGAGGATGCCCCCCGTGCTAGACCGGGCCCATTGAGTTTCACTAATTGTGGGGAGGGCAAGTGGGTGTCCTGATATCCTGACCAGGGCACACTTTTTCAACAAAAAAGAAGCAATCATGCAAGCGGCTAGGGTGAAGGCTGAGCTCACTTTCCAGAGCCACAAGATTCAACTCTACTAGGACCTCTCCACGGTCACTCTCTGTAAACGTAGCAACTTCAGACCTGTTACGAACAAGCTCCCTGCCCAGGGGATACGCTATCAGTGGGGCCACCACTTTGCTCTCCTATTTCAATGAGAGTGCACACGCCACTCACTACACTCCCTGGTGGAGGCCAAGATGCTGATGGGACTCCCATATGAATCGTTGACCAGTGACAGACCACCTCGACCTGCCGAACTGGGGCATGATCTTAGCCCAAATGGACTATGGTCCCACAGCGCCATGCCGGCAAACAGCAAGCTGGTCACTCCTCCCAAGATGTCAAACAGGACATAATCAATCACTTCTGAGTGCTTAGAAGAGAGTCTTCTTCTGATCACTCTACTGCTGGCTCCTTGGGGGCACACGGTAAGCTAGAGGTGGAAACGCTCTGACCCAATGGCCATACCCTCCCGGTGCTGCCCCTATGTTGATGGACGTGGGCACGGGGGATTCTCGGTTCTCTGAAGAGGGAATTTACCAACTCCCCTTGGACTGCTGATGGTCGTCCCGCATAGACTAATTCTTTCAGAGGGTAACTCCTCTAGTGGGATTAGAGAACCTCAGCTCCAGTTTCCGCGTATAGAAGTCAGAGTTAGACCAAGTTGGTCTTTTGCTGTTAATTGCCTTGTTTCATTTTTTCTTGCAGGTCGGACTCTAATTGGCACTGACAGGTGGGGCGGACCTGGTGGCGGGGGGTTCTGGGGGGAGGGTGGATGTGGGCCCCAATACAGGTGGATTCCTACAATGGATCAGGGTATGGGGTGGAGGCAGTAGAGCTGGCTTCCTTTTCTCAGAATAAAATAAATGCCCCTTTACTGTCACCGACTCGAATTAGGCACCCCATTGATAATCCAAGTGACCCCCACTAGCTTCGGGTGGACAACATTTATTTTCTCTAAATATCCGAGGCCTGAACTCCCCGAACAAATGCAAGCAACTGTGGAACTCTGTACTGCAGCGAGACCCAAACGTCTTGATGCTCCAAGAGACCCACCTGCATAATACCGACCTTCACTGCATGGTGCACCCCAGATACCCTAGGCGACACTGGGCCTAAACCACCTCCAAGATTCTGGGAGTGGGTATCCAATGCAAGGCCTCCTTTTACACCACTGTAATCAAAGAGACACAAGATAGGGAGGGTTGCTTTCTAACTCTTCAGTTACAGCGAGGGCGCCAGTCACTCACATTGCTAGACATACATGCCCCTAACACCTCCCAGGATACCTTTATTAGGTGTACCCTGCAAGAGCAACTGGGGGAGGTAGAAGGCGATGTCATTGTCTGTGGGGATCTAGACTTGGTGTGGGACCCCTCCCTTGATAGAAGTGCCACAACGTTCCAAATTACAGGCGCGTTATCTGCAAAAATCAAACGGGACATTGAAATGTTGACTATGACTATGCCCTTGTCTCAGCCTCGGTCTTGTGATGTCTATACACAGTTGAACTCTCTGATATATCTATATCTGACCATGCACACTTGGCCCTGACCTGTGACGCTGGCCAGGACCAAATCCCACGCTGGCACATGCCCCTTCACTTACTGCGCAACCCCGTGGATGTGGCAGCGATACGCAAGGGCATAGAAAAATACTTCTGTCTCAATGCCCTGCCTGAAACCTCCCTACATACACTTTGGATGGCTTTAAAGTTACCATTAGGGGCACAATCATGACCATAGCTATTGCACACAGGCGTGAGGTGCAAAAAATATAAGCTAAAATGACTGTAGAGATTAAACAGCTGGAGCAACTGGATAAGGCAGCTCCCGCTCACCACACTAAGAGACAGCTGGCCATACTACATGGCCAGCTGTGTGCCCATCCCGCAGGTAGAGCTGAGCGCACCCTACTGTCCTTACGTCAATGATATTACATGGGGGCCAAAAAAACTGGGAAGCTGCTGGCACATAAACTATGCCACCAGTTTGCTAAGTCCCATATTGCTAAACTACGGGCGGGTGAGGTGAGCTGGGTGACGACAGACAGAGACATATTGGAGGCTTTCCGGACCTATTATCAGCAACTGTATTTCCGTACTTACCAGGCCTTGTCCATCCGGACCAAGTTGGGTTTATTTGTCAGCGACAAGGGGCTGACAATGTGTGGCAAATTGCCCATTTAGTAGAGAAAGTCCTCAGACTCGATATACCCGCATGTCTCCTCTCGCTTGACGTGGAGAAGGCATTCAACAGGGTGGACTGCACAAACCTGCGGGCGATGCCTCAGAAGGTAGGGCTGGGACAGTCTTTCATCTCCAAAATCATGGCGTCTTATGTCGCTCCCACCACCTGGATTCACGTATTGTCTGCTCTCACCACTGCTTTTTGCCCTGGCAGTGGAGCCGTTGGCTATCCGCATCCGTGCTGCCAGGGGAATCAGGGGCATCTCCTTTGAGAGGCAGGAGCACAAGATCAACCTGTTTGCCCGCGACCTTCTTCTCACCCTTGATAAGCCCGCGATCTCGCTCCCCACTGTCATAGACTACCTGCAGGCCTTTGCAGCTATCAGTGGTTTTAAAGTCAACAGGACTTAGTCACTTGTTCTCAATCTCACTCTCCAGGACTCCATTACTGTCCATTACAGAACTCCACTCCATTCCAATGGTCGACTGACTCTATCAAATACCGTGGTCTTTATATTACCCCTAATCCCGCCACGCGGTCTTGTGTTAACTGGTCCCCCCTTCGTCACATGATCCTGGCAGACTTGCAGCAGTGGAAACCCCTTTATATCTCCTGGTTTGGGCATGTCAACAATTTTAAAATGAATATATTACCTTGGGTCCTATACGTCTTTCAGACGCTGCCCACATCAATCCCACAAGAGGATATCCAACGTCTCCAGAAGGAATTGCGCACTTTCATTTTGAGTGGTAAGCCCCCTCAAATCTCTCACTCCCTATTGATGCAGCTTCAGGACAGGGATGGACTGGCAGGTTCAAACCAGTTAGAGTACTACTGGGCAGCACACCTGAGATACATTTCCGAGTGGGTGGTGCGTGAGAGAGAGAAGCACTGGTTCCACATGGACTGGTGCATGGCATGCCGGCCCCTGTGGAACCTGGTCTGGTTGCCCAAGTGGGTGCATCGGCCCAGTGCTTATGTTGCGGCCCTGACCAGGACGGTGTTGTAGATCTGGGACAGAGTCAGGGTGAAGGGGGTCTCTCTTTTTTCCCCTCCCCCAACACACCCAAAGCGGGTAATATGGCCTTCCCTCAGCACCGACCGCCACTAGCCTTGTGCCGCTGGACTGAAGGGGACTGACGGACACTTAGTGACCTGTTCAAAGGAGATGCCATCAAGTCTTTTGAGACTGAGTTTGCTCTTCCTGCTGCGGCTCGCTATCAATACCTTTAACTGCGACCCTGGGCAACTCTGACCGGAACTTATAAAGCAGCTACACAACCTCTCACCCCTTTCAAGTAGCTAGTCCGTAACTTTGAAGGCTCAAAGGGGCTGATTTCCAGAACCTATCAGGTGCTTCAACACTCTACTCCGGCTGCTATGCATACCTACCAGGCAGCGTGGCATGGTGATGTCTCTGGGGAAATCAATACTAAACAATGGTAAACATTATGGCAAGATATCCCTAAAATGTACCTCATTATCGCGGCATGCAAAACTGCGTACAAATAATGTTCTGATGGTATCACACACCCGCTTGTCTAGCAAGTATTTACCACACGGTCCCTTGATCAGTGTTGGCGCTGCGGACGAACGGGCAGTACTCTCGGCCATATTTGTTGAGCCTGCAGGGTAATTTCAACCTTTTGGAAGGAGGTCCTAGTCCACATTAAGGGGATCTTGGGCTTTCTGCTCCTGGACCTGCCTCCTGTAATGGTCCTAGGCATATGACCGCCCGGTATTGAGGCTATGACGTACGCTGACTGGGCCCTAGCAAGCCACCTACTGCTAGCCGCGCGGCAGCTCATAGCATGCGCTTGGAGACAGAAGTCGCCCCCTCCGTGGTGCTGTGGTTTGTTAGGATGTGGCATTTGCTGGCAATGGAGTGGCTGTCGCACACCCTGGCGAACACCAATAAGAAGTTCCAGCGGATATGGTAACCCATCTTACATTATCTCACATACATAGACTTTATGTGTTTTAACCCCCTGGAACTCGGAGCGCGCCAGCTTTTCGGCCCAAGGGCCTTACGGCCTCTCGCGGCTGTCCAAAGGCATCCCACTTGGGCGAAGGGCACCAGAGGCTCGCTCCCCTCGCTGCTTGCGGTGAGACCCCGCATTCCATCGCTACTGCACATACACAGCTTTCTCTGGCCTGCAGGAAATTATTTTATTTGGTTAGATGGTTTCCCCTAGTTTACTCCTCAAGACTTTCTCTGAAGCCACAACATATGAGGCTGTACAGCTTCCACTTTCACAACACTAAATGTACCCTCATGGTCGTGTCTCAGACGGAGACACAGTCCCCGGGATTTACTATTATGGGCCACAGGCAGGGCCGGGCTGACTACCGGGCGTTTTGGAATGCTGCCGAGCTGGGGGCTGATTTCACTTCGGTGGGGGGTGATTTTGTTGATAGAGACCTGCCTGTGCTTTGAAATAAACAAAGCAAAACAAATTTTGTTCAGCACACGCAGGTCCCCATCAACGAAATCAGTCCCCAGCTCAGCAGCATTCCAAAACGCCCAGTAGCCAGTACGGCCCTGACCCTGTCAGAGGGTTCCTTATGCTTTCCATCCCAGTCAAGGTGAGGGAGCTTTGATTGTATCATATTTACTGCTCCACTCTGGCAAGATGTTTTTGACGCTACATTTTTCATGTTAACGCAGCCAGCCCAAAGCGGTTGTAGGCAGCAGCGTGCTGCGTATTACTTGTACTGCCCTCTTGGATTTTGCACTCTTGGATATGTAGCCGGCCCGACAGGGGTTGTAGGTGATACAATATATGTTATACCGCTTGTCTCCCTGTTAACAATAAAAGTTTAATAAAAATAAAAAAGATACCCCTCCAGTTCAAGAGCCTCTTCAGGCTGCCACCGCCTGTCTATCTTCTGGTACTCAATGCCCTGGCTAGGGACACATGCCGCCAGTAGACGGTTTAGATGTCAATGAATTACATCTAAACAATGCCCTGTTTTGAGACATCATGAATGAAGGTAGTTAAACTGTTTTTACGTTTCTTGGGGTGTTTCCCTCCAGTAAATAACAAGTAAAGGTATCAGAAAAAAATCCCCCAGTACAATAGAACTGCTAACATTGCAGTGAGATGGAGAGTAAATAGGTGAATGACTATAAGAGAATTCTTTTCATGTGAGGCTCATTATGTGCATATAATGGTAAGAAATAGCAAATCATATGACCCTTTTAAAGCAGTTATTAATGCAACAACATGATTTAGTAACACAAGTAATAAAAACATTACTACGGGATAAAAAAAAAATGAAAAAGCTGCATTAATGATGTGTGTTTTATCTAGCACATTTTATATTTCTATAAACTTGACAGACCATCCTAGTTTAAATAACTCAACCATAACACAATAACCACACCTCAGTGATCCTCACAACAACATGTTAACACTACATAGGATCAAAACAAAGACAACATCCATCCAACCACACATCTTCACGGTGTAGCGTGCTATCCATGTAGACAAGGGCTTCAGCCACCCACATAGGGGTAGTAAGCGCTATATAAATGTGGCAGGACGGTACAATGCAGTGCCAACATTGCCAGTAAATGGTGCCAGTTGTGGGAGTAGTGGCCCTGACAACGTCCAATGACATTGGGCGGAGACCTCCTAATGAAAATGTTGGGCCTTTGTCCTTAAAATCTTTATTTCTTATGAATCAAGCACAGGACAACTTCTGTCTATAGACATGACATATTGAGATTAAATATTGGATCATGGTTAATGGTTGTGAGTCCTTTAGACTTTTGTCTCACAATATTCTGAATGTGTGGGGAGCGGTCAAGTGCCCCCAGGGCCACTAGCGTGTGGCCATTTCAGTAACCCTTTACGAAACTCAGCGTTTGCCATATGTTTCACTAAACATGATAGTTTCAAATAGTTGTCCATATTTGTAGGCATGGCAATGACTTCACATAAGAATGCATGGTTCAGACAGCATGCAGAAATCCCAAAATGTCAGAAAGGGAGACATACCTCAGTATGATATATGGACTTCCCAAATGGCAGTCCCCTCACTGATTATGGAATTCTAAAAAATGACATCCTCAAGGCCTGAGTGCGGTCTCACCAAAGTGGTGGTATCCCGTGGGATGGAAATTTGTCCAGAAGCCATGTTGACAAGGTGCAGAATGGAGGGAATCTAAAGGAGGGGCCATGAGAATGTTGTGCTCATACCATAAGAAGCAGGACAACGATGTGGCAAACTGTTGCTTTACAATGATGTAAACTGATGGAAAGTATGGAATCACTGTATTAATATGTGAATGCATGTTAGTGTAATTAAATAAATGACTAAAACAAGTATTAAAAAATGTCTTATTAAAAATAAAACATTCTTATGGAGAACCGTCTTTGGTACAAGGCAGACTGGTACAGCAACACCAAGAGGGGAAAGAGTGAAAAACGTACCTGCTTTAACCTTCGCACTGCTCTGAGAAACTTCAGAGACCATTAAACCAATTTTTCCATTGATCTTAGTTTGGACTTCCATTTTATGTTTTGGGTCTTTCTAAAGTTGTATACTATCTTTAAAAGACAGGTTGTGCAATATTAACCCCTGCACCATATGCAAAACGTTATTCCCTTGCCGGCCAACAAGATAACATAAAGAGGACTGCCATTATAAAGCGATCGCATTTCCTTTTATAGCTATTTGGGCCACACAACCCTGTTAAAACATTTGCAAACACAAGGAATAAACTTTGCTAAAACATGGGCCCCAGCCATGCCCGTCCACCAAAACAGCCACCATCATGTTTCAGGTCTTATGTGATCGTGAGACTCAGGAGTCAGTAGATCACCAAGGAAATGTGATCCCCTTGGAAACAAATGGCCACAGTCAAATTATGCCACATAACTAGGCTGCAGAAGGTTAATCCTCAGAAACATGTCCTTGTTTGCTGTTCATGCCAATGGAGCCTCATTTGTATGTGTTTCTTAAAAGTGTTCCTTTTTCTCCAGGCAGCACCTCTCGCATTCAACGTTAGTTCTTTCGCTGCTGCCAGCTATGAGAAGAAACTGTATGTGATCGGAGGAGGACCCAATGGAAAGCTGGCCACTGACAAGACGCAGTGCTATGATCCCTCTGTCAACAAATGGACAGTGCGGGCCCCTATGCCCGTTGAGGCCAAATGCATCAATGCTGTCAGTTTCCACAATCACATCTATGTTGTGGGTAAGCTACTTAAATAAATGTATCAGTGGATCTTCCTTTTGTTTGGCTTTATCGAAATCTACATGTTGCAGCTAATCTTCCGTACTCGTGTTTTCAGGGTGACATATTCCCAGTCTCACAAACACCCAACAATTTACTAGTACCTGAGCAATTACATGATGTATTGAGCAATTGGATTCAGGAATATTGAGGTTTTCAGAAACTGTTTAATTGCTTCCTTTAAGTAAAGCACTTTTATAGAAGTTTGATGCATGTTTTGTGACTCATTAATGGTTTGATTCATAGTTTGTGAAACTGATGCTTTCTTACAGAATGCTTTGTATATTAGCTGTGCATTTGATGTTCATATTGTAATTACATGTGCGACTGAGACAAAATTACGAATTAGATCGTGATCTTGATGCCTCTATCAATTAGAAGCAAGCTCAATGGCTTCGTTTGATGCTTCAAGCATGATATATACATTCATACATATATATATTCACTAACAACACTCCCACCTCAAACTCCGAACACAGGGCGGGTGCTGTCTCCACACGATGAGGGTGGGACCTCATTCTTGCTGCACAGCAACTTGAAAACATATTTTTGGAGCACTCGCGGGGTCATGTTGGCCATTGGATGATACAGGGCCAGTTGGGTGACTCTGATGTTCCGTCAAATCCATGTCCGATTCTTTGTATCGCCACTCCAAAAGGCCATATGTCCCTCGCCTGCAGCCGCCGGATTTTGTATGATGTTTTCCCAGTTGGTGTCAGATAATTAACTGGCTACCACAAGTTTGAATAGCCTGCAACTTTTTTGTCGGCCGGAAAGACTCATCGGCTGCGGTTCGGGAGTTCGAAATTACATTCACTAACACCACTCCCACCTCAAACTCCGAACACAGGGCGGGTGCTGTCTCCATACGATGAGGGTGGGACCTCATTCTTGCTGCACAGCAACTTGAAAACATATTTTTGGAGCACTCGCAGGGTCATGTTGGCTTGATTTGCTAACAGCAGACGCATTTCGGCGTTCATCGCCTTCTCAATGCTGTAATGCTTGTCCATGATACGCTGTGTGTGATTGGACAGTTAGCCTGTGTCCACTTCAGCCATTGGATGATACTGGGCCAATTGGGTGACTCTGATGTTCCGTCAAATCCATGTCCGATTCTTTGTATCGCCACTCCAAAAGGCCATATGTCCCTCGCCTACAGCTGCCGGATTTTGTATGATGTTTTCCCAGTTGGTGTCAGATAATTAACTGGCTACCACAAGTTTGAATAGCTTGTGACTTTTTTGTCGGCTGGAAAGACTCATCGGCGGTGGTTCGGGAGTTCGGAATTACATTCACTAATACCACTCCCACCTCAAACTCCAAACATAGGGAGGGTGCTGTCTCCTTACGATGAGGGTGGGACCTCATTCTTGCTGCACAGCAACTTGAAAACATATTTTTGGAGCACTCGCAGGGTCATGTTGGCTTGATTTGTTAACAGCAGACGCGTTTCGGCGTTCATCGCCTTCTCAATGCTGTAATGCTTGTCCATGATACACTGTGTGTGATTGGACAGTTATACTGTGTCCACTTCAGCCATTGGATGATACCGGGCCAATTGGGTGACTCTGATGTTCCGTCAAATCCATGTCCGATTCTTTGTATCGCCACTCCAAAAGGCCATATGTCCCTCGCCTACAGCCGCCGGATTTTGTATGATGTTTTCCCAGTTGGTGTCAGATAATTAACTGACTACCACAAGTTTGAATAGCTTGCGATTTTTTTGTCGGCCGGAAAGACTCATCGACGGCGGTTCGGGAGTTCGAAATTACATTCACTAACACCACTCCCACCTCAAACTCCAAACACAGGGCGGGTGCTGTCTCCATACGATGAGGGTGGGACCTCATTCTTGCTGCACAGCAACTTGAAAACATATTTTTGGAGCACTCGCAGGGTCATGTTGGCTTGATTTGTTAACAGCAGACGCGTTTCGGCGTTCATCGCCTTCTCAATGCTGTAATGCTTGTCCATGATATGCTGTGTGTGATTGGACAGTTATACTGTGTCCACTTCAGCCATTGAATGATACCGGGCCAATTGGGTGACTCTGATGTTCCGTCAAATCCATGTCCGATTCCTTGTATCACCACTCCAAACGGTCATATGTCCCTCACCTACAGCCGCCGGATTTTGTATGATGTTTTCCCAGTTGGTGTCAGATAATTAACTGGCTACCACAAGTTTGAATAGCTTGCGACTTTTTTGTCGGCCGGAAAGACTCATCGGCGGCGGTTCGGGAGTTCGAAATTACATTTACTAACACCACTTCCACTTCAAACTCCGAACACAGGGCGGGTGCCGTCTCCATACGATGAGGGTGGGTCCTCATTCTTGCTGCACAGCAACTTGAAAACATATTTTTGGAGCACTCGCAGGGTCATGTTGGCTTGATTTGTTAACAGCAGACGTGTTTCGGCGTTCATCGCCTTCTCAATGCTGTAATGCTTGTCCATGATACGCTGTGTGTGATTGGACAGTTATACAGTGTCCACTTCAGCCATTGGATGATACCGGGCCAATTGGGTGACTCTGATGTTCCGTCAAATCCATGTCCGATTCTTTGTATCGCCACTCCAAAAGGCCACATGTCCCTCGCCTACAGCCGCCGGATTTTGTATGATGTTTTCCCAGTTGGTGTCAGATAATTAACTGGCTACCACAAGTTTGAATAGCTTGTGACTTTTTTGTCGGCCGGAAACACTCATCGGCGGCGGTTCGGGAGTTCAAAATTACATTCACTAACACCACTCCCACCTCAAACTCCGAACACAGGGCGGGTGCTGTCTCCATACGATGAGGGTGGGATCTCATTGTTGCTGCACAACAACTTGAAAACATATTTTTGGAGCACTCGCAGGGTCATGTTGGCTTGATTTGTTAACAGCAGACGCGTTTCGGCGTTCATCGCCTTCTCAATGCTGTAATGCTTGTCCATGATACGCTGTGTGTGATTGGACAGTTATACTGTGTCCACTTCAGCCATTGGATGATACCGGGCCAATTGGGTGACTCTGATGTTCCGTCAAATCCATGTCCGATTCTTTGTATCGCCACTCCAAAAGTCCATATGTCCCTCGCCTACAGCTGCCGGATTTTGTATGATGTTTTCCCAGTTGGTGTCAGATAATTAACTGGCTACCACAAGTTTGAATAGATTGTGACTTTTTTTTTCGTCCGGAAAGACTCATCGGCGGCGGTTTGGGAGTTCGAAATTACATTTACTAACACCACTCCCACCTCAAACTCCGAACACAGGGCGGGTGCTGTCTCCATACGATGAGGGTGGGTCCCATTCTTGCTGCACAGCAACTTAAAAACATATTTTTGGAGCACTCGCAGGTTCATGTTGGCTTGATTTGTTAACAGCAGACGCGTTTCGGCGTTCATCGCCTTCTCAATGCTGTAATGCTTGTCCATGATACGCTGTGTGTGATTGGACAGTTATACTGTGTCCACTTCAGCCATTGGATGATACCGGGCCAATTGGGTGACTCTGATGTTCCGTCAAATTCATGTCCGATTCTTTGTATCGCCACTCCAAAAGGCCATATGTCCCTCGCCTACAGCCGCCGGATTTTGTATGATCTTTTCCCAGTTGGTGTCAGATAATTAACTGGCTACCACAAGTTTGAATAGCTTGCGACTTTTTTGTCGGCCGGAAAGACTCATCGGCGGCATATATATATGCACAGAAACACACACACACACACACACACACATACACATATCCATACATATGGCACGTTTGCAGAGTGATGGAGAAAGAGGGCGTGGCCTCTGACCACCTGTCAGCAATCCCACTGTGTTGGGCTTAGTGGAGGTAATAGGAGGTCTGGTTGGCCCCTAAGGACCGTCAGCAGCCAGGAGGACTTCAACCCCCAACCAGCAGCACGCCAGGAGGGTTGTTTGCAGAGTAGTGGAGAAGAAGGGCAGGGCCTCCGGCGATTTGCTGGCTTTCTTTTTATGTTCTAGGAAGGGGGCTGCATGACCCTGCCTTCCCTTGACCATTTTTAACCCCGGGGACCCCATTCCAGGGCCTGACCCACTTTTTAAATAAACTAAAAGGGTGAGGGGGCCGCGCAAACCCCCTCCTGGGCTGATTTGGCCCGAGGACCCCACCCACGCTCAGCAAGGCCTTTTCTTTTTTTACAAAATATCCTTAAAGGGAAGAGGTATACAGCTCCCTACGCAGGGTATTTATGGCCCCAGGGATACCATCCCAAGGGACCAGGCCTCTTCGTTGGGAACAGTGGGGGGGTCCTGAAGGGCCCTGGAGTCCTGGCCAACTCCTGCCTCCTGCGGGAGCCGGCATTGATTTTTACACACATGGAGCTGCTGAAATGCAGCTCCCTGTGTGTAAAAAGCAAAGTGCTCTGCTTTCAGCAAGCAAGAGCAAAATTCTCTCGCTCTCTGAAACCGGAGCACTTGGTTGCTGTGGCATGCACTAGCAAACTTCAATGTCCCAGGGCTGGGCACTCAAGGATGTTGCTGGAGCAGACCCTTGCGGGTGGAGGTCCCCGGGGCCACCTATGGCTCGAGGAGGGGAGTGGGATGCGGCCCATTTCCTTCCTTGAGTAGGAGCCTGCCCTGGGGAGGTGGCAGTCCCTGGGGCCCAGAACTGCCCCCTCCAATTTCTTAGACAAAGAGTTTGGCCCCGGGGAGGTGATGGTCATTGTGGGGTGTCCGTGCCGCCCCCCCCCAATTAAAATGTTAAAGCCAGAGGAAGTGGTGGTACCCGGGGCTGGAGGGTCCATGAGATCCCCTCATATTAAAATGCTAAAGCCCCGGAGATGTGGTGCACCCCCGGGCAAAGGTGTCCTTGAGGCTACAGGGGAGGCCATAGGGCTTCCCGGCACTGTTTTTTAAAATAATTTGCCCTGGGGAGTAGCAGTCCCCGGGGCTGTGGGGGGCTCTGCGGGCCCAGCACCTCTTTAATTATGTTTGCCCCGGGGAGGTGCCAGTCGCGGGGGTGCCACATAGTCACACGCGCATTAACTCATAAACTGCCCCGGGCCCACCCAGGGACATTATGGCGGGAGTCGCGGATCCAGTGTGCCACGGATCTTACTTAGAATGTCCACAGGGCGCGTTTACACAGTGGTGAAGAGAGGGGACGGGGGCTGAGGTGATGTGTGCAAACACGCCCTGTGGCGCGTTTTAAGTTGGGGAATTAATTTCACTTCAATCATGAGGGACCATGGGGGCCAACTAGCCTACCAGGTGCTTCCAGGAAGCGCCACTGCGCTGCGTTGCAGCGAGGTGGTGCAGGCATTTCCCCTTTTTACATCTCTCTGCTACGCAGCTCTGTGGCACTTACTGGATGTACCTAGTGGGCTAGTTGGACTCTAGGGACCCTCTGGATTGAAGGGGAATTATTTCCCCAACTTAAAACACGCTAGAGGGCGTGTTTTCACAGTGGTGAAGGGAGGGGATGGTGTAGGAAAGTGGCTCTATATATACTGGACCGAAGTGAAATCAGCCGAACTACGAATTCCAATTTAGTCACCTGTTATCAGGAGAGACCTCAGTGCTGCATCTTTGAGCCCAGTACTGATCCTGAAAAGTAATTCTAACCGTACTTACCAGTAACTTGAATTTCCTTCCAGCTTTTTGCTGAAAAAGTTTCTAAGTGTCAATTTTTGAAACTTACAAATATTCCTCTAAAATAAGCTGAACTATGAATTCCGATTTACTCACCTGTTATCAGGAGAGACCTCAGTGCTGCATCTTTGAGCCCAGTACTGATCTTGACAAGTAATTCTAACCATACATACCAGTAACTTGAATTTCCTTCCATAGGCTAACATTGACTGGTTTCACTTGGAAATACTCTTATAAGTGTAGAGTTTGGAAGTTTAAAATATTCACATAAAATCCTCCGAACAACGAATTCCGATTTACTTACCTGTTATCAGGAGAGAACCCAGTGCAGCATCTTTTAGCCCAGCACTGACCCTGAAAAGTAATTCTAACCATACTTACCAGTAACTTGAATTTCCTTCCATAGGCTAACATTGACTGGTTTCACTTGGAAATTCTTCTAAGTGTGGAATTTTGGAACTTACAAATATTAGTCTAAAATCAGCCAAACTACGAATTCCGATTTACTCACCTGTTATCAGGAGAGACCTCAGTGCTGCATCTTTGAGCCCAGTACTGATCCTGAAAAGTAATTCTAACCGTACTTACCAGTAACTTGAATTTCCTTCCATAGGATATCATTGCCTGCTTTTTGCTGAAAAACTTTCTGTCAATTTTGAAACTTACAAATATTCCTCTAAAATCAGCAGAACTACGAATTCCGATTTACTCACCTGTTATCAGGAGAGACCTCAGTGCTGCATCTTTGAGCCCAGGACTGATTCGGAGATCTTATGTAGTTTGGAGATGGCCTGGTACACTGTTGGAGCGGTATCTGGGATGAAAACACAGCAACTCGATTGGATCACTTTACATACCCCACCTCGGTCTGCAAGTATGATGTCTAGCGCGACCCTGTTCTGAAGGGTCATAAGGCGATCCGACTGGAGCTCAGCAGTCAAGTTACTAAGGGCACCGGCAGTTTCAACTACGGTGGACTCGACCACCCTTGTCAATTGCCTTATGTTCCTGCTGTTAACCATAGGTCCCCAAAACGGCAGAAAACCCTTCAAGAAATCTCCCAATTCTTGTCCTGCAGTGTCTTTCTCATTGAAGACACCTATAACTACCCTTGTCTTGTGGTAATCTGCCGCAGCGGTGTAGGTGGGTGGCAACAGGAACGAAACAAAACATGTGCCCGAAAAATCAGGGGGCAACCACGTGTAGGCTCTATCATGGCAGATGAAATAGGTACCCTTGGCTGCTAGGAACGAAGGGGAAGTCTGGGATGCAAAGACATATGTTTCCGTGCAGATACTCTTTCCTAACTGAGCTCTGGGATTCTTGCCATTACCTTGCAGACATAGGTGACCCTGATGGGGTACAATCCAAATCGGGGAGGATCTCTTAGCTCGCTGTTTCTCACTCAGAGTAACTCCATATCCGGTCACGTTCCATCCAATGTATGCTAGTGTCTCATCTCTCGGGATAGTCTCATAGGAAGTATCTTCCCATATCATATCTACTATACCCTTAACCAGAGCACTATTCTTTGGATTATCTTTTACAGAACGTAGGGGGTAGACTTCATGTGCATAAATGAACATCGTTCTGTATGCCCACACAGAACCATTATGGCTGAAAGGCAGGACCAGGTAAGGGATACCTTTATCAGTAGTGTGAGGCATAAGACCACACACCCAACAGTTAGTTGTGTTCACTACTAATTGGTGTTGGTGCAAAAGCTGAACGAAGAAGTTATTGATAAACTCTAATCTCCTAGCGGACTCATGTTCAGGTAAAGGGTGAAAAGAATGTGAGGAAACAGTAGAAGGAGGCATGGGCTGTGCTGTGGGTGCAAATGTCACTTGAAAAGAGAATAAAACATATCCTATTAAAAACATCATTACGCTAACCAACATGAGAATGCAAAATATCAAAAAACTTTTCTTGGTCATCATTCTACAAATTTCAGCTTTAAAGTTCATCTCTTTGGCAGGTCTCTCCATCTCGAAAAACTCCATCCTCTCTAATTGCTGCTCGCGATGGTAGGGTGTTCTATGCTAAGGAATGCTTCTGTCAGTCCAGGGCAACTCCCTTAGACCAACCAGAACCGTCGACCTAACGTCTTCGGCTGCACTCCAAAGACTTCGGCAACCGCGACCCTACAGCTGAACCCGGATGGTGGTTCGAAAAACAAAAATAAAAAAGTTTCTCAGATGAGAGAGCTGCACTTTTAAAAATAGTAAAGAAAAAGAAATCTTTTTATTTGTCCTTAGTTCTCGGCCACAGGTTATAACGTCTTTTTCCAGGTAATGTCTGGTCCTGAAACAAGAGTTCAGGCTTGGTAGTGTCCAATCGAATTGACGGTGGCACCGCTTCCTGCAAAAGATTGTCACTTTCCTGTTCAGAAATTGTTCCTTTTACACGTTCATCGCTGAAAGGCAGAAAACGAGGCACAGTCTCAGTCTCAGAGTCAGCGATACCCTCCTGGACCCACCGGTCGTACGGCAGAGGCAAAGGGACCCTCTTGCAGTGTACGCCGTGGATCCAGTTCTTCTTTCCTTCCACTCGAACGGCTGATCTCGTTGAGAGAAGGACTAGGTGGGGGCCTGTCCAACGGGGCTGATCATTCTTTGTCCGCTGGAAATTTTTCACCAAAATCCACGAACCAGGATTGATAGTGTGACCTGGATCTTCAGAAACCTGAGGCAGAGAATCGTGAACCTGTTGGTGTAAAACACGCAATTTAGCCGTCAGATCATACAAATAATCAAGCAGTACAGGGTGTTCAATTTCACTGAATTTTGTCGGTCTAGGCACTCCCCATATGTTGGCCGGACGGCCGAACACTATTTCATAGGGACTAAGTCCCACTCGCGAATGCACAGTCATTCTTGTTGATAGGAGTGCTAAAGGCAGAGCGTCAGGCCATTTAAGACCAGAGCTTGCTTGTATCTTGGCTAATTTACGTTTTAGGGTGCCGTTGTAGCACTCTACTAGTCCAGCTGATTGGGGGTAATTTGCAGCGTGGAATTTTTGTTGGATACCTAGTCCTTCACATACTTTCTTCATCACTCGACCTACAAATTCACTCCCATTGTCACTCCAAACCATTCTCGGCAACCCAAATCTGGGGAAGAATTCTTTGACAAGCGCTTTAGCTGTGGACATGGCAGTGTTGTCCTTCAGGGGATATGCTTCTACCCATCTTGAAAAGGCACAAACAACAACAAGTATGTATTTTAAGTTGTTGCACCTCTCCATGTGGATGAAATCTAGCTGCAAAACCTCGAACGGATACGTTGGAGGTGCAAAATGACCAGCTGGAGTTGGAGTTCCCCTACCAGGATTGTATTTCAAGCACACCATGCAATTCTTGACCACATTCTCTGTGCATTTTGGGATTCCAGCATTTTGCCATACTGGAGCCAACAACTTACAAATCCCTTTCACACTGATGTGAGCCATTCCATGGGCCATTGTAACCACTGCAAGCACATATGCATTGGATAACAACCATCGCTGATGTTCTGACAATTCAACCCAACAACCATTTGCATCCAATTTACCCGTACTCTCTCTCCACACACTCAACTCTTTCGCTGTAGCTTCAGCTTGAATAGACTTTACACTCTCTATCGTATCTTCACACATTCCAATGTCACCAACCCATCTCGCAGGGCCTGCAACATACATTCGACTCATCACATCCCTCGCTGTTTCTTTTGCGATTTCATCAGCAAATGCATTGCCACGACCAACATCATCAGTAACCTTCTTATGTGCACTGCATTTCACAATCGTGACTTGCAACGGCAAGGTAAGTGACTCAAGAAGTTCATTCACCAACTGACCATGCTGTATTTTGGCTCCATGCGAAGTCAGAAATCCACGTTCTTTCCACAATCGTCCAAAACTATGGGCCACACCAAATGCATACTGGCTGTCAGTATATATGGTCACTTTCATTCCTTTTAATAACACACACGCTCTTGTAAGTGCAATCAACTCTGCTGCTTGAGCTGAATTATGTGGGATACGTGCAGCTTCAACAATCGTATGCAAAGTCGTAACAGCGTATGCTGCAGTCGTATCACCATTCGGAAGCTTGAAGCATGAACCATCCATCCATAAGGTACCATCATATTTCACAAGAGGAGTGTCCCTAAGATCTACTCTCCCTTTCGTTTCTTCCTCTGTTTTAAGAAAACAATCATGCTGTTCAGAAACATCTGTTTCTGCTACAATCGGCAGCAACGTAGCTGGATTCAACGTGTTGCATCTTTTTATGTGCACATGACTCGCTAAAAGTGTCAACTCGTAACCTGACAATCGAGCACTAGTTAAGTGCTGTGTCTTGGTCCTGTTTAACAAAATGTCCACTGCATGTGGAACCATTACAATTAACATATTATTCATCACTAACCCAGCAGACTGCCGAATAGAAACAGCTGCTGCCGCTGTGGCTCTCACACAACTCAGCAACGCTCTAGCTACCGGATCCAAAGTCGACGAAAAATACGCGCATGGACGTTGCTTGTCCCCAAAAGACTGTGTCAACACTGACAATGCACAACCTTCTTTCTCATGGACATACAGTGTAAAAGGCTTACTGTAGTCAGGGGTACCCAACACAGGAGCCGAACATAATGCATCACGCAATTCGGTAAAACTTTTCTGACAATCCTCAGACCATGGAAGGGGATTCGGTGTATCTTTACAAGTCAATGCTACCAAGGGTTTGGCCAGCAGAGAAAAATTCGGTATCCATTGCCTGCAATAGGATGTAATGCCCAAGAAAGCGCGCACTTCTCTCTGTGTCCTTGGCACACTCAATTTTGCAATTGCCTGAATTCTTTCTGGGGTCAGTTTCCTTCCCTCCTTCGATAAGAGATGACCTAAGTAGGTCACTTCTTGTCGACAATATTGTAGGTTTGAAAGGGACACTTTGTGATGCAAATCAGACAAATGACGCAACAATGACAATGTTGCTTCTTTACAAATTTCCTCAGTATCTGCAGCGACTAGCAAATCGTCAACGTACTGAATAAGGGTAGCGCCATCAGGTAGAATAACTGTATCAAGTTGTGTTTTTAAAGCCTGACTATATATCAATGGACTATCACAATAGCCCTGGGGAGCGCGTTTGAACCGGAAGCTTCGTCCTCCTAAACAGAAGCCGAAAATATCCCTACTCTCCTCGGCGATTAGGATGCTGAAAAAGGCATTTTTCAGGTCAATCACTGAGAACCAAGTGGCAGAAGCTGGAATCATCGTTAATAAGGCAGTGATATCAGGGACAACTGGAAACTGTGGCACAACTATTTTATTCACCTCCCTAAGATCAATTACAAATCTGTAAACAGGTGGCTGGAAAGGGTCAGTGCGCTTCAAAACAGGCAAAACAGGACTATTGCAAACGTTGCCTCTTGTCTCTTCAATTACATCTTTTTCGATCAAATCATAAATGATCGCTAGCAACGCTTTTTCCCCTTCACTAGAGATTTTGTATTGAGGAATGCGTGGCATTTTAACATTGGCTGTCAATGTCACAACATATGGCGGTATTTCCAAAAGACCCACATCATTAGGACCAGTAGCCCAAAGAATATCAGGAAGAGATAACAATTCTGCCGGAAGTTTATTCTTCGACAAATACATTGGGGAGACCACTTTCTTACCCAGTGTAAGCTGTACTCCTGAAGGAGAACAATACAAGGTTGCATACAATCTTTTTAACAGATCCAATCCTAACAAGTTCTCACCACAACCCGTTGTCAAAATAAGGGGTGCTTCCAATTCATAAGGTCCAACAGAAAGGGACATAGGACTAGAAAGTGGGTTCCTAACCGGGGCGCCAGAAAAACCTACTGAAACATTCATTTCGCCAGACAAAGGTGCGCCAGGGAGTTTAGAGTGTATAATAGAACTCTTTGTAGCAGCAGTATCCAACAGAAAAGGCTCTGACACACCTGATGTAATCACCTCAACATAAGGTCCACTCTGATCTACTGGAACTGAAACAACTCCCTCTCTTTGTCTATGGCTGTCCTAGCAATCATTACCTTCCATACTCTCATCTTCTGCATCGTAGTCATCAGCACAGTATTGAGGTGTCCTACCAGACGCGTTATTCTGCTGATCAAAACTATTCATTGAATTCTGAGGCGGAAAAGAACGCACGTTCTGGGGGAAATTTCCACGTCCTCTACCTCTAGGCGCTTGTGGAGTATCTCGACCTCTTGCACTAGAAACACCATCCATACGCTGTAACAAAGCAGGGCAACTACTTTTAAAATTACCTTCTTCTTTGCAATATGCACACTGATTAGGGCCTACAGAAAAACGTGGTTGAGAAAACTCGAACCTTTGCGAGTTTCTCTGAAATTGCTGAGGTTGCTGATAATCACGCTGGCCACCACGAGGCGGATAAGCTTGCTGTAAAAGAACCTTAGTTTTTAACTCTTTAGTTTTCTTGTCTGCTCTATCTTTTTCGTCCTTATCTCTATTTTCATAATACTGTGCAGTAGCCAATATCTGTGCTGATGAGGAAACGGCCCAAGAACTCTCTGAATCTTTCAATTTTTTACACAACTCAGGAAGCAAATTATGTACGAACTTGTCAACGAACAACCGTTGACCACCTTCTGTACTCATATCTGGACCACTGTGGTCGATAAAAGTCTCCTCAAACCTAGTGAAGAAATCAGACACGGTTTCCTCTTTCTTCTGCTTACATGCAGACAATTTGTCCCAATTCATCTCATAGCAGGCATTAAAGTCTTCATGTAGGTAACAATTTTACAAGGGAGTTCTGCAACTACAGGCTCAGGTTTAGCACCACCAACTTGTCGGCCATCTGCAGCAGCAATATTAGCCCATGTATCACCTAACTCCGGCGCATGATCTGTGTGACGAATCAAACCCCATAAAGGCTGTGGAACCACATTCCCAAACAACATGTCGATATCGGCTAAATTCATAATGCATGAGTCTGCAGTCTGAGATAGTTCCTTATAATATCCTGCAGGATTTTTACGGGGGTCAGGCAAAGTCTGTTTAAGGGCCAAAACTTCAGCTCGCTTCCAAGGAACATGTACAAAAATACGCGGAAAATGTGCCGGTATAGCATCGATATTATTAGGGACATCAGCTGCAACGGCTTCCTTCCATACCGGAGGAACTTCTCTCATGGGGTATTGTCTCGCTTTCCTCTTAACAGAGGAATCATGCTCAAACAATGATCGAGAAACACCCTCACTCCTAAACGACAACAATGTCGCAACTGCTTTTTCAACATCGGAACCCACAATTGTGCCTTTTGCAAACTCGTACCGTACACGACACAGCTCAGGCGGATTGCATTCTAAATCATTTTCCTCCAATTCCTCACAAAGAAAAACACACATTTTCTCGAAAACGTATCTCTGCTTCGGTGCTTCCCACTGATGGAAGACATCCATAACAGAATCTAGCACATATCTTGTGGGGTCTGTAACCCATTTGCGTGCAAAAATAATTCAATGTTTACCACTCTCTAGAGTCGGGCATTTGACTACGCAACTGTTTGTGTGTTGAAACAGGGGTCATACTTGGTGCTCCAAAAAGAGGATACAGAAGACTAGCAACCGTATCAGTCATTCTCAGCCGAACAGAAAGAGAAGTCGGCGAAAGAACAGGAGAAAAAGCAGAGTGCGGTAAAGCAGATGCAGATGCAGACGCAGAGGCAGTAATAGGAGGGACATCAGAAGAGGTAGTCAGTGCAGTAGGCAAAGTTGTAGGAAGTACAGGGGGAGCAGGTAGCAAAGTCAGCGGCCCTTGAGGAGGCTGAGCCGTAGCAGTGGGAGCCAACTGAAGAGGAGCTGGCAGTTGTGGAAGAACCTGAGGCACAACAACCGGAGGTTGCACAACTAAAGGTTGCGGAGGTGCAGTAGCACTCTGCGCATAGGGGGGTGGCGAATTCAATAAGTGAGACATTAAAGGATCTTTCTCAAGTTCTTTTGCTGCATCTTGCTGAAGAGGCGGTAAAACTGGATAACATTTATCGATTGCCATTTTACGTTGCCGTGCAACTGCTCACTCGCTTGTTCTTCTTCATCATCTTTATACTGCATAGCAGCTTGCATTATCGAAATATCCTTTTCTCTTTTATTCTTTTTAGCTAATTTAATTTCTTTCTGTTTGGCTTCCTTTCGCCATAGGCGGAAGGAGTCAAACATCGCCGGCCGGGCTTTCTTTTTAAAGAGTCTAACCTCTAGGTTATCTAAAATCTCTGTGTCAAAACTACCATATTGGGGCCATTTTAAAACACCGTCCTTTCTGGTGTATCGGATCCATACTTCATTATATGTGATTGGGCCTACGCCGTGCTTCACATAGAGCTCATATGTCGGAGTTCCAATCGGAGGAACCGGACACGAGTCCTCCAACCGGGAATCCCTATTACAACCAAGACAAAACAAATTTCCAAGTCTGCTAAGACCAGGCATCTTCGCTCTCTAGTCTAGCTTCAAACTTCAAAGGATTATCGAAATACGATAGTCTTGTGAATACACGAGTCCCTCGGCTTTGGTACTTGCAAGTTCCAAATCAAAGATCCCAAGGGGATACCCAAACTAAGAACCAAACTAAGGACTGGGAGACGCTCCACTTATACTTAACTGAGGTATCGATGACGTCACCAGAAGACTCGTCTATCGTTTCGCTCTACAAATCATCAAGGGTCCAAGACAGGGCGATAGTCAGGGCAGCAGTCCTTCGTAGCCGTCGGGAAGCGGGGAACCTCGCAGCAAAGACTTTCGGACCACGACGCCATACAGGGGTCGATGAAGTGGTTGGCCTTCCTCCAGAATTTCACACGAAGCTCCTCACGAACCTCAGGCTTGGACCGGTACCGCTGAAATCACCCCACGTTGGGCGCCAACTGAAGTACTGGGTTTTTAAGAACCCAGCGGTGCCAGGGAACACACCCTAAGACTTCGAGTCCTTCCTGTCCCAGACTACAGAAACACAGAGTCTTCTAGGTGAAGTCAAAGATCGAATTTATTGGCTGCAGCCAGTAACAGGTATTCTAGAAGTACAACACGGTGTATATTCTCAGGAGACTGCTCAATTTACAAAGCCAGCCATCCTTCTTTTATACAAAATATTATGCTTTAGGCAAACATTCCTTATTTTACAGTTGGCCATTCACATATTTTTACAACAATGAAAAAGCAGATTCATGATGACAAGCCTATTTTCAGTTTGTCCAGCCCACAATCAATTTCCCGGCAAGGCCCAACATTTCCATCAGATATCGGACGGACCCCTAATAAAATCGGGCACCTCCTCCTCGTAAAGCAAGTCATAAAGTAAGAAACAGAGACAGGTGTGTGTAAGATTAGGCATGGTTTGTGTGCGATAAAGGGTTTATGGTATGCCATGCCTTGATCTAATCTTGATCGGTCACTGGGAAAGGAACTGACCGAACAGGTTTGGCTTCAGGCAGTGGAGTCAGCTTGCCCAGATCACAGGGAAGTCAGCAAAGGTGTACGTGTCCTTCAGACTCGTTTTTGGCCTTAGTCATCGGCCTATGTGAGGGCAACCACAAAATGGCTGCTGCATACAAAATGGAACCCGAGGGTTCAGGACGAGATTCCTGATTTCAGGGTGATCTCGCCACTCGAATGAGACGAAAATGCTCGTACATAGTGTACTCGTCATTCTCGGTCCGCTGATACCAAAATCGTCATGATTCGACAATGTTTATGACACGGGTCCAGAATTTTCAGTACCACAACCAGTAACTTGAATTTCCTTCCATAGGCTAACATTGACTGGTTTTACTTGGAAATACTCTTATAAGTGTGGAGTTTTGGAAGTTTAAAATATTCTCATAAAATCCTCCGAACAACGAATTCCGATTTACTCACCTGTTATCAGGAGAGAACCCAGTGCTGCATCTTTTAGCCCAGCACTGACCCTAAAAAGTAATTCTAACCGTACTTACCAGTAATTTGAATTTCCTTCCATAGGAATCCATTGTCTGGTTTTCACCAGAAAAGTTTCTAAGTGTCTATTTTCACAAACTACAAATATTCCTTAAAAAACGCATGTGTGACTTAAACACATTCTTTCAACTGTTTACAGGTGATGCACCAGTGCTGGATCCAGGATCCACCACTGAATAAGAAAAAATAACGTTAACACTACTTACCTGCTAAGTGAATTTTCTCCCATAGGATAGCATTGGTGATTCTATGTGAATTTTTTTTCAACTTTTAAAATACAATAATATTCCTTAAAAATCACTACAGTAACCAAAACACTTTTACTCACCTGTTTACAGGAGATGTCCCAGGACTGAATCTAGGATCGAGTCCTGTGGTTAGAAAAGTAATCCATAAAGTAACTCATTGCATTTAACTAGAACTTCACATTGAGCTCAATGTTGCATTGTGTTTGAAATTGTGTTGCCCATTGCAACAACTGTAAAACTGTACTTAAAAGTATATTGCCTATTTGCAAAGTATTTAAACTAAAGTAATTCATTCTGAGAAAGCATATTTTGTAATGTAATGTATAATGTCATTATAATGAAATTTAAAAAGTAAAATATCTAAAAATAAATAGTTTAAAAACATGTAGTAAATCAGTATCAAAAAGATAAATATAAACTTAATACATTTAAAAATTTTCATTTACAAAACCTTTGAAATTCACTGAAAGAACCATAGGTTTCAGATATGTCATAGTTAGGAATTAGCATTTAAAAATACTGTGAAATTCACTGAAAAAAACATAGGTTTCAGACATGTTATATTTAGGAATTAGCATTTAAAAACCTTAGAAATTCACTGAAAAAAACATAGGCTTCAGGGGTGTTATAGTTAGCTGGACATTTCACTAATACAAAACCATTGAAATTCCTCCGTTATAGTTAGTTCTACTAACTATAACTCGCGCGCCCGCAATCCACTGCTGATGATGTCACATATTACATCATTCATTCATGACATGGTCAGTGACATCACTGATGACATCACTGATGACATCTCAAATCACATCACTGATGACGCCACTATTATACACCACTCCAATGTATGATACTGCACTAAACTCTGTCCCACTCTATGCCATTCGACTGTACGCCTCTTCACTCTATGCTATTCCACTGTATGCCATTTCACTCTACGACAGTTCACAGTATGCTATTTCACACTATGCCACTGGACTGTATGCTACTCCAGTATACACCCGTCCACTCTACATCACACAATTCTGCACTATCCCATTGGATGCCACTCCAGTCCACGGTACTCCACTGTATACTATTCCACTCTTCCCCACTACACTGTACGCTAATCCAGTATCTAGCACTATACTGTAGGTCTTTGCAGTCTACACCACTCCACTATATGCTATTCCACTCTACACCACGCAACTGTATGACACTCCATCCTCTGGTATTCCACTGTATGCCTCTCCAGTACAATCCATGGTGCACCACTCTGCTTTACCTCACTACATTGTACAGTATTTCATTGGACAGCGCTCCAGTTGTATGCGCTACCCCACTTTACTGTACGTCATTGCAGTCTACGCCACCCCAATGTATGTCACCGCACTGTATGCTACTCTACTCTAGTTGACTCCAATTAAGCCACTCCACTCTATGTCACTCAGGACTACGCTATTCCATTGGGCGCCTCTCCAGTCTACGGGGCTCAGCTGTACACTATTCTACTCTTCCCTACCACACTGCATGCTACTCCAGTATATCACACTACACTATAGTCTATGCACTCTATGCTCCTCTACTATACGCTATTCCACTCTGCACCACTCATACTGTATGACAATGCACTCTATGGTATTCCACTGTATGCCACTCCAGTATACAACACTACACTGTATGCTATTACGCTGTATGCCACAACACTGTATGTTGCTCCACTGTACCCTACTCCAGTGTATGCCACTCCTCTGTACGCCACTCTATTGTACTCTATTCCATTGGATGCTGTTGCTCTGTACGTCACTCCATTGTGTGTTATTCCACTATCCGCTATTCCACTGTACGCCACTCCACTCTATGCTCTCCAGCTTTATGCCACTCCACTGTATGACGTTTCAGTGTACTCTATTCCACTCTATGCCACTCCACTCTTCTAAACGTCACTGCACACTATTCCCCTGTACTGTATTACACTGAATTGTATTACAATGAATGATACTCCACTGTACAGTACTCCACTGCATGCCACTATGGAGTATGCCACTCCACTCTATAACACTCCACTCTACGACATTCTCCTCCACTTTATATAATTCTGCTCTCTAAAACTCTGCTTTATGGCACTATACAACATTCTTCCCCACTCCAATTTACAACTCCACTCTGTGCTATACACTTCATTGTGAAACACTCTATTCCACTATACAGCACTGTTGAATACTTTATAACACAGCATTCCACTCTACTATATGATACACCACTCCAATTTATAACAGTTTGCTCGAACCAGTGCTATGCGACTACTCTGTACTTCACTCCATGGCACTCTACTCTACGACACACCTATACACTCTAATATACTTTCTTCCACACTATGGTACACCATTCCCCTTCACGGTACTCTACTTTACTATACTGGATGAGATTATACCGCCCTCTATGCCACTGTCGAACTATCAACTCTACGTAGCTCCACTGCACGACACTCTACTTTACTTTATAAAACTCTACTCTACAACATTCTATTACACTGAATGGAACCCTCCAACAAACTATATCTCTCTGCACAATACTTTATTACTGTATGTCCTTGTACAAAACTCTACAATACTCTTCTCCAGTATACCACACTGTATGCAACTCTTTGAATGCCACTGCATCCCACTTTACTCCACTGTACTCCAGGGCACAGTATTCCACTGTACTCCACTCAGCTCCACTCCAGTCTTGCCTTTCTACAATATACGGCTGTATGCCAATCCACTCTAGCACACTCTAGAACACTGTACTGTCCTCTACGCCACTGTAGAAAACTGTACTATACTGTATCCACCCTGTAGCTTTCTGAAGGAGGCTGACGTGTCTAATTATATTTTATAATGCAATTTTAACAATGCAGTCTGCTTCCAGCTGCCCCATTCAGTGTTTGTTTCATGTTAAGTTTAAGTGTTTTTCATATCATTTAATAACACTAAGGATGCTATGTTGATGTTCATGCAGGCCAAAGATTACGGTTAGACTATTCACCTGTAGAATTATTCTTTCCAACTCGTGAGTGTCAGGTTAATTTTGTGACATGCTAACAAAAAATCTAAATATTAAAAATAACAATATTTATGTTTCTTAGCAGCACAACCCCAAATCCAAATACACTTTTAATATCTCTATCAAGGCTACACATGTTTGTGTGTGAGGACTCCATCCACAAATGCTCCCTGGATTTGTCCTGTTTCCTGTCCCTATTCTGTTCATTAACCTATACACCATGAACCCGATTCTCAAAGGCAATCTGAGACAAACATTTAAGTGTATGATTTTTGGTATTTACTTAGGTCAATTTCGAGTCGTATCTTTACATCTGCAGTCGGGCCGGAATCTCCGGCTCAAGCCGTACTCTCTGGCTCAGGCCGGACTCCCGGCTCGGAATGGATGAAGTGTAATCAATGGGCTGGAACACAATTTTTACCAAAAGAAACATTAAGAACGTAAGATAAATGGTAGAGGAGGTCATGAAATTCAGTCTGGCCAGGGAAAAGTTTGTGGTCAGACACTGCATCACATCCCAGAAAAGTTTGCTTGGTACATGCAGTCCACAATTTGCACTCCCCTCAGTGTTGACTTATGTGTTAAACCACACTCAGTGTTGACTCTAGTGTTACACCAAACTTTGCTGTAACAGTTCAGCCAACACTGAGGGGAGCACAAATTGTGGCCTGCAGGTACCATGATGCAAAGGAGCAACTTTTTGGGGATGTGGTGTAGTGTCCGTCCACACCATTTTCCCTGCCCAATCTGATTTTCATGGCCTCGTCTACCATTTATCTCATGTTCCCTAATGTTCCTTTTTGTAAAAATGGTGTTCCGGCCCATTGATTACACTTCATCTGGCCTGAGCCGGTTATTCCGTCCCGGGTGCGGAGATTAAGGCCCAAGACGAGGAGTATGGACTTTTGTCTCAGATTGCCTTTGTGAATTGGGCCCTATATGTGCAGTTTTAACCAAGACATTGCTGGAAGCGAAGTACGCCATAAAAAATAGGTGGAAAAGAAGCGTTCTGTAGAAACACCCTATACTTCTCCATTTTAACAACGTAGCCTCTGAAGATCCGACACAATTTTTGCCCCTTTCATCATTACAGACCTCATATACTCAATAACAGCCTACCTGTGATCACAAGCGGAAAGAAAGCTTATGGGGAGATTTTAAGCTTAGGGAAAAGGTGTGTTTTAGAGCATTCTTAGTACTTTCCAAAGTGCACCTCAACAAGGAAATGAAGTGGTAGAAATTTCCATAAGACTGAGTCTTGTGAAAGCAGGAATTTCACCCTAAGCTTTTCTATCTTGTCAAACACATCTTCACATTGCTAAATTAAATCTGGCTAAACTAAACTGTTTGAAACTAAGAATAAGTATACGAAAAGTAAACTAAGCGTAGTTAAAGATTTGGAAATCAAACAGAACTAATAAAACATTACTGAACTCCCCACTAGAAAAACTGCATTAAACATAAATAAACATAGGAAAAAGAAAATGGCTTCAAGTAAAATCATAAATCAAATCCTATCTAAGATTAGATTAGATTAGATTAAAATACTTGTAAAGCGCATGGCTGCCTCGGCAAAGTGGCGTCCCAGCGCTGGAGCAAGACTAAGCAGGGGACAAGACCAAGAAGTTAGACCTGAGAAAAGAGCCAGGTCTTCACAAGATGTCTGAAGGCCTGATGGTCAGGGTTACTGCAAACGTGTAGAGGGAGGGAATTCCATAGAGCGCGGGCCAGCTGTCTAAAGGAGCGGCCGCCAGATCTAGTTCTACATATGCGAGGGATACGTGCAAGACGCCTGTTCGCCGAATGCAGTGCACGCGGCGGGGAGTAAAGGGTGCACAGATCGCCTAGAATGTCTGGGGCGATTCCTGTCAGTATCTTGTGCGTGAAGCAGAGCGCCTTAAAGCAAACACCCTATTCGAGGGGCAGCCAATGTAGGCAATGGAGGAGATTAGAGGCATGGCTGAATTTAGGGAGGGCGAAGATGGCACGTGCTGCCGCGTTCTGAACCCGCTGCAGTCGGTCAAGCACGGATCTATTAGAGCCTAAAGCAAGGATCTCAAAATCAAAGAAAGATAAACCTAACTGATCATAACCTGATGAACGCCCTTGGCGAGTGCATCCCTTGCTCGATAATGCATTAGTGTGAATGTGTGCATTGGTTGTAGTGGAGGATGCTCCTGACTTTCTTCTTCATGTGTTGTTTTTCAGGTGGTGCAATGAAGGCTCTCTACTCATACAGCCCTATCGAAGACACGTGGTGCTTAGTGACACATTTCAGCCACGAGCGGGCCAGCTGTGGGATTGCGGCATGCAGCAATAAGCTCTTCATCACAGGTGGGAGGGACGAGAAAAACGAGGTCATTGCTACAGTGTTGTGCTGGGACCCAGAGAGTCGGAAACTGACTGAGGAGTGCGTCCTACCCAGAGGCGTTTCCCACCATGGCAGCGTCACTATCAGAAAGTCATACACACACATCCGACGGATCATCCCAGGCGCAGTGTCTGTCTGATGTTGATAGGCAGGAGACAGACTCCTCCTGCCACCGCCTGGCATCCTATGTGGTTATTTATTCAAATGCACGAAAAGTCATTTCCTTTTATAACATTAGCTACCAAATGTGTCATTGAACTTGACAAACGATGGGCAGTTGTATCTGAACACAGAAATGCAAAGTCCAAAAGTCTATCCTCAGGTCTGTACGGATATATTTATTTTCATGGTTGGAGCCAGCATACCAGGATGCGAGATACAAAAAAGACAATTAAATAGATGAGGTTGCACATTGTAGAATTTTTGCCATGAAAATACGTCTACGTTTTTTGTACGAAGTCTATCATCAGAGAGAAAAGGGGAAATAAAATGATAGGTTCATGAGTGCTAATATTTGCATCCTCCCCATGTCCAGGAAGGCATGATCCTGGGAGAGTGAAGATTTCGTAAACATTCAGAGGACAAAAAGGCAAATAGAATGTTACATCTTGCAGAAGAAACTGGTGTCACATGGTAATGCAATAAAAAAAAAAATCGTAAACAATAATACTGTAAAAAAGGAATTGCATGACAACATGAAAGACTCCAGTGTCCCAGCATCTGCACTGCATATACCAACACTTAGGGGCCTATTAGGACGTTGGTCGGATGAGCGTCCAACCGGCACCGTAGTGGGATGGAATCCACCTGCGTCCCCCCCCCCATGGGCAGTCGAAAACATCATTTTCAAGTCTCGCCTACGTAGCGCATAGGCAAAAAGACCTTTTGCAATCGCATTGGCTTTTCAGCCAAAAACGTGCACATTTTCATTGCTTTCAATAGCAACGCGTGCACGTGTGGTGATTCACTTACAGGGAGCGCTCTGCGCCATATGGTAGCAAATATCGATCCTGGTGCTGCTCGCTCTCGCAAGTGAAACGCTTTCACACGCCCCTCCTCTCGCCCTTCCCCCTGCTGCCTCCTTTTAGCGCAAGGAACCATCATACTCTGGGGTGATTCACTTATTTGCTATTTTGTCTGAAAAACGTTTGTTTACGCAAATACTCCTTTCAATCTGCAGATCTTTTCTCTTTAATGTTCAAGGAAAGAAAAAGAAACACGTCAGTTTTAGAGGAGGTCTCGTGGCATGCCTGTTCCTTTCAAGCCTGTTTTTTGGCATGCGCAGTAAGTTTCGACATTATCGAAGAAGACTTGAACCTCAGAAACAATAACTCAATACAATTGTACTTGCTCCGCCACAAAGTTTTAAACTGTATTTGCAATAGGTGTGCCGAGTTTGTTGATGCGCTGGTTCACAATGTGCTAATGCATGCAAACTGCATTTGTGCCTGCCTGTGTTTCTATGCGTTTGCACTAAATGCAGACTTAAATTGGTTTCGCCAATGCTAGTTTCACATTTGAGTTGGATTGCTGTTATTTTTTTGTAGACCTTCCTAACAGTTTCTTCTTTTAAGGGTATAGAAAGATAACATGTTTCTGTGGCTATAGTACGAACTTGAAATGTTAATGCCAGTCATGTTCTCTGTTTTATATTAATACCCTCCTCCACAGAACTCTTTCTAGCGCCAAACTCAACTTCATTTCGAGAGTTTGGAAAAAAGGGAAAACTATTACAAACTGTTTCAGTTTCCAGAGCGAGACCACTGGTAGTACTCATTACGAGCCTTGATTTAAGCCTTAAAAATAAATACTAACAAGTGAGAACATTCTGATTTATAGGTAAAAATTAGAAGTTTGCCAAAGTCAAGAAGCCTGCCTTGATGAGATAATACGGCGTTCATTTCGGCAGATGTTAGGGGCAGCCAGCGGCATGATCCAAGAACACTTTTATTCTTTACTTTCGAAAACGTATTTCTTAGTAAACTCACCTGTGGCTATCTCGCAGAAAATTCTAGAGCCTGTAATACAGCTGACTTATTCCAATGTACTTATTTCTAATTAAAGGGCAACAGCTATGGCTAACTGGTCCCCTGCCTAAATAGAGATGTATTGCATCAGGATATCAAACTTTAACTTGGCACCTTTTACCCTTAAGCCTGATGATGGTGACTTCATGTAACAAATTCATCCCTAGAGACAGTAACCCAAAAACTTTGGCTGTGAAACGGACAGTCCCCGATTTAAACAGAGGATTGGGTAGATTTAGTTCTGTGTAGGGGAAGCAGACCGAGAACATTCGGACAGAGTTAAAATGTAATGAGTTTTTTCTTTTTACCAAACTGTACATGCTTCGTAAGGCATGAACTAGGGTGGAAATAAACTGTAAATTTTAGAGACCAAATAGACCGGAACGACGAGTGCCTCTACCGAACAATTCTTCATTCACAAGAACAACAGCTCCCCCCTCTGATGTAATATGGAACCATAAGAAAATAATGTACCTCTTAGCTGAGAGTGTTTAACCACTAAAATTAAAGCAGTACCAAAAGTAAATTGTGCTAGAAAGGGCTGGATGAGAAGTAAAATACCACAATCCCCGCCCATCAACTCCCCCAGCCCACCTTTCAAAAGCGCGCCTGCTCCTAAGTACACGACCTTTTCACCTAACTACGAAGTCATTTGAACCGTTGTTTCTTTCAATGAATTTGAATAGGTTTTTTTTAATGAAAAGTAATATTTTATTACCGTCCAAAAAGCCAATCCGCCACCGTACACAGCTTTTGGCCATGAGCAGCCTCTGACCAGGCCCTGCGTCCGACCCCATGAGGGCAGGCAACCCCCTGTACGTGGCTTAGGGTGGGCTGCAGGGCCTGACCCACGAGCAGTCAACCCTCGGCACGGACTTTTGCAAGGCCAAAATATAACAAGCAGTGTTTAGCCATGCAACAGTTGGTGTTGTTGCACCAAGGATATTCTGCTGCATAACTAAATACTTATAGGGTCCAAAAAGCGAAGACCTATTGGCTATGCCAATGCTTGTTTCCAGTGCAGCTCTTGCTTGGGCCGGAGAAGGGCGGCAGCACAATAAAAAAAAATGATGTTTTCAAACATCCGTGTACCTTGTGCCAAGCACCATTTGGTGCCTGTCATATGGTGCATGGATGTTTTGGGGGCACCAAGTCATGCCTCATGGTGGCACCTGTAACTTACTTGCCTGTGCTCCAAAACCTTCCAGTTACGGACAATGAGGTATAGTGCCATACTAATTGCCTCGGCTCACACAATTTGACCTAGTTGAAAAGCCCTTGGTTTCCACCTAGCTCCAGCCACAAAGTCTGCAGTTCAGCCACAAACATTACATCCAATTATCCATTATAAATTGCTTTGTTTCTATGTTTCCAAGTTCAAGGGTGATTCCCGTTCAAAATGCAACAGCCAATACCTATTCAATTTATGATTCTAAAATATACCTCTAAGCAGGGCTGCAAATGGAAAAAGTTTACTTCAGTTTTTCATAAATTGAACGGGAGCAGATTCATGAAAAATGGAGTCTGACAGTCAACTAATAATACATTTGTGTTTTTAAAAACTCTGCTACAACAAAATTGTCAACAAGGACAATGGGACAGAAAATCTGTTCTGGTTTGCTTAATTGGACACAAAGAGGTGATATTGGGTAAAAACACTTCTGTAGAGATCGTTCTGTGCCCAGTACCGATAGGAACAGTATCAATCAATCAATCAATCAATCAATCAATCAATCAGAGTACTTGTAAAGTGCGCTACTTACCCGTGAGGGTCCCAAGGCGCTGAGGGGAGAGGGGGGTGCTGCTACTGCTCGAAGAGCCAGGTCTTGAGGAGTCTTTTGAAGGCGAGAAGGTCTTGTGTCTGCCGTATGTGGGTAGGGAGGGTGTTCTAGGTCTTGGCGGCGAGTTAGGAGAAGGATCTGTCATCGGAGGTCGTTCGTTGGATGCGGGGGACAGCGGCAAGGGCAAGGCTGGTGGAGCGGAGCTGGCGGGTGGGGGTGTGGAAGCTGAGTCTGCTGTTGAGGTAGGCTGATCCGGCGTTGTGGAGTGCTTTGTGTGCGTAGGTGAGGAGCTTGAAGGTGATCCTCATGTCGACGGGGGGCCAGTGTAGGCCTCTCAGGTGGGGGGTGATGTGGCTGCAGTGGGGGACGTTGACGATCAGTCAGACGGAGGCGTTTTGGATGTGTTGTAGTCGTCGTAGGTGCTTGGCTGGGATTCCTGCATAGAGTGCGTTGCCATAGTCCAGTCTGCTCCTGACGAGGGCCTGTGTCACCATTCTTCTTGTTTCGGCCAGGATCCACTTGTAGATCCTGCGGAGCATGCGGAGGGTGTTGTAGCAGGAGGAGGAGACGGCGTTGACCTGCTTAGACATGGAGAGGGAGGAGTCGAGGATGAATCCTAGATTGCGTGCATGGTTGGTGGGTCTTGGTGCTGTTCCCAGTGTGGTCGGCCACAAGGAGTCGTCCCAGGCTGAGGGGTGGGTCAGAGGATGAGGACTTCCATCTTGTCCAAGTTCAGCTTCAGATGGCTGCTCCTCATCCAGTCGGCGACGGCCTTCATTCCCTCGTGGAGGTTGGTTTTGGTGGTGTGTGGGTCCTTGGTGAGGGAGAGGATGAGCTGGGTGTCGTCAGCGTAGGAGATGACGTTGAGGTCGTGATGGTGGGCCACGTGTGCGAGGGGGGCCATGTAGACATTGAACAGCGCAAGTTCAGCGAAAAGGTTTTGGAGTATTCAGAAAAATCTGGCGCTCATCAAGTTGCGGTTGGGTGTAGAGGGAATGAATACTAAAGGGCGGTGCTACTAGAACAAGGGAAAACCAAAAACCCCTGTACAAGAGCGGGGTGGGAACCCCCTCAACAAATCTTTTACAAACAAGGACTAGAGCACACGCAAGAAGTTCTTTATGGAGTACACATAGGTGTTGCAAGAAATAAGTTCGTTCACAAGAATCAGTTTTTCTTTGTGCTTTATAGATGAACGTGGTTCTCCTTGCAGAGGAGATCCAAAGAACATAAAACCAGCCGACACATGTTTCTTCACAAAAGGGTGGTAACCCGTGACTCCTCAGGGCTGAAAAAAGGCTGTACTGGGCGATATCGGGGGACCGGTGATATTTCCAACCCGGTCCTAGTCGGGTGAGTGTATCGTAGCAATAAGTAGGCCAAACTGTAGGTTTAAAATCGCAATTAAAGTTACCAGTGACGGGCGGGTACTGCCGTCAAAGCAGTACCCGCGTACGTTTTCCGCACCCGGTAAACAGGTCGATGACTCTGCACCGATCCACGCTGGCTGCAGCTCTTGCCACGTGGACCCATACTTTGACGGCAGTACCCGCCCGTCACTGGTAACTTTAATTGCGATTTTAAACCTACAGTTTGGCCTACTTATTGCTACGATACACTCACCCGACTACGACATTGAACAGCGTTGGGCTGAGGGATGAGCCCTGGGGGGCACCGCAGATGATGTCGGTGGCTTTGGATCGGAAGGGTGGGAGGCGGACGCCCTGGGTTCTGCCGGAGAGGAAGGACGTGGTCCAGTCAAGAGCCTTCTCTTGGATTCCAGCTTCTAGGAGACGTGTCTTTAGAGTGCGATGGCAGACCGCGTCGAAGGCGGCTGACAGGTCCAGGAGGATGAGGGCTGATGTTTCGCCGTTGTCTAGTTGGCGCCTGATGTCGTCTGTGGCAGCGACGAGGGCTGTCTCGGTGCTGTAGTTTCGTCTGAATCCGGACTGGGACGGGCCCAAGATGTTGTCTTCCAGGTGGCGGGCCAGTTGCATGTTGACGATTTTCTCGATGACCTTTGCCGGGAACGGGAGCAGAGAGATGGGCCTCAAGTTCTTGAGGTCCTTGGGGTCCGCTTTGGGCTTCTTGAGGAGGGCGTTGATTTCAGCGTGCTTCCAGCTTTCTGGGAATGTCGCTGTTTCGAAGAGATGTTGATGACCTTCCGTAGTTGGGGTGCGATGGCAGCGTCTGCTTTGTTGAATAAGTGGTGTGGGCACGGGTCAGACGGAGATCCTGAGTGGATGGAGTTCATGACCTTGCGTGTCTCGTAGTCATGTTGGACCAGGAGGTCAGGCGGTTGGTGCTGGCGGTGTTCACAGGGGAGGTGGAGTCTGGCGTAGTCGGGGCGGTCGTGGTGTTGAAGCTGTCTATAGATTTCAGCGATCTTGCGGTGGAAAAAGATGGCTAGTGAGTCGCACAGGTCTTGTGAGGGCGGGATGTCGTTGGCGTTGGGGCTGGGGTTGGAGAGTTCCTTTACGATGCTAAAGAGCTATTTGCTGTCGTGTGTATTGTTATCCAAGCGGTCTTTGAAGGAGGATCTCTTGGCTAATCTGATGAGGTGGCGGTGTCTGCGGGTGGCGTCATTGTGGGCTGCGTGGTTGTCCGGTGTGCGTTCGTGATTCCATGTCTTCTCCAGTTTCCGGCATGCGCGTTTAGAGGTCTGGAGCTCGACGGTGAACCAGGTGGCTCTCTTGTTGGCATGGCTGTTGGAGGGTTTCTTGAGCGGGGCGAGGGTGTTGGCGCAGTCGTCGATCCACTGTCTGAGGTTTCGGGATGCGGCGTCTGGGTTGGTGGGGTCGGTGGGTGGGTTCTTGGTGTGGGAGGTGATCAGCTGGTCTTCGGTGACTTTGCTCCAGCAGCGGCGAGGCAGCTGTTGAGTGCAGTGGTGCGTGGTTGGTTTCTTGAAGGTGAAATGGATGCAGCAGTGGTCGGTCCAATGGAGTTCGGTGGTGTGGTCAAAGGTGACGTGGGAGCCTGTGGAGAAGACGGGATCCAGCGTGTGGCCGGGGGCGTGGGTGGGTGCGGTGACAAGTTGTCTGAGGCCGAGGTTGGCGAGGTTGTTGATCAGGGTGGCGGAGTTGGCGTTGTTGTTGTTCTCGAGGTGGAAGTTCAGGTCCCCGAGGAGGATGTAGTCCGTGGAGGCGAGTGCGTGGGTGCTGGCGAGGTCGGCGATGGAGTCGCTGAACTGAACCCGGGGTCCGGGGGGTCTGTAGATGAGTGTTCCTCTGAGGGTGGTATTGGGGTCGTTGTGGATCCGGAAGTGCAGGTGTTCGGCGGTGTTGAGGGTGTCGTCTGCGTGGGTGGTGACCTTGAGGGTGGACTTGTGGACGATGGCTAGTCCTCCTCCGATTCCGTTGGCGCGATCCCTGCGGGTGATCTTGTAGCCGTCTGGGATGGCTATGGCGATGTCAGGCGCCGAGGAGTCGTTCCACCAGGTCTTGGTCAGGAAGGCCACATCTGGGGCGGAGGTGTCGAGCAGATCCCAGAGCTCGACGGCGTGTTTGCGTACGGAGCGGGTGTTGAGGAGTATGCAGCGGAGGTGGTTGGGTCCAGTCCTTGGAGGTTTGGTGGTTCCGTCGCAGGTGAAGCTGCAGGTGTGACAGGAGAAGGGTCCGTGGGTCCATTTCGGGGCGGCCTGGAAGCAGGGGTGGTTTCGGCTGGTATTGAGTACGTGGAGGGTGTTGGCATCGTAGTGGATTCTGGTGTTGTGGCGTTTGCGGGGTCCAGGAGTTCTGGCGCTGGGTGCGGTCCAGGCGCAGACGGGCTTGTCTTAGGCGCGCCTTTGGTACGCCAGCGCTGCGCGCGCTGCGCGCGGCCGCCATATGATGTGGCTTTGGGGGAAGGAGCAGCTGGGAGGCGGGAGCGGGGAGGCAAATGGGTGTGCAGGGGGGGCGGGGCTGCAGGGAAGCAGTGGCGGGAAAGGGCCGGATCGGGAGCAGCCGGGGGCAGGCGGAACTGGCTCACAGGGCAGAGGGGAGGGAAAAACCCAGGAAACAAGGAGGCAGAAGGGAGGCAGGAACCAGGCAGTCAGGTGACGAGCAGCGGCGTGGGGGCGATCTGCCTGCGAGCAGGGTCAAAGGTCACAAAAAAGCGCAGAAAGGTCACAAAAACGGGGGAAACGAGTGGCACAGAGGCACGAAAGGGCAGAAAAGGTCACAAAAAACTGTGGGAAACGAGTGGCACAGAGGCAGAAAGGTCACAAGAAAGGGCAGAAAGGTCACAAAAAAAGGGGGGAAACGAGTGGCACAGAGGCAGAAAGGTCACAAGAAAGAGTAGAAAGGTCACAAAAGACGGGGCGAACGAGTGGCACAGGAGGCAGAAAGGTCCCAAGAAAGGGCAGAAAGGTCACAAAAAATGGGGGGAAACGAGCGGCACAGAGGCAGAAAGCTCACAAGAAAGGGCAGAAAGGTCACAAAAGATGGGGGAACGAGTGGCACAGGAGGCAGAAAGGTCCCAAGAAAGGGCAAAAAGGTCACAAAAAACAGGGGGAAACGAGTGGCACAGAGGCAGAAAGCTCACAAGAAAGGGCTGAAAGGTCACAAAAAAACGGGGGGAAATGAGTGGCACAGAGGCAGAAAGCTCACAAGAAAGGGCTGAAAGGTCACAAAAAAACGGGGGGAAATGAGTGGCACAGAGGCAGAAAGGTCCCAAGAAAGGGCAGAAAGGTCACAGAAATGTAGTGCTAGCTAAGCAACAGAAGGCAAAATGGGCAGAGAGACACGGGGGCCGCGAGGGGAGCATAAGGAAAAACCGGACAGAGAGACACGGGGACAGCGAAGGAGAGAACGGGCACAGGCGGTGCTGTGCGGAGGGGGAGCGACCTACCTGGATGGGTCAAGGGTACGTTAATTGCAGTTCATAATTTGCAATCCTAGACAGTGAGCTGTGCGCTGGCATCAATGAGCTGCATGCAAACTGCATGGCATGGGGTTGCAGCCTTAAATTTTATCAATACTTCATTAAACTAAGGTTGCTCCAAAGAGTTTCTTTTGGGTACTAACAAACTCTAATTAGCACAGACAACCCCAACTGCTGTAGTAAGTAGTAAATCCTGACTTAGGATTTTTTCACACCCTGCATGCTTATCAAATAATGCCTACTAGTATGGATGATATGTGACTCCTAAATCTTGTAACCCTCATTGTCTTAAGTAACATTTCTTGTACATTGATTTATAGACTTGCATGATTTATTGTCTCTGGATAGTGTGTAGATGTGCATGTGTGTGACTTAAAGCACATTGACAACCTACTATAAAAGAAATTAAATTAAAAACAAACGAGTAAGTGGCATTTAAATGGTCATTAGTCATACAGATAGCTACATCTGACATTCATACAAAGCATGTATATCTCTTACATACAGAGGTTGAACATAGTCAAAAAACTTCCTCCAAATCATAGTTTCTCAGAAGTACTTGCGAAGTCATAACAAGGGGTGTGCCTTTCTTTCCCCTCCATTTCATTGGTATCTAGGTTTTCGCACCAGCCAGGTCTCTGCCAGGGTAATACTCAAACAGTAGAAGGGCTGCTGGTCATTTAAATGGGGTCTTACTCTGAACTCAGCTAGCAACCTGCAGGTTGCTATTCCAATTGAAAGCAGACAACAGGCAGGCGCTGCCAAATGTGTCCGGGTCTGCAAATTACACTGGGACAAATTCAGCATATGTACTGGGGCTAGCTTGAATCTGGCTCAATATTTGCTGGCAGGAGTGTGCATCTCTTAGGCCTTGGGGGCATTGCCCCACTTATATTTTGCCCCCTCCCCCCAATTGCTTGCAAGTATGTCATATCTGTATTTCACTGGCTAACAATGAAAAAACAACTAGATTTTGAAAACTTCAGCCACGGCACTGCAGTCTGTGGAAGTGGCCTGAGGGGTTGGGGCTTATATTTGAGCTCAAAAACCATGATGGATGCAACCCAGATTTGTGACTTGGGTGAGTGTCTGAAAAGTTTCATCGCTCCGTCCATTATTTCCTTGTTTTTGCTCTGTTCACCCTAAGTTGGAATGGTATGGCCAGACGTGGGTCCCTTGCTCACTTTGCCACTGGATTCAAGTTAGTTGGCTGATTAGGGGCGTTACCCCAGAACCGGTCCCAGGGGGCTTGTTTCCGATCCAGGAAGACCAGGCTTGGCAGTTTGGGCTTTACTGTTCCCATGAGGGACAGGGTCAAGACTAATTTACAAATGGCTTAGTCAGGACTGGGGTGGTAAAGTGAGCTAAAAACGATGATGAATTCAACCCAGATCTGTGACTGGGGGTGAGTGTTTGAAAAGTTTCAGCGCTCCATTCATCAACTTCTTGTGTTTGCTTTGTTCACCCTAAGTTGGCAGGGAATGCCCAGACGTGGGTCCCTTGCTCACTTAGCCACTGGATTCAAGATAGCCCAGCTGATGAGGGGTGTGACCCCTAAACTGGTCTCAGGATGCTTGTTTCCGGTCCAGGGAAGACCTGGCTTGGCAGTTCAGGCTGGACTGTTCCCATGAGGGATAGGGTCAAGACTGATATGTATATGGCTGGGTCTGAACTGGGGTGGCAAAGGAGCTAAAGAATGATGATGGTTCAACTGAGATCTGTGGCTAGGGGTGAGTGTCTGAAAGGTTTCAGTGCTCCGTCCATCATTTCCTTGTGTTTGCTTTGTTCACCCTAAGTTGGGGGGGGGGGTATGCCCAGATGTGGGTCCCTTGCTCACTTTGCCATTGGATTCAAGCTAGCCTGGCTGATGAGGGGTGTTATTCCGAAACTGGTCCCAGGATGCTTGTTTTCAGTCCAGGGAAGACCTGGCTTGGCATTTTGGTCTGGACTTTTCCCATGATGGACAGGGACAAGACTGATTTGCATATGGCTGGGTCTGAACTGGGGTGGCAAAGTGAGCTACAGAATGATGATGGATTCGACCCAGATCTCTGACTGGAGGTGAGAGTCTGAAAAGTTTTAGAGCTCCGTCAATCATCTCCTTGTGTTTGCTTTGTTTGCCCTCAGTTGGCAGGTTATGCCCAGACGTGGGTGACTTGCTCACTTTGCCACTGAATTTAAGCTCGCTTGGCTGATGAGGGGTGTTACCCCGAAACCGGTCCCAGGATGCTTTTTTCCAGTCCAGGGAAGACCTGGCTTGGTAGTGCGGACTGGACTATTCCCATGAGGGACATGGTCGACTGATTTGCATATGGCTGGGTCTGAACTGGGGTGGCAAAGTGAGCTAAAGAACGATGATGGATTCAACCCAGATCTGTAACTGTGGGTGGGAGTCTGAAAATTGTCAGCGCTCCGTCCACCATCTCTTAGTGTTCGCTTATATATGACAGTCACTACAGACTCTGATATTAGGAAGTCAGCCAGCTCATGTGCTCATGTGCACATATGCGCATGTCGGGTTGGACGGCAGCCTTTTCTCCAGCCAGCCGGACATGTGCACTAAAGGCGCCTCCACCTACCCATTACTGAGGGCGATTCCTAGGCACATCCTCCATTCTATGAAATAAGTGGTGAGGTCCCTGCCCCAGCCAATCCTGGCGGCGCTGTAACAGCAGGAGCGGCCCCAGGATTGGCTTAGCGAGTGAGATGGAGGGGTATGAGGAGGCTGTCTCTTGATTCTCTCCTCCATTTTTGTGAAATTGGAGACACAGACAGTCGTTGATTGCAACAAACGAGGAGGACGACCAATTCAGAGGGTAGTCTCAAGGCGGCCTGCCACTTTCAGAATTCCCCCTTGGACTACTCACCCCACAGACACCAACGGTAGGGAGGGAGGATGCAAGGAGAATAGTGTCTATAGTTCCTGCTCCAGTGCTCAAACGTTCCACTCTAGATGTCAACCACAACGACACCCTGTGCCTACGATCATGTTTTCACCTGTTGGCCTTTGTTGGCAGAAACCACTCACATGCCATATTTTGTTTATTACAAAATGCCCAGAGGGCTTCTCTTTTCGCTCTCAATGAATAATGTTTGTGATGCACAATGGGGTAATCGCCTACTTAATGGCAATTCCAAATGTTTCTGCACCCCCTGGTTTACTGCCATGCCTTTATAACATTATTTGATCAATACAAATAGCATCCTCCTCCCCCCACGGACCAGTATGTGTGTGTGGGGTTTACAGAAGGTGTTTTTTCGAGCCCACTAGACCTCATGATACACTAACTATGCTACGGGTTGAATCCTCTGATTTGCATATTATGCATAGATGAGCCCGCTGTTAACCCACTGAGCTGGCTTACAGTATCACCAAGCATTTTCTAAGCACTTTGTTTGATGTGGATTGAGTGTTTGCTCTAATGTATTAAACAGCCACTGTTTGCCTTGTAATAATGAGCAGTAAGCCCAGGCCAGGACTGGTTCTTAACGCCTTGAGGCACCGCACGGAGGCCAGGTGCGAGTTCAATGCAAATCAAAGGGACAATGTCTTCACGTCAGAATTCCATGTGTCTGTCTTCCCTTGTTTTCTGGGTCTTTCCGGAAGAGACTACTGAAGCGGGGGCCGGTTCACCTGAGAACACAGGAGAGCGGTTTGCACACAATCTGATCCTGATCACAAAGGAAGGATCTGTGCATTTTTGTGTGTGGGGTTTTAGGAGTGCCTACATTTTGTCATGGAAACAAATTACTCGGCAGCCATAAAAAACACACTGATTCAGATTGGTTATTTTCAATGACAACCATTAGTTCTCCACACAGCACCCTCTTCAACCACACCCTACCCTAAGTTTCATTTTCCAAGCAGAAAAACGAAAAAGACCTGAAAACAAGACTCCGACAAGGTCGCTATGAAGGCGCCCAGTAGCTGAGAAGGGGGTGGGGCCAGCTTTAGTGCAAGAGGGGGCAGCACACCAAAACAAGCATTTGCAATGCAGTGAGTCTCACTTTGAGACCATACAAGTATTTATCCATGCAGCACATTATCGTGGGTGCTGCTAACACCAGCTCAAATTAAGCAGAGGTAGATGGGAGCAACGGCAGGGCGAGAAGCCTGGAGGGAGAGGTGAGAGACTAGAGGCCTGGAGGGAGAAGAGAGCAGCATGGGAGGACGAGAAGCCTAGATGGAGAGGGGTGCAACAAGGGAGGGACAAGAAGCCTGGAGGGAGAGGCGAGCAATGAGGAACAACGAGAGGCCTTGAGGGAGCGGGGAGGGACGAGAGGCCTGGAGGGAGAGAAGCAGAGGAGGGACGAGAGGCTGGAGGGAGGGGGAGCAACAAGGAAGGGACAAGAAATCACATTGTTTTGACATTCAGGAGTGAGAAGCACAACGTCTGCCCCTTAAACTTGAGAGCATCCTTGACTAGCACAGATGAGACCTCCTTCACGTCAGCCTCAGTGTCATGCCTTAGACAGTGGGCACTAGGACCCCAGGTTAGGAGTGTGGGAGGGGGAACACCGGACACCACTTCTGGTCAGGGGAGCGGGGCTGGACAGTCCAGGACCGAGAGGGCAAGGGGCAGGGCGCATACCAAGGCTGTGGTAACCTAATGAATAAACGTACCTCAGAAATACACTGCGGTCTCCTGTCATCCTAGGGGGCTCTAAGACATGACAACTGGCGACGAAGGGAAACGAGCACACGTGCGTCGAGTGCCCAACTGATCCGAACAGCGAGACCAGGAGCCCACCCTGGTTTGCGTGAGCAGGAGAATTCTGGTGTTCGTCAAGTCAGATGATGAACATAACAAAGCACTGCGGGACATATGCTCCCAGCTAGAACAAGCAGGGGTGACGCTAAACGAGGACAAGTGCGAACTGGGGCGGGACGAATTGGTATTCTTTGGGCACATTTTCTCCAAGAAAGGGATGCGACCAGATCGCAGCAAAGTAGACACGCTAGAAAAAGCAAAACATCCAAGTGATGTCGCAGAAGTGAGGTCGTTCCTCGGCCTTGGTAGCTACTGCGCAAGATACATCAAGGACTTTGCCACAGTGAGCACACCACTGAAGGAACTAACTAAACAAGGCCAGACCTTCATGTGGACAGAAGAATGCAGCAAAGCATTTGAAGCGATCAGACAAGCAGTGACAGCAGTAGACCACCTTGCATACTTTGATCCGCTACTTTACACAGAATTGACGGTAGACGCCAGCCCAGTGGGGTTGGGAGCGATACTAGCACAACACAGACCAGGCAAAGAGTCACCAAGGTGCATAGTAGCATATGGAAGCAAGAGCCTGTCTGACATCGAGAGGGCATATTCTCAGCCGCAGAAAGAGAGTCTGGCAGAAGTATGGGCATGTGAGCACTACCACATGTTCATATATGGGAAACCATTCACAATAATAACAGATCACCAGGCACTGGTAATGATCTATGGAAACCCCAATGCAAAAATACCACCACGAATAGAGAATAGAGAGGTGGGGAATAAGACTCATGGACTACAACTTCAAGATCATACACAAACCAGGAAAAGAGCACAACCCGGTGGACTACATGTCAAGACACCCTCTGCCGCACGCACTTGAGGCAACATCAAAGGCAGAAGAATACTTGAACTTTGTACTAAAACATAACACTCCGGCATCGATAAAGATTGAAGAATTGGAACAGGAAACGAAACGGGATCCAACAATGCAAGCGATCAAGACGGTGACAAGACAACAGAGGTGGAGGCATGTTAACAATAACAGCACCCTGGAAAAAGGAGTGATCAAAGAAGAAATGTTGGCGTTCAAAAAGATCCATGAAGAGCTCTCAGAGACCAAAAATTGAATAATGATGAAAGGAACAAGAATCGTGATGCCCAGAGCACTGAGGAAACAGACGGTGGACCTAGCGCATGAATCACACCGAGGCATGGTCGCAACAAAGAAAATGCTACGGGAAAAGGTGTGGTTCCCGGAATTAGACAACATGGTAGAAGCCCCAGTCGCACAATGCCACGTCTGTCAAGTGACAGGACAGCCGACCAAGCCGGAACCGCTACAGTTGTCAAAGATTCCGAATGCAGTGTGGACCAAATTGGCAGCGGATTTCTATGGGCCCCTGGAGACAGGAAACTACCTGCTAGTAATAATAGACGAATTTTCCAGATTTCCCATCGTACGGCAAGTGGCGTCAACATCAGCAAACGCGACGCTGCCAGTCATGGATGATGTTTTCGCAGCATGGGGCTCCCCACAAGCGTTAAAGACTGACAATGGTCCGCCTTTCTCAGGAGAGGAGTTCAAAAAATTCATGGACTACTTTGGGATCCGCCACCGGAAAATAACACCGCTGTGGCCACAGGCAAATGGCATGACAGAAAGTTTCATGGGATCGATAAAGAAGGCTGGCCAACAAGCAAAGCTGACACAGATATCGATAGGGCAGGCCCTGTGTCAGATACTAAGGGACTACAGAAACACTCCTCACAGCTTCACAGGGCGATGCCCCGTGGAGCTAGTGCTAGGCCGCGTGAGCAGGAAAAGGATACCGCAGATGGAAGAGACAGCAGCAAAAGAGCGAGGCAGCATCGCCGCCAAGGACGAAGAAGCAAAAGCGAAAATGAAAGCGTACGCCGATGCAAGGAGGCATGCCATTACGGCGCAACTAAAAGAAGGAGACACAGTGGTAGTGTGGCAAAGACAGCTGAGGAAGTCAGACAGCCCGTTCTCAAAGAATCCGCTGACAGTGACAGAAGTAAGAGGGCCCATGATAACAGCATCAGCAGGGCGCTATCACATCACAAGAAACAGCTCGCACTTCAAGGGATTGAAGGTCAAAGAAGAAGAAAAGCAGACACCAGTGCTGGAGGAAACTCGACAGGACGAAAGTGCACAAATGGACAACGGAGAGACACGGCAGAGAAGGGAATGCAAGAGACCTGAGACTGATCGAAGAGATGTAATGTGAAGAGGTTCACCTTGAGAATCTCTCTCTCTCTCTCGCTCTCTCTCTCTCTCTCTTTATTTCTCTGTCAGTGACAATAGGCAGTATCACAGAAATGTTTTGTTTTGCAACAAGGAGGGAGATGTCGTGCCTTAGGCAGTGGGCACTAGGACCCCGGGTTAGGAGTGTGGGAGGGGGAACACCGGACACCACTTCCGGTCAGGGGAGCGGGGCTGGACAGTCCAGGACCGAGAGGGCAAGGGGCAGGGCGCATACCAAGGCTGTGGTAACCTAATGAATAAACGTACCTCAGAAATACACCGCGGTCTCCTGTCAACCTTGGGGGCTCTAAGACAAGACCCTCAGCAAAAGTCGCAGGCCACACAACGCATCATGACAAATAATGAAATGAATACAACACAGGTAGTTGGTCTTTAGATGGGGGTGGGTGTATGCAACCCTCGCGTTTCTGTTACAAGCGAGGCTCAGCTCCCCATGGGCTCTGCCTCGACGGTATCTCTGAGAATGGGTGACAGCCAGAGGGGTGGAGGGGGTGCAGTGCCCCAGCAGTGCATGTGCTGCCAAGGAACATGCCAACACTGCTGCCACTCTAGACTGCGCCAACTCACATCTGCATTTCTCAAATTCGGTGTACAAATGGAAGTAGAAGGAAGCAACAGGGGGGGTGAGTGGCCTGGAAGGAGAGTGGAGCAGTAGGGGTGGGGCTAACGAGCAAGCGTGTGTGAAAGATAAAGCACGGTGTCCATGGATTGGGCATTGAGCTGAGACAGGAAAATGCTCATTACTGTACTAATGATCTTTGCCGGCTGTGGTCAACCCTGCAGCAGTATCTGTGATTGTATACAATATATAAAAATTAAAAAATTAAAATTAAAAAAAGTGACAGGGAGAGGCACCGAAGGATTAATAATAACAAGCAGTGATGGAGCGTGGGGCACAGGATCATTTCGATAAGAAGACCAAACCTTAAAGCACAGCATGTTTACAGCATGTTTACGAATGGTGCACACAAGGCAATGTGGAAATGTACCACCAAATCCTATTCCAGTTTATGTAATCGTTTAACTGGTGCCTCGTCCGCTCTAGTGCAGGGAAGGTGGCGAGAATTTACCGGGCCTGCAGTGCGACTGTCTTAATAAATCCCAGTGCTCTGCATTACGAGGTGATGGTGGAGGGAGAGGACTACACGAGGATAATAAGTGACAGTGAAGGGCAATGAGAAGGATTAAGTAGCAAAAGTAAAACAGCAGGAAGGAGAGAGAGAGAGCTGTGAACTTCAGACCCGGGGAACCGGGTTTGAGTCTCTGCAGAGGTAAAACTGCCTTTAAAAAATAAAAAATACATGACGTTCGTCACTAAGACAATGGCAGGAATGCAGATAAAACAAAAAAAGATATGTACCCAGCAGGAACTGCGACGTTGAGACGACTAGGAGGAACCCTGACGATCAGAGGGCGAGTGGCGAGGAGCGACTCTGGGGAAGTACCAAAAACAAAAGCAGGCATAGCTTCCTCCCGCTGGACAACCAAAAGAAACCATAACAGCTGCACTGCCCCATTCCTGGAACTGTACTATACCCGTGTACATGTATAACTACACACAGCCAACAGACATTGTTTTTGTGGTGGTTGTTGGCCGCAGTTTTATTAGTCATGACATACGCCATATTTGTACAACTCTCCTGGGTACCTTCTCAGGCCGGGGTCATAAATCATTATCATACATTATCATAATTGGTTATCGTTCAGTGTCATTCGGACGTCATAAATCGTGGGTCATAAATCATCGGGTATCATAAATCATTCTGTCACAAAGCGGTCATCATCTTGCTGTGATAAATCGCTCTGCCTGCTCGTCGCAAATCTGTCGCCATAAATCATGGTTATAAATCATCGGGCTATCATAAATCATTTGGTCACAAAACTGTCATCATTTTGTTATCACAAATCATTCTGCATTCAATCATCAGCCATAATCATCGGCTGACCATAAATCACAGGTTTGTCATTGGCGTATCCTAGCGTCGTAAATCACCCTGACAGCTTGTAGATTGTTCTTTGTTGCTTTCCACGCCCCTTTGCGTGTGGGAGGTAGCCTTTTCCCGGAGCCAGGCCCAACTCACTACCTTGCTAGTCTCTCCTGCGCCCTGCCGTCTGCCAGGGCTGGGCTGCGAGTGCCGTCTCCGTTTGCTACCCCAATTCTTCGTCAGGCGTACTCACCCAGCCGTGAGGCATCTGAGAGTGAGTGGCCCTCCTTCTCCACACCGCCCTGTCGGTGTGTCTCCATAACCAAACCAATAACCTTTTGTTTCCGCCCCATTTGGTTGGATTTGCGCTCTCTTTGGGGTCTCCTTGCTTGCGGGTAGTCTCTTCCTGGAGTTAGCCCTCAGCTCGCTACCATGTTGGACTCTTTTGTGCCCTGCCGTCCGGCGGGGACTGGGCTGCGAGTGCCGTGTCCATTTCCTACCCCTTCTTGTTAGACCGCTTCACTCAGCTGTGAGGCCTCCAAAAGTGAGTGGCCTTCCTTCCACTCTCTGCTCGGTGTGTCTCCAACGCCACTTGTTGCACCCTTAGTTCTTTTCGTCCCTGTCAGCACTGCGACGCTGCTGTTGTAGGTGTGGGTGGGTGGGACTCAAAATTTGTTGGTGCCGCTCCCCCAGCTCCCTAATGAAAAAGGTGAGCTGCCCAGGGGAGCGCGCCTTATATCCCTCTTCCCCCTTCCCTTTGTTCTTGGGGAGGGGAAGGGCCTCGGGCACTCTTCGCCGCTCGGCCATTCCTGGTGGTGCTAACCTGCGCCAACCGGTTTTGTTCCTTGTGGGCCTCGGCAGCCGTTAAGGCGCCGGCCCTTGAGGCCCCCTTTGGGGGCGGCCAATGCTATTAGTGCAATCGCCAATGGGAGGAGGGAGCCACACAAAGGAGGGACAATTGCAGTAATGGATCAATAAGAAGCTAGCATTTTTGAAAGCCAGCAGCTAACAGCCATTGGCAATGGGTGGGTTTGCCAAAGCCCCATAGAGAGATACAACAGGTCAGTGCTAATGCTCGACCTAAAAAGAGTGTGCATACATAAACAGAAATTGACAAAAGTGAATGGATACAAGTAATAGACCACGGCTCTGTGGAAGGGAGCAAGACACCAAAAAAGGGACAAAAAACATAGGTACAAGCAAGCTTTTGGAAAGGACACGTGAACAAACAAATAAAAAAGAGATGGGCAACTGTAAGCCCACCGAGTAGATCCAGCATCATGTCTCGAAGAGACTGAGCATGCAATGCCTAGACCAGACCTAAAAAGAATACTGCAGATTTTAGACTCATTATTTTTCACCTACTAGCTTTTGACCCATTCACAACAGCAGCAAAATGTAATCAAATGGCTGATATTTATTTTTGAGAAAGGTGACAGCTCTAACAAACCTATGGCTCAGTTCTCTGAGACATTTCTGATTTGCTCACTGTTCTGAGGACAGCATCATCTTCCTACAATGCTGTCCTGTTCTGGGTGGGCACCTATGTTTACGTTGGAATGCATTGCCCCAAGTTCTCATTATCGCATCAGTGCCAGCAGCACGCAGAGTTGTTGTCTCTCCATTTATTTTCATCCTCAACAGAAAATAATTTTGCTACACTTTAGAAGCGATTTGTATTCTGACCACTAGAGGGCACTAATGCTACACAATTGGATGCTGCTGTAGCATTTCTTCACTACACATCACTGTGGAAGAACGTAAAATAAATCCCTGGAAAATGTATTTAATACTTCGATCACAATTCTCAGAGAAAAGCATTCTGACCGTGAAGGTGTTAATTTGGTCTTTTATTATAAATGGAAGAAAGCAATCTAACTATAAAACATAAGCTATGCACAAGATCCAGGACAGTATTGTTCTATGTAATGTATACATTGATTTACTAAAATGCTTGGGCAGTGGAAGTGATAGCACATGCTCCTTGACCCTCAGTGACATCACAAGATGTGACATAATTTCACCATTAACCCTGGTGGCATCACAGGAAATGTCACATGGTCTTTAGCCATGCTGGAATTACTGGCTGTGACTTCACTGAAGTTAAAAAACCTAAGATAAATGTTCATTAAAAAGAGGATACCGAAGTAGCTAAATTAACAAAACCAGGCACTACCTCCTCTCGCGGGTCAACCAAAGGAAACCATTAGTGAACTCGCCATGGGAGGAAGGAGCCACAAAAAGGAGGGACAATTGTAGTAATAGACCAATCATAAACCACCATTTTCTAATGCAGCAGCTAACAGCCAATGGCAATGAGTGGTTTTGCCAAAGCCCCACAGAGAGATACAACAGGTCATTCTATTGGCTCCCGAGGTGGTGACGTGTGTGTGGTAGGGCTCTGCCAGCACGGTTGCCTGCCTTTCACTAGCGGCGATATTTTCCTTTTAAAGGTATTTTTAAAAAGTGAATAACAACTTTTTACTGTGTTTATTGTGTTTTTAACATCGTCGGAACCTGAGCGACCCTGCTTCTGCATTCTACTTACTGTGGCCAGGTTCGCCCGTGCGAGCGGACCCGCCATTTTGAGGGTAGCCCTCACTCGCGGTCTAGTGGTTGGTGAGCAGGCTCCATATAACGACACTGGGGCGAGCACACAATCAATTCTATTGGCTCCCGAGGTGGTGACGTGTGTGTGGTAGGGCTCTGCCAGCACGGTTGCCTGCCTTTCACTAGCGGCGATATTTTCCTTTTAAAGGTATTTTAAAAAAGTGTATAACAACTTTTTACTGTGTTTATTGTGTTTTTAACATCGTCGGAACCTGAGCGACCCTGCTTCTGCATTCTACTTACTGTGGCCAGGTTCGTCCGTGCGAGCGGACCCGCCATTTTGAGGGTAGCCCTCACTCGCGGTCTAGTGATTGGTGAGTGGGCTCCATATAACGACACTGGGGCGAACGTGCGGCGGGCGTGCCGATGGCGCGCCGAAGGCACGCCAAAGGCAAGCCCGTCTGCGCCCGTCCGCGCCAATGCCGCGCCCAGTGCCAGTTATGCTGCTCTTTTCACCAGCGGGAGTACCCCCCTTTCGGGTGTGGCCCCCTTATTCTACTCCCGAGAGACCCTGCTAAACTTGGGTGAGCATGCGCACAAGGGACATCTCTCTTTCGCGGAGTCTGCTCTTCCACTGAGTGATTTTGTAACTGGGGGTCTGTTATCCTGTGGACTTCTCAATGTTAGGTCCTTGCCCAAGCACACAGAGGAAATTCAATTACTGGTGGATTCGCATCAGTTAGATGCCCTATTCATCACCGAGACCTGGACTCACCTTGATTGTGAGATCGAACTGGGTTGGGCCTGCCCGCATGAATATAAAATTCTTCACCTCCCTAGACCTAAAGGACGTGGTGGTGGGGTGGGGGTCATTTACAGGGCTTCCTGGCATATTGAGACCATTGACATGGACCCGGTTATTGGTGCTGAGGTACTTGGCCTATCTATTAATAGTCCCTCTGGGGCTATTTTCACGGGGATCATTTGTTATAGACCGCCCGGGACCTTTAGTATCCAGCAACAACAGTCGTTGCTTACTACCATTACCAATATGGCTGCCTCCCACAATAAACTGATAGTCCTAGGAGATTTTAATTTGTGGTTGAATGGCTCCTTGGATGCGGGGCTGCTCAACCTTCTCCACTCCTGTGAAAGTATTGGTCTCCACCAATATGTTATGGGAGCCACTCACAGGGCAGGACATCGGCTTGATTTGATTTTCTCGGTCCCACAGCTAGTGTATCTGAGTGAAATTCTGCCCATGGATTGGAATGATCATTTCCTTCTCAAATTTTATCTTAAAAACAGTGGGGCCCGAACACAGGTACAAGGTGCTACCACTGAATTTATGTGTAGGGACTGGAAAGCCCTTGGGCGGTTGAGAACTACTGATGCAGTATTTAAGGTTGGAGACAGTTTTTCCCCAGATTATCAGGTTGATGAGAACTACGCTTCACTGTGTTTTAGGATTACCACGAGGGTAGACTCTCTTGCCCCGCTAAAAAAATGCAGGTACAAGGGCAGAGGATCGGCTCCTTGGTTTAATGATTCTTTAAGGGCTTTAAAACTAGCCTGTAAACAGGCCGAAAGGAAATGGAGGCAAGGCTATTCAGACTCTAGCAGACTGCTCTGGAAAGCCAAACTTGCCGAATATAAAGCCCTGATTCATGAATCCAAAGCTGACTACTTATGCTCCACGATTTGTACTGTGGCAAACAGCTCTAAGAGCATTTTTCAGATTCTGAACGGTCTAACTAGTCCTGACTGTTCTAAAAAGTCGACTCCCCCTACGCAGGCTCTTTGCGATAACCTGGCTTTGTTTTTCAAGGAAAAAAATGTATGCCATTATTTATGATCTTAGTACCACTTCCGACTCGACCTGCTCCATTAGTCAAGGGGATGGGGGTGCAGAGGATGGGGATGGGTGCCCTGGTTGGCAGCCTGCTGATATACTCTTGGAGTTTCCCCCCATTACGGAGGAGGACCTCGGCAGGCTGGCTCGGGGTATTTCATCGGGATCACCCCTGGTCCCTATTCCTCATAAAATTTGGAAAGACTATGGAGATGAACTATTTCCTACCCTCTGTAGGATCTGTAATCAATCGCTGGCTAGTGACACTGTTCCTGCATCCTGAAAACAGGCCCTCGTATCCCCGCTTTTAAAAAAACCTTCCCTGGACCCGGAATGTCTAAAGAATTATAGACCAATCTCCTTGTTACCGTTCCCTGCAAAAATCATTGAACGATGGGTGAGCTTGCTCCTTTCTAAACATCTGGAGCAAAACCAATTTCTGGATGAAATACAATTTGGATTTCGCCCAGCCCATGGGACCGAAACGGCTTTGCTCACTGCAATGGATGATCTTCGAATGCGTGCAGACAGAGGTCAAGCAGCAGCTTTGATTATGCTTGACCTGTCTGCCGCATTTGATACGGTAAATCATGAGATCCTCCTGAAAAGACTGAGTGAGGCCGGGGTGGGTGGTGGTACCCTGCGTTGGTTTCGCTCTTTCCTGTTAAAAAGAAAACAGGCGGTGTCCCTCCCCCCTTTTCAATCTGCATTCTACCCGGTGCCACATGGGGTGCCTCAGGGTTCGGCAGTTAGTCCGATCTTGTTTAATCTTTATTTGAAACCCCTGATTGCATTGATAAAGTCTCATCGGATCAATGCTATTAATTTCGCAGATGATACCCAAATTATTCTTTCTTGGGAGGGTGAGGAGTCGATCCCGCTGGAGACATTTCATGATTGTCTGCGAGACACGGCTGGCTGGCTATATAACAACTCATTGCAGTTCAATGCTAGCAAGACTGAGGTGCTGTTCTGTGCTGGAAATCGAATTCCTCGCTCTTTTCCGGATAATTTCTGGCCTCCAGAAACATCCATAAAAACGCAACCGGTCACTACTGTTCGCAATTTGGGCGTTATGCTGGACAATAAGTTGAGCATGGAAGCTCAGGTGGCGAAAACGGCAGCGGCGGTTCCTGGTTAAGGGCGTCGGGGCTCCGCCCCCTTTATTTTCATCCCCCCAGCATCGGGCATTGCTAAAGTAAAAATACTCTGTAAGGGAAGACTGTTATAAAAAAAAATTACACACTGCCACCCAGTCCGATGCATTCCTAAACTTTCTGTCTCTCGGCGAGCCCTGGAGACTGAGTCTAATGTATTTGCCGGGCGGCTGAGCTCACATCCCTGGGGTCTGTGAGGTCATCAGCTCGGCAAAGACATAGACTCGAGCTCCAGTCTCCACCCCCTGATGACGTGTGGGTAAAGTTTGGCACGGGCGCTTCAGGTTGAAGCCCTGAAGCACCGGGAATCCACGTCAGTCAGGGAGAGGAGATGATGGCTACCCCACCCTTTCCAGATTCGTCACAGGGGGTGGTACCTGCCCTATGACGAGTTGAGAAGGGGTGGGGTAGAGGCTGCAAGCAGGCGGGAAGCGCAAATGTCGATTGTGCGCAGTTTGCCGTAATTACTTCTGAAAAGACACTTTGCAGCCTCGAGGAGGTGCCGGTTTCCTGTGCTGCTAACTGCAGGACTTTATTGAGGCTGCAATTTGATCTCCAGCGCTTCAACTCTGGACTCGAAGACAGGTCTGAATGGATTATTTCGTGCCTGTAGTCAGAGAGGAGACAGAAGCCGTGCTGACAGGACAACTCCCCTGGAACATATCAGGGTCACTCACACTGGCATTCTATAACAAGCCCTCAGGAAGGTAAGCGCCATGGGAAAGTTTGGCAGTGAATACATTTGATTTAATTTGAAATAGAAGTATTTTTCTGTTTTTGTTCTCGTCGTAATTGTCTTTCAGAACACCTTTGTTGAAATGTTTTAAGGGAATGGCATGCTACTGGGACACAACATCTGTAATGATGGAATGTTCGCTCGTAGTTTTGCAGGATTTGTATAATTTGTATAAGTTTAAAAAGGAAGATATGCTTTTTACAACAGAGGGAATGAAATGCTGCCTAAATGGTCTCCATTTAAAAAAAACTGCATGCTTCACTGCCAAATGTAATGGTATTAATTTACCCTCATCCGGACGATGGAAATTGAAGTACTTCATGCTGGTATTCGTGCCATGCATTGAATGCTGTTGGCAAAACCTGAAACTCGCGCATCAATTTTGTTTTTGCTAATACATATTTCCTCTATTCTGTACAGCTATTTTCAATTTATCATATAATTATATTTTGTTTGCACAGTAATTTGTGACCGCTGGGTCGGTGACTGGTTAATACTAGGGTATTTGTGCTGGCGAAGGGCCTGTGCTCTGCAGCTGCCCTCACAGTCCAGCTGCTTCTGGAACCTGATGTTTGATAGACATAGATGAATACGAGGACAGGTCACAAACCTTATGTCTTATTGCATTTTTCTGTAAAGATGACAGTACACTTTTTGGTGGTTGATTAATCAGTTTGACAGTACTTTCCATTTTTCACTGTCCTGTTTTGAGTCTGAGGCCTATTTAATTATTTTGTTTTTCAATCTGTATCTTTTCAAGTATAGACAATTTGTATGAACAGTTTCCTGGTTGATTAACACTATAAAGTGGCACCAGATACTAAAGTCACATGCAAAGATTGTTTTATGTTTAATATTTTTCATTTATTACATGCAAATATCAGGAAAATGCGCTTTGAATGGTGTCAATACTTCTTACTGGTTGGGCTATGACCAGCGGCGGTGCGTCCATTGGGGGCGTTGGGGCGTTGCTCCACTAGCCATGTGGACGACCGTCATGCTGATGCTGCTCATACACGCTTATTTAATTTTTTTAATTATTTCTGAGAGCGCACTCTCTCGTGACTTGCCTGGAGAGAGCTCTGCCGGGACAAGCCCGACTGAACCGCGGACATCGCACTGTGGAAGGACTGTGGGGGCGGGGCTGCGGCAGTGAGTGACAGCGCAGCAGAATAGAGATTTAGCCAGCAGCTGCAGCAGTGAGTGTGTGCATGTCAAAGTAAGGCCTAGTAAGTACTGCTTGCTTTCTTTCCTCCCTAAATTGTAACTCAAACATTGGCAGGGACCCGGGCCCCCGGGTCTCATTATGGGCAGGAATAACGCTGCTCTTAGCCAATCCTGGCGCAGTAGCTCTGCTAATGCTGCGCCATCATTGGCTGGAGTCACCGCGCTGACTACAGATGGTGCCGCCTCCGCGCGTGGAGTGGTGGTGGATGCTCATGCCGCACTGCATGGCCAATCACACCATGGCGTATGCAAAGCCATGCAGTGGATTGGCCATTTCCTCTAGTGATGTTGGTACGTCACCGCGCCAGGCGCGCTAGTGCCTGTTGTGCCACGAGTCACGAGAGAGTGTCCAGTCGTCGTGTCCCTCACCTCGTGCTTGGCTCGCCGCTGTTTGTACTCACTAAGACAACAACAGTACAGTCAATGTAAGTTTTTTACACTGTGTGTGACAGGGCTGCATTTAGGAGGCTTGGGTAAGAGCATTACCTCCATGTGATTGGTCTCTCCGTGTTCGATATGATAGTGACATCTCACAATCGGTGTTTCAGCATAAGCGGGACCAGGCAACAAACAGAGAAAAAAGACGTTCTATAACTTATAGTCTTTCACCTTCAAATGCTCGTTTAACTGATAACTCTCTTCATAGGTCACACGGTAATCATTCCCAGGGCACCAGAGGGTGGTTGGTTCTCACTCTGCTGTCCCGTGAGAGGAGCTCGTGGCCCCTTCCATATCCATTCTCACAGCGACCTAGGACCGTGATCGGACCATCTGAGGTGGTGATTCTGACATGCGTTCACTTCACACGGACGACACATAAACGCACTCAAGCGGACATACCATATGACAAACAGAGTTTGAAAGCACCCAGTGCACACAATGGCAGGAACATCTGAACAAATAAGCTCCCTTGCATAGTCACCAACTCCACATTTAATCTGTTTAGAACTCAGTAAACATCGTGAATGGAATTGCCAAACACCCTGGCATCGCAGAGGTTAAAGTGCTTGCAGCGTCCCTGTTTGTGGCGGAGTTGGACTTGGCGTGTGGACAGCAGTGTGCATTACATGTATGACTGTCATCAATGTCTATTGGCACAATATCAACCAGAAGCTGTGCGTGGTTGATTAGAGTAATGAAGTAACCCACTCACTACTGGTGTCATGGCTGTCACCAAGTGTAAACAGCAATGCGTGCGCATGTCTTCCGTCATTGGTTTATGAAAGGTGCCCAGCGTGGTCTGACCAATAGAAAGTGCTGCTACTGACAGCACTTTGAGTGAAGTGCCGGACTGCAGTGAAGAGATGTTGCACTGCAATTAGAAGTACTGATGGTGTCGGAGATGCTTCGATGCACATGAATCAATAGTTGTATCCTTTGTGACCAGAACAGAACGCAAAATCATGCCTAAAACCAATGACAAAAATACATAAATGTTTCTTTACATGACTGCTTACAGTCCACATGCATCAGTGTGCAAAGTTCCTATTGGCACAACCCCGGACTGCAAAGCCCGGCGCAGTGGAGGAAGAATTAACTCAGCCTCCCCAGGCAGTAACTCCAGGGCTGCGCACCGACTGTTTGCCGGACACTGCAGCTCAACTCCCATGATGCCAGGCCAGGGTGGCCCCCTCACTCCCTGCACCCAATATGTTACCGGAAGGGTCCGCGCCTCACGGCCCCCCCATGTCAGTCACCCCTGCCATGCCCTTAACTATAAACCCCTCGCGCCGACCCGGCGCAGTTCTACATATCGCCAACCCCCCCGCACCCCTCTACACCTGGGCAGGCCCAACTCTTGGTGCCAGGGGATAGCCTTGCCCAAACCCAGCAGGTGATGAGCGGACGATGGGAGCGAGACCGGCTCTGCCGTCGTCAGCTCCGGCAGAGTCTGGCACTTGGAAAGAAACCCTACTCAGTGGTTATTAGTGCATTCTCTGGGAAGGTGTGGCAGTTGATCTTGTTGTCATGTATCATAGCACTAGTGTGGCCTTATCATAGATGTGCATTCAGGGGGCGTGGCTAAGCACGCAATGGCGGAGGACGTGCTCGGGTAGAGCTCTGTGAAAAGCTCCCTTCCCCGAGCCAGTTATCCGCCAATTTACATCGGGGCCGCCGGAAATTGCAGGCGGACACCCGCGGAGACCATCCCAACAGCCAGGCCGACCTTTGTCCTGAGGCTCCGTCGGACCGGACCCCGGCCTGTCCCACGGCCCTCCTGCGGACCCTGTGGCCACCTGACCGGCGGTGCGGTCACGAGAGACCGAGGCTTGGGCCAAGCGTGAAGGCCCCGGCCCATACTCCTCGAGGGCCGCCAGTGAACTGCCGCCGCACCAGCAACGACCAGCCTCGCTGCCGCTGCCCCAGCCGGCGAACCACGGCGGTCCAGCGTGTGCGCTGCAGCCTGGGACCGCGGCTTGCCCGGTGAGGAGAGGGAGAGTCGGGAGACCCCTGGGACGCAGCCCGACGCCAGGCGCTGCCCGGGGAGCTGCGGACTCGCGGGCAGGCACGGGGGGCCCGGGGGGGGAGAGGCCGCCCACAGCTCGCCACCGCGCCTGGCCCGCGCTCCCCGAGGACCACCAGTAACCCGCTACCGCTCGGAAGGTACCGAGGACCCAGCGCCCAGCACTCACGCCACAAGTCCAGTAGCGCTGCCTACGATACACCTGGGAGGACCGAAGAGCGCCAACCGGGAGTCACGGGCAAGGGTGCAGGCACGGAGAGGCCGGGGCAGGGAAGCCACACGCAACTCGCCGCCACTGTCACCGGTCGGGCTCGCAATCGGCGGATGGTGGCACGGTGGGGGTCCCCCCCCCCGAAGTGAAGACACACGCAAAGACATTTGCGAACTCCCCCCCGCCCCCCTCCGCACAGGCACACGTGCGGGGAGGAGGGAGGGCCAGGAGGGAGCGACCGGCCTCACACGAGACACCCGGACCACTGGGACGCCCGCTACATCTGGGGCTACGTGGCGGAGCTGGGCCACGGAGGGGCGAAGACCCGACGGACCCCCCGCCCTCCCCCGCGAAGACGCCGGCCGCGGCCGGGGAGGAACTCGGACCAGCGAACCCCCAACCCAGGCCGGGGGTGATCCCAGAGGAGCCACCAGAGCGGCGGAGACGACAAATCTGCTGGTCGTTCACACCCGCACATGTCAGGAGGGGTGCGGACCCGCACCGGGACTGGTGGGGCCCCGCAGAAGGGGAAGACGAACAGGCAGCTCGACAAAATGGCTGCCGAGCAGCTGGCCACGAGACTAGACAGCGTGCTGGCGGCCGTCGAGCGAATGGAACAATCACTCCAGCAGACCAGGACCTCCCTGGAGTCCAAGATAGACGGCGTGGCCGTGGACCTGACCCTCCTGAGAGACGACCACAGGAAGCTGTCCGACCGAACGAAAGTCCTGGAAGGCTCAGTGAAGGAGATAGAGCCCAGACTCACCCAAACGGACAAACACGTGCAGGATCTCCTGAACAGAGTAGAGTTCCTGGAAGACAGGGCCGAGGATGCGGAAGGGAGGGCGAGACGCAACAACGTCAGGCTCGTGGGAGTCCCGGAAAAATGGGAAGGGAACCACCCTGCACAACATGTGGAAGACTGGCTACGGACCCTGTTGCCAGAAGGCACGCTCTCGCCCCACTTTGTCGTAGAACGAGCGCACCGAGTGCCGACCAGGCCCTACACGACCGGCGCCAACCCGAGGCCACTGCTCTTCAGGATACTGAACTACAGGGACCGTGACGCAGTGCTGCGGGAAACGAGGAAAATGGGCGAAATCCGCATAGACAACGCGGCGATCATGTTTTTCCCCGACTACACCATCCAGGTGCAGCGCCAGAGACATGACTTCCTGGAAGTTAAGAGGAGGTTGCGCACTGCGGGCCTCAAATACTCACTGCTCTTCCCCGCAAAGCTGAGAGTGGTGGCGGGGGACAACACGTACTTTTTCGGGACCCCCGGGGAGGTCAGCGAGTGGCTGGACGGAGGCACGGACACGGCACCCAAGACCCATCGGGGGGGCGAGACAAGGCCCAGGCGACGCGGCCCACGACACCGCCGGAGGCACGGAACACAACAGTCCCAACGGGCAGAGGGAGGGTCACGGCACTCTCCCCCGTTGGATCAAATGCTCCAGGAACAGCGCGACGCGATGCGGAAAGTTTCCCAGCTCAGCAACCCACCCTCCCAAGAATCACACCCCGAGGACGGACAGCAGACAGCGCCCAGCGACGACGACGAAGCCATATACGGGATCCCGAACTCACAGATCTCTGTGGAACTGCCGGTGGTCACGCCGCAAACCTCAGACCTGATCCACTAGCCCCACAGAAGCAGTCTGGAACAGGACCGTCCAGGCGAGGGGGACGCGGCAATGACCGACGAGACGCTGAAGCGCAACTGGCGCCAGGTGCAGCTGGGGGTGCGCTCCTCCACCCCACCTGCCTGCCGAATGAACTGCGGACCACAGACACAGTGAGTACTGCCTCGATGGCGTTGAAGACTGATGGGATTGGTGATGGTGGGGTTGCCCCTTGACCCGTGCTCATCCTTGGCTGGCTGCAGGTGTGGCCTGGGGGGGAGAGGTGCCCTCCCTGACTGGGGCCGAGAGCTCGCACAGAACTGCGACCCTTCCCCCCAAATGGCCGGGGTCCACACAAAAGGGGCTCCTTGGGACCTGAGTCACATCGTGTGCCGGTCCACAGCCGGTGGCCAGCAAACGGCCTGCACCTAGAGGCTCGGGGATGGAACCGGAACTCCTTTAACTGACTCAACTTCCTCTTAGCCTCAACTGTGCTTATGCGCACTGCCCCTTAGACTGGAATTGTTGTCCCTCTCAATTGAGATTATGGACGGTGGCCCGTTTCGCCACGGTCCCTTTGGTATTTCAGTGGGTCTTGCCCACAGTTGGTTAATGTTGGTTATTGTTTTTTCCCCACCTAATGTCTACCTGATCAATGCAAAGTGTACTACGAGGGGTGGAGATGGACATGCTGAGGATGGCGAAGGGAGGGCCTCTAGTGGAGCGGCTGTTTGTACGAGGGAGGGGGAGGAGTATGCACCGCTAGTATGACTTCGATTAAGATATGCACCTGGAACATCAGGGGAATGCACACACCTGCGCGCAGATACCAGATATATTCCTATTTGAAAAGGCACCATGTACAAATCGCACTCCTGCAGGAGACACACCTATGTGGGGCGGAGGTGGCTGCACTGCGGCGCAGGTGGAGGGGTCAGTTGTACGCCACGGAATACTCATCGTTTGCACGTGGGGCGCTACTGTGGGTGAGACCGGGCACCCCCTTCACAATGTCTGAAGTGCTCACAGACCAGGGGGGGAGATATGTACTGGTGAAGGGTCGGATGGACGGACAGCCAGTAGTTCTGGCGTCCGTTTACTCTCCAAACACAGACCAGGGAAGCTTTCTGACACACCTATCGGAAAAATTGGCGCCCTGGCACGGAGTCCCCTGGGTACTGGGAGGTGATTACAACACAGTGCTAGACCCTGCGCTGGACCGCTCGACCCCGCCCAGGCCAGATGCTACTTCTTTGGGGGTTGCGCAGGCGTTCGCGAGATGGGCGACACAGTGGGACCTCAGGGATGCATGGCGCGCGCACAACCCGGACACCAGAGTATATTCATATTCCTCGGGGGCACACACGCTACATGTCCGCCTGGACAGATTCATGGTGACAACGGAAATGCTACCACACATTACTGAGTCGCAATACCTCAGCCGGACACATTCAGACCACAATCCACACACGCTGGCAATAACATGGGAACGCCCACACCCACCCATACCCACGTGGCGGCTACAACCCGCCCTGCTGCTCGATGCACCCTTCAGAGACGCCCTACAGGCCCGAGTAGCGCAGTACTTCGCTGACAACTCGGGCACAGCGTCCTCCACTAGTGTGGAGTGGGACGCCTTCAAAGTGGTGGTACGGGGTCATTGCTTGGGCACACAAGGGAGCATACAGAAAAAGTTGGAAGCGGACCTAAGCACGGTGGAGGCGGACCTGCTCCGTTGGGAGCGGGAGGCAGTGATCGGCGCGAGTGACCGGCTACGGGAGGCCCGTGAGGAACACGCTGCGCTACTAGAGAGACTGAAGCACGTCAACTTCGCGGCCCACTCAGCGCGGGTACACCAACATGGCGACAAACCGGGGAGGTTGCTGGCTTGGCTGGTCAAACAGGAATCCCACACGGACCCAGTATCCGCCATTCGGACAACTGGAGGGGAAATCGTGTACACACAAAGCAAGATACACCAGGCATTTGTGGGGCACTACCAGGCCCTATACAAGTCACAGCTGAGGGTCTCAACGGCCACCATAGAGGGTTTCCTTGCTGACATCCAACTGCCTTCTCTGACGAACGCACAGCAGGAGGACTTAGGGGGCCCATTCACCCAAGAGGAATTGCGGGAAGCCATCTTCGCAATGTCCAAAGGCAAGTCCCCCGGCCCCGATGGCCTGCCTGCCGAGTTCTTCAAGGCCTGCTCGGACGTACTGGTCCCGGAGATGCTCAAGCTCTACACACACGCGATTGAGGACTCGGCGCTCCCAAACTCACTAAATGAGGCGAACCTGGTTTCACTGCTGAAGCCAGACAGGGATGGCACGTGCATGGGGTCCTACAGGCCTCTGGCCATGCTGAACACGGACTACAAAGTGTTCACCTCCCTGCTGGCCCGCCGCCTGACCCTGGAGGTCCCGGCACTGGTACATGCAGACCAAAACGGGTTCATGCCGGCGAGGAGCACTTCCCGTAATTTGCGACGTCTCTTTCGGGTCCAGGAAGCGGCCACACTACATTGGCCGAGGTCAGGATGCCTCGTATTAGACCTGGAGAAGGCCTTCGACTCGGTGGAGTGGCCGTACTTGGGAGCGGTGCTCGACAAACTCGGCGTCGGGGACGCCTTTATGGACATGGTCGGACTGCTTTACCAGCGACCGAACGTCCGCGTACGGACGGGCAAGCTGCTGTCGGAGACGGTGCGGGTGCGCAGGGGTACCAGACAAGGCTGCCCCCTGTCGCCCCTTCTCTTCTCCCTGGCGATCGAACCCCTGGCGGCTCTACTGAGGGACAAGGGAGTGGAATGGGGGATCCCACTGGCGGACGGGGTGCACACGGTCTCGCTCTACGCGGACGACCTATTACTCTATGTGCGAGACCTCACGACGGTGCCTGCAACACTGTCGGACATATTCCGGACCTTTGAGGGGGTATCGGGCCTCAGAGTCAATTGGGCTAAGTCCGGAGTATACGCCTTCAGCCCGGACCTAGAGGAATGCGAATTGCACCTTGGTGGCGCCCGGCTCACCTGGTACCCGACCACGTTCAAGTACCTCGGGCTCCACATTTATAGGGACCCGCAGAATATACTGGAAGGCAACCTGGGGCGCGCCATGTCCTCACTGAGGGCCCAGATGAACTTCTGGAGGACCCTGCCGTTGAATGTACCTAGCCGGATCGCTCTGTCTAAAATGATTGCGCTACCGAGACTGCTCTACCACTTTGCAAACGTCCCGCTATATGTCCCCGCAAGGATCTTCCGCGAACTGGAGGTGATGCTCCGAGGCCTGATCTGGAACACAGGGCGCCCACGAGTAGCCCTGGCGAAGTTGTACTCCCCGACAGCGGAGGGGGGGCTGGCGGTCCCCAATATGGAGTTATACTACCTGGCAGCACAGCTGCAGTGGGTCACGTACTGGCTTAGCGACTCACACCTCGACGACACTGCCAACGTGGATTACCAATGGACACACCCACAGGTGTGTGCCCTGTTTCACCCACTGACCAAAGGGCCTCGCCCCCTACCCCTGCACGTGGCCGTGGCCCGCAAATGTTTCCTTCGCTGCCTGAAGTTGACGAAGTCCGTCAAGCCGTATGCCCCCGCCCTTCCCCTGCTGGGTACCCCCCGGAGGAATGGGATGGTGTCGCCACGCAACATGGAGCCCTGGGTGGCCGCCGGAGTGGAGACAATGGGAGACCTCTACGCGGACGGGGGCCTGCTTCCTTTTGCGGAACTATCAGTAAGCACTGGCCTGCCAGCGGGACAATTCCTGCTCCACGCGTCAGTGGTGAGGGCGTACACGGAGTCCTGGGGGGACATCCAGGAGGAGCCACAAATTCATCACTTGATCCAGTACCTGCATGTTATGGGCAGAGGAGCACACATTACTCACTGGCTGGCACAGGCGCTCCTCATGCACACTCAGAGGTCCACGCAACCGATCAGGGACAAGTGGGCGACCCACCGGGGGAGGGGGTGGACAGACAAAGAATGGAAAATGGTCCTGACCAGCCCTGTGAACATCCCACGTAACTCCCGCTTCCGCACTATTCAATTGTATATACTGCATCAGGCATATCTGTCGCCAGATAGAATAAATAAGTATTTCGCGACAGACACCGCAGCCTGTCCTAGGTGCGACCTGCTGGATGCCGACATTCTGCACATGCTTTGGAGCTGCCCGACTCTGTCCACATACTGGGGGGAGGTGACATCGCTCCTGACGCACAGCACAGGCCCGGGGCTACCAAACACGTGGGAGGCATGCGTTCTTGGGCTATACAAGAGAACTAAACAAAATAAACCACTAGCCCGGTTCTGGGACCTAGGCCTTATCACGGCCAAGCGCCTGCTCACCAGGCACTGGAAAAGTAGAGACCCGCCAACCCCAGCACACTGGTACACATCCTTTCTCAACTGGGCCAGAGCGGAGGGCACGGCACTGCGAAGTGAGGAGATTGCGGGTTTGAGGCAGTTCCCGATCGCACGTGTTTGGAATGATATCCTGGGGTCCCTGCGGGGGGAAGGCGAGGCCAGGGGGCTCACACAGAGACAGCTGAGAAGGATAGACGCCCCACGAGCGGCGACACCGTAGGCAAAACCACGCGCCGCGTTGGCCCCCCCCCCCTTAATGTGGGCAGCACTGACTCCCCCCGATACACAAGCCACGACCAACAATCGGCCGCACACACGAGGACCCTCCACCACACAATAGCTCGAACACAGATCTTAGCAACTTTGCCCTGACCCAGCCCCCACGAGTACACTTTCCCCCCCCTCCTCATGTCCGACCCCCCCCACGTAACCCCAAGTTAAAGATCTCACACTCCTGTTCTCACCAGTTGCGTGAACACCCACCGTCACACAGCGGCGGTCAAGCGCCACTGACTGGACACTCGGCAAGGAACACGGGAGCGGGTGGCACCCACCGAAAATGCAACAGGGGCGGCGCATGTGTCTGCCACGCACACCGTACACTGAGCCGACGGCCGGGGGGATGCCACCGCTCACCGGACCTGTTCCACACCAGCTTCGCAGCTACGCACACACGCGAGCTATAGACCCCACATTTCACTGAGGCGCCACCGACGCATGCCTAGCGAGTTGATGGGACGTTGGTGCCGTGCGCACAGATGATATGTGGCACGGCGCTGGCAACAAAGACACACTGGGACATACTGATATGATCATCCCTGTTTTATGTTGTAAAGTTACTGGTTGAATTATAGAAAAATGTAAAATGAGACGTCAATTATAGAACAGACCGTGTGCAAAATGTGAAGAGTATACATAATCCGCCAGTGAAGAAGCATGCCGGACAACGAGTGAGAAGATGCACAATGCCTTCCCCTGTAACCCTATACCCCTACAATTCACGGATTTCTTGCAGCCGGCCCGCAGGGTTGTAGGCTCTGCTATGTGTACTGCACTTCTTCTTTTGCAATAATAAACGTCTTCAAAAAAAAAAAAAATAATAAAAATAAAAAATCATAGATGTGCATTCAGGAGCTGACCGAGTGTTGAATTTTAACATGTTTGGACAAGGTGAATTAAGTATGCAGTGGCATCCTTTCTGTTGTACTTAGTGTGAGGTTACATTACGATAAGACATTGGAAGATGCAGTTGCTGTCTTACAGGTAGCATGTGTCAGCACTGAGAGTGTGCAAGTTTAATTTCTATTGACTGAATAGTGTATCAAACAGCATTTCTTCACTAAGATATGCGATTTACGAATAATAAAAATATACTCACTGATAGTTAGGGGCCACTACTAGGTGTCATTGAGCCGAGCGAAGGAACAGAAAAGGATCACAGGAATACTGTTTCCTTTCGAGATGTTTACTTATGTTTCTTTATTTTCCCAGTAACAGCTTTTTTCAGACACAAAGAAAGAGACAGGAGAGGGGGAGTCAAAGTAAGGGAGGGGCGGATACAGATGGGGAAAGACTGAGAGAGGAAAAGATAAAGACTTTAACAGCCAGTGTGACACCATGACAGACACTGAAAGAAAGAGGAAGACATAAGACAGGGACTCTGAGACAGCCAAACTGAGGCAGAGAATACAAAGGCACTCATAGCCTGGGTGAATCCCAGACAGGAACAGAGAGAGCAGTAGGACATGCAAAGAGAGGAAGAGAGAAAGTGGAATGGCAGATAGGGAGAGAGGCAGAGAAAGGGAGAGACAGAATAAATACAAAGATGCGGAGAGACATAATTCGGGATTAAATTGGGAAAGACACAGTTTGACAGAGAGAAAGATTTAGTGACAGCAAGAAAAAAGAAAAAGCAGGAGAAAAGAAGGTGAGAAAGCCAGAGAACAGGAGAAATGAATGGGGAGTGTGAAAGTCAGAAGAAAAGATGGAGAGAAAGAAGAGAAATATAAGATGAGGAGAGAATAGGGAAATAGGGAAAGAGAGAGAGACAGCACAAGACAAACAGACAGCTGAAAAAAGGGAGAGAAAGAAACTTGAAGAAAAAAACAGAGGACGATGAAGCGACAGGGAGGGAGAGGCAGGGAAGGCAGGGAGGCTTCAAACAATGAGGGGAAAAGTGAAATAAGGAGCGAAAAAGGAAACTAAACACATTTCAGATTTGTAGAATGTGTGCCTTTCGAAATATGCCTTAAGATTTGTTGCAGATGACAGTGAAGTTTTTTGATTCTTTGTCTCTGTAGTACTTGCTAGATTTGTTGGCCTTGTCAGAACTTATTTCTTCCCTGAGTTGGTGTGTCTTAACCCTAGATTTTGAGGCACTCCTTTCCGAGCACTGCAGCACTGCCGCTCCAAGCCTTCCTCCAGGACTGGTATTGCGGCCAAAACCCACCTGTCCACATATATGGTTCTGGTCTGGCGGCCCCCTTCTGATCTATGGCCAACTGTGGACATCCACAAACGACTGCCCCTGCACACCCCAACTTACTGCACCCGCTGCCGCTGTTTCTTCTAGGCCTGCCTTTCCAGAACCAACACACAGTGCACTAATGGCTTATCTCTGGAGGCTCTATACAGCACTACTTGTAAGGCTGCGCCTCTTCTTTTTCACACCTTTACGTTGCACATTGTCCTTATTTTTACAGTATTGTTGTTGCTAACTGAGCACTGCTCAATCCCCCCACCTTTCCAATCCCCTTTGGGGAAGCCAGATGACGACAGAGGGCAGGTGGGAGGGCATGGGAGAGCAAACTGAAAACAGGGGGAAAGCAATCATGAGGTGTTGCCCAATAAGGAATGAAAAGATACATTTTGCCCCAAACGTTTGGTCCTTGTTTTTTCAGTGGAAAAGCCATAATGTAGGATTCCACGTGAAGGCAGGGTGAAGAAGCAGTCGTAAGCATGAAGGATGCCTTAGAAGAGCCCCAGTCACCAGCTAAGGGCTTCAGGCACCTCGGGCTCCCACTGGTTAATTGCTGACAAGAAGAGCCAAGGCTAGGCAGCATAGATCACAGCCCATATCAAGTTCCTAAAGGTGTTGTTGCACCAAGGATATTGTTAATGTTTTTCCTAGAGAGAGATCAGAGTTTTGTCTAATGGAAGTTTTGACTCATGGAAAGGTAGCACAGAAGGTTAATGTGCCTGCTGCAAAGAACATGTACTTGATGCATATTACAAAATGCACATTATGTAAATAGGTCAGTGAGTCACTGTTTTTGTCAGAGAGATCCTTTTATTACTTGCAGTTTGTAAGTTAAAATCCTAACATACAACTGCAAGCTAATAACGTCATCTAAGAGCTGCATGCAAACTGCAAGGATAAAATTGGAGTGTTATGTATGAAGCTCTGTGGTTATACTGAATCAGCAACTACCTATGTTATGACATCTATTAATGTAAGAACTGCACTTTCACAATTGCTTTATTACCCTTCCTGCTTTCTCAAATTTGCATGAAAATGCACCATTTGTCCATGCTTTTTTCAAAATTTTCTCGGGGGGAAATTCCCCCGAACCCTCCTCAGGGGGTTCGGGCTCGCTCGCTGCGCTCGCTCGCTACGGTGTAGTACGATTAGAATTTTACGCTTCACCACTTTCAAATGTCACCAGCCGCCACTGGAAAACGGTGTCCTGCTGTTTCGCCCTCATTAGGTCCCTTCGAAAGATCCTACCGCTACTTCCCTTACAGGCCCGGGCTTTGGTAGTCAGGTGCACCATTTTGAGCAGACTCGACTATTGTAACGCCCTCCTGCTTGAGTCACCGAATCTGCTGTTAGACAGACTTCAAAGAATCCAGTCCGCTGCCGCCAAGCTGGCTCTTGGCTGGCCTAGAAGATCCTCTGCCTCAGCGGCGCTGGCTGAACTCCATTGGCTCCCGCGTAGGCAGAGAATATCCTTTAAATCCCTTTGCCTGGTTTTCAAAGCCCTTCATGGGCTCGGGCCTAGCTCTCTGCAAGCTAAATTTGTTTGGTAGACCCCAACTAGAGCACTTCTCTCAGCAACTGCATGCTTGGTGAGAGTACCCAGATTTAAGAAAGCAAGGGCTGGGGGTAGATCTTTTGGAGTCGTTGCTGCCAAACTCTGGAACAGCCTGCCCTTGGAGATTCGTCAAATGGAGGAACTTCTCCTCTATAGGAAACGTGTTAAAACCTATCTGTTTCCGAAGGTTTAACCTGTTGGGACCTTTCTGTCACATCCTCTGTTTGCCACCTTTGTGGAGCTTCAGCGCCAGGATGCCTGTAAGGTGATAGTTGCGCTTTATAAATCTCCTAAATAAATAAAATCGCTAATACTCGACCTAAAAATGAGAAACATGTAAATTGCGCTTTTCTCAACAAGAGTCTTACTGGGTCCTCTTGCAGAAACTCCCCTCCTAGGACGAGATACAGGTCAAAGCAGAAAAATCTTATCACAGAGGATTACTTTCAAAGGAAGGGGCATGTTGGTTCTGCGAAAAGATGTTTTCATAGGACTCACTCACCACTACCTCCCTTCCCTCCTCTCTTTTGCCTGTCCTTCCTTACACCCACTCCCTCTCTACGCCTCATCCCAATCCCTCTGCCTTTCATTCCTCTCTCTTACCCACTACACCCTCTTTCCTTCCTTTGTCTCTCTCGGCCTCTCACCCAACACTGCATCTGCCATTCTCTCGTCATTCTCTTACCCACCACAGTCCTTTTCCTTTCCCTTCCATCTCTTCTCACCCGCAACTCCTTCTGTCTCTCTCCCCACTGCCTCACCCACCACTCTGCCTTGCCTTTCTCTCCCCTCTATCTGAGTCTCACATGCCACTTCTTTCCTGCCCTCTTTCCCACCAAGTGTCTCCTTTCATCCTGTTTCCCTTCTATGCTTGTCACCAACTATTTCCCCTGCCTTTGGTTATTCTACTATTTCCTTTCTTATTTCTCTCCCCTCTCACTCCTCTTCTCGAAAACCTCCCCCTTCCTTCCCTTCCCCTCTTCTCTCTCTCACCACTCCCTCTACCTTTCTATATCTCTGCCGCCAGCTCCCCACTCCTTTCTCTCCACACTCTCTCCTCTCACCCACCACTCCCTCTACCTTTCTATCTCTCTGTTCCCAGAGCTCCCCTTTCCTTTCTCCCCATCCTCTCTCCTCTCACCCACCACTCTCTCCACTAGATGGATGTCATCTATATTCTATGAGTGGGGCAGAAGAAGCCATTCCTTCCACACGAGGGAGCACGCGGACATCCTGAAAGAAAAACATGCTTGTTTAAGTGGAATAACACAATGTGCATGTGGGTGGAACTAAAAGTGCACGCTTTTCTAACAAAGAATGGCACTTTAAAATTGCCCAAATCTTTGCGTAAGAAGCTACCTACATCATAATCGTATTAAATCTCATTGTTGATGTCATAACAGCACTTTCACAATTGGTTTCTCAACTTTCTTGCTTCCTCAAATGTACTTAAATGCAGGATTTGCCTGCTCTTTATCCAAATTTTTCTCGTGGAGAGGGTGGAGGAGAACCCCCCCCCCCATCCCCACCTTATGGTGGTTGGGCTTGCTCCCTACGCTCACTCGCCACCTGGCACTCATATAGAACTTTTATGCCCCACCACTTTCAAATGTCAGCATCTACCACTGGCTGCTGGACCTGGAATCTGGCCAGATCCCCCTAATTTCCGGCACTGTCTGTAAGTAAACGGCTATGAGATCAACAGATGAGCACAAAACGTCTTCAATTTGTTCTTTGTTGAAGACTGCGAGCAGATAAATTCCGATACACAACATTTAAAAAAAACACAGGGGCATATTACCAACAACTAGCGATAATTATCGCTAAGTTGGCTTAGCGGGAATATTTCTATTGCCGCCCTTCACCTGTTTTTATCGCTGAGATACCTTGCTATTAGCAAGGTTTATCTCAGGAGCGATAAAAAACAGGCGAAATGCGTGAATATCGCTGTCTATACAGCGATATTCAGGCATTACCGTGACAATGCTCTTAGCCATGTTTTCCACCTCTCATTGGATAACATGGCTAAGAACTGGTCAGGGCAGGCGTTAGCTTTTGGAGATATTCGCGCTTAGCGCAAATATTTTCAAAACTACGCCTGTGTTGATCATAGGCGATAGCGAACAGTCGCTGACATTTTGGCACGCCCACTTTGCATGTCATTAGCGATAATTATCGCTCACATGCAAAGCGGGCACCAAAATGCCAGCTATCGCCTACAAGCTGTCGCTAACTGGTGTTAGCGACAACTTGGTAATAGGGAGATAAAATTATCGCCGCATTAGCGGGTAAAAGTCCCGCTAAAGCGGCGATAATGGCCCTTGGTAATATGCCCCACAAACCCATAAATACAGATACTAGATCAGATGAAGACATCATAAGGGTATTGAATGTCTCTCGGGACTTGCTTTTAGGGTACACAGCCCTACCAAGTGTCAAATCTCGTGGTATACTAAATCATTTTAAGTCAATGTATTGCAATACCTCAAGTACAAATATTGTCATGCAAATCAGCTTATTACAAAATGCGCGTATTACCTCTTTTTGTGCTCTGTAGTATCAGCGCCACTATTTTATGTGAGGATACAGGGACACAGGGCGCGGTGACTGAGAGGCAAGGGTGGCTTTTATTTGCACAGCTGTAGGTCCTGAGGCTGTTGCAAAGTGACACATCGACAGTGCATATATAAATGAGAGTATAAGAGTGTTGGGTGTAGCAATAACAATCATTGCAGCATGGTTTAGATTAATCCACGTACAGTAAGCTATTGGTGATTGCTGCTGTTCCAGGATTGGGTGACTCTGGTAAGGCCTCCGGCTACTTAGACATTTATATGTGGCCTAGGAATGAGGGGACTGCACACTCGTGGTTTACTAGTTTGGGAGATGACCCCACGTGCGGGTTCTCACCTTTTATTATAACCCTGAAGGCCATGCCTGGCCTGCGGATGACGTGGATACAGCTCCGGCTGGCGAACTAGACCGCCAGCACTATAAACATGTTGGGGCATATTATCAAGCACGCGCGATAAAATTATCGCCGTTTTAGCGGCAGAAAACTGTCGCTAAAGTGGCGATAATGAGCTTATCGCCGCTTTAGCGGTCGTTTTCTGCCGCTAAAACGGCGATAATTTTATCGCCCGTGCTTGATAATATGCCCCTACAATTGCAAGGGTTCTCATCAGACACGCCCTTGGTGCAACACTGTATTGTACACAGGTCTCACTGCAAAAGAAGAGACAAACTGCACTGTAAACCATTCTTTCCTATGATGTAGATACTTAGAACTGGACATGTTTATTCATATCACTCTGGAACCTTATTAGCTTAATGGATGCTGCTTTCTAAGGTATACAACCCAGTTCAGTTAGAATCATCGAAAGGGGCTCATAGCGCGAGAACAAAAAAGTACAGACTGAGAAATATATATTTTTATAACTAGACAACATCAATTATGACCTTTTTAATGCATAGTTTAGTCCTTGTAATGCGCAAAAGTTTATTTCCAAAATGAATCTTATAATATGTACAGAACCTGCAATAAAATGTAATTCAAAGTGTCACAAATAATGTCACACATACACACCCTAAGTACATGAAAGCATCCCGTATATAGCAAGAGCAAGCTTGGCAGCTATGGTTACAGACCTGCAAGCCAAAGTTCATCTGCCTACTGGGCATATGTTAATGCATTTCTTGTGTGTTTACTTTCAACTGCAAAATCGGTGAAGAGGAAAATAAAAATTCAATGTATTTCATTCTCATATGTTGCGGAGGAGGCACTGCATTGCCTGTATATTTATTCATGCCATTAAGAATTTTTTTATGTTGATAAATAAACCAGGGATAAAACATCCAGCCCACGCGCTGGCACTTAGCTCAAGTGTCAGGTGGTGTGTGAGGTAATCTCCTGCTGCACACTCTCCAGAGTTGCACCTTCTCCCTCTTTTCCCTGAACCTGAGTAAGCTTTTGTTCTGCTGCTCCTCATTGTGCTTCCCCGCTATCAGGTGTATAATGCTGAAACCCAAAGTCCTGTGTTGGAGTGAAGATCAACACAGTCAACTGGGAAGGAGCTTTACTGAAAAAAGAACGTGCATCAAGCTGCTTTAAATGGTGGTGTGTACTGAGAACACGGCAAAGGGTTCGGTCATAGCCTTGCCGCACTCGTGACACAGTGAACATGGAAGTGGAGCCAGTATCCCCAGTGGTGGCTCCTCCGCTACGGTGGAGGAGCGTCGCCCCACTGCTCTTAGAGCAGCGGAAAGGGGAAAAATAAAACAATAATAACAAGGTATTATTGTTTTATTTCTGGTTGCTGTGGGCTGGGTTAGGGCGGGGTGGGATGGTGGCTCAAAGTGGGAGGAGGAGTGGACTGTGCACACTAAGTGCGCATGACTACTTGGCCGGCTGTTTCCCCAGTCAAGCAGTGATGAGCATTTTGCATATTACCCACCAGGCTGTAATGGACAGCCTGGTGGGGAATATGCACAGGCTCCCTGTCAAAATCTGGGTGTCACGGCGCTCAGACCAATCACAACACTGCATTGCAGTGTTGTGATTGGCTCAGGGGAGCCTCTGTGCCTGAGTGCTTTTTGTAGCTTCTTCCAGACTGGCGTGAGGAAGAGCAGAGACTTGGGGGAGAGACGCGGCTGTGGGAAAAGGTAAGTGGTTTAAGAAAAAAATTCAACCGCCCGTTCCCTAGCAGCCACCACTGAGTATCCCACTAAAATCATAATGTGAGGTAGATACCATATATACATACATATATATATATTACCTACTGGCGGTCGCCAGTAGGTATATATAGTTAGGATTTTTTCCCTATGGGATTTTTGAAAATTCTATGTCTAATAACTTTGGCGTTTGTGGACGGAATTGGCTGAAATTTTCAGGAAAATGGAACATTTTGTTTCTGAGCAGCCCCTGGAAATTTGGGGGGAGTTGGTCCAGGGGGGGCCGAGAAAAAAGGGGGGTCCCAAAACGTGTTTTTAACATTGAGTTTTCCATAGGGCGGTTAGCCTCACTTTTAGCCCGAACGGCTGAATGGATTTGCACGAAACTTGGCAAAATTGTAGGGACTGGTAGCCCGATGTGCCTTTTGTAGGTCTCAATATATGTGCTGCAGTGGATTTTGAGAAATTAACGTTCAAAAAAAGATATATATCTGTAAGCGCGGACCAGGCAGCGCCCCGGTTCGCGTACTTTTCGCGTAACGGAACTTTGCGTAGCGAAGCTGATTGGCTCTCCGGTGTCTGTCAACATTCTAAACAGTCCGGAGCGGCCGCCATCTTGTCTCTCGGTAGGATCGAGAGACAAGAGGAGGCCAAAACAAAGGGGGAAATAACTATAAGGGGGCATAGTAGATCCTCGCTGACCCCCTAGGTTTAATGTGGAGGTTTTAAAGAGGTCCCGCGGGGCAAAAAAAAAAAAATTTTTTTTTTGTTTTTTTTCGTGGTTAGCACCCGGTACGCGAACCGGGAAGCGTTCTGGGGAGCGTACTACAATGAAAAATGAATGATAGACTTTTCAAATGCTGTATGTTAATTGATTGTTGGTTTTGTTGATTATTTTTTATTTATTTTTTTATTTTTTAAGCATTTTTTATTGTGTTTCATAATTTATTAAACTTTCTAACATTTCATTGTCAGAAATTTCATAATTATCATGGAATATACATTGTAGTCTCTGAGGTTGTAAAATGTCCTCATTTGCAAGGAGGTTATCTACTGCTTGTACACATTGCAGTAGTTCTTGGTCCCAAGTTTCATCCATAAATTCAATCTCATTTGGATCAATGATTTCTGTGTTGGACTCTGGAAGGACAATTTCAAATGACATTTTTTGTTCACTTTCCATTTTCCCTGAAATTTGCATAAAAAAAAATATATTAGTAGAGGTAGGGCACTGTTGGGATTAATTTTAGATAGGCAGTTTTTAACAGTGAATTTATCTTTGGGCAGTGTATAGTATCAGAGTGGAAGTAGGAATATAAAAAAGTGTATCTAAATTTATAAGTACTACAGAGGGATAGTATATAACTAACAGAAAAAGTTTGCCATATTAACTTAAAGTGCACAATATACTTCAGTTTTAAAAATAACAACTTACCTTTAAAAAGAAGTTGAAGTTATTAATGAAAATCCTATTGAAATGTACACCAGGAAGTAGTAGTCAAAATGGCTGTGTTTCCTTCTCTTCCTTTATATATATTCGGGTACATAACCAATCAAATGTCAGGTAAAAAAAGTAGAAAATGAAAGTAACATTTTAATTGGTTGTCAATTCCAACACTTCAGATGTGTTTTGTGAAGTAATTTACCTCACGGTATTTAGAGAGGTCTACAGGCTAAATGGCTAAATGGAATTCCAATCAAATTTGTGAAAATGGTAGGGATTGGTATGTAGTATGAGCTAATCTATATTTGGTGAAATTGTCTCAAGTGGCTTTTGTGTGAACTACTTTCCCACCTTTTTTGATGGTGCGCTTCCCAGGGAGCGACCCGGTACGCGAACCGTTGAGCGCCCCGGTTCGCGGACCTTAAGCGTTCCGGGAGTCCACCATTTTGTGTTTCGGTCGAATTAAGATACAAGATGGAGGGCAAATAATGTTCAGAATGGGTAGAAGGGGGCACGGTAGATGTATCTTGACCCCCTTGGTTTTCTGAGGGTGGCTGAGGAGGACCATAGTTCTTCACTCTTGTTCACTCTCTCTGTTTCTATTAATGTCACTGTTTATGACTAATCAAAAATTAAAAAAAAAAAAAAGAACAGTAACTATAAGGGAAGGAAACAGACAGTTATGTTAAAAGAAAGACAGCTATAGGGAGTAAACTAAGGATACTGTTACCTACAATCCACTGCTGTTGATGTTACTGACCATGTCATGAATGATGTAATATGTGACATCATCAGCAGTGGATTGTAGGTAACAGTATCTCTTGTTTACTCCCTAACGCTGTCTTTCTTTTCACATAACTGTCTGTTTGCTTACCTTATACTTACTGTTCTTTTTTTAAAAAAATATTTTTTTTGGTTAGCTTCCGGTACGCGTACCGGGTAGCGCTCCGGGGAGCGAACTAAGAGAAATAGAGGTTGGCAGAGTTCCAAATATTCTACCAATTTTTTTATAATGGGGAGTTAGTTCTGAAAAGAACTTTTTTTTTATGTTTTTGTTGTTTTATATTTTTTTTAGTATTTTTTGAACATTTTTTTACTTTTTTTGTATTTTCTGAACGTTTTAAATTTTTTTTTGGTTTTTTTGGGGGGGGGGAAACAAAAACGATCCATTGTAAAGGGCTCAACAGGAGCAACAAAAAAAAAAGAATTTATTTTTTGGGGCGTCTCGGACAAACATTAACATGATTTTGAATAGCTCGCAAAATCAAACTGATGCTACTTTCCCTGTAGCAGATGAAAGCGCCACATTCCACGCACACTTGCTTTACGTGCCCAAACAACATTTGGATGTTTGCGATCATCTCCCTCGCCTCTGGTCCCGACACCTCTGGAACAACCGATCTTCTTGCCATTGGGAGGGGATTTTGTTGCTCGTCACGTAGCTGGGCAGCACTATAATTATTTGGGTGCCACCTACTCATATGCCGATGCATAGTGTGATTGCCGTAACTGTATTTTTTATCAGTTCCCCTTGACAATCTATCACCGCATATACGGCAAAACACGTAGCGTGCATTCACTTTTTTTTGCCCCTCAGGAATTCTATAGAATTGCCAGATGTAATTCTCCTTTCGATTGTACCTCCTGGGCTCCTCTGGCAAAAACCTTGGCTCTTCCTCCTCTTCCTGTTCTTCCTCTTCTTGCAAAATTACTTCTGCAGGTGGTCCTCTCTTTCTTGGATTTGGTGGAGGTGGTGGGTTAGCACCAGCTGAAGCTACTAATGAAGCCATCTCAAAGTCTAAATAAAGGGTCTTTCTCTCACCAAGATGAAAGTCAGAGTGAGGAAAGAAGGAGGGGTTTTCATCATTTGGGAAAAACAAAAGTTCTAAACCAATGAAAAGTGTTCATTTTAGATCACATGACCTAGTATTACATCATTAGGAAACCAAAAGTGAAATGAACCAATGAAAAGTGTTATTACCGAGTCACATGACCTGCTGTGTTTACGTTACGCGGTCAGCGCCGCGCCGCGGATCGCTTCCGGTTCGCGTACCGCTGCGCTTCCGGGTACGCGAACGTAGCACGTAATATGACGTATTACGCGAGAACGCGAAACGTCATGCTGACGCGACGCGTCACGATGTTGTTTTGTAACGCGAGAGGTGCGCAAAAGGAACGTTTACCGGTTCGCGTACCGGGTCGCGCCTCCGGATTGAGCTAACGGGAAGCTAACCGGTACGCGTACCGGGAGCGAAACAAAAAAAAAATAAAAAAAAAATTGTATTAAAAACATGTAAAAAATATTTTTCTATTTAAAGAATAATACATTGTAAAGGTTTTGATATTAGCTATTAAAAAACCAATGAAATTCACTGAAAAAACCATAGGTTATAGACCATATATAGTTAGGAATTAGCATTTACAAAACCTTGAAAATTCACTGAAAAAACCATAGGTTATAGACCATATATAGTTAGGGATTAGCATTTAAAAAACCTTATTTTACTCACACAAAACCATTGAAATTCCATATATAGTTAGTTGTACTAACTATATATCACGCACCCGCAATCCACTGCTGATGATGTCACATATTACATCATTCATGACATGGTCAGTGACATCACTGATGACATCACTGATGACATCTCAAATGACATCACTGATGACATCACTGATGACATCTCAAATGACATCACTGATGACATCACTGATGACATCTCAAATGACATTACTGATGACATCACTGATAAAATCATTCATGTGATAATACGATGAACCTCTTCAGACTCTAATATAACCTTAGATACATTCAGTGTAAACACAGACTCACAGATTGTCACTCATCCATGAAGTTACACACACACCTAGACAGTCATGCAAACAATCAATCACACCTCCATTTCCTTAACTATACAGTTAAACACACCTTACTTATTCAAACATATACTAAAACATATTTACTCACTTATACAATCCTGGATACAAGTTCACAATGATCCATACAGCCACTCACACATTCACTGGCTCTTATGCACAGTTATTTATATATGTCAACTCTCACATGTATTGTATTTTACATATGTACTTAATTTGACATGTAGCACTGAGATATCTATTCACTCACCAATACAGTCATGCACACAGTCAACCGCCCATACAGCTGTTTCCAACATGCACTTTTGAACCCATACATCTATGCACAGAGTCATACACTTCCCAGCCACCCACACACACACTCAGTCTCCCATACAAATGCTTGGGCAACCAATCAATAACCCATATAGTTACTCATATAGCTACTGATCAACACATGCAGCAGTTTACAGAACAACAGACATAATGATGCACAAATTAAGACAGTTTAGTCACTAACCCATGCACTCAGTGAGACACATTTAATCACTCACTCATACATTCAGTCATGCACCTACTAAATCCTTCGTCCAGACACTTATACATCGACTCATTCATAAATATGTAAGACATATTTTAACTTTACAGAAAAATACAGTCACTGGATTTTGTCATCAGTGATGTCATCAGTGATGTCATTTGAGATGTCATCAGTGATGTCATTTGAGATGTCATCAGTGATGTCATCAGTGATGTCACTGACCATGTCATGAATGATGTAATATGTGACATCATCAGCAGTGGATTGCGGGTGCGTGATATATAGTTAGTACAACTAACTATATATGGAATTTCAATGGTTTTGTGTGAGTAAAATAAGGTTTTTTAAATGCTAATCCCTAACTATATATGGTCTATAACCTATGGTTTTTTCAGTGAATTTTCAAGGTTTTGTAAATGCTAATTCCTAACTATATATGGTCTATAACCTATGGTTTTTTCAGTGAATATATATATATATATATATATATATATATATATATATATATATATATATATATATATATATATATATATATATATATATATATATCTATATCTATATATATATATATATATATATATATATATATATATATATATATATATATATGTACTGCGTATTGTCTTTACAAATATTAGTCTGGTTTTTATTATTTCTGAAACTGGCATTTCAGTTAGTCTTTTCACTATTTCCATGATGTAATGCAGAGAAGGCGTATACACTTTTTTGTATTGTCCCACCTTTATTGTTACTATATAAGTCTCTCAGTGTTTTGGGCGCGCTATGTGAACAAGCTCCCTGGTGGAGCGAAACGCGTCATCCTTTATGGAATAAACCGTCTTCCTGCAAACTCATTTGAGTAGTGATTGTTTTTTCGCTATTTTCCGCTGCATCGTGTGAGACTTCTGAGGTCCAGACCTATCAAGTTCCGCCGTCATTTGACGGAACAAGGACTGCTTTTTTCATATATATATATATATATATATATATATATATATATATATATATATATATATATATATATATATATATATATATATATATATATATATATGTATATATATATATATATATATATATATATATATATATATTAACTAAAGGAAGAGAGTGATACTTGATTTGAGGCAGTGGTAGCAAGAGGTACCATTAACACTTACTTTAGAGGATCAGGAGAGTTTTTATTTGTCCTCCTGGCAGCGGTCGAAATCATTAGAAATGAAAAATGTTTGTGGCAATCTGGTGGATAACCCAATTGCCGGGTGTAGCCTGCAAGTCCAAATTGTGTGAATAATCATGCAGGAAAAAGACAAACACAGACACACCATGGTGAGTCAGTGTCTGTTTTTTATTTTCTCCCAGGCTAGTCCGCAATGGCTATAACAGAGGGAAGATTCAGGTCACAAGGTACACTTGGCAGCCAGCAAGGGACTCCTGAGAATCTTATTATTCCTGGGATTCTTTTCCATACCTGCTGCCACAAATCCCACAGTTCATTGTGATTGTCATGAAGGTATGCTGTCTGTGAGCATTTTCAGAAAAACAGCAGAGCAGTGGCAGCCCTCAACATTTTGAACAGGCACAGAACCGAGACTTGGATTGCACAGTATCTGATGTGCAAGTATTCCCCAAAAAATTAAGAGGCTGGCACCTGAGTGCTTCTCTAGAGCATAGTGACTTAGGCTGTGGCTGGGCTTCTCCAAAGAACAATGACCTACAAGGTGATGACTACTTGTCAATATTTGGAAAACCAAAGAATCAACACATACTGCTGGTCTCTGAGTGACAACAGTTCGTATATCAAAATTTACCTCCAGTATTTCAAACCCAGCATTTTATCCTTGTTTGCTTGAGCCCAGGCACAATATGCCTTGACTGGCCTCTCAGAGGAACATAATTACATTCAGTATGCCAGCACCAGCATTTTGCCATGAGGACCCTATGTTGTGCTAAGACTGACCTCTAATGTCTCAATGCCAGCAATTTTCCATGGGTGCCCCATGCCAAAAACGTCCTCGACTATGCAAGGGCAAGCATTTTTTCAAAGGGGCCACTATGCCAACTCACTATCACATTTCTCACTTACTAATTTTCTCTGATAGTCACTCACTGTTACATACACATACAAACTTACTCATACTCACTGGTTCCCACTCTAACACACCCACACTTACCGTTTCACAGACTGGTGCATTCGTACCTGCTGCACCATTGATAGCTACACCCCTGACTTCCACTTCCTCTCATAATTTCCATTCACGCAACCTTTCTAACGCACTCAAAGTCCTCCGCTTACTCCCTCGCACACACTTTTACTCATTCATACACTCTTTTAAACTCAGATTTTCACTCACTATCACCTTTATTGACTCTCTCAAACACACACACACCATATTGCAGGAGGGTGGAGGAGAGGTGCGACGGTACCTTGCATCCTGTACCCTGCTTGTTCGAACTCTGCCCACGCTCTGATATTAGCCTATCTTGGCCCCTTATTTCTGGACAGTTCTTCTTAGCCTCAGATCGCCACCTGCTTGCCTGCTTACATACCACTCACCTGTCAGCACTGAGGCATGTACAGAGGCAGGTAAAGAGCATCTTGGCCTCAGAGTGGAGTGGTGACATTGGAGAGAGTGTCTGCTGGCCACTCACCTGGACTTGCTGTTCCCTAAGAGTATTGTGCGAGTAAAGAACTTATTGCTGCCTGCTCTCTGCGCTGACAGAGAGGAACGACTGACTATCTGCGTTCCGTGTTGCCGCCTCCCCGAGGACTCGCTGGTGTGAGCGAGAGCTGCAGTCGGCAAGCTCTGTTCTACGCTCCCAGCTTGAGTCTGCAGGGTCGAGGCCAGGGCGGAATAATACATCTAGCCCGGGGGACTGCGAGGACCAGCAACCCCTGCTTGGATCAGCTGGTTCCTCTTCCCCCAGGCGACACGCCCACGGACACGCCCACTGGCGAATCAGGAACTTAACTTCGTGACACCCGCTTCGCGGGCGCCACTCACCTGGACTTGCTGTTCCCTAAGAGTATTGTGCGAGTAAAGAACTTATTGCTGCCTGCTCTCTGCGCTGACAGAGAGGAACGACTGACTATCTGCGTTCCGTGTTGCCGCCTCCCCGAGGACTCGCTGGTGTGAGCGAGAGCTGCAGTCGGCAAGCTCTGTTCTACGCTCCCAGCTTGAGTCTGCAGGGTCGAGGCCAGGGCGGAATTATACATCTAGCCCGGGGGACTGCGAGGACCAGCAACCCCTGCTTGGATCAGCTGGTTCCTCTTCCCCCAGGCGACACGCCCACGGACACGCCCATTGGCGAAACGTATAAAATCACATCTAGTCCCCCGCGACGCGGGACGCGCGCGGGACCTAGCGCGGAGCTAAGCCCGGGCAAAGGGCGGGCCGTCTGTGGCCTTCCGAGGACGTGCCAGGACGGGACGGGCCACCCCACTAACATCTGCTCCTGATAAGTAAGGTCAAATTGTAATTGGACTCATAAACTAAGTAAACTACTGTTCCCCAAGTACGAGGGAATCGAAGCTTGACAGTAACAATAGATTTTGCGCAAAAGGAAATGGGGCTTAAAAAATTACGATCACGGACTATCTTCATGAAACGTATGGGCACAGAGGATGCTGTACGGAAAACTAAGGACAAATCAATAAAACATGGTCGCATAACGCGGACCCCGGCTATCAGTGATTATTTCTCTGCCCTTACATCCAAAGATGAAATAGATAAGAAAATTATAGAGACAGAAATGATTACCAACTCCGTAATACCCACAGGGTCAGAAGTATGTTCTGAAATTGCATCTGAACCAAATCTAAATTTAAATGTGAGTAATTTGGTTTCTGACAACAAACAAAAATCTATTAATTCCTCTAACAATTTACTATCTCAGGAGATTCACTTAATATCCTCTACACCTAAAAAAAGCTTTGGAAATACATGTGAATTAGAAGAACTTTGGGCAAATAAATCAAAGATATCAGAAAATCTATCAGAGCCTAAAATAACTAATAGTCCTCCTCTGTTGAAAAACCCAGTACAACCTTCTTCACTTGAATCATCTGTAGACCCTTTCAATATAAAAACCAACTATTCAGCTAATGTTGTTACACCAATGTCAAAAGCCCTTTTCTCACTTCACGATATACTAGAGTCGGTCCTTTCCTTTTTGGGAAATATATTAGAAAACTCGGATCAAACCCTGGACGTTCAAATTGGAATCCTTAGGCATCTTGTTGAGGAAAAGAAGTTAAGAAAATTCCCTGAAATGGAAAAAAAACATTTGAAATCCAATAATAATAAACTACAAAAGAACAATACAAGTAATTACAACATTGAAAAGGAGACACTAAAATACGACTGTGGTACTCAGACATCAAATGTATCAAAACAAAAAAAGGGAAAGCTTGAAAGTCAACCCGAAACACCAATATTCTCCCTAAAAAAACTCTTCGCGGAAAAACCCCTAAGTAAAAGGCAATATCCAATTTTCACAAAAGCAATTAATTCCAACATACCAAATAACAATGATATGGTTACAAATACTCAAGAAACCAGCCTTAATAATACTTTAGAAAGTGAAAAGGGTGAAAGAACTAACAAAAAGATAGAAACTGAGCAAGTTGAAGGAAAAAGAAAAAGGAAAAAACCACTAAGACGTATTCATAAAAAGAAAAACCGCAAGTTGAAATTCCAAAAGTCTATAACTGTCAATAACATACAAGAAGTACAAGAAGCTGAATCTGTAAAGTCTAGATCGATTGAAAATATGGAAACCAGCTACAAAAAAAGAGAAGAGAAACTACAATCATTAGACCCGGCAGCAAAAGAATTCCATCCATACAAGCTCTTCGAAAAATCAGTACTCCAAGACACACGTGAAAGAAACAACGAAGGAGAAAATCTCTATGGAGCAGAAACGCGATACTCCAAAACTTTACAACTTGAAGAACTCTTTCCAATGGATACGGTACCTCTTAATAGAAGCAGAGTCATCAATCTCCTTCACCATATAAAGCCACTGGAATCCCTAACTAGCAATGAAATCGATTTAGTAATTTTTCCGCAACGAGACAACAATAAAAAAGTAATAGTAACATTTTGGTCCTATGTTATTCCTGAGATTATACTCAATGAAAAAGAGACATTACACAAACATGGATACGATGTTATCGTAAGAAAGAATCCAAATGAAAACAGAATCCCCACAGGGTACGATGAACAAATACGATCAATCTCTAATTCTCAATATAAAAATCGCCTTAGACATATTGACGTGACTAGAGCGTCGAACACAGGAACTAATCATTCAGGGAAAGACATTTTAAAAATAAAGGTGGAAAATGGAGAAAGGGCGGTATGGCACCAAGATTTAAAAGGAAAAGACCACAGTGAATGTATAAAGTCATGGTCATGGGTATCTGAGAACTTGAATAGTAAAAAATCTTCTACATGTCTAGGACAATCTGTTTAGCAATGGCCTAAAAATAACATCTTGGAATATGGCGGGAAAAACTAAGATCAAACTGATGGAAGCCATAAGTAACCATCCAGATATCTTGTTGCTACAAGAAACCTGGGCAACTGAATCCTTTTCCCAGAAAAGCTATTATGTTTATGACATCCCAGCCAAAGCCACCAATCGGGGCCATGCAAAAGGTGGTTTGGCAATTTTACTGAGGGAGGAATACTTGTGGGGCCAGGAAGTTATTCAAACTAAATCATATTACCTGCAATGTATAAAGGTTTCTTTAAAAATATATAATACAGCATCCGAAAAGGCAATCTTGCTTTTCAATGTATATGCCCCGCCTGGCAAGACTCAAGATATCATATTTGTGGAGATAATGGAAACCATCATGCAGATAGTAGAAGATCAATTACATATTTCGTACATAATAACAGGTGATCTAAATGCCAAAATCTCTAATTTAGAAATTAGTAAATGGGTTCAACTATATAATGAGGAATCTGTTGAATTCTCAGCCCCACAATTCCCCAAAGGTCTAAAATCTGATAAAAGAGGAAAACTATTAATATCAACATTACCTACTCTAAATGGTATAATTCTGAACGGTAATATAGAAGGTGATATTCCTGCATCATACACCCGACGGGGTAACGGAAGCTTATCCATCATTGACTACATCATCTGCAGTATGAATCTATCAGAGACTGCCACACATTTGCAAGTAAAGTTAAGCCAAGAGAGTGACCATGCGCTGATGAATTTAACTACTGAATGGAGGCCTCAAATAGCATCTGATAGGCAGTTAATTTTTCATAAAAGTTCTGTCTTGATAAATGGAGAACAGCGAAGAATTTTCTGGAGCTCAAAAATTCTGGACCGAATATCGACATCGATTGAGCACACTGAACTCCTAGCAGAAACAATTTCGGAAGATCCAATAGAAAATTTTGAACACATAATTAAGGAGCTCAAGAATTTTCTATTGGATAAACTACACTGTGCATCCTCAAAAGCTAACGGGTGGAATAATCAAAATTTCAAAAACAACATACAAAAAACGCAAAATTCTATTACGAAGAAAAAATTGAACAAACTTGTACGCCTACAATATATGAATTCTTCTATGTCTATTGAGAAAGAAATTAACAAATTAAAAAATAAACTTAGGAGGGAGAAGCAAAGAAATAAAAAAGAAATTCAAGACTGTAACTGGATTGACATTCAAGTAGCTGCAAAAGACTCTAATCAACGCAAATATTGGTCCCTCATAGCCAAACTAACAGGGACAAAAAAGAAACTACAATCAATACCTGTTCCTCCAAAGGAGTGGGAAACGTATCTTATTGATCTGTATAAAGCTAACCCGATTACATCTGATGGGAAAAGCCTAGAATAAAATAAAGGAAAAGTTGACTCACAAATTTTCAGATTCACAGCTATCTCAGTGGAATGGAATATCAGAAGAGCAAGAAAAACAGGTGCCTCTGGCCCAGACCAGATTCCTATAAAGATTTATCAAGCAAACCCAAGGGAATGGAGTAAGTTGTTATCGGATCTATTCAACTCTATCCTCAAAATCGGACAAATACCAAAATCCTGGCAAGGGAGTACTATCATCCCAATACATAAAAAGGGGAGCAAGACAATTGCTGGAAATTACCGGCAAATTGCACTAATGGATGCTGCGGCAAAAATCTTTGCAGCAGAGGTACTACAAAGATTAAAAGATTGGGCTTTCTCACTGGATAAAATTCCAATGTTTCAAGCTGGTTTCAGGCCAAAACATTCAGTTACAGACAATATTGCTATCATCCAAACAATATTAGATAAATATGTAACAGGAAAAGCCCAGACAGTCTACGCAGTATTTATAGATTACTCGACTGCGTTCGATCGTGTTGATCGACCAACTTTATGGCATAAACTCAGGGAACTTGGAATTCCAGAACAATTGCTCCAAACTATAGTGAATCTTCATACCAACACCTGGTGCCAGGTACAAATGGGGGGAGAAAAGGGCTTAACAAAAAGGATAAAAACAGCTAATGGTCTAAAGCAAGGGTGCCTTTTGGCCCCATTACTATTTTCTTTATATCTTAGTGACTTGCCCAAACAGCTACAACAGGGCTCAAGTTTATCCCCAAAAATTGCAGAACAAAACATACAAACATTACTATATGCTGATGACATAGTGATGCTTGATCTCACTCCTTTCGGTTTGCAAAAATCTCTGGATATTCTTTACAATTACTCAAAAACAAACTTTCTAATTCCGAACTTAAAGAAAACACAAATTGTGATCTTTTCGAGAAAGAAATCTAGTGATAAATACAGATGGAGCCTAGGGGGAGAAAAAATAGAAATAGTGAATGAATATCCTTATCTAGGCAGGATACTATCAAAGAACACCTCAAATGTAAAACAGATAGAAAACTTAATGAAGAAATCTGAAGTACACACTGAGGCACTCTTAAGACTCTATCGTTCTACTGGGAATCGGCATTTTTCCTCTCTGATAAAAATATATAAAGCAAAAATTCCTCCTGTGCTATCATATGCAACTGAGTATATCCCGATTAAACAGTGGACCTACATGGACCGTAAAGAGGGGAAAATCTTAAAAAGAATAATGAAGGTCTCTGATTCCGTACCAGTTCAAGCTTTACGCTTGGAATTCTCAATCACAAGTTCTTACGCCACAGCGGTAGCCAACGTAATCAGGTGGAGCTACAATATTCTCCATGCAAAGGAGGGCACACTAAGACACTTACTGAAAAAAGAAATTTTCAATGGTGAAACAAAAAATCAGATCTTTTCAAACAATATGATAACTATATTTCAAATGGCAGAAATTAGCCCGGAAATCTTATGTAGCTGGACAGTAGCCAAAATGAAACTCTTTTTAAAATGCTTCACCCCGAAGTTAAGTTATGAATTAGACTACGAACATTGCAAAAAGCTGTCAACATATAAATCCTTCGTAGACTCTCTGGAATACAAGCATATTCAACCATATATCGGGTTCTCCCTGACTCACGGTGCAAGGAGGTCAATCACTATGTTAAGACTGGGCATTTTACCCGTACTAACCTATACAGTAAGATGGTTGCCAGGAGGTTCGTTGCTATGCCCCCTGTGCGAAGGGGGAGACCAAAACATTGAACACCTGCTGTTCGTGTGTCCCAATACAAAAGTATCTATTGCACGCACAAGATATCTTGCCCCGATCTATCGCACTTGCAGAATCATCCAAGTGAGTGAACTATTACAGTTGTGTAAACAGCCACCAAACGAATGTGTCTGTTATAATTTCTTCAAGTTTTTTAAATCTTTTTTACCATTGTACTGATTAAATGTGAAATTACCTTTTATTTTTGTAAATTGTATATTTGTGGTCCTCTGTCGAGTACCAATACAAATAAAAAATTTTGACTTTGACTTTTGAAACACACACACACAAACTCCTACTCAATCTCAATCAGTCACAAAACCATGCATGGAGAAACAACATTCTTTTTTTAACCTATTTTACTTCCTTTGCTTAACTTGTAGGTCTCATTGCAGCTGCAGAGCAGGAATCGAGTGCTGACCATTGGAACCACCAAGCTATTACTCTCAACAAGGAGCCAGACAGTGCATCGAGGCAGGTTTCAAAAGAGGAATACCCGCCTCAATACTTCCCCCAACCTCTTGATAGGACTGGAAGCGCAGCTCTATACCTAACTAGGAAGATTATAATTAAGAAATCTTGTGCACAGTATAAAACCTTGTTTACACTTTTGGTATACTTTCATTGTAACTGTTTCAGAATTTGAAGCTGCATATTTCTTATCTTGATTTACTGGTTTTATATATTACAGTATATTTTATATGTATAATGTTGTAATGTAAGATTTTAAGTAATCAAACAATAAATAATTATTATTATACCTATACTATTATTATATATATTATATATTATATATATATTATATATATAAAAAAAAATATATATATATATATTATAATATTATATATATTATTATTATACCTATATTATTATTATACCTAACTAGGACAGTGCTAGACATCCCGTTCCTGCTGCACTGTGTGGCTTTTTATTGGCCTCATGGATGCACTTGTGTGCTACCCGGCAGCCATATACTAGCAGATATACTGTGCTACCTGAGGCACGCTCAATACGTCTGCTTAATAAAATAGATTGTGCCTGTGAGAGGGGGTTGTAGTTGATCTATGCCCCTCAGACAGGCGTAAACAGCTCTTTGTAGCTGTATTGTGCTCCCTCTGAGCTGTTCTCCTCTTCCTGTCATCTAGAGAGGAGGCCAGGAGGGCTGACCTGAGCATTGGCAGTGTTGATGAAAACATTAAAGTTTCATTTTCATGAACGCTGTACACTTAAATAATTAGCAGTTGAGGTGCCTCATAGGAGGCAAAGGTGCACCCCGAAGCCCCTAATAAGGAGTCACCTCTGAAGATTGTACTTACTGCCTTCTATGAGAGAGGGGAGCTTGATTTGCTACTGATATGCTGTACCTGTTCTGTGGGAAGCAATGCCTGCACTGCTGCTGCCTGATTTGTACCTGTCCTGGCATTGTGCTGTTGCTGCCCTATCTATACCTGTACTCTGAAGGAGGATAGCTCACACTGTTTCTGAACAAGGGTTCCCTGTTCTGTGTTTGGGGTTTCCCCTGCTATTCTCCAATGTTATGAAAAAATTGCAAAGGATTTATGGAAGGCATTCATAAAACATTACTTATGAGCCAGGGACTGCTTCTTTTATGTGTAATGTGAGATACACATAGTATTGAAGAAGGGACTGGACCCTGGAGGGGTAATAGAAGAGCACCAAAACGTGTTGATTGAAAGAGAAGCATAGACGGTTACTCGACCCTTCTATGTTTACTCTTGTGGGAGGGAGATATGAAGGATCAAGTAAAATCAAGCATCAAGTAAAAACATCTTAGTTCACTGACCCTGTTCTAACATAGTTCTAGTAGTCTAACAAAGGATGAATATAAATGTCAACAGACGCGGCATAACCTCACTCAATCTAGGGAACCCACAACTAGAAGTCTGGACAACCAGTTAACAGCAGTACTGTTGGATGCTTCCCAGAGCTAAATGTGAAAACTACTGATGAAGCACACTACGCTAGTAGTTAGGTGAGGGTTCAGCATTGTCCATGAGTACATGAATTTATGGTACTTCCGAAGGAGATTTGGCTGTTTCTTCCAAGAGGTTTGTACTTCTTGTATATTTATGTCTGTTAATGGAATCCTTTAACTCCTGTTGCTCTCTCTTTAGTGCATTAGCTGCCTGCATAGTACCTGTGCTCCATGTTTGAGACAATCGAGTGATATTTATTTTGCGACTGCCATCTGTCCTTAATTTATTCTCTGTGTTTGGGACGTTTCCACTGCTGCTGCACTTGTTGGATCATTTTTATGTTGTTATGCTCAATGTAAAACTTTCTGTTACACTAAAGACAAAACAATTTGCATTGAAAATGTTTTTAATGCATGATGTGAATGAGAGTGTTTTAGAAAGTGGGTTACTGGCTGACTGAGGTGTGAGCCCTGGTCAAGCAGTGACCACAATCCTTTTCAGGGTAAAGACACAAGCAAACCCCAAATTAACCTGTGCCCAACCCCCTGGTAGCTTGGAGCATAGCAGTCAGGCTTAACTTAGAATCAATGTGTAAAATATTTGTGCAACACTTCAAACAGCAAATAGTGAAAACACCACACAAACAGAACCCACACCATGTTAGAAAAAAGGGGCTTAATGTAAGAAATAAAACGAGAATAAAATGATAAAAATCCAACTGGTAGAACAGGAGTTATGATTTTTTAAAGGATAAACTGTAAACAATAAGACCTAAAATCTTGAAGCACCAACCGTGGCTATCTGGTCACGCTGGACCAGGACAAAGTCAAAATTTCAAGCCAACCGTGATGGCGCACGTGTTGGATACCATCCCAGATTAGTCTTACTGAAATTTTACCTTCTCCAGTTTTGTGCCAAGAGTCTCATGGCTCTCTAGGAGCAAACATTGTTCTATTAATCAGCTTGCTCCTGCATCTATAAGTTTTTTAAAGCTGAAAACAACAATTCTCACTTTTTCAAAACACTAAACCTTTTCCTAATGGCACACCTACATCATTTCTCAAATATTTCTTGTGTTTTTAAAACATATATTCAGCATTTCTCAAAGAAATGTTACACACCAAGTGAAGCTAGCACAAGAACTCTCAAGAGACATTCTGCACTATTAACCATCCTGAATTTTTAAACCAGCATTTTTAAGAAATACACCACCCTCACCATATACATGAATTTTTAACAACCTTAAAGAACATAGATCACCATGTAAACATATATGTGATTTCATAATAGATATACACCTTCAGGTCATCTTTCCAAATATATACAGTTCTCTACATCTTTAAGTATACTCAAGAGTCTCCTCCTACATATAACTATCTGCAACAACAAAAGAAACATATCTCACCATCTAAACATATGCAAACCAGTCATATAAGTTAAAAACCACATTGCCAAACACTTATTAAACTTTAAAATTCATATACAGGCGCAGCACATTTTCTTATCTTTTATTTGTACTACATCCTGTTTAATAATGTGACTAAAGTACGACAATTCCCAGAATGCAAATAACATAGATGTATCTATTCTGCGTATATGCTTAGACATTTAAAACATTCTTAGTTTTGAATACATTCCTCATTGTAACGTTCAACAATACTATACTGTTGTTTTTCTAGAAAGTACACAATGGAATAAAGGGGCACTAATTCATTTTCCTCTTACTTCCTAAAAAAGTTGGTACTAACATCTTAAACACATAAGCTCTGCCAGATACAGTTCATCAGTGGTATTCTTTTTTTTATCAAACTCCCATTTTCATCTTCATTTCGAATGTTTATTTTTTTTTAAATTAAAAAGTATGTACATACCAGTGAATTGAGTTTGTAGATTATATTGTTGTTTCAGCTCTGTTTGGATAGTTTTCACACTGCCTAAGCACAAGAATGGTTTACTACTCTCATACTAAGCAACTATAACATTGCAACTTCACCAAGTTTCCACTCTATGATCATGAGAAATGCAGCAAATGAAATCATGTTTTTCATTTTAGACTATGCCATCTTTACTTGTGAATGGTTAGCATCTGTTAACCCGTTCCCCCTCTTTCAAAAAGAGATTCCTGTCTTTGCGTGTTTGTGATGTTTTTGTGATGATCGCGAAATAAAACGAGTGTCCAAACCTACAGCTTCAGTTTTTTAAATTTAAATACTGCACAATGGTTCATTACATAGTCCCGAGTTCGAAATTAAAGTTCACCATGACTTAAATCGTGTAATAACTCCTCAACTGTTTAAAAACAGTAAAAATGTTCTGTCTCTTTAACACCCTTCCCCTCCAATACACTCTTAGCTCAGTGTATCAAGCAACCCGGAGGAACTAGTAGGTCATTAGTTCACAGCACATTTTAGAAGGACCATGATGCTTCTAAATCATTAAAGTTCACCATGACTTAAATCGTGTAATAACTCCTCAACTGTTTAAAAACAGTAAAAATGTTCTGTCTCTTTAACACCCTTCCCCTCCAATACACTCTTAGCTCAGTGTATCAAGCAACCCGGAGGAACTAGTAGGTCATTAGTTCACAGCACATTTTAGAAGGACCATGATGCTTCTAAATCAGATACAGCAGGTACGTTTTGTCCACAGATTCTAAAGCATATACATGTCCGTATTACATTTCTTTTTTTAAACAACAGCTAATAATAGGACTTCTTGCTAATGCATCCAACACACTACCTAATTTTATTCACTTTCATGCTGACAGCATTCAATCAAATATATAAAAAAAAAAGAAAAGGCCTCTATTTTAACAGTTTTTCATTTTGAAAACGACCTCATTCAGCTCCAGTTTTCTTCTGACTACCGAGCTTCTCACCTCATGATTGCGCGGTGTGGTGGAAATGACCTAGGTACACTAACTGGGGTAGGGCTGAAAATCCTACTCAAGGACACCTTTGCAGATCTGATGTCACATTCACTCACACTGTCTTGGTGTACTCTAATATATGCCAAAGACAGAAATGAAAGTGGTCTAATCAATTCTGTCTACAGATTGACAAAGCCAGGAAACATGTTAATAAAACTGTTTTGCATTCCTCTGCGACCATCGCATGGGCTGTTTCTGTAACAACAATCTACGTTTTGACATGCATGGAATTTATAGAAATGATGGAGTGCACTTTACAGAAAAAGGAAACACGGTGTTTCTAAGTAACCTGAAACTCTGCATCCGATCTTAAGTGTAGCTGTCATATGCATAAAATCAGCACAAAGTCTCTTGTCAGAGCCACCCTATTACCCAAAATATTGTTATTATTTAATAAAAATCCTTTTTTTAGTTTTTGAGAATCTTTGCGACATATATGTGCACACCAACACACAAACACACACAAATATTTACAACTGCCCTTTGAAGGTAGCCCCACCAATTTGATCTACTGGCCAGTGTGTGTCCCCCCTAAACACCACCGTTAGAGACACCGCTGGTCTTTTTAGCATGCCATTTTTCCAAGGAATGTTAATGTTAGCCCATTAGCAGTGAAATGCTTGCATTTGCATTTGAAAGTCTATCTTTTTCCCCTCACCCACTGCACTGTTTAGCCTGTGATTACCTACAAGAAAAAACAGGCACTCTCAATACAAATCAGGTAGCTTACCTTTACATGCAAGCACTGTCTATTGGCATTGCCAATGCTTCTTTAAAGTCTTTAATGTCAAGATAAATAATGTATTTTCCACATATTGGTGAAAAGCAGCAAAGTGTTGTTTAAACATCGCTCTTACTTCCTAAAAAAGTTGGTACTAACATCTTAAACACATAAGCTCTGCCAGATACAGTTCATCAGTGGTATTCTTTTTTTTATCAAACTCCCATTTTCATCTTCATTTCGAATGTTTATTTTTTTTTTAATTAAAAAGTATGTACATACCAGTGAATTGAGTTTGTAGATTATATTGTTGTTTCAGCTCTGTTTGGATAGTTTTCACACTGCCTAAGCACAAGAATGGTTTACCACTCTCATACTAAGCAACTATAACATTGCAACTTCACCAAGTTTCCACTCTATGATCATGAGAAATGCAGCAAATGAAATCATGTTTTTCATTTTAGACTATGCCATCTTTACTTGTGAATGGTTAGCATCTGTTAACCCGTTCCCCCTCTTTCAAAAAGAGATTCCTGTCTTTGCGTGTTTGTGATGTTTTTGTGATGATCGCGAAATAAAACGAGTGTCCAAACCTACAGCTTCAGTTTTTTAAATTTAAATACTGCACAATGGTTCATTACATAGTCCCGAGTTCGAAATTAAAGTTCACCATGACTTAAATCGTGTAATAACTCCTCAACTGTTTAAAAACAGTAAAAATGTTCTGTCTCTTTAACACCCTTCCCCTCCAATACACTCTTAGCTCAGTGTATCAAGCAACCCGGAGGAACTAGTAGGTCATTAGTTCACAGCACATTTTAGAAGGACCATGATGCTTCTAAATCATTAAAGTTCACCATGACTTAAATCGTGTAATAACTCCTCAACTGTTTAAAAACAGTAAAAATGTTCTGTCTCTTTAACACCCTTCCCCTCCAATACACTCTTAGCTCAGTGTATCAAGCAACCCGGAGGAACTAGTAGGTCATTAGTTCACAGCACATTTTAGAAGGACCATGATGCTTCTAAATCAGATACAGCAGGTACGTTTTGTCCACAGATTCTAAAGCATATACATGTCCGTATTACATTTCTTTTTTTAAACAACAGCTAATAATAGGACTTCTTGCTAATGCATCCAACACACTACCTAATTTTATTCACTTTCATGCTGACAGCATTCAATCAAATATATAAAAAAAAAAGAAAAGGCCTCTATTTTAAGAGTTTTTCATTTTGAAAACGACCTCATTCAGCTCCAGTTTTCTTCTGACTACCGAGCTCCTCACCTCATGATTGCGCGGTGTGGTGGAAATGACCTAGGTACACTAACTGGGGTAGGGCTGAAAATCCTACTCAAGGACACCTTTGCAGATCTGATGTCACATTCACTCACACTGTCTTGGTGTACTCTAATATATGCCAAAGACAGAAATGAAAGTGGTCTAATCAATTCTGTCTACAGATTGACAAAGCCAGGAAACATGTTAATAAAACTGTTTTGCATTCCTCTGCGACCATCGCATGGGCTGTTTCTGTAACAACAATCTACGTTTTGACATGCATGGAATTTATAGAAATGATGGAGTGCACTTTACAGAAAAAGGAAACACGGTGTTTCTAAGTAACCTGAAACTCTGCATCCGATCTTAAGTGTAGCTGTCATATGCATAAAATCAGCACAAAGTCTCTTGTCAGAGCCACCCTATTACCCAAAATATTGTTATTATTTAATAAAAATCCTTTTTTTAGTTTTTGAGAATCTTTGCGACATATATGTGCACACCAACACACAAACACACACAAATATTTACAACTGCCCTTTGAAGGTAGCCCCACCAATTTGATCTACTGGCCAGTGTGTGTCCCCCCTAAACACCACCGTTAGAGACACCGCTGGTCTTTTTAGCATGCCATTTTTCCAAGGAATGTTAATGTTAGCCCATTAGCAGTGAAATGCTTGCATTTGCATTTGAAAGTCTATCTTTTTCCCCTCACCCACTGCACTGTTTAGCCTGTGATTGCCTACAAGAAAAAACAGGCACTCTCAATACAAATCAGGTAGCTTACCTTTACATGCAAGCACTGTCTATTGGCATTGCCAATGCTTCTTTAAAGTCTTTAATGTCAAGATAAATAATGTATTTTCCACATATTGGTGAAAAGCAGCAAAGTGTTGTTTAAACATCGCTCTGTTTACAATGCTGCAGGAAAATAGATGAATCTACCGGAGGCAGCCAAAAAACTGTTGGCGGGTCAAACACAGAAAGGAAGGCAGACAGAAAATAGGAGAATGACACCTGAGACTGACACAATAGGTACCCAATTGTAACCAACGTTGGCTCTGTTGTGTATGGTATACAATTCTGTCTTCCAAAAGCCAGCTGGAGTTGTCTTTAGCGAGGCCACAAAAAGCCAGAAACATACATTTTATTTTGCATTGTATGACAAGTGGTTCTAGCATTTCAGCCAACAGTATGTAAATGTTTTTGTACTTGTATAGCGCATAGCTACCCGCAGTGGGTTTCCTGGCACTTGTACGAATACCACAAGGGAACCCTTCCTGGCTTTCCCTGTCAAGTGTCAATTCCTGGGCACCCCCATGGTGCAGACCAGGCATCCCTCACATTGTGAGGGCCACTGTGGAGACTAAGCAAGCTATTGCCTAGAGTTGCAGCGCGGGACCCATGATCAGAATAGGCACTGAGGCGAGAATATCCTGTCAGGGGAATTAATGAGCCCGAGACCCGCCGAGGCAGGAATCGAACCCTGGTCCCTGGCCAGAGCTCTGCATCGAGGTCTGCCTGCTCTAACCATTGAGCCAAACTTCTCCACATATGTTTGATGGTGGATCTTGTAGTATTACTTTTAACACTTTTGTTATGGATTCAAACCCCAGAATGCAATATGATGTTGGTTAAAATGCAAGAACCAGCCAAAATTTATATGCATGAATGGAGCAACTTGTTAGTTAAGTTAAAATATTTTACAAAGCTGTCTGGTCCATTTAAAAAACTACTTATTTCACACATAAAAAAAATAAATCTACTCACATATTTTGTGAAGTTTTACTCTGCTGGACTTGCCCGATTCTGCAGGGTCATCCCCAAGCATTTGCCTTCACTCCTCTATTGTTGCTGAATTATTTTTTGTTGGCCTTAGGACTCTGTGCACTTCACCACTGCTAACCAGGGCCATCATGCTTGTGCTCTCTAAAACATAGTAACATTGACTTATACCCAATTGGCATAATTCATTTTCCTATACGTCCCTAGAAAAGCAACCTACATGTGGCCAGGCCCTGTAAATTGAATGCTACTAGTGGGTCTGCAGCACTGATTGTGCCACCTACTTAAGTAGCCCTTTAAACAGGCCTGCCATTGCAGAGCCTGTGTGTGCAGTTTAAACTGCCATTTCTGCCTGGCAAAATAAACCTTTTGCAAGGCCTAAACCTTCCTATTTAATACATATAAGTCACCCCTGAGGTAGGCCCTGGACAGTCCCAAGAGCAGAGTGCAGTTTATTAAAACATGGTACATGTACTATTAAGCTGTTAATGTACTGGAAGTAAAAACATCTTACATTTGTTTTTCACTACTCCAAGTCCTGTTTCTCCAATAGGATAACACTGGAATTACTTTAGTGCATTTTATGAGTGTAATTTTCCAAATTGGAAACGGTAAATGGAATTATCTTATTACATTTTATAGGTGCAATTTCCAAATAATAAAAAGTAAGTGGTTCATTTTTTGGTGATTCTGAAAATGCCTCTTTTAGAAAGTTGGCTTTTTCTTGCTGTAGCTATTTTGTGCCTGCAACCTGTCTGTGGTCACATTACTAAGTGTAGCTGGCAGTTGGGCTCTGTGTATTCCGCCTAGACAGCCACACACAATGGAATCACTGGCAGGTTGGGAGGGAAGAGTTGGATGCAGCCCCACTTACACTTGAATAGGATGTGTTCTGTCTCTACAAAAAAGGCTGTATACCCCAGTAGTCAGCCTGGAGCCAGGGCAGGGAAGGCAGGGCATTTGTGCACTTCAAAGGCATGCTTCTAGAAGCTTCTCCCCACTTCAAATGTAAAACTGTTTATAAAAACAGAACCTCAGACACCACTCTTCAGTACACTTCTGGACTTGTGGATACTCTGCCAGGAAGAATGATTGCTGTGCAGCACAAGGACTGCCACTGCTGCTCTAAAGGAACTTCTACGCTGGTGTGCTGGCCTACTACCCTTTTGCCTGAGGAAGGACTGAACCTGCAACTTCCTTTTGAACCCAGGACCCGAGAGTGACTCAAAGGGTTAGTCTACTGGCCTGCAAATATGAGCTCCAGGGAAATAAAAGGCTACACAACAGCTCCTGGACCTGTGTTCAGCGAGTTCCTAATCCCCAAGTGACGACTCTCAAGTCCTAAACCCTTAATGTAAATCGAACTTTTGGGCTGTTTGCGACCGCAAACGTGCTTGTTCAAACCAGGAAAGCGCCGCTCACACCAAAAGTCAGTGCGAGCCACCATCAACTGGAGCTTGATCCACAGTCATGATACATCACAACATTCGTCACCCACATGGGTCTTTGTCGCTACAAGCGACTACTTTTTGGAATATCAGCAGCAGCAGAAGTATTTCAAGAGATCATAAGGCAAGTGATCAGGCCTGTAAAGAACAGTTTGAATTACAGTGATGACATCCTGTTATTCGGTCGCTCAGATAAGGAGCACAACAGGGCCCTACGTGAGGTCTGCAGCCAATTGTAACAAGCAGGTCTGACCTTAAATGAGGACAAGTGTGAACTGGGGAAAAGGGAACTAGTATTCTTTGGACACATCTTTTAAAAAAAAAGAAATGAGGCCGAATCCCAGCAAAGTGGAAACAATGGAAAAAGCAAGGCCTGCAACAGAAGTATCAGGCATGAGGTCATTCCTTGGGTTAGCAAGCTACTATGCTGAATACATAAAGGACATTCCCACAGTGAGCACACCCCTTCGGGACCTAACGAAGCAGGGTCAGAAATGTCTGCGGACACATGAATGTGGCAGGGCATTTGAGGCCATCAGACATGCAGTAATGGCTGTAGATCATCTTGCTTATTTCAACCCATCGCTATGCACTGAGCTCACAGTTAATTCCAGCTCGGTAGAGTTAGGAGCAATTCTAGCACAAAACACGCCTGGAAGAGACTTGCCCAGGCAAATTGTTGCTTCTGCGAGCAAGAGTTTATCAGACATTGAACGGGCATACTCACAACCAGGGAAGGAAAGTCTAGTAGTAGTATGGGCGTGTGAACAGTACCACATGTTCATCTACGGAAAACCTTTCACCATTGTAACTGACCACCAAGCCCTAGTGACAATATATGGGCACTCAAACGCAAAGATACCGCCATGCATTAAAATGTGGCGAATAAAATTGATGGACTATTACTTCAAGATAGTGCACAAACTGGGAAATGAACACAACCCAGCTGACTGCATGTCACGGCATCCCCTACCACAGGTACCAGAAAACACATCCATGGCAAAAGAATACCTACATTTTGTGTAAAGGCAGAACACTCCCATGCCAATAACAATTGAAGAGCTAGAGCGAGAGACAACAAGGGATGCCACAATGCAAGCCGTCAAACTAACAACACAACAGCAAAGATGGAGACATGTAAACAACAACAGCCCGTGGGAGAAGGAGTAAGCAGGGAAGAAATGCTGGTGTTCAAAAACATACAAGAGGAACTCTCGGAAATGAAAATAGGAATCATACTAAGAGGAGCAAGGATAGTAATACCAACAGCATAGAGGCAGCAGACTGTAAATCTGGCACATGAGTCCCACAGAGGCATAGTAGCAACAAAAAAGATGCTACGGGAAAGAGTATGGTTCCCAGGTTTGGATCGACTGGTGGAAGACACCATCCTAAACTGTCACCTATGCCAAATAACAGGATAGCCCGCAAGGCCAGACCAGCTACAGATATCAGAGCTTCCAGGGGCAGTGTGGACGACATTAGCAGCTGATTTCTATGGGCCCTTTGACACTGGCAACTACTTGCTAGTGGTCATTGATGAGTACTCCAGGTTTCCCATAGTACAACACGTCTCGTCAACAGCAGCCACTGCAAAGTTGCCAATACTGGATGGCATTTATGCAGCCTGGGGCTCCCCACAAATAATGAAGATAGACTTTGGGCCACCCTTCTCAGGAGAGGAGTTTCTCAAATTCATGGACTACTTAGGCATTCAGGACCGGAAGGTAACGCCCTTGTGGCCACAAGTTAATGGCATGGTGGAAAAATTCATGGGAAACATCAAGAAAGCAGTCCAAAGAGCAAAACTGGCACAGATCTCTGTAGGCCAGGCACCCTGTCAAATATTAAGAGACAACCGAAACACCCCACACAACTCCATGGGACAATGCCCAGCAGAACTGGTACTGGGAAGAACAAGCAGGACAAGATTGTCCAAACTAGAGGCAAAAGCGCCACCAGAACACAACAGCATTGCAGCAAGAGATCAGGAAGCGGTAAACAAAATGAAACTATATGCGGACGCTCGGAGACATGGCACATAATACTGGGAAGAACAAGCAGGACAAGATTGTCCAAACTAGAGGCAAAAGCGCCACCAGAACACAACAGCATTGCAGCAAGAGATCAGGAAGCGGTAAACAAAATGAAACTATATGCGGACGCTCGGAGACATGGCACATGATCACAACTGGGGCAAGGGGATTAAGTTCTGGTGCGCCAACAACAAGCAAGAAAATCAGACAGTCCTTTCACAGGTGAATCGATGACAATATTGAATGTCAAAGGGCCTATGATACCAGCTGCATCATTGGGCCCCTACCAGATCACCAGGAATAGCTTACATTTGAAGGAGCTCAAGACATCAGATGAGAATGGAGGAGATACAGCATCCAAGAGCAACGCAACACATGACAAAGAGGAAGGTATGTCAGCATGGGAATGATGCCACACAACAGCAAGAGACAAAAAGAGGTACCAAATCAAAGAACAGAAGAGTCGTGCTCAAAGAGAGTAAGCAGAAGGCCAAAGAGACTTATTGAGGAAATATAGTGGTGGGGTTAGCAAACACCATCTCTCTCTCTCTCTCTCCCTCTCTCTTTCTTTCTCTTTCTCTCTCTCTCTCTCTCTCTCTCTCTATATATATATATATATATATATATATATATATATATATATATATATATATATTCACTGAAAAAACCATAGGTTATAGACCATATATAGTTAGGAATTAGCATTTAAAAAACCTTATTTTACTCACACAAAACCATTGAAATTCCATATATAGTTAGTTGCACTAACTATATATCGCGCACCCGCAATCCACTGCTGATCATGTCACATATTACATCATTCATGACATGGTCAGTGACATCACTGATGACATCACTGATGACATCTCAAATGACATCACTGATGACATCACTGATGACAACATCCAGTGACTGTATGTTTCTGTAAAGTTAAAATATGTCTTACATATTGAAGAATGAGTGGATGTATAAGTGTCTGGATGAAGGATTTAGTAGGTGCGTGACTGACTGTATGAGTGAGTGATTAAATATGTCTCACTGAATGCATGGGTTAGTGACTAAACTGTCTTAATTTGTGCATCATTATGTCTGTTGTGATGTAAACTGCTGCATGTGTTGATCATTAGCTATACGAGAGGCTATATGTGTTATTAATTGGTTGCCCAAGTATTTCTATGGGAGATTGAGTTTGTGTGGGGGTGGCTGTAAGGTGTGTGACTCTGTGCATAGATGTGTGAGCAGTTTATTCACTAGGTGTATGAGTTCAAGAGTGCATGTGGAAACAGCTACATGGGCAGTTGACTGTGTGCATGAGTGTATTGATGAGTGAATGGATATCTTAATGCTACATGTCATACTAAATACATATGTAAAACACAGTACATGTGAGAGTTGGCATATATAAATAACTGTGCATGAGAGCCACTGAATGAGTGAGTGGTTGTATCGATCATTGTGAACTTGTATCAGGGATTGTATAAGAGAGTAAATATGTGTTAGTATATGTTTCAATAAGTAAGGTGTGTTTAACTGTATAGTTGAAGAAATGGAGGTGAGATTTTTTCTTTGCATGACTGACTGGGTGTGTGAGTAACTCCATGGATGAGTGGCAGTGTGTGAGTGTCTGTATACACTGAGTGTATCTAAGGTTATATTAGAGTCTGAAGAGGTTTATCGTATTAGCACAAGAATGATGTCAAATGAGATGTCATCAGTGATGTCATTTGAGATGTCATCAGTGATGTCATCAGTGATGTCACTGACCATGTCATGAATGATGTAATATGTGACATGATCAGCAGTGGATTGCGGGTGCGCGATATATAGTTAGTGCAACTAACTATATATGGAATTTCAATGGTTTTGTGTGAGTAAAATAAGGTTTTTTAAATGCTAATTCCTAACTATATATGGTCTATAACCTATGGTTTTTTCAGTGAATTTCAATGGTTTTTTAATAGCAAATATCATAAGCTGTCGAATGTCAAGTACGTGGTAAGTAAAAACATTTTCGTGTTTATGCACACTGATCTGCTTTGAATGCTGCCCCCCACCCCTCATTTCTATTAGGAGTACTCTCTCTTTGCAGATAGTGAAGGGTAGTTAACGCAGGCCTTTGCCCCCGTTGTAATCCGTCGTGCCTGCTTCTCTCTCCATTTGATTGATTGTTCTCTTTGGTTCATTCTCTATTTACAAACAAGCACAGAGTCGCATTACTCTGTTTAGTCTTTGCAGATAGCGAAAAATCGTGTAAAAAAAGAAAAGGAATCGAGCAAAATCAGTAGGCCACTAATGGGATCTCTTTTTGACCTCCCTAAAATAGAAACATTAGGAACAACCTGTTGATAATACCAATGTGTATGTACATAAGCGGCGTTCATTTGTGTTCACAGTACCCCTTCTTGATTGTTTGAATCGAGCATTGAATTGTTCGAAGTTGGTTCTCTTAAGAATCTTCTCTGCCTGCAAACGAGGAAGAATAGGAATATTCTCTCTCCCTTTGCAGATAGTGAAGGGTAGGTAACGCAAACCTTTAACACGTCGTGCCTATTTCGTTCCTCATTGATTGATTGTTTCCCCAAACATTGACTCTTTGGGAATTGGTTCTTTTTGGAGGTATTCCCTGTTTGCAAATATACGTAGGAAAATCTTTGCAAATAGTGAAAGGGTACGTAATGCGGACCTTTCTCCCCCGTTGTAATCTGTCATGCCTATCTACTCCCCACTGATTGATGCACCTGTTTCACCCGGACCATTTACTAGAGATACGTCATCTGGCCCGACCAGAGAGCACCCCTAGTGAAAAGGACATATGCAATAATAACGAAGTGATCACTGTATCCTGTTAACAGAAACTTTAGCATGAAACAACCTGGAAAGAAAAGAATAGGAAAACGAAAATCAGTAGGCCACTGATGAACATAAACTTTTATTAAACAACGAACAAAGAAACGATAACATAACGTAATGATAAAACCTATTAATGTCCTAGAAACAAGAAAACGTTAGAAATATGCCAGTGGTGAGAGACCAGAAAAACAGTAAGAGAAACCAAATCACCCCTCGCTGTCCCACCGCCTGCCACGCCAAAAAAATCGATAGACTAGGGAAAATGCAAGTCAGTAGAACATCCGCCCCCACTCTGGAAACTTCCAAGGTGGGGCAGGGTTGCGGCTACGCCCAGCCGGGAGCAGCCCATATAAGGTGGATCCTGCTGCCACGCCTCGGCCAGGAGATCCTAACGTAGGGTGTAGCCGGAGGAGAGGCCGAGGCCAGCGGGACCCGGCCAGGGGATTGCCTTTACAACGCTGAAGAGTTTCAGGGGGGGGAATGTCTCCTCGACCCTCCCCTCTCTCTCCCAGTCCGGCCGCGGTGGCCCTTGAGAGTTGCAGGTAGTCCCGCCACATGCTCTTCCGGTCCGGCCACCAACGGTCGGGGGGCCGAGGCCGACGGGATCCGGCTGCAGCCGATAAACCAAGAAACCCGTTCATGGGGCCAGAGCCAGGGGCGTCCGGCCGACATCCACCGGAAGCCCGGCCCGAAGACGGACGGGACACTTCTTCTCTCTTGAATAATGGCTGCGACAACACTGGGGGGGGATGTCTTGCACATGCCTCCGACCCCCCCCCCCCTCGTCCTCATCGCCTGGTCCGGCCATAACAAATCTCAAGCGAGACGCCGTGGGATGCACTGGGAGGGAGAGACGATGCGAACAGGCCTCTCCCGCCTCCCCAGTGGAGGCTTCCCACCTGCACCCTCAGCGCTCCAAGCGCCCGGAAAAGGGTTCTTCCACTGTGGCGATGCTGCAACGTCTCACCCGACAGGGTGGAGCCCGTCCGCTCATTTGACCCCGCGATCGCCAGTAGCTACTGAACTCTCAAAATGGCGGTCGACCTGGCAAGAGCGGGCCCAGCATAAAGAAATGGCCCGGTCACTGGTTGACTCCACCACCGTAGTCCTCCACGACCTTGAAGATTCTACAGGAGCCGCGGGAGTCTCCGACCCCCGCAGACACCCCCGATGGGGAATGACTGCCATGATCGCCCGTGGAGTGACGAAACTGTATCCGCGGGACGTCGGCGCTCCCATGCTGGCACCAGCCTCACTTTGAATTACTAGAATCCTGCAGACCTCAGTTCCGGTGAAAGCACAGTGTGACCCGGTAGGAAAAATTGTTGCACCCCCTCCCCTTTTTGACTGATAGTTCAAACCACCGATCCTTTCCTTTGCCCTTTTAACGGAACTTTGGACTGCCTCCCCCTCTTTTACATTTTCTAGAGAAAACAAAACATTAACCACTACATTAGCATAGCAATTGACACCAGAACTGTTTTCAAATTGAAAACCAACAACATCTTCAACAGAATCCTTTTTGTTTCTGCTGTGACCCTGCTACAGCACAGGCATTGTCCCCAGCAGTAATTCTGCAATGCCGGTAAGAATAGCTGTGGTGCCTACTGGACTCACTCACCCCCGCGGCGCCCCACGCCGTTATTTGCTGGGCGGCAACTTACTAGACATCACCTTCGTGACATCCAGATTTCAGTGCTTTCTGCTGCCTTGGAACTATTCGCACAACAGACCGCTACTGACAATCCACCCCCCGCGGCGCCCCACGCCGTTATTTGCTGGGCGGCAACTTACTAGACATCACTTTCGTGCCATCTAGATTTCAGCGCGATCTGCTGCCTTGGAACTATTCGCACAACAGACTGCTACTGACGACCCACCCCCAGGCAACATCTTCTGAATTTTCATAATTTGAAAGAACTAGTAACATGTCCTCATCAGGAATTCAAAAGAAATTGCCACGGTCTCTTCGTTGTTTAAATGTTTTTACTGTTTTTGTTTTGTTGTATATATTTATATGTTATTAAAGTTTTATATTCCTACTACTTTGTTGGAGTGCTATATATTTTTAATGTGACACATAATTGTAAAAACTTTGATGTACAAAGAGTCATTCCTGGAATCTTCCGCTTCAGGCTCGGTCCCCTCCCCAATCACAATACAGGATGGTTTTCAGATAGTAGGAACACGTGTGGTGTGACGGATCTCATCGGGTGTGGGCCTTGATCTACTATAACTCCTTTAAAGAGGGGTGATTCTTTACAGCTGGAGCCATAAACTACATCTGCAAGGCTAGCTGATAGCCTGGACAATCGGACACAGAGGAAGAGGAGTGTCAGAGGGTGCGGTAGTGAATAGGGCGAAAGGGAGGTGTCGGGCGGGCACAGAGTGTGATTCTCAGGGAAGAGCAGCGCAGATGGGAGGAGGTTTACTGCCCATGCATAAGACAGAGAGCGGGGGTGACCAGTGCCTGGGGAAGATGCTTGCGAGGGTGGGGAGCCATGCTACGAATCGACAGCGTGCAGAGAGTGGGTCTGGTCAAGGCATCTAAAATGGCTGCCGTGCACGACAAAAGTGTGGCATTTCAAAAAAGGCAAGATGGCGCAAACAATGTTTTTCAACACTTCCTCATTTCCTTCGAATCGAACGTTAACAGACGTTGGTGCATATTACCAAAGTTAAGCGATATTTATCGCTAACGATGCTTACCAACGAATTTTTTACCGCTAAGCATCGTCAGAAATTATCGAAGATAAACCTTGCTATTATCAAGGTTTATCGCAAATGCGATAAAAAACGGCCGCAATGCATGAATATCGCTAAAAAGTCCGCGATATTCATGCATTACCGAGCTAATGCTCTTAGCCATGTTATCCACCTCCCATTGGATAACATGGCTAAGAACTGCTCAGGGCAGGTATAACTTTTTGGAGATATTCGCGCTTAGCGCGAATATCTCCAAAAGTTGGTAATAGGAGATAGATATCTTGCATGTTGTAATGCAAATTATTGTGGTATATGGAACTCATACCATAATCTCTCAGGAAAGCAGAAACTGATCCTTTTGGGACCGCCTGAAAAGGCCTACGGGGTGAGGGGTACTCTACTTTGCCCCCTTTTCACGTTCCGAACTATTTTATTTTACTCTCTTCTGTAATTACACAAAATAGCAGCGATAAGATGCATCGGAGACACACAGTGAGAGAAAGGAGGCCGGAGATGAAGAAGAGATGTCAAATACACATTGGAGATAATATAGTGGCAGAAGGGAAGTAAATATGAGTAAACTTACCATGTAACATAAAAATGTTGCACTCTATACTATAAGTCTCATTTTATACTACAATCACTTCGCTACAACCTCATAAATTAAAAATAAAAATGAATAATGTCTCAAACAATTTTTGATTTCTAAATATAAATTTATTCTTCAGAATTTTCTAAATTTGAAAGAACTAGTAACATGTCCTCATCAGCAATTTCCTCATGAAAAGTCTGCAATGATGATTCTTGTAACTCTATGGTCTCCAAACATTCGATAAATTCGCCATCAACAGATTGATCAAAAAAATCATTCAAGTCATCTCCTCCTTGTGACAATATTTCATTATTGGTGCTGTCAATTTCAATCAATGTAGTGGAATCATTCAAGTCATCTCCTCCTTGTGACAATATTTCATTATTGGTGCTGTCAATTTCAATCAATGTAGTGGAATCATTCAAGTCATCTCCTCGTGACAATATTTCATTATTGGTGCTCTCAATTTCAATCAATGTAGTGGAATCATTCAAGTCATCTCCTCCTTGTGACAATATTTCATTATTGGTGCTGTCCATTTCAATCAATCTAATGGAATCATACAAGTCATCTCCTCCTTGTGACAATATTTCATTATTGGTGCTCTCAATTTCAATCAATGTAGTGGAATCATTCAAGTCATCTCCTCCTTGTGACAATATTTCATTATTGGTGCTCTCAATTTCAATCAATGTAGTGGACAATTCAAAAGAAATTGCCACGGTCTCTTCATTGTGAGCCATTTTATTTTGAAATTGCTTGCTGTAAATTGCAGAAAAAAATAATCACTTTCATTTATCGTTTTTAGTAATACATAATATAAAACTAACTTTATCAAGTATTTAGTATAACAGAAAGGACTGCAAATAAATAACAGAAAACATTTTTCAAATTATCTTCAAGTGTACAACATAGTTCCCCTTACAAATTAACAACTCACCTTTTTAAAAGTAGGAGAAGTGTTAGTACTGTGTAAATCAAACACCAGAAATTCACCACCAACAAAAATTCCTCACAAATGTACCTCAGACAGTAGTATCACAAAATGGCTGTGGTTTCCTCTCATTTGACATATATACATAACCAATTAACTTTCATCACACACAAATACAAAACCAAAGTAACATTTTAATTGGTTCTAAATTTCAACACTTTCAAATGTGTTTTCCCCATGCAATTTTCCATAGGACATTAACATACGTCTATAGCCTGAATGGCTGAACGGAATTACACCAAACTTGGCAAAATGGTACATCAAACCTAAGAGGTCAGGAAGGATCTACTATGCCCCCTTATGGTCATTTCCCCCTTCGCTTTGGCCTCCTCATGTCTCTCGATCCTACCGAGAGACAAGATGGCGGCCGCTACGGACTGTTTGGAATGTTGACAGACGCCGGAGAACCAATCAGCTTCGCATAGCTCCGTAACGCGAAAAGTACGCGAAGCGGAGCGCTGTTACAGATATATATCTTTTTTTGAACGTTAATTTCTCAAAATCCACTGGAGCACATATATTGAGACCTAGCAAAGGCACATCGGGCTACCAGTCCCTAATATTTTGCCAAGTTTTGTGCAAATCCATTCAGCCGTTCGATTATTGACATTTAGATACGTCTACAGCCTGAATGGCTGAACGGAATTACACCAAACTTGGCAAAATGGTACATCAAACCTAAGAGGTCAGGGAGGATCTACTATGCCCCCTTATCGTCATTTGCCCCTTCCCTTTCGCCTCCTCTTGTCTCTCGATCCTACCGAGAGACAAGATGGCGGCCGCTACGGACTGTTTGGAATGTTGACAGACGCCGGAGAACCAATCAGCTTCGCTTCACAAAGCTCCGTTGCGCGAAAAGTACGCGAACTGGAGCGCTGCCCGGTCCGCTGTTACAGATATATATCTTTTTTTAAACGTTAATTTCTCAAAATCCACTGGAGCACATATATTGAGACCTACAAAAGGCACATCGGGCTACCAGTCCCTACAATTTTGCCAAGTTTCGTGCAAATCCATTCAGCCGTTCGGGCTAAAAGTGAGGCCAACCGCCCTATGGAAAACTCAATGTTAAAAACACGTTTTGGGACCCCCCTTTTTTCTCGACCCCCCCTGGACGAACCCCCCCCCAATTTTCAGGCGCTGCTCAGAAACAAAATGTGCCATTTTCCTGAAAATTTCAGCCAATTCCGTCCACAAACGCCAAAGTTATTAGACATAGAATTTTCAAAAAACCCATAGAGAAAAAATCCTAACTATATATACCTACTGGCGACCGCCAGTAGGTAATATATATATATATATATATATATATATTCACTGAAAAAACCATAGGTTATAGACCATATATAGTTAGGAATTCGCATTTACAAAACCTTATTTTACTCACACAAAACCATTGAAATTCCATATATAGTTAGTTGCACTAACTATATATCGCGCACCCGCAATCCACTGCTGATGATGTCACATATTACATCATTCATGACATGGTCAGTGACATCACTGATGACATCACTGATGACATCTCAAATGACATCACTGATGACATCTCAAATGACATCACTGATGACATCACTGATGACATCTTATTTGACATTACTGATCACATCACTGATGATATCATTCATGTGATAATACGATGAACCTCTTCAGACTCTAATATAACCTTAGATACAATCAGTGTAAACAGACACTCACAGACTGTCACTCATCCATGGAGTTACTCACACACCTAGTCAGTCATGCAAAGAATCAATCACACCTCCATTTCCTCAACTATACAGTTATACAAACTTTACTTATTCAAACATATACTAACACATATTTACTCTCTTATACAATCCCTGATACAAGTTCACAATGATCCATACAGCCACTCACACATTCACTGGCTCTTATGCACAGTTATTTATATATGTCAACTCTCACATGTACTGTGTTTTACATATGTACTTACTTTGACATGTAGCACTGAGATATCCATTCACTCACCAATACACTCATGCACACAGTCAACCGCCCATACAGCTGTTTCCACATGCACTTTTGAAACCATACATCTAGTGAATCAACTGCTCGCACATCTATGCACAGAGTCATACACCTCCCAGCCACCCACACACACACTCAGTCTCCCATACAAATACTTGGGCAACCAATCAATAACCCATATAGTTACTCATATAGCTACTTATCAACACATGCAACAGTTTACAGAACAACAGACATAATGATGCACAAATTAAGACAGTTTAGTCACTAACCCATGCACTCAGTGAGACACATTTAATCACTCACTCATACAGTCAGTCGTGCACCTACTAAATCCTTCATCCAGACGCTTATACATCCACTCATTCTTCAATATGTAAGACATATTTTAACTTTACAGAAACATACAGTCACTGGATGTTGTCATCAGTGATGTCATCAGTGATGTCATTTGAGATGTCATCAGTGATGTCATCAGTGATGTCACTGACCATGTCATGAATGATGTAATATGTGACATCATCAGCAGTGGATTGCGGGTGCGCGATATATAGTTAGTGCAACTAACTATATATGGAATTTCAATGGTTTTGTGTGAGTAAAATAAGGTTTTGTAAATGCGAATTCCTAACTATATATGGTCTATAACCTATGGTTTTTTCAGTGAATTTTCAAGGTTTTGTAAATGCTAATTCCTAACTGTATATGGTCTATAACCTATGGTTTTTTCAGTGAATATATATATATATACATACATATATAAACATATATCATCTGTATATCTATATAAATACAAACATAAATGCATGCATACATATACTTATATGCATACAGATGCATGTTATTTACATAAAAGTTGAAAAAACACTAATAAAAGCAAAGCTAAAAAGCCACCTCATTACAAACAGAATGGCTTTAACTTAAACGAGGGCGAGATCTATTGCATTTTCAATGCTTGTTTACTTTGGTTCCATCAAGAAGGCATTCAGATGTGTCACACATTTGCCATAAATTCTGAATGTTAGCACTCTAGTTGCACATTAGATCACTGTAGTAAAGCTACTGCTCACCAGGGACGTCTGCTGCTGGTATTCAAAGTGCATGTTTCAGTCTGCATGTCAGAATTTTTTTAATGAAATTGAAGAGGGTTTGAGAAGTCACTCAAAATGTGCCCTAATTTTTCTTTCTGCAGCACTAATCATAATTCATATGTCAAAATATACCCCCTCATTTTGTTCCTTTTTAAATTAAATGTTTTAAGAGTTACCACTTTATTCCCATCACGATGGCTCCAGGTGTGCTATACCTTTGTAATAAGTAGGACTGTTAGCGCTCTAGTTGTTCTTTAGAACACTCTGGGACATTCTGTCATTGGGCTATACTTGGGCTACATCTGGGTGATATTTGGGCTACATTTGGGCTCTTTTGTCTCTGGTGGCCATTTTGGGAGACTGCATGTCAGAATGTTTTAATGAAATAGAAAAGGATTTGAGAAGTCACTCAAAATGTGCCCTAATTTTTCATTCTGCAGCACTAATCATACTTTCTATGGCAAAATATACCCCCTCATGTTGTTTCTTTTTAAATTAAATGTTTTAAGAGTTACCACTTTATTCCAATCAAGATGGCTTCAGGTGTGCCATACCTTTGTAATAAGTAGGACTGTTAGCGCTCTAGTTGTTCTTTAGAACACTCTGGGACATTCTGTCATTGGGCTATACTTGGGCTACATCTGGGTGATATTTGGGCTACATTTGGGCTCTTTTGTCTCTGGTGGCCATTTTGGGAGACTGCATGTCAGAATGTTTTAATGAAATAGAAAAGGATTTGAGAAGTCACTCAAAATGTGCCCTAATTTTTCATTCTGCAGCACTAATCATACTTTCTATGGCAAAATATACCCCCTCATGTTGTTTCTTTTTAAATTAAATGTTTTAAGAGTTACCACTTTATTCCAATCAAGATGGCTTCAGGTGTGCCATACCTTTGTAATAAGTAGGACTGTTAGCGCTCTAGTTGTTCTTTAGAACACTCTGGGACATTCTGTCATTGGGCTATACTTGGGCTACATCTGGGTGATATTTGGGCTACATTTGGGCTCTTTTGTCTCTGGTGGCCATTTTGGGAGACTGCATGTCAGAATGTTTTAATGAAATAGAAAAGGATTTGAGAAGTCACTCAAAATGTGCCCTAATTTTTCATTCTGCAGCACTAATCATACTTTCTATGGCAAAATATACCCCCTCATGTTGTTTCTTTTTAAATTAAATGTTTTAAGAGTTACCACTTTATTCCAATCAAGATGGCTTCAGGTGTGCCATACCTTTGTAATAAGTAGGACTGTTAGCGCTCTAGTTGTTCTTTAGAACACTCTAGGAGGCTGCAGTAGAACACAAAGGAATCAACTGACAGTCTCTGTCCTTGTTGGATGTACATGTTTTACTGAGAATGTCAGACTTCATTTTCACATGACTGAGAAAGATAATGTGAATTTACAGAAAATATGCTTTCAGTTTAGCTTATAGATCCCCTTCCAAACCACTGTGGGAAAATCATGAGATATTAGTTTTCTTTCAAACAATATTCATGATATCACAGCAGAAGGTTTTTTCACATGGTAAAATCACCTTAGAACCCACCACAATTCCTAAAACGAGTATGGTACCATCAACAAATGATTTATAATGTAACTAAAGTCCTAAAACCCTCTATTAACTACAATGCTTTTTAATGAGGTGCTATCATGTATATTGGTCCCAAGATGGCTGCCAACACTTCTTGGATGAATTGCTGACAGCCAATCAGATCAGATGTGTGGTTAGGCTCCGCCCAGATATATATCTTTTTTTGAACCTAAATTACTCAAAATCCACTGGAGCACATATATTGAGACCTAGCAAAGGCACATCGGGCTAACAGTCCCTACAATTTTACCAAGTTTCGTGCAAATCCATTCAGCCGTTCGAGCTAAAAGTGAGGCCAACCGCCCTATGGAAATTAACATGGGAAAAACACGTTTTGGGACCCCCCTTTTTTCTCGGCCCCCCCTTGATGAAACCCCCCCAAATTGTCAGGGGCTGCTCAGAAACAAAATGTTCCATTTTCCTGAAAATTTCAGCCAATTCCGTCCACAAACGCCAAAGTTATTAGACATAGAATTTTCAAAAATCCCATAGAGAAAAAATCCTAACTATATATACCTACTGGCGACCGCCAGTAGGTAATATATATATATATATATATATATATATATATATATATATATATATATATATATTTCCACAGGCAGTCTTCCTTTTGGCAAGTTAGACTAGGGTGCACGCCGGATTCAAAACAAAATTCTATATTGTTCAAGGATTGGCATGACGCGTTTCAGCATGTAGCTTTCCTCAGATGCACTCCCTTGTTGATTGCCTCTGCCACTTGGGTCAGACGTTTTAAAGTGTTTTGGCATCTAAAGTAGATTGTTTGCACACCTGTTGTTCATTATGGGAGGAGCCGCCTCGGTGATCCAACATGTGGAACTGCAACTCCCAGAGTACTGTTCGTTCCCACCAACGTGCTGCGATTTGCGGTCCAGACAGCCAGATTCCCTTGATACCTCATGGTTGAGGCAGGCTGTAAATTAAATCAGGTAGGAGTTCGCAGTGTTTTTCTGGGTTTTCTGAAGTTTTGAATCCGTGCTCCTACCTTCACATTACCGACAATTGCAAGTCTGGGACATCGCTGTAGTAGTGGTGTCTCTCCATGTGGTCATGGACTATCCGTGATAGCGGAGGTGCTCTGCCTTGGTGATGTGAGGCGGTCCAGGTGCTTGCTGGTCCCACTGGGCATTTACACACCGGACACTTCAGAAGGTGCTTCCCTTGCACGGTATCGCTCCATGCCAATATTTCCACAGGCAGTCTTCCTTTTGGCAAGTTAGACTAGGGTGCACGCCGGATTCAAAACAAAATTCTTTATTGTTCAAGGATTGGCATGACGATTTAGTAGGCGCGTGACTGACTGTAGAAGGAAAAGACTAAATGTGTCTTACTGAATGCATGGGTTAGTGACTGATACAGGCATTCACGCAGTTTAGTTTGTCAGTTGGTGGTAAGCAGTTGCATGGGTTGGTGAGTAGCTAAATGAGGATCTATATGGGTTATTGATTGGTGCCTGAGTGTATGTGCGGGTGAGTGGGGGGTGTGACTCTGTGCATAGATGTGTGAGTGGATGATTCACTGGGTGTATGGATTCAAGAGTTCATCTGTGAAGGGCTCTATGGGTGGGTAAGTGTGTGCATGTGTGTGTTGGTGAGTGAATGGATGTCTCAGTGGTACATGTGTGAGTAACTGCATATGTGAAAGGCAGTATATGTGAGAGAGAGTAATTGTGAGAGTGGCGGTATGATCAGTGTGTGCTTGTATTAGTTATTGTATGAGTGTAAGTATGTGTTAGTATATGTTTGAATAAGTGAGGTGGTGTGTGTATAACTGTATAGGTGAGTAAATGGGAGTGTGATTGATTCATGACTGTCTAGGTGTGTGAGTAACTCTATAGATGAGTGGCAGTGTGTGAGTGTCTGTATAGATATGTGAGTGCATATGATAATGCCGTATTGATGGTTGTCTGCATGTGTGAGTGACTGTAAGGGTGAATGAATGGATGTGTGTGTAGACCTAGGAATTAGAGAGTTTGGAGTTTGGTATTGGTGTGTCTATGGTTTCGAAAATGGTAGTCTGTATCTTAGAGTGGGTGTATCAAGGGTTATATTAGGGTATGAGGAGGTGCATCAGATTATCACGTGGATGATGTCATCAGTGATGTCATCAGTGATGTCATTTGAGATGTCACCAGTGATGTCACTGACCATGTCATGAATGATGTAATATGTGATGTCATCAGCGATGCATTCTGGCGGCGCGAGTTATAGTCAGCTGAACTAACTATAACGGACACATTTCTCTGGTTTTTTATGAGTGAAATGTCAAACTAACTATAACGTCCCTGAAACCTGTGGTTTTTTCAGTGAATTTCTAAGGTTTTTTAAATGCTAATTTCTAACCATAATGTCCCTGAAACCTATGTTTTTTTCAGTGAATTACAAAGGTTTTTTAAATGCTTGTTTCTAACTATGTGCAGACAGAAGAAGAAATGCGCAGAAAAAAGCAATAGAAACGCAGAAAAAGGTAACAGAAGTCCAGAAAGACGAAGAAAGGTACAAAAAGAAGCAAGAGATGTGTACAAAGAACTAACAGAGGAGCATAAAAAGGCCTTGTTGCTAAGTTATCCTGTGCCCCCAACTTTTTGCTGACTGGTACTGGTGATAACTGACTGACTAACCAGGTTCGGAGTCAGTGCTATGTTGAAAGACACTTAGAATACAGTGAAAACACCAACAAACACTAGGGTACACTATGGGTTGTAATATGTGATGTTATTCCGCGGGATAATATCCCGCATACCATGACTCTGCATTTTTTATTACTCTGACCTACCATGACCCTGCAAACATTTACTCCGCATATGCCTTCACCACGCATGCCATTACAACGCAAAGTCATGCATGGTGAAGGCATAGACTTTGTAAAAGTACTATGTGTATATATATATATACATATATATATTCACTGAAAAAACCATAGGTTTCACACACGTTACAGTTAGCTGGAAGTTTTACTCGCATAAAACCATTGAAATTCCCACGTTATAGTTAGTTGGACTCACTATAACTTGCGCATGCAATGCCCTGCTGATGACGTCACATATTACAACACTCATGACATGGTCAGTGACATCACTCATGACATCACTGATGACACCATCCAGTGAATGTGTGTCTTTTTGAAAAATAAATATTAGTGAGTAATGTTTAAATATTTAAGTATATGTATTAGTGTTTCACTTTGTGTATAAGTGGCTGCATGGGTTGGTGAGTAGGTACATGTGTATGTATATAGGTTATTAGATGTTTTTTAATATTAGTAGGAGTGTCTATATGGTTTAGTGGGGGTATTACTTAGCACATAGATGCATGAGTGACTGACTCTCTGTTTGTATGTGTTTTGAACACAGCATATGTGCAGGACTGTATGGGTGGATGAGTGTGTATATGTGTATGTTAGTGAGTGAATGACTGTCTCACTAGTGTCTTTATCAGTAACTACATATGTTTTAATCTACTATATGTGAATATTGATGTATATAAGTGAGTATATGTGAGAGTAAGAGATTGTAAGAGTTCCTGTTTAAATAAGTATGTTTCTATAATTGATTGTTTAAGTGTATAAATATGTGTACATTTCCATAGAAGTAAGGCGGTAGTGTGTGTATAGCTCTATATGCAAATAAATGCATGTTCAATAGTTTATTTGCATGAGTGAGTATGTGTGTGAGTAACTTTTGGATGACTGTCGGTGTGTAACAGGATGTGTAGGTGTATCACTACATATGATGAGTGAATATATGTATGAGTGACTATATAGAATTGTTGATGAATTAGTGCATGTGTATATAGATGCTGGAATTATTGAATTGGTTGTTGTAAGTGGTATGGGTATCTCCATTTTTTTCAATATTTCAGTTTCTATTTTTGAATATTTGTTTCAAGGGTTACATTACAGTGAAAGGAGGTATGTCACTCTGTCACAAGGATGGTGTCATCAGTGATGTCATGAGTGATGTCACTGACCATGTCATGAGTGTTGTAATATGTGACGTCATCAGCAGTGCATTGCACGCGCAAGTTATAGTGAGTCCAACTAACTATAACGTGGGAATTTCAATGGTTTTATGCGAGTAAAACTTCCAGCTAACTGTAACGTGTGTGAAACCTATGGTTTTTTCAGTGAATTTCATAGGTTTTGTAAATGCTATTTCCTAACTATAACGTGTGTAAAACCTATGGTTTTTTCAGTGAATTTCATAGGTTTTTTAAATGCTACTTCCTAACTATAACGTGTGTAAAACCTATGGTTTTTTCAGTGAATTTCATAGGTTTTTTAAAGGCTACTTCCTAACTATAACGTGTTTAAAACCTATGGTTTTTTCAGTGAATTTCAAAGGTTTTTTAAATGCTAATTATTAACTATATCTTCACTGTATTCTATAGTTTTATCATACAATTTCGACAAATGTTTTTATCGGATAAAAAAGTTTTCTTCACTGTCAGAATTGTTTAGGGACTCCTTATAAATCTCTAGAGGTTTACGAAGTCTTTACCTTGCCTTCTTTTTAACGTTTTCAGACTTGTCACTAAATGTTGGAAAACATAGTTTTATACTGTCGTGCGCGACCAGGTGCGCGCACCCCGGTATTTTTAAAGATTAAAAAAAGGATTTATACTTTATCGGTATTCTTCTTGGGACCCCATATGAAGGTAAACAACATCAGAGAATGTCTACCTTTCCTCCTTTTCACATTTTAAAACTTCATTCAATTAGACCGATACTTCCAAATGACGTACGTGTCCGGATACCGTCACCGCATATACGTCCTAATACGCGCATGTCAAGTCATGTGACTTGAAAAGAACACTTCCTATTGGTTCATAGTAGTTTCTATTCTGCAATTTTCCAGAAACCACCCACTTCCCTCACTATCTTTTTGGCGCTCAAGGGAGAAGTACCTTTTTCATCTTTCTGCAGAGTTTGCTGAAATGGCTGCCGCACGCAATTCATCCTCGGAATCTGAGGAAAATTTTCGAGTACCTTTGAAAAAAAAAAATGAATCTTTCATCTGGCAATTTTTTACTTATCCTCAGGATGAAAAAAAAGTAAATGCCCCAAAAGTTACTTGCACAATTTGTGACGCAGTACTTTCAAGAGGAAATCCTTTGAAGAAGTATTCCTTTTCGATTCATACCATGAAGAGACATGTGAGCCAAGTTGATCCTGTTCAATTTGCACAGGCATCGACAAGAGCTCTGGCAACAGAACTACCATCATCTGTGGCCAGTACCTCATCGAGAAGACGACCTGCATCTCCATCTACTGCACAGTTGGACTTGAGACCATTTTTGGCGACAGTGCATATGAAATGCAACAAGTGTTCAGGAATGATTGTGTACGGGGAGCAGAGCCTCACTCTTATAGAAAGAAGAAATAATGACCATGAATGCTTCGAATGAAGATAATTTCTTAACAACTTCTTATGTTCCTGTTTTACAGTTCAAAAATTTGGCTCCAGTTTAACAAATCATAAACAATAAAAAACTTCTAAAAAAATAAAAAAAGTAAAAAAACTACAAAACCCCCCAAAAAAAGTTATTTTCAGAACTACCGCATTGTACCAAAAAGAGCTCTATTCATAAGCTGAAGTATTGCCGCATTTTCACAACAATTATTCAAGAATGCGGCAATACTTGGGGCATATTATGAAGAAGACGTGATAATTTATCGTCGCTTTTATCGGCAGAACACTGCTAAAAAAGCGACGATAATCGCCTTCATAATATGGGCCATATTATCAAGGACAGGCGATACATTATTGCCGCTTTTATCGGGAGGAATATGCTCTATGGAATTCCTATCGAAGCCCATGTTCGATGTCTTCACATCTAACATGGGCTTCGATAGGATTTCCATAGGGCATATTATCAAGCCCATTATCGCCGCTTTATCGGCACTTTCCTGTCGATAAAAGCTGCAATAATGTATCGCCCGTCCTTGATAATATGCCCCTATGTTCTACAAATTCCAATCGAAACGTATGTTAGATGTCTTTATATCTAACATTTCGTTCGATTGCAAATCATAGAGCATATTATGAAGGCCGTTTTCGCCCCTATATCGGCAACTTCCTGCCGTTAAGGGCGGCGATAATGTCTTGCGTATCCTTGTAAATATTCCTCAACACCTTTGTGACAACGTCATAACACCGCCTGCCGTAAGAGCACTTTGCATGTCTGCTGCACAGAAAGTTAATGACATGCATAGTAGGCGTACGTCAAATCACAAGCAAAATGTGTTTGGAGGCGAAAATACTATCACGAACACGGGTGTTGTTAGAAAAACAGTTTAAATAAACTTGTTTATCGTACGACTGCCACGGCCTCCTTTGATCAAGCATTTGGCAGCGTTAACATGGGGGTGTGGAAAATAAAACTAAATCAACCCCCTCTCTTAATTACAAGGCACACATTACTGCGTGAAAACAACGCTTGTTTTCACGCGGTAATGTTAACTGCCGCTGGCTGTTACAGGAGTACTATCACATATATATTCAAATTAATAATTACGTAGTTACACTGCGGAAAACTCTGGCGATAGCCGGCGAAAGTCAAATGTACGATGTTCAGGGCATATTAACAACAAGTATAGATTCACCAGGCGTCCCCGCCAAAGCAGTTAAAGTTACCTGTTGTTTCCACAATGCAATGTAATTGACAGGCAACGTACACGGATTAAAAATTACATTTTATTTATGTTCTTACTGCCTCTTCTGTAATTCTCTGCTAACGAGCACTCTCATCACTGGAAGTAAAATCATAGTCCTTCTTCTATTTTTCTGAAATGTCCCGGTTTTTGCCTTTAAAAATCTGGGGGCATATTACCAACAACTATCGATAATTATCACTATGTTGGTTTAGTTCCAATATTTTTTTCGTCGAGCTGCGGCGATTTTTATCGCTTAGAAGTCTTGCAATTATCAAGGTTTACTTCCAAAACCTGTGATTCCCAAACTGTGCACCGCGGCTCCCCAGTGCGCCGTAATGTGGTGCCAAGGGAACGGCGCACACTAGGGTGACCAACTGTCCGTAAATTCCACGGACGTCACTACCCTGATATGTGTAACTGTATCCATCTCAGAGAGCTGCGCGCTCCTCCCCTGTGAGAAGGCTCACACTCGCTCCTGGAACGGCCTTGTATTTAACTCCTCCAGGAGCAGCCCCTGCTGCCCATTGAAATTCTCTATGGAACTCATTGGCACTTACTGAATGAGAATATGGCAGTCAAGGTTTTTAAAGCAGATAGCGCTCTTCCTGCCTCAACGAACAGAAGGCATTCTGTTAGATTAAAAAAGTAAAACCATCACGATGCAATATTAGAAAACACTTCCTTTAAAGAAGGCTATGAAAAAATGTTTAAAAAAACAGAGTAACGTTCTTTCATTCTCTCATCATTTTTGAACAGCAGTATTATCAATATTATATTCAACAATGCCATGGTTACTGCTTTTGTACTTAAAGGAACTAGCACCCATTGACAAAGCCAATAGTCTTTGCTTGTTGTTGGTGTAAAGATACTTGCTGTTCTACATATCTGCATGCAATGACACCTACAACATAACACCAGTCAAGCACAACACTATGCTAAACGCTTATTTGTAGCTTAGGTGTTTCAAACTGCCCTCGGAATTACATCCAACACCCTCTTTGAAAAGACCCCTCCATTTTTTTTAACACTGCTTAAAGCCGTGGAAACAACACCATTTTACAGTAACCTCACATCCTGTTACTGTACATCATGTGTGACTGATAACTTCTACGTTTTCAGTCTGCCTATGTACGGAGGCATTGTGAACTCTCCCCCACCGCACCCCACCCCTTGCTGTACTTTGTTCTTCATAGGCCTCTTCTCCCTACAACTTTGCAGACAAACACTCACATTATAAAGTACAAAGCTGGGTGAGTAAATAAGTATGGAATGTCTAAATGGCTGGATCGATTACTAAAAGGATGAATGGATGAATGAAAAGAGATAGGTTAGATAATCAAAGAAAAAATGGATGAATAAATGAATGAGTGAAAGTATAAATGAGAGAAAAGATAAATTGATGGATATATGGCTAGAAGAGTGCATAAATGGCTAAAAGGAAGGATAGATGTAATAAAGGATGGATGCATGAGCCAAAACCACCTGATGGATCAGTGATTTAGTGGATGGATGTGTGAAAGGATAGATAGATTAATGAATGAAAGGATAGATGATGGCAAGTGAATGTGTGGATGGATAAATTGATAAGTGAAATGGTAGATGAAAGGATAAGTGGAAGGGCGATTGTAAAGATTAATTAGGGGGTAGATGTACAAAACCATGGATACATCAGTAAACTGAAAGGGTGGATGGATAAGAGACCAGATGGCTGGAACAGTAAACGGATGATTGCATGTGTGAATGAATGTGTCCCAATTACTTTAAGAAAAATAACAGGACATACATACCACCTACCCACCGTTAAAAAAAATGGTGGGGAGCCTCTTTAAACTGCTGAATAGGTCAAGGAAACCACAGATCAACAAACTTTGTAAACCACTGTCCGTAGTGATAGAAATCGGTCCAAACACATAAATATTGTTGGAAAGTCAGCAATATTCATGCATTACCGAGCTATTGCTCTGAGTCATGTTATCTACCTACCATTACATGACATAGCTAAGAACTGCTCAGGGGCAGCTATTACGTTTTGGACATTTTCCACCTTAGCACAAATGTGGTCAAAAGTGGTTAAAATAAGCTAGCAATGTTAGGAACTGTTTCCAGTCACTAACATCTTGCAACGCTAACTTTGCATGTCAATAGTAATAAATATCACAGACAAACAATGCAGGTCACAAGATAGTCGTTATCTGCTAATAGTTGTCACTAACTGCTGTTAGCATCAGCTACGTACTAAAGAGATAATTTTTGCTCAGCTTTCTTGGCTTTTAAAGCCAAAAAAGCAGAGTAAAACCTCCTTGATAATTTGCCCCAAAGTTCTTTAACACACATCATTTACCTGCAATGTTTTGACACATCAGCATTAGTGAAGTGACTCCGAGAAATGGGGCTGATTTCTTAAATTAATTTTTAAGAGGCTCCTTGTGACAGTGCAGCCAATCCTCCGTGGAAGTGCTCACATAAAACACGACACGGGTATGACCAGGATACTCAAAGAAATGACACAGTGATGAAAAAGTATTTTTATTTTGTATACTTACCTAGGAAATAGTAATAAAGAAAACTTAAAATCTTTTAAAAACATGGTATCTGTGGAACAAAAGTAAAAATAAGGTTATAATGTCATTTCATAAAACAAAACAAAGTAAAAGTGAATGAAACAGAAAGTGAAAGAAAAAAAGACTGAGGGAGAGAAACAGACCGAGACAGAATATGTAGTATATAAATCAATGAGTAAAAGATTTATTTGAAAGAAATAATAGCACTGAAAGAATGACTGTTTAAAGGAAAGTAAAGTGAGAGAGAAAATAAGAGTATGATCAGTGATAATACACGAAACAAACAGTCTGTAAAAGAAACGGACTAAGAGTACAGAAATGTCTTAAAGAGATAGATAAAATAAAGGAAGAACACTAAGAGAAACAGAGTGGAAATGGGTGAGTAACAGAAGATGAACGGGATAGAAACAGACAAGGACTGTAAGAGAGAGATAAAGGGAAATGAAGTAGGGTAAGAGAACTGAACTATAGATTTAAGTTTGGGAATTGAGCATAATTAATGAAAGCAGAGTAAGGGAACAAATTGTAAGGTACAGTAAGACAAAGAAATTAAGATTCAGGAAACAAACGTGATACAGGGTCAATAAAGGTGAGTCAGCATAAAACAATGTAAGTAACAAACTGAAGAGTTAGATAGACTGAATAGAATAATGACAGAAAAGATGTAAGAGAAACAGGAAAGAAAATTAAAAAATGCAAAATGTGCATGAGTTAAAGGAAATAACCATGACTAAACACCACTAACAAAGGAAGAGGATGAAAGAAATAAGGATAAGAGAGAGGTAGAAGAAACTCTCGGATGTTATTAGTTGTACTGACCTTATAAATGTAATATCTGTGGAAGACAATAAAGAAATCTGTTATAATACATATTTCTAAATCCAATGTAACAAAATAACTTAGACAACATATTAAATGGTTTATTTTTGCTGTCCTCAGATAAATTGATTTTCACTATAAACAGTGATTTCAATAGGAATCATCATGTAACAGCGGGGAAAAAAAAACACAATCAAAATGATTGTGTTTAAAAAACCCGTACAAGATCTCTATACATAATATAAATACCTGAAAAAAACATGTCTTAAATGTTTTTCTCTAATTCGCAATTTTTTGAGTAAGCACAGCACATACTCCACAGTTACAAACTAATTAAACTATACCAGTTACTTTTAAATACCTCTCAACAAATAACCGTGCAACTATGTTCTAAAAACATTTATCTCAAGTCAACATTTTGATATCTCATTCTTTTCCGCGTGGCCAAATAGTATGAGTTAATTCGTTATTCTTTGAGTACCTCTCAACAAACTTCCGAGTAAGTATATTCTAAAAACATTTATCTCAAGTCCACATTTTGATATCTCATTCTTTTCCGCGTGGCCAAATAGTATGAGTTAATTCCAACGTGTCCTGTAGCATTAAACATTAAGGAAACCTTACCTGATACTATCACTTTGCCACATAAAAGTTTTATTTCTAGATCTGAACACCCTCAATCACATGATATTTCTAAACAACACAGTTTCATATCTTTACAGTATTAATCTGACTACACCAAGTTATTTTACTGAAATTTTGGTTGCAAAAATATCAGATAAGAATTTGTTAAGTCAAAAGGCAAACGTTTCTTAAAACTTAATTGACTATCATTGCAGAGCGTCCAACCAGTTGGACACTTCAAATAAGCTATGTAATGTCCTGATGATATTGATGGCCCTTCATGAAAAATAATTGCTACAGTTACAAATGTTCTTCTAGAAATAGATATTTGAGAAGCCACAAATTTTTTAATTGAAGTTGACAATTTACTTCCATCAGCTCTGCATCGTTGAAGCATTAAAATTACATACTGTCCATATCTGTGGATAAATAATGTTGATAACATTTCTGAGTTACATTGAGAGCAGACCATGTTCTGATACGCATCTTTAACTAGTTTATTAAAGGACACTGTTTTACAATCTGGTAATGTTAAATATATAAATCTTTCTGTGTGTATGTCAGTACTACTTGAAAATGAACAATTACCGCAAATATGTTCCCATTTATAAGAAAGGCCAAAAAGACTATCAATACCTACACCTTCTTCTTCCAAAACTGTAAGCATATACATAATAAATTCCTGACAATCTTGCTAAATATTCTGAGAAAATTGATTTAGTCCTGCACATATGTCTAAAACATTCCTTACTTCTAAAACACTTGCTACTTCACTATTACCACTGCTACATTTTTCAAACACAGAATTTAAGGAACAACAAAATGTTTGCTCCTGATTTTCTACAATCTGTTGCTGTACATTTTTTAGAAAAAAACCCACATTAACCACTACATTTGCATAGCAGTTGACACCAGACCTGTTTTCAAATTTATATCCAACAATCTCTGTAGTACTAACCTTTTTCTTACTGCTACCAATGACAGCTTCATTTTTTTTTCTTCGTTTCCCTACTACTTCACTACATTGTTCCTCATTTCTCCTTTTCTGACCAACCGTACTCTTTTTAATGAAAGGATATTGAGGTAAACTTGGAGCATATTCTCTTCTTAACCTATTATACTCCTTCACACATTTTAAATCTGCACTAATCTTTGTCTCATCAAAATCAATTAGATAAAGTCCAGATAAAGTTCTAACTCGAGATAAAGCAACATATGCCATACCCTCTTTGAATACACTGTTTCCAATATTTACCAAAGCACAATCTACACTTAAACCTTGAGATTTGTGAATAGTCACTGCATATGCCAAACAAATTGGAAATTGCTTCCGACGGACATACAAGTCTTTCACAAGCAAAAAATGAGTTGAACAGCGACTGAATTGTTGTACTTCCTCAATTTCATCAAATTTTATTCTAAAAAATTCAATCTCATCTCTATTTGGGTAATTTACAAAACCAACAATATTACCCATTGCTCCATTCACCAAACCTCTTTCTACATGTAAATTTCTCCGTAAAATAATCCGACAATTTAAACATACATACAGATTATTCTCTAAGCCAGCAGTTTTAGATATAGATTTCTGAAGAGAATCCAATTTTAACTTCAATTTTTCAGACAAAACAATAGTACTTCCTTCATGCTCTATTTTATCTTTAGCTTCCAGTTTCTTAATTTCTTGATTTTCCAACTTCAACATTTTGTCATTGAAAACAGAGCATTCTTTTAGAGTTGGCATCAAGCATATGACTGACTTATCTTCTACCTCTTTACTATATATTTTCTCAGGTACATTATCTTCATTGGGAAACAACTTACAAAGTAATCGTGTTCGTAGAGTTTCTTTCGCATCTTCAGTTAGTTTTCCAATCCTTATATCTTGAAGAATATTTCCATATTTAGTATCCTTTGCCTGTCGCATATTTTGAATCAGTTCAGTATATTTGAAATGTGACCATATATTAACATTTCCAATACTGCCGAGGCACTTTCTGGTGTCTTCATGTGTAACAGTTTCAAATACAGGTTGTCCTTTCACAGGAGTTAGTTGCAGTAGATCTCCAAAAACTATGACATGTTTCCCTCCAAATAACACATCATGGTCAGTTTTAAGTATCTGTTGCATTCTTAAATGTACAAAAGCAAGCATTAAATTGGATACCATGCTTACCTTATCAATAATGAGAAGTTTCATTTCTTTAAGGACTCTAGAAACTTCATAACAACCGTCTCCAGATAGCTTGTGATATTGTAATTTATTTTCATGTTCAACTGGCAGCATCAGTAAACGATGTAAAGTAATACCTTTAATATTATGTGCTGCCAATCCAGTTGGAGCAGTAACAACACAAGACAGTGGTGACTCAGTTCTTCGCTGTAGATATGTAGTAATTCCTTTTATAAGAAAACTTTTCCCTGTTCCAGCTTCTCCACTTACATATAGTCGAATAGGTTCAAATGACATACATGAGCATTCTTTTTTCTCATGACGAAAACCATGCTCAATGTGCTCTGTCACTTCGTCATATATCTGTCTTTGCTCAAGATTAAGTTCCTTCTCCAATTCTTCTAAGTTTATTATATCCTCTTGAGCTTGCTGCATTGCTCTTTCCACCTCATCCATGGCAGTGGCTGCTTCATTTCGGATAATTGGTTCTCCCAGTGGATCCTGACTCAACGATGCAGAACTTTGAGTGTATTGTGAACTTTCTCTAGCAATCTCCGCTGCAATTGTTGCTTCTTGCTCTATTTCGTCGTTCAACATTTTGAGATCATTACTAAAAACAGGACATTCTATACTACTTTAGATGCGTTAAAGGAATCTTCATAACTAACAAAGTCTCCAAGTAGTTCCTCTTCAGTACGCCATGGTTTAAAGAGTTGCAAAAGAGCTAAATAGTAAAATTCTCTTTTGTCTGGATTTTCGCAATTCAGTTTTCGGTGATTAATCAAGTGTCCTTTTCTTTGTTTCACCAGACATCCTTCCTGTCCAATTACAGCGTATACACCTTTTTCAACATTCTCTCTAATATTCCTTTTAAAAGTGTATTTTTCAAGTACTTCATACAGACAAATGTTTTCAAGCAGAGTACTTCTATTTGGATAGTATGTATCCAACATATTTGTTTTCAAAATGTCTGTACTGTCTGGTTCTTTCTGTGCTAAATATTCAATTTCTTGCACAGTTTTCAAAACACGGTTTCGTGTTCCGGCAAGACCTAAGTTCACCCACAGGATACTTCGAGATTTCGCATAAAGACTTGCTGATGATAATCGATCACAACATTCATATGCTCCAATTTCTCAATGAGATTACATCTTCAAACTGTACGTATACAATTTCTGGCTTAGGCTCTTTTCATGAGAACTATCTTCCCACATCTCCTTCAGTTCCGTCTTTTCAGATTTCGTGATGTAAGACGTTACATATCGAGCCACAGCAATAGAGTTGTCCGCAACATATTGTATATCCATGTTAGCATTCCACATGGTCAAAATGACAGGGTTATGGTCATTTATATATTTGGACTCTTCACCTCTTCTTAAATTGTAGGTATTTTTGGGTGATCTTCTTGTGATATTATGTCGCAGGATTTTTCTTGTTTGTAATAAAAGACATCATAGCTTCAAATCTATGATTAAAATATCTGCAAACATTAACCGGATCCAACGAACACAATTCTCCTGGTGTCTTGTAGTTTATATTTTCAATATTTGCATTCGCCTCTCGAAGAAATTCAAGTAAATCTTCCCAGGCATACTCTGCACAGCTTAGAGTTAAAAACCATGTAGGTGCTCCTAAGTTTCTTAGCATGCATTTTAAATCTCCATGACGACGGTACCAATACTCATTAGTACCACGCTGACATGCCATTAAATTAATTAGGTGAGAATCCAAAACACTATCTTTCTGTTGCACTTTATCCATAAATTCCTTTGCTGAAACATTTTGCAGATGCACTCCACTTTTTAAGATATGGTTTACTGCATAAGAAAGACCAGATAAGTCACTCTCAAACAGAAGATGAAACAAATATGGAATACATTGACGAAATCTCGGATCTTCTGCATATAATCTTGTTGTCCGGTACTCAGATGCAGGAATCTGCATAGGTCGATCATCATATCGCGCACCCTCACCTGTTGGGAATAACTGTGGGAAACAACGACCTTCCAAACTTTCTTCCCATACACTAATAGGACTTCCTTCTGCTTTTTTCATCTGAAATAACTCAATAGCATTCCCCATTGCTTCTTTCGAATGCAGTGGATGAACACTGTAATGTTCATAAATTTCTTCACTTCTGGACAAGTCGACTTTTTCAATTTGTCCAATAGACAAATCATTATCCTCTTCTTCACTTACATCCTCTTCTTCTACGTACACATTTTTATAGTATTTATTATTTTTGACTAAATACAACGTTGCCTTTTTGACTTTCCTAACATCCACTAAATCTTGCCAGATTTTCTTACTCTTTGTAGGTACACAATTAACTAGAATAACTAGAGGTTCGTCTTCTACATTTTCAATACCAATTGTCTCCATATTTTTTTTTAAATCAAGTGGCAAATATACAACTCTACCCTTTAATCCTCTTTGTAAATCTGAAGGATTTAATTTCCCAGTATTAGGCTCCATACGAACAATAGCCTGAAAAGGATGTACACATTGAATCAGAATAGTCTCATAAGTATTTAAATCCTTCAGTTCCAATGGAATATTTATCAACTCAAGATTATTATATACAGCTCTAGCAGGCATTCTATTTTCATTTAATTTATTATAACAATATTTACAAATACATTGCTCAAAACCCAAATCAAAATAGTTTTCTACCAGCAAATAAGTCGCAAACTCTTTCCACTGAGTATTATCTTCATCTTCACTTTTTAAATATAAATCAACTAACCTAGTTTGACTTTTGTAATGAATGCGTCGACAACACACACAAGTTAAATTTGGTTTTTCACCTGCAATGACCTTAAACTTTGTTATTTCCTGTTCAAAATCTTCAGTATTAAAATGTCCAACATTTTCTAACACATTTCCTTCTATAACTATATCAGTTTCTGCATTGTCTTCATCTCGACCAAAATAACTTACCTCAATTTCTGCACAAATATTCTTCACATCTAATGCACATCCATGCAAAAGAGCACTATTTAACTGTTTAAGTTTAAGTGCTGGACTTTTTGCATAATACAACTTTCTCACTAATTTTCTCATTTTGGTATGTTGCACTGCTAACATCCTGAAGTGATGAAAAACACTCTGGCATATTTTTTCAGAAAGACAAGCCAGAGAATGGCCTTCCAAACCTGTTTTTTCTCTCACTCTGCAACGATCTAATTCTTGCAACATTACAATTTTTTTTTAGACTTTCCTTACTGTACTTACGTAAGAAATTGTGAAAGAAATCAATTGAATCCTGTCATACACTGCAAATACTGCTACAATTCCAACTATAAACAGGAGCATGAACACATCCCTCTAAAACTTCTCCACCTATTTCCCCTTCTGGATTTCTAACCTCAATTTTCTCTTTCTCAGTAGGACAGCCATCCTTCACCTCATACGCTCGACCACTGGTGTCAACTGCATGCAACAATTCGTTACTTTGAAAGTAACTCTCTTCATTAAAAAATAGCTCAGAATTTGAAGTATGCATCCATTTCCCACAAAAGACTTTACAAAAATTAGTTCTATTTATGTGTCTCTTCCATTTACTCTTAGCTTTAAAAACTCTGATTGCCTTATTTAGTGTATTTATTCTATTAAGTACTAAAATACATTTTAAAAAAATTGTCTCAAACGCATGATCCCCAACTTCCTTATATATTTTTTCTTCTTATAAAAAGCAGATTTCCTTTTAGAAACTTTTTCCTTTTTTAATAAATTCGAAACTACTCTGTTATGAACCATACGCTTCCTTATTTCCGCAAACTGATTAGTACGTCTTTTACTGTACATATTTTCCTCACCACTGATTTCCGACACATTTTTCTTTTTTCTTCCATTTCTCCTTGTAGATACTGAAAAATGTTTTTCCTTTTGAACATTATCCAATTGACTTTTCCTTTGACACAACTTTTTAAAAAAATCCTTGCTGCTCTTACCAGGAGCACTCTTGTTTTTCTCCGTCCTTTGTTGATTATGTAATTCTTGTCCTTCTTTCCTCTTCAAATGGTATGTCTTTTTATACAGCTTTCTTTTTTCATTTCTGGTCGGCATAGTGATTGATGTTTGTGATAAAAATGACAATCTGTTTGGAAAAAAGTTAAAAAATATTATAGACCCCCTACTAGCATATAACATACAAATTATAACCACTGCTTCATGTTATAACTAGAATAAAGACAAAGAAACAGTCTCTGAACAGAGTAGGAAATCCTATAGTGAATATTGGTTCTAAATTTATGACAGTCCATAGCTGTGTCATCATTATAGAGGTATTTTATGAATCTAATTTTCCAGACATATAAATACTATACTAATTTTCAAGCATTGTAGGTGTTCCTAGTGCTTTTAATTTTTTTAACTTTAATCTGTTATACAGTTCATGAAAACTTTTATTCTCCTTCTCAAAAAGCAGAACACCGACGAATAGTACAACAATAATGTCTTCAAGAATAGTTTTTTAAACAAAAATAATTTTATTCATTTAATAATTCGTATTCTAAAAGCACTTGTAGCATCATTTCATCCGGTACTTCATTATTATTATTTTCTTCTTCCAAATTCTCTTCTTCTGCCCCTTCCACCATTTCTAAGTATGCACTATCAAAAGTGCGGTCCATAAAGTCCACATTTTCTGTGCCATTTTCCTCTTCAAATTTTCCTTCTAATAAATCTTCTTTAAGTTCATTTGCAATTTCAAAATTTACATTTATATTTTCGGAATAATGTTCCATTTTAGTACTCCTTTTCTGTCTTCTGTGTCCTTTTAAGAAAATATAAAGACTAAATTATATCTTTTTCATGAATAGATAATCAAAAATTACCTTTACCAATCTTTAAACTACATACATTTTCATACTTTTTAAGACATTAACTACATAGATTAAGATAGCACCTTCCTCTTTATTTTAGAAAGAAACTGACACTATGATCCCAGACATTAACACTATCCCTTTTAATTGTTTAACGAAATTGTGCTGTAAAAACACATCTTACTGTGAAATTTGTTTTTAGGATTTGTGTGCTGTAGAACTATTTATACACTTTCTAATTTATTTTTAGGGATCTATTTTCTGAGTTCACCACTACAAACTATGATTCAAACTGTATGCAAACTGAATATACCAATTAAAACATTCACTAAACAGATTGCTACTTCCCACATAGACAGTTGCTTTTACCTTTAAACAGCATACTCAAGATGTAAATTTCATCGAATGTACAACATTTCATCATAACCATAAGGAACCACATCCAGCCGCGGGCCGTGGAGGGAGTTACGGTGGGGCAGGGAGACGGGGAGGGGGAGGTGTAGGGTGAAGGGACCTAAAAACCGGCATATGGATAATTACAGGTAAATACATAATTTATTTATTGAAACGAATTTTGTAGTGCTGTGCACGCTACAAAATTTGTTTTATTAATTAAATTGTATACTTACCTGCACTTATCCATATGCCAGATTTTAGATCTCTCCACCCTGCACCTCCCCCTCCCCGCCTCCCTGCCCCACCGTAACTCCCTCCACGGCCTCCGACTGACCACATCATAATAGACCTGAGGAAATGCATATAGTAGGGTGCAAATAGATAGTACAGTCACAGAAATGCACCAGCAATGCCCATCACGCCAACAGCCATATCATAATACACCTCTATTAATCAAGAAAAACGACTGTACACAAATGATACAGCATGAGTTAGAGAGATAATGATGACTTAGCAATAATTAATCCACGTAAAGAGCAAACTCTTACAGTCAAAGAATAGATGAACCAGAACTGCATAGAAAATAACACATGGACCCGGCCCATAAAAAGATAGTACCAACAAACAGTGGAAACCTATCTCAAAATACATATGTACTGCAAGCAGGTACAGACATGGTAAAAATAGAAGATAAAATCCTCCAGCAAAAGAGAAGCAGTGCAAATATTCTAAGAAATCTTGCTTATTATTGTAATCTGCTCAAAAATAAATTGTCATATTTCAACTCACCTGTAAAAAAGAATTTGATCGTTGTAAACTCTGTCACGTTGACTTCAGGTTGTTGCTTTTCAGCACCAAACACTCTTAAAAAAAAATAAACAACTGAATTTTAGTTAACATATTACATACATATTTATTAGATAACATACACCCATTGTGCCAAATATCAAGCCTAACAGATACATTCCCTAATTTTCTCACCATTATATATCCTAAAGCCTAACTAAGTTTAATATTTCTTTATTAAACACATCCAATTATCAAATTTTTCACCCAGATTTTTAAAAAATCAATCTTCATTTACAGTCTAATCTCCCACACATTGCCAGGATACTACATGCAATATTTATGATATGCACTGCTACACAATCTTACTTAGTATATTTGTTACCCAAATACATGTAGATTATGTGCTGGGTCTTTTCTAACAAAATGGCGGTCAACACTTCCTGGTTTCCTCCGAATCGAATGTTGACAGACGTTAAACAGCAAATCACAATTCCGCTCGTGCACAGCCGCATAAGTGACTAAAAAGGGTAAAGTGTCTAGGCGTTGAATGTGGAAAACTGAAAAAGAATCGTGTGTGATGGAAAGGAAACGTGGTTTGAAAATAAAATTTAAAGGTGGAAAGGGAGAGGAGACATGAAGATAGTTTCAGGGCTTTATGTTTTGTAATTTTGCCTAATTTTCAAAATTGCAAACAAAATTCAGTTTGCGGAATTGTGATTTGCTGTTTAACGTCTGTCAACATTCGATTCGGAGGAAATCAGGAAGTGTTGACCGCCATTTTGTTAGAAAAGACCCGGCACATAATCAACATGTATTGGGTAACAAATATACTAAGTAAGATTGTGTAGCAGTGCATATCATAAAAATATCAATACCGCACATAATCTACATGTACTTTCTGAACGTGTCTGTACTGCACTCTATTTTTTGCTCTGCCAGTTTTTCTTGAAGTACTGCAACACCATGCTATCACGATAGGCCAGCAAAAAAAACAATCTACCTATGCCAGAGCTCAAAACTGCACCCCGATACACACCCAGCCTAGCTTTAAGAAAGTGCCTCTACTGACACCCGAAAAGACCCGGCAAACTTAAAGCCCTGACACTATCTTCATGTCTCCTCTACTTTTCCACCTTTGAATTTTATTTTCAAACCACGTTTCCTTTCCATCACACACAATTCTTTTTCACTTTTCCACATTCAACGCCTAGACACTTTACCCTTTTTAGTTACTTATGCGGCTGTGCGCGAGCGGAATTGTGATTTGCTGTTTAATGTCTGTCAACATTCGATTCGGAGGAAATCAGGAAGTGTTGACCGCAATTTGGTAGTGCGAATGAACATATTGTACAGAACAAAGGGTTAGAACATGGAAAGGGGAGAAGGTAGAGATTGTCTGGCCGGGTAGGTTTTCTCAGGGGGTGCAGTATGGACCCTGAACGTGAAAAGAACATTTTTTTTTTGTGAAAAAAGTTGCGGGGTGCGCGCGCGCGCACTCGGTCGCGCACCCATATTTACAAGACTGTGGACTATTGCCTTTGACACAGATTGATAGCTGCACAAGTTAAATAAACATTAATTTACTCCTCTCAATAATGTTTAGAAAACTTCAACTTACAGTCCGGGTGACACCACAACAGTATTCTCATACCTAAGTTTCAGAAAAAAAAAGAATTCCACACTAAAAATAACTCTCTTTAGAGATTTTCCGTTCCGTTACTACACTACACTCACCTACCATCATCTCATTGCGTCACTTCTCCACTACTCATAAGTACACAGTGTCAAAAATGTCAATACCGCACATAATCTACATGTACTTTCTGAACGTGTCTGTACTGCACTCTATGTTTTTGCTCTGCCAGTTTTTCTTGAAGTACTGCAACACCATGCTGTCACGGTAGGCCGGCAAAAAAAACAATCTACCTATGCCAGAGCTCAAAAGTGCACCCCAATACACACCCAGCCAAGCTTTAAGAAAGTGCCTCTACTGACACCCGAAAAACCCGGCAAACTTAAAGCCCTGAAACTATCTTCATGTCTCCTCTCCCTTTCCACCTTTAAATTTTATTTTTAAACCACGTTTCCTTTCCATCACACACGATTCTTTTTCGGTTTTCCACATTCAACGCCTAGACACTTTACCCTTTTTAGTCAGAAGCTGCACCTCCAACATGCCTAATCTACGAATTAATTACTCTATCTTTCGCGCTTTTTCAATGTTTAAATTCCACAGATTTGTTTCACAAAAATACATACCACCGGCTCAGTACCTCTTAGTAACATGAAACCAAGTCGCTCCCTTTTACTTACTAATCCCTTAGAGACGGCTACAAATTTTATTTGTATAGATATCAGCGTACTGAAACATGGAATTAGTCGTTCACATCCAGGCACTACCAATTGCATGACTTATTTAACAGGAAGCGCTGTAATGTTGCATGTGTTTTCAAAGGTACACCGGTACCTCCTATAATGCCGAATTTTATCTTAATACTCAGCAGTGATTATTTATTTTCAAGCAATGAGAATTACTATGAGTTTTTAAACGACAAGCCTTACTCTGTAATAGTCACTCTGCATATGCCTCTCTGTAAAAATGTAGTTTATCCTCCCCCGCATGGGAACCTTGATGTTTCCATCTGGCCGCGAAATCCAGCCTTGAATTCAAAGTTCCATCCCAAGACTTGAACAACAGCCTCATTGTCACAAAATGAAGTTACCCGAGCATCTGTTCACAAACATATCTCATTCACTTGGCTAACACTCGCAGAGAACTGCATACCTTATTAAATAGTGACCTTTCTTTATAATTTTCTGAGGTGACTCCCATAATCTTTAACTCTCCTCCACTTCGCAGCTGGCCTTTTTTTTTTGCAACTACTAACCAATGGTTTGGTGATTTTTTTGCACCAAATTATTTAAAGGCATTCTGCTACTCTTCCCTCCATATTCTCTGACCTATGTTTCTGAACTTCCTGTTCTACTACCAGCAGCTGCTACTTTTCTGTTCCTATTTTCTTTATTACAAAATGGATGTCCGTCCTGTCTTTGCAAACGAGCTGGAGCACTTAGAACTGTTTCGCCACAGGATGCTTGAATACTATGGCATCCTGCCACTCGCGACTTTGAGTGCATCATATGGATTATCATTTCTATTTTCCTATTTCACCTGTGTGCAGCCTGTATTTCATTGCCTGAGCTGTGATTTCATGTGGGCCCTGGACTTATGTCTCTGCAACTCGGTATCTCCTGAAGTGAATTACAATCATCTCATGAATCCGTTAATTGATCACGAACAGCTTTGTTCCGACGGAGGGATTATGACCTTTGCAGCGATACATGGAGTTCTGGGTCATTGGAATATATTCACAGCGGCGCAAGATTTCTTGGCACACAGCTACATTGAAAATTCACCGAATTGTCCTCTGATGGTACTAGAGGCTCCGGTAATTAAAGAGCATGTATGTTCATTTCCTCTTTTCAATTGGATGGCTGACTTGTTTTCGGACGATAACAATGACTTTCTTTTAGAAGCGGTTGCTACTTACTTCGCCTACTCAATGGTTGGATGACTCCTATGCAAGCCATTGACGTCTTAACTGTTTTTTCCCTCCCTATTTTTCTTATTATTTTTTTAATTTTATTTTTTATATAAACAGACCTATTGGCTTTACTAACAGTGGACATTGCAATTTCGTGCTGGTGAGATTTTCGTGTTTTATGTGGAGTTAATTTTTTTTCCTCACCTACTCGATTTTGTTCAAAACATTTCATGATGCTCTAATTTCAACAAATCACTTGCTTATGTTATCTTATCTTATTTGAAACATTCTCGAAGCAAGGCTGGGTAAAATATGGTTAAATGTGCCGTGATAAATGTGTATAGTTACAATGACTTTTTATATGGTTAAACGCCATTTTCCCTTTCTACTCCTTATTCCCGCCTCACACACACGTGCTGCTTTTGTTTTCTGCCTAGTGAAATATTTTTGATTCATAACCGAAAAGTATATGAAAACACTGATATTACCCTTGCTTATCGAGCTGTATGTCACATCGAGTACTGAAACCATTCAAAAAATTATCTCAATACAGTAGTTGTTCTGAACACTGATTTTCGAACATCCCTGCAGATAACATACATGCACCTCCAGCCAAGTTCTCGCTTTTGGCGCGTTTTTTATTTTCTTACACAATACCATACAACAAACTTGATAGTGCTTCGTATGCAGAAAACTAATTGTTAATGAGGTGATGTCTAACCACTAACATTTTCATATATGATTACTGAACTTAAAATCAAAAGACACCTTCTTACATGCAATATAATTTAATATATTTGATTAGGAGGCTGTAGAATATGTTTTTTTAAACCTTATTCATTTTGCATCATACTATACTTCCACCATTTGTGTTGTATGGACTAGTAACTATGCCGATTACTTTCTTTATAATATCTTTACTCGTATTAGATAATAAACTTCGCTTCAAAGCACTGCATCAGTGAATAAATATTTCAAATATATACGTTCCCTCTTTTAATCCATATTCACAACTGAAATTATTGTATACTAAAACTGTATTCATGTGTTTGACGTAATCTCAGCTGTACTCAGTTCATGTTTTCTTTTCTCAACCTGAATTATTCATGGTGCAACCCGCTGGCCTGCGACGGCCCGTCAAGCCTTTCTTTGCGGGTCGTGAACCATGCCAACAATCGTACCTCTGGAAAAAATTGTTTTTTATTACTGTAACCAAGCACCGCCGCAGTTCTGCTTCACTCAGACTGATAATCACTGCTCCCCCGCTTCTACAGAGCACACGCTATGTCGTATTTCACTACTTATCACCCTTTCATCTCCACTATAACAAACACTTCTTTGCCAGCCATCAGAGAACAAAGTGAAAAACCAAAGGAACCAAGAAGTGAAATACGACAAACCCTCTGCTCTGTGCAGCCGACCGAGCGGTAATTCTGAAACTCGACATTTACTAACTAACGCTTCCAAAAAACATCTCAATTATATAAATAGTATTTTCGAAACCTGCCAAGTACTCTGATGCTACTATCTGTGTCTCCCTCCAGAACAAACTTCCTCAGCCCAGACTGAACGCACACACACACAGACACACTCACACTAAGATAACACAAAGCAACTGATACAGAAAGCAGGAGTGAGATGAAAATGGAGTCACACGGCGGTACAGAGAGACCTCTATGTATATTCGGTCTTCCACATCAATTTATGAAGGCATATACTCCACGAACCTGTGTACAACCTCATGTTCACAAGTTTTCATTTGATTGTACTGGGACACCTCTCCTTCTCACCCCACCCCCACCAGTGCATCCCTCGGCCACAAACCACACTGTAATTTTATCCTCCAACATAAAGTTTATAATACCTAAAGCATTTGCACTTTTTGTCGACGATATGACATATAATCTACCATTTCTCTCTCTACCTGCATTATCTGTGTCTCTGCTAATTCCATTTTTCCGTTCATGTAGGTGCGCGTGGTTCCACGCACCCAGGACCCGCAATAGCAGTGGGGCATCTTTGCGGCTGGACCAGCCGCTCTACATCAAAAAACAAAGGTTGCCCCCATTGAAGACGCCACACACGGGGGAAAGACCGCTCATACACCAGCGGTGGAAGAAATAGCAGCACAACCTCCCGCTCTCCAAATCGGCTGCCAAACGCGTTTCGAGCAGGCCACATGCTATTGCTGCATACTGGGCCCTTGCAGGAACTATTTTTGGACTACCATGCCCACAAGACATTGCTGCACACGCCCATTGGGGTGAGTCCAACATTCAAATAAATAATTGTATGCCGAACTTGCCTGCTTTCCTCATTCTTCAAGCCAGTGATCAAGAGCATGTGGTGTGCTCGAAACGCGTTTGGCAGCCGATTTGGAGAGCGGGAGGTTGTGCTGCTATTTCTTCCACCGCTGGTGTATGTGCGGTCTTCCCCCCGTGTGTGGCGTCTTCAATGGGGGCAACCTTTGTTTTTTGATGTAGAGTGGCTGGTCCAGCCGCGAAGATGCCCCACTGCTATGGCGGGTCCTGGGTGCGTGGAACCACGCGCACCTACATGAACGGAGTGTGCCTTGCTTGCGGTACATATTGGAAGAGTAGCTGCAATGACTGCGCCGCTTTCCGCAGTATGGACATTTTTTTGAACATTTTTTTGAACATTTAACCTATGTGGTGATTATTTTAAATGAGGAGGCAAAGGCACCCACTTGGGTTAATATTGCGGCATACTGGGCCCTTGCAGGAACTATTTTTGGACTACCATGCCCACAAGACATTGCTGCACACGCCCATTGGGGCGGGTCCAACATTCAAATAAATAATTGTATGCCGAACTTGCCTGCTTTCCTCATTCTTCAAGCCAGTGATCAAGAGCATGTGGCGTGCTTGAAACGCGTTTGGCAGCCGATTTGGAGAGCGGGAGGTTGTGCTGCTATTTCTTTCACCGCTGGTGTATGTGCGGTCTTCCCCCGTGTTTGGCGTCTTCAATGGGGGCAACCTTTGTTTTTTGATATATATATATATATATATATATATATAAAAATACGCATATATATGTTGTTAATTTAAAAGAAACATTTTTTTTATTTGAATTGAATTATATAACTCTCTATGACAACTTTGTCAACCACCCACAAGATGCCAGAGCATGCCATCTGCCCCCCAGAGACACCAACCAGCCCACCATTTCCAATTGGACACCAATCACGACCAAGGACACCACCACGACCATGAAAGGTATCCGCTCGGGCCCCCACTGTCCCCTGCTCACCGCACATCTACCACAGGGCCGCGTGCATCATTGCACCTGAAGTGCAACGAACCATCAACACCACCTTCACAACAGGCACTTTCCCAAATGACTTGAAGTGAGCAGAAGTCAGGCCCCTGCTAAAGAAGTCCACGGCCGACCCCACCGACCTCAAAAACTACCAGCAGATCTCACTCCTCCCCTTTGCAGCCAAAGTGGCAGAGTAAGCAGTCAACAGGGAACTGACACGATTCATTGAAGAGAACGTCGTCCTCGATCCCGTCCCAATCCAGATTCTGAAGCAACCACAGTGCCAAGACCTCCCTAATCGCCGCCACAGATGACATCAACACCCTCCTGGACCAATGCCACAGCCCTTACCCTCCTCGACCTGTCTGCAGCATTTGACACAGTCTCTCACCGCACACTTGTCGACAGACTACATGATGTGGCATACAAGGGAACTGCCCTGGGCTGTATCCGATCATTCCTCACCGGAAGAAGCCAAAGGATCAGGCTACCACCCATCCTCTCTGCCACCACGGAAAACACCTGTGGAGTCCCACAGGGGTCATCACAGAGCCCGACCCTCTTCAACATCTACGTGGCCCCCCTCGCAGCCATCATCCGACAACATGGCCTCAACATCGTATCATACGCCGACGACACCCAGCTCCTCCTCTCCCTCACCAGTGACCCCACCTCCGCAAAACTCAACTGCCAGAGAAGAATGCAAGACATCGCAGTCTGGATGACCAACAGCTGCCTAAAAGTCAAGGCCGAAAAGACAGAAGTCTTTGATTTTTAAACCACCCATTCAGCATGGGACAGCGAGTGGTGGCCCACCACCCTCGGAAGCTCACCCACCCCCTCAGACTATGCCAAAAACCTCAGCATCGTACTTGATTCATCACTCACCATGAACCGACAGGTCAACGCCATCACCTACCACTGCTTCAACACCTGCAGCATCTTTCGAAAGACCTTCAAATGCATCCTCCCGGAGGCAAGAAAGACAGTCACCCACACACTTATCACCAGCCGACTGGACTATGGAAAAGCTCTCTATGCCAGCATCAACAAGTCCCTACTTCGCAAACTCCAGACGATACAGAACACCGCGGCCAGACTAGTCCTCGGCATCCCCCGGCATGAACCAACACCTGCGGAGGCTCTGCTGGCTCCCCATGGAGAAGAGGATCACCTTCAAGATCCTCACTCACACCTACAAATGCCTACACAAGAACAGACCCAAATACATCAACAAAGGAATAAACTTCCACATACCCAAAAGAAACCTGTGATATGCCAACCTCACATTAGCTGAAACCCCGCGCATCCACAGAGCCAAAGCAGGTGGAAGATCATTCTCTCACAGTGCAGCCAAGACCTGGAACGAGCTGCCGACAGATATCAGCACGCCCCCTCCCTAAACTCTTTCAGGAAGGATCTCAAGACCTGGCTCTTCCGCTGAATGGAGCTGCGTCCCCACCCCCTCAGCACCTTGAGACCCTCACAGGTCAGTAGTGCACTTGCAATTCCCTGATTGATTGACTGATTGATCCCAGCCATGGTGCTGCTCAATCCCAACCTCCCTGCTGCACAATCGCAGCCTCCGTGCTGTGCAATCCCAGCCTCCCTGCTGCGTAATCCCAGCCTTGGTGCTGCTCAATCCCAGCCTCCCTGATGTACAATCCCAGCCTCCCTGCTGTGCAATCTCAGCCTCCCTGCTGGACCTCTTCAAAATGTTGAGGCCGGCCAGAGAACAGAGGAGAACTAGCTGGTCCCTGTACCAATTCTCTCCGCAGCTACCCAGATATGTAGATTAATCACAGAATATCTACAGTTTACTTCAATGTTTCTTCTGCAAATGTACTCTCTTATGTATCCCCTCCCCATCGACTTTCCTTCCACTCAAAGTATTTGGGCAAGTCGCTGAGAGGCAAAGAGGATTCTCTGATAGTTGAACATTCCTGAAATGTTTACTTCTGACTGATAATGTAAATTACACAGACATTGCTGGAGTGAGTATTTAGGATTTCACTCTGGCCTATTAATAGGCTGTAGTGTATGCAGGTGACTTTAGTGAGTAACTGCATTTCTAAAGCTTGTTTCCAAAGGATTTGAATAATGTATTTTTTAATTACAGGTATTTCCGATATTCTACAGAAAGTGCATGGATTCTGCAGTATTTATGCAAATAATGAATTCTGCATTTTCGCTGCATAGGAACGCAAGGGACAGAAGGTTACTTGAAAGGGAGGGAAGGCGCCATGCGGCAGGAGAGATGCCAGCACAGCAGATATGTCTTACAAAGGAGCCGAACTGAGGATGACGTATATGAAGCACATGGTCGGTGTGATTGATAGTTCTCTGCACCCACTAATGCCATCAAATATGACTGACAGATTAATTTTGGGATGAAGTACTTCTAAGCTGAAAATTTCTTGCTTTCGCCTAAGAACTTGCAGCCTGTCACTTAACATAATCACATAGGAGACTCTACTATGGCTTGCTACCAGTTGGAAATTTATGGTTGGACCGGTGCTGTCCATGGCACCTACTAGTGAATCCACACATTGGCCAATGTAGTTGCCCCTTTATGATTAGGGGAAAAACCAATGCCCTGAAGAAGTCCTTCTCAAGGACGAAATGCGTCGGCTGTACCATTTTCAACAAGTGATGCTTATGACCATGTTTTTATAAACTTCTTTTTTGATATTTGAATAAAGTAAACTTTGGAAGAACACTGCTGCTTGGGAATAGATTGTATAATTGTCTTTCCTTGTATATTGTGAAGCGGTGCACCTGTGCTTTTGTCAAAAATTGTAGAGTTCCGTTAGGAATAACATTGTGACAGTGGGTGTGATACGGTGTGCACACATATCCTCATGAGTATGGATGAGGTTAAAATAATGGAGGGATAGCAATTCAGGTGCTGCCGATTGCAGGGATCCACTGTCGGGTGCTTTTGTTATATGTGGTAATAATCACTAATGACACAAACACCTCACACTATCAGCATCACAAGCGGAACCCGCACCACAGCAAGTGTGCATGAGTGACAAGCACCAGAAGTGAGATATGAGATGTATCTGCTTGTGTGAAGACCAGGGGAGGGGCGGGGGCACCGCTGTGCCCTGGCAAGATAGGTAAGCTTAGTGCCCATTCGCTTTTGCACTCAGAGGTACCTTGCCAATCCAGAAGTAGCTTTTGAAATACTGTGCCATGGGTACCAAAGCCACAGTACTCTTAAAAAGTAGATATTAACCAACAATAGTGCAGAGAAGCAGATGAAAGGCGGCGCATGAGCTAGAGTGGAGAAGAGTCAATGGACTGGAGACAAGAAACAGTAGTGAACTTGCCCTTACATGCCTTCCTCACAGCAAGAGGTGGAAACCCAGAGCGAGAGAGGAAGGTGGTGGGGCAGAGCAGTGGTGCGAAACGAGGAATGAAGCGTTGCTGCCAGCCATTTTGAAACCGAACGCACACATGCCGCCCTGAAAATAAAACAAGCTGTTGCTGTTGCCATTGCGCAAAGGCAGCCGCTTGTTTAGGTTTGCATTATGCTTTCACTTTACAGTAGCTGCCGCCCCACACAGCACTCGAGGGGTGGGCTGGCCTTTATTGTTAAAGTGAAGCACGATGCATAAATAAACACACGGCCGCCCTTGCCAAAACCGAATTTAAAAAAAGAGAGCTTACCCAATAATGAAGGAGACAGTGTAACGCCACAAGTAAAAGATCTAGTCCAGATGGGCGGTCACAAAATGAGACAGGGCAGTAACAAGGAAGGACAAAGAAGCCTGATTATCAATCAGAAGCCAGCATTTAGCAAATACAAGGACACCTGCCAATGAAAAAATATGGACGGGCCTCCACTGCACTTCTACAGCATACCCTACTACAGCATGCCTCGCAGAGCAAGCAACGCTAGGCTCTACTAAAAAAACTTGGCTCATGTCCATCCATGGTTCTGGAGGGGAGATTCTGGGGTTAGTTGTGACTACAGTTATTGGAGGTTACTGGAGGGGAGATTGCAGAGTCATCTGTGACCACGGTTACTGGAGGTTACTAAAGGTGATATTTCAGGACTGGTTATTAACACACTCACTCCAGGTTACTAGAGGGGATATTCTAGGGTCAGTTATGTCCAAGATTACTGGAGGTTACTAGAGGGGATATTCCGAGGTCAGTTGTTAACATACTCACTCCAGGTTACTAGAGGGGATATTCTGGGGTCAGTTATGTCCAAGATTACTGGTGGTCACTTATGGGGGAATATTCCGAGGTCAATTAACACACTCACTCCAGGTTACTAGAAGGGATATTCCAAGGTCAGTTGTTAACACACTCACTCCAGGCTACTAGAAGGGGTATTCTGGGGTCAGTTATGTCCAAGATTACTGAAGGTTACTAGAGAGGATATTCCGAGGTCAGTTGTTAAAACACTCACTCCAGGTTACTAGAGGGGATATTCTGGGGTCAGTTATGTCCAAGGTTACTGGAGGGTACAAGAGTGGACATTTGAGGTCAGCTGTGATTACAGTTCCTGGAGGTTACTAGACGGAATATTTCGGGGTCAATAGTGTAAACGGTTGCTGCAGGCTACTAGCGGCAACATTCCCAAGTCAACTCTGACCATGGTTATTAGAAATTACTAGAGGCAATATTCCCAAGTCAGTGGTAACCACAGTTTCTTGAGATCACTAGATGCAATTTTCCCAGGACACTTTTGGCCAAGGTTACTGAAGGTTACTGGGGAGGATATTCCGGGGTGAACTGTCAATACAGTTATGCAGGTTTCTACAGGGGAAGGTCAGGGGCCAGCTGTGACCACGTTTACTAGAGGTTACTAGAAGTGATATTTGCTGACCAGTTGGGCAGAAGGTTACTGGAGGCTACTAGAGGGAATATTCTGGAATTAGCTGAGACCACAGTTACTAAAGGTGTTATTCCTGGGTCAGTTGTGGCCACAGTTACTGGAGGTTACGAGAGACAATATTCCGGTGCCAATGTGACCAAGATTAGAAGAGGTTACTAGAGTGGATCTTGTGGCTCAGCTGTCAACATTGTTACTGTAGGATACTAGAGGCGATGTCCCATTGGTCAGCTATGCTAGTTATGCAAATTAGCAGAGCGGATAATCTAGGGTCAGCTGTGACACAATTTCTGAAAGTTCATAAGAGGGATAGTCTGGAGTCAGTTGTGACGGTGGTTGATGGAGTTTGCTAGAGGGGATATTCCAGGGGCAGCTGTGACCACAGTTAATGCAGGTTACTAAAGGGGATATTTCAGGGTTAGCTGTGATCATGGATACTGGAGGTTAGTGGGAGAGATATTCTGGGGACAGCTGTGACCATGATTACAAGAGGTTACTAGAGGGGATATTCCAGGATCAGTAATGACCAGGTTTGCTGGAGATTACTAGAGGGGATATGCTGAGATCAGTAGTGACCGTGTTTCATGGTTATAAAGGAAATGTAAAGTCCAGCACAAGACACTACCTATCTCTTTGGAGTAACAAGCCAGTTTTAGGTCCACCTGTGAGGCAGATATTATTTTTAGGACATGGTGAATAAAGGAGTTATAGCCTTAGTTCCTCATTTACGGGGAGTTGGCATAGGGCAGTGCAGCAAGTCAGCCTGCTGCACTGCCCTACGCCAATGGGAAAGGGCAGGAATGCACCAAATGTATGCAATACAGTGAAGTCCTGTCCTTTACCCCTGTCCTGGCTCCAATTCGGCAGCCTAGTGCCAGAGCAGACACCCTTGCACCATGATGCAAGGGTGCCTGTGTTGTTGGCAGGAAGGGGCACCTTCCTTGCACAGGAAACAATCCTAAGAGGCGCATTCCTCTTTCTGTGTGCTTCAGAATGCACCACACATAGAAAGAGGTAAAAACTAGAAGAAATAAAGACATGTCTCATTGTTACGCCTCACCTCGGGAGGCGTATGGTTTTGGCACTTCCCCAGGTATACATACTCTCGTAAATCTGGGGAAGTGTCAAAATCCATGGGTGTTGCATAGGAAAAGTCACTGCAACGCATATGGAACAAACGTCTCACAAGCACAGAGTAAGGCAACGGAGCGATTTGCACTGCCTTGCCTTTCTCCATATCTATGAGGCCATTCAGAGCCGCGCATAGTTGCTTGCACGGCTTCGTAGATATAAATTTGTGATTTGCGCCGCCAGAGCGTCACAAAAAGTGACGATAAAGCAGTGCAAGGGGCTTATAAATATTCCCCTAAGAGTATTGTTCATTTTAGAGTGAATACAGGATCTTTGTGTGTGGGATGTTTCCTGGACGTAAAGCATAAGGAATCTTGTAAAGAGAGCAAGCTATCTCAGTGAAGGGCGGTAGGTGAACCTTGTCAATAATGACTACGACAGTGGATGGCAGCCACGACCTTCTCCAATTGTGTTATGTAATTTCAAGAGAAGGTATAATAAAAGAAGAATTGTTGATGAGTATTTTGCCATTTTCTCCAGATCCAATAAAAGGTATGTGTTTTTCGGGTTTATCGTATACCCGGGCTCTCTAAGTAGACTGCATTAGATATTCTATCTGGGATTAGAATAGGATTCTAACTAGCTATCTTGTTCAAAGGTTGTTCCTTAGTGTGAATTTGACACATGATGGCTGCCCACACACCCCTGAGTTATATTGTGATTGCAAACAAGTGTGCAACTGTTGTTTCATACCGATGGAGCAGGGGAGAGACAAAAATGTTTGTGTACCCCTTGTGAAGTTAATTTTGTATAACAATAACTGAATTAATAGTGTGATGCATGAAAATTAATCAACAAAATGCACTTAGACATTTAAATTACACGTGGGAAACTAATGGCTATTTGCAAAAAAATTTTACTAACAATTGTGAAAGAGTCATATTAATATTGTCTATAATACAAAATTGAGCATGTATGTGTATGCTTCATTAGAGTGTATGTATTCATTGTGGCAAGAGAAAAAGAAATGCATTTGGTAAGTAAAATAAAGCTATATGTCCCGCTTTTGCTAGGTAATAACTAATTAGGGATAATAGAATGGTGGGTGGTAAACAGAAGAACTACAATTCTAAATCTAACGTATGTTGTGTTTGTTTTCGCACTAGTTCTCATTGAGCCTATGCGGCCTGGTTGTTGAAAATGACTGCTGACTGCGGCATTGACATTGGCTTGAGAGAAAGAGCCTCCATGCATGCGCATAAATGAAAATCCGACTGAGCAGAATGACTGGTACACGAAGCGAAGTGAAGTCAAGGTCAGCTTGGCCTAGGGCACAGAAGTGTGCCAAAGGATGTTTGCATCTAAGACTGTGGGAATGGAACCACTGAATGGAAGAGAATAACAAAACATGTATCGAAAAGTGAATGACAAGCATAAATGGAGATGACTGCCATGAGAACATGTTAAGGATGACAACACATTTTGGAAAACTGGTTTGGGCAAGGATGAGATGAGGTGATCATAGCCACCTCTCTATGAACTAATCAGAATAAACTATGGACCCTAAAAGTTTAAATTTTAAGCTAGATAGTTAGTGAAAAAGGGTGTAAAAGAGCTTCTCTGAAAGGGTGAAAAAAAGCTTGCTCCTTGGATTTATTTTGCACCACGACATGCTGTCGGGTTTGAACTAATTATGGTGCTAGAGACTTTGAAATATTTTGGACTTAAATTTTTGGAGCAATGAAGACGATTGAATGCAAAGATTTTTGTTTTGAAAGGAGGCGTTGAGGAGAATAGAGAGGCAGATCGAGACTTGTGCAACTCTGTTTTTTCCTTATAACAGAACTTGGTAATATGATTTCTAAATTTCATTTCTTCTTAACCTGTACTAAATAAAATACTGAAGTTCCGTTTTCATAAATGAAGTAGATAAAATTAATATAAAATTTAAACTTGAGTCTCTTTATTTTATTCCAAACAAATGTCATAACAGTATAAACTTGCTAAAGTTAGAGGATTACTGTGATTAAGCTGGTCTTAATCTCCATCAACTGACTTCTACTAAATGATCTATTGACCAAAATAGTGGAGTACCTTGATGTTATGTTTTCCAGGTAATTTTGCATAAGTTGAGCAATGTAAATAAGTATATAAAATGTATAAAGCATAAAATCCTAGGTACCCCGCTATCCAGCAGCTCGCCTTTTTTGTCACTAATTCGGGTGCAGAAGTGTGTGTGTGTGACTCGCAGTATTATGGGCCCCACCGATGAGTAAGAAATAATTACACCTGAGTTAAGTGAATTAGATATTAAAGGTTGCTGGAGAGCCGCACTGGATCAATACTCAACATAACATCCAAGGAATCCGGACAAATTGCCAAGCTAAAGAGAAATATACAAAAGACAAAAGCAATTAGTTGCCTCGGTATATTCTGCAATATGAAGTTTACTGAGGCTTCGCTGTGAGTGACCTCTTCACAGGAGCCAATACAGACATACATATATTGCAAAAGATACTGATCAACGTTTCATACTATCAGTTTTGTCATAGGTTGAAGCTGATCTGCCTTCTAAAGCAAGGTTCATGCTCTTATGGCCCATCTCTGATCTTGAAATACCTAGCAGCACTTGTGATCTCCCGAGCACAGGTGGTAGAACAGGACTTTGTGGTTGCACCCAACATCAGCGCAGCAAGTGATCAAATAATATCCCACCTCGAGCTTGGTGTGTGCTACATCACTGACTTTCTACAAATGCTGCTGCCCACCTCATTTCAGATAAAAACAGATCTGAGAGTTTCTATCCAAGATTGAAAACATGCATTGAGGAGCTTTGCATGTGCTCTAAGGTTGTTCAGATATTATTGTACCTGATTCCAAAACAGTCTATGAAATGCCTTCTCATATATAATAAAATTACATATAGAGGTGAAGAGTGAAGCCTGAGTTCCAACTGTTTTCAATCCAAAGAGTGGTTGAGGTGTAAGAGTTCCCATTCAGTAAATGAGGTCAGAAGTATCTAGGGCATCACTGAAATTGGATTTGTGCATACATTTCAAATGGTACCAGACCTGGTAATATGATCAAATATAGATTCCAACCTCTTTCAGGGAAGGTGTAAACTGCTGTGGTGCAAAAGCTTCAGCGTTGTTGCCATATTAGATCAGTTTAAAAATCTGTATGCTGCAAACACCCCCCCCAAACTGGGTAGCCGAATGAAAATCTGCTGGAAATGATAGTGTTCTCCATGAACGTCATCATAATCATCAAAGTGAGCTTTTAAACCATCACTGAATCACCAGGGAGACATCTTAACCACCACTAACTCTCCAGGAAGACATCTTAACCACCATGGACTCTCCAGGGAGAGTTCTTAACTAACACCTACTCTCCAGGAAGACATCTTAACCACCACTGACTCTCCAGAGAGAGTTCTTAACCACCACTGACTCTCCAGGGAGAGTTCGCAACCACCACTGACTCTCCAGGAAGAGATCTTAACCACCACTGATGCTCCAGGGAGAGGTCTTAACCACCACTGTCTCTCCAGGGAGAGTTCTCAACCACCACTGACTCTCCAGGGAGAGGTCTTAACCACCACTGACTCTCCAGGGAGAGTTCTCAACCACCACTGACTCTCCAGGGAGAAGTCTTAACCACCACTGATGCTCCAGGGAGAGGTCTTAACCACCACTGACTCTCCGGGAAGACATCTTAACCACCACTGACTCTCCAGGGAGAGTTCTCAACCACCACTGACTCTCCAGGGAGAGGTCTTAACCACCACTGATGCTCCAGGGAGAAGTCTTAACCACCACTGATGCTCCAGGGAGAGGTCTTAACCACCACTGACTCTCCGGGAAGACATCTTAACCACCACTGACTCTCCAGGGAGAGTTCTCAACCACCACTGACTCTCCAGGGAGAGGTCTTAACCACCACTGATGCTCCAGGGAGAGGTCTTAACCACCACTGACTCTCCAGGTAGATGTCTTAACCACCATTGACTCTCCAGAGAGAGTTCTTAACCACCACTGACTCTCCAGGGTGAGTTCTTAGCCACCACTGACTCTCCAGGAAGAGGTCTTAACCACCACTGATGCTCCAAGGAGAGGTCTTAACCACCACTGACTCTCCGGGAAGACATCTTTACCACCACTGACTCTCCAGGGAGAGTTCTTAACCACCACTGACTCTCCAGGAAGACATCTTATTCACCACTGACTCTGCAGGAACAGATCTTAACCACCACTAACACTCCAGGAAAAAATGTTTAGACCAACTTGGGTTATTAAACGCACACCTTCACTGAAAGTCAGCTGTATTTCTCTCATCACTCTAGTCATGTAAACTGTCAGGCTGTCCTACCAATGATTACACATTGAATGTGTTCCTGTGATAGGCCTGACTGACGTAGGCAGCTCTTCTAGCTGATGCTTGATCCGTTCTATCGCATCACTTTAGTCAATCCTTTCGAGTCAACAGAAACCTTATCTGCTGATAACCTGTGCATTACCTGCTGGAAAACACTGGCGTGTGAGATGTCCCCGAGCTCCAATTCAATAGGTAGAGCCTTCATCGACACTGAACTATGGCACACGGGATTAACGGATGCTGTAAAAAAGTATTATTTCATTGGCTGGTGGACAATTATCTGCTATTCTCACTGAGGATCCAGTGCCTGGAAGGGCTCCACCCGCACACAACTATAGTAGCGCTTCACTCTCCTTAACACTGCATGGTCTTTTGCCAAAAGTGTGAGAACGACTACATTAAACAGGGCTTTATACATATAGATTGTCGAAATGATTACTATTATCCTGTAAAAAATACGTTCTGGGTGATTTTTGATGAGGTTTTATAATTGAACAGACCCCCTATTTATTGGAAATGACATGCTTCGTCGACGGCGTAGATGCAATGAACAAGCTTCGCTCATGCACCCATATGGAAATCAAAAATCAATGGCTTATCTGCAATCAACATGGCACGTCACGGCACGCCAGCTGTGACAAATGCTAATTACCATTTAAGAAATGGAACCAGTTCTTCATCATTGCCCTCACATGGTACTTAATAATCACAAATTGGCATGCTAATAACCATCACAGTATTTTGCTAATGCACCTAAATAGAGATTCGGTTTCAAGTTTGAACAGAACCATTGTTTCAAATCTTACATAAAAGTCTTTAACATTATACAGAAATCATGTACAATACTAATTGCATGACAGTTTCTAACGTTCATAAATAATCAAATTAAGGAGGAAATGACGGCCTGGTTACGATCGGTATGGCAACCTTGATAATCAGAATGATAAACTAATTCCTTATGCATGGCAATACCTCTCTGCAAGAGCGTGTCAGCGCCTTGTGCCTTCTACTAAGTGCTTTATAAATATCAATACCATACCACAACCAAATAGTTTTGTCATATTTTTGTTTGTTATAATTTAAGTTGCTTAGACCATTTGCACAACAGCCAAAGAGGCTATTTGGCTGCATACACTACAACTAAACTCACTTTTTCCTCTGCTCTGAACAAGAGAAGCAGGTTATTCTGGAACATTAAATTCTACCTAATTCTATCCTATGGGACTGCAGTCTGATTTAAAACAAAGGGATTCTAAATTCGTCGGTATACAGACAACTGGTGGAGGGCTGGAGGCGGTTCCTTCAACAGTACAGTAGTGTAAGCTGAAGCTTGAAAAAGTGATTCCCTCAACGCTAGAACCAGTACGTGTCTGATCCAACTAGCCAGTCCTAAATATCAGGGGCCTCATTTATGAAAAGTGACGCATCGCTGCGTGAAAACAGCGATGCGTCACTTTTCACTGCGCCCTCCTTGCACCGCCAAGGATGCATCATATTTACAGTATGACGCATCATTGCGCAAGGAGTTACAGATACTTCAGTATTTCTGATGTATCTGTATGGTGCAATAGTGGCGCATTGCTGGAATGTGTCACAAAAGTGACAAAACTCCAGCAATGTACCCTTTCACATGGGGAAAGCCCAATGTGAAAGGGCCTGCGTCAGTCTTACGCCTGCTGTGAGGCAGGCGTAAGAAATTGACACATTTGTGTCCTAGAAGTGGCGGAGTGAAATCACATAGATTTCACTTCGTCACTTCTACGAACCTTTGTTGAGTCAATACGCCCCCTTGCATACATTATTTCATTTTTTTCATTTTCAAAGCTTTATTCGACGTTTGTCATAAAAGCATCAATCCCTACCCTATACAATAAATACTATAGCTAAAAACTTTTTCTTTTTAAAAAAAAACATATTAAACAATGACAGTCGAATACTTTACACACATAAAAATTGTGCTCAATTCATAAAAAGCAGTTAAAATAATATGTACATATTTCAGATATAAGAGCAATTGGACCAAGGCGGCCATGCTTCATTATGTTACATTTAACAATAGTGAGCGGAACGGATTACCCAGGCCCAAGCAAGGAATTTTGCTACCGCAATCGCTAATAGTGTAGAGCAGTCAGATTTTAATATTCTAAGTGCGGTCGATTGACTACGAGTACCCATATTTAAACAAACTGGCTTTAGCCATTTGCGCCTTGGACTGGCATATAAAGGGCAACAAAACAATAAATGGGAGGTGTGCTCTATTTGGTCCTTACAGTGATGACAGTGTTCATCCCGTGAAGGGTTCCAGTGTTTCTTAAAAGCATTCACTGGAAGTGTTCCAACACGAAATTGAAAGTATAGTTTCCTGTCGTGCGGACGTTCGATTATGTCCCAGTAATCTTCACACGATGGGAACATCTTAATGTCCAAAAAGCGAGATGACAAATTGGGTAAGGAACCTTTTTGATACATTGTTGAGTACACCATCTCCCAATACATTTCTTTCAGTTTTGTTTTCGATGGGAAACAAGCCACATCCCTGTTACCCCACAGATGTTCCAACTTTAACTTTACAAGAGTGTCCCGCAGTTCCTTTATCCATACAAGACAGTGGAATCGATCACACTTAACCACATCTAATAATGCTGTTACATAGTGGGTTAGCTCTGGGGTCACCATCAGGCGCCTCCAATATAACAGAGGCCGTAGCCGAGCTATGTCCTCTACGTTCTTCCTGCCAAGGTCCAGTTTCAAGGGGATTGTGGGCGTGCTCTGTGGGGCCATTACAAGCCCTCGAAGAAATCTATTTTCTGCTCTCCCCAAGTCACCCAAATTTGAGAAACCCCAAAGCTCGGAGCCATATAAACAGGCGCTCAGTACTTTCATATTGTAAATTTCAAGAGCGCAGTTTACTGGTTTTGTCAGTGAGGCCCTATGTTTAAGGGCTACCACCCCTGCCAGTTGGCTAAACTTTAGTACTGCCATATTAATGTGCGATTTCCATTTCATGTCTCCCTGTAGGATTATTCCTAGATAGGAAAAAGCATCTACTTTCTCAAGAGGGGTGCCCTTGTATGTTATCACACCCCTAGACGTAGAGTGATAATTAAGGCACATGAATTTGGTCTTAGATGTATTCAATTCAAGGCCCCTACTATCACAAAATTCACCAAAGGCATCAACCACTTTTTGGAGACCACTCGGTGTACGCGAAAGTAGAAGCGTATCATCCGCAAACATTAATACGGGTACATGTGAACCTGCTATAATTGGCGCGTCACTTGGGAATTTCTTCAGGTGATCAACAATACCATTTATATAGATTGAAAACAATGTTGGGGCCAGGACACATCCTTGCCTCACCCCTCGCTCCACCGGAAAGGGCTCAGTCACTTCTCCCTGCTTGCCCCATCTGATTTTAGCGAAGTTATTTTCATGGAGGCGTACTAGAAGAGTGAGCAGTTCTTGACTTATGCCTACATCAGCCAGGGTCTGCCACAGTTTTTCTCTTGGGACCAGGTCAAAGACTGCTTTTAAATCTACAAAGACAGCATATAATGTGCCCTTTTTTAAAATAACATTTCTCCAATAAATTGTTATAAAGTAAAAGACTTGGTCGACACTACTGGTCAAGGGGCGAAACCCTGCTTGGTATGGTGACAGTATGTTTTTTTCATCAATCCATTGTTGCAGCTTATTCTGGACTAGTCGCCCCATAAGTTTTTGCGCTGTATCAATGAGACTGATGGGTCTATAGTTTTTCGCCTGTGTTTTGTCACCTTTTTTAAATATGGGGATAATTTCCGCTCCCTTCAAAGAAGCGGGCACTTCCCCTCCCATCGCCACTGCATTTGCCAACCATGTGAAGTAGGTGCACCATGAGTTCCTATCAGATAGAAACACATCTGCCGGGATTCCATCCATACCCGGTGCTTTTCCCCCTGATACACAATCCAAGGCCAAGCTGACGTCTTTTTCACTGAATATTTGGTGTTTAAAAAAGATACTAGGAGGGGGGGAATTTACAGTGTGCATTGGGTTGCGTGCATACTGTGGTTTGAAAAACTCAATCCAATCATTTTTTGCAACATGGTTATGTGGTTGTGCAGCTATCCCACCCCTGTCCCATTTTACTGTGGCCCAAAATAGCTTGGAATCCTTGGCTGCGCAAGCCTGTTTCAGCTCGCACCAGCGTTCTTCGTCCCAGCGTTTCCTCGCTTGTTTTTGAGTCAATCTATAAGTGTCTCTCGCCTTCCTAACTGTTATGGAGTAACCCGTTCTCAATTCAATACTTAAGTTATGACGTGCCAGTCTACAGCTCGTGTCGTACCAGCCCTGCCTAGGCTGTTCCTTTTTAACTCTTCTTGGATCTACAGATTTGGTAAAAAAGCTTTGAAGTTTGGAGAAGAAGGTTTTATGTGCCTCCATCATATAGACCTGGAAGTTGGGAATCTCACAATGGGACTTGATGTTATTTACTTCCTCTATCACTACTTTTTTTAGGTCCTCTAATCTCGTTATATCTTCAATCAACATTCTCCATTTCAAATGGCGCTGGTTGTTTGAACACACAACATCTTGAGTGACCCGCTCAATTTTGTTGACACAATCTGTAGTCTTGTGGTAAGTGTGGAGGGTCAAGCACAAAGGATTGTGGTCACTTTCCATTCTCACTTCCACAGACATGTCTACCAGTTTGCTCCATGCCCTTACATCTATCAAAAAATAATCGATTCTGCTTGTGGCGCGTCCATTATCAAATGTATTGTTCCCTTTTAAGTCAGAGGGCGTACGCCCATTTGCCGCTCTCAATCCTCTTGCTAAGCAAAGACTCTTTAGCTGGATTGCCACAGCACTCCATCTTTTAATGGCTGGCACCTCCAACTGAGGTATTCCCCACTTAATGTCCTCCTCCTCGGACAGAATCCTATCCTCTTCACCCATGGGTTCAAAGGTAGAGTTAAAATCCCCACCCACAATTACGTGGAATTGTGGTTCCAGCAATTCTAGATCATGTTCTAGTGCAGTTACTACTTCTGAGGATTTGCCTCCGCCAACACCCCTGGCATAGACATTGAACAAAGCCAGTTCTTGGCCGCTGTCCCATCTGATGATTAATGATAAAATGTCATTTGATGGGGATGATCTTTGTGTTATTGAGCAGTTCAGCGACTGGTCAATACAAATTAGTAGACCTCCAGAAGGACGTCCTGTATGATTTCTAATTGCTGGTATATGATAGTTTAGATACCCATGACGAAAAACTGGATTTAGTGACCAAGTTTCTTGTAACATGATAATGTCATGTTGGTCAATAAAATCAACCCATTCAGGAGAAGATATCTTATTTGTTATGCCTGCTATATTCCACGAAATGAGGGTCAAGGAAGATTTTCCTGAGTTTGGCCCTGGATAATCCATGTCCTCAACATTTTCCACATGGTCAATACTCATTATTCTTCTACCCTCCATTACTACCTCACTTTCTGCTCTTGCCCTATTTTTGCCCTGCTGGTCTTTATCTACCTCCCCAGATTTTAGATCTTGGATTTCCTTGGGCTCTATTGGCTGTTTGCACAGTTGTGTGCGTGCCAGGATAACTATCTTTCCCTTAGTTAGCCTTCTCTGAGATGTAGCTGGCGGATATTTGTGCCTTGCGAGTCAGTCGCACTCATTTAGGTTGGATATGGCTGAAAATCTATTTTCCAAGTGCAACCCCCAATCACATCTTGGGCTGTCCCTAGCACTTCTGCTACCCACGACAGACCACTTGGTCCTTAAGACACTAGGCTTTGTCCCTAGTCCTCTTCTACTATAGAAGAAGTCTAGCGTAAGTGGTATTAGTTCTGCCGTTCTTCGTTGTGGTGGGAATCGATTAAGCAGGATTTCCGGTAGCACTTCTGGGCCCTTCAAATTCAGTACCACACAGTCCCCCATAAATTTCTTAGGTTTGTTCCCTATCCACTTCACTCGTCTTGCTGTAATCAGGTCATCTGTCAGCTTTTCTTTTCCCCAAGGAGAAATGTGCATGTTGTTACTCAACCAGTTTAGTGCTTTGTTTAACAGTGATTCTGGTAACTCAATCTGTCCTACATTCAGAGGTGGCACGTTTGCAAGAACAAGAATCAAGGGTGACGCTTCTATAACTAGCTCTACAGGACCTGTCTCTAGATTTGGGCCTGGATCTATGGTTTTCCCTGGGGTAACTGATAGATCAGCAGCAGTAGGGTTAGATAGTTGTATATCAGGATTTGATCTTGTTGTCTGGATGGGGGCTACGACATCTACTACTCCCCCAGTTATAACTTCTCTAGATTGTTTTTCGTTGATTTTATCCAATACCAGATTCGGTATCTCCCCCACATTATCATTGGTAGTTTTTAAAAGAATCTCCAATTTGTTAACTTTATCGGTGAGGTGATCAATTTTAGATAGCAACGGTTTGATTAACCTGTTTAGTTTATTATCCAACATACCCATGAGTTTCTTTATAACTGCATCATCCCAGCCTATACTCCCATTTTCTTCTCCCGCTTTACCTTTTATGGCATTCTCACTAGGGGGAGTTGCTGGTCTTTTCCTATTTGACCTCAGCCCTTCTCTTCTGGGGAGGATCTTAGTGCCCCCTCTGCCTACTCTTGGAGCGGGGACAGGAGCCAATGGGGAAGAATAACACTCGACTGGCTCTAGATCATGTTGGAGGGCATCTATATCACCCTCCTCTATTATGTCAGAGTTTGTTTCTGAATTTGAAACCACAGAAACATTCAGCCCTACATCATCGGCAAAATGCTGAGTGGCTGGATCTATGACATTTCCTGCATCCATATCTATCAAATTCATACATAGATTTCCCCCTTGCGACGATATTGGTGAGGCGCTAAGACCCAAGGAGGACCTACGCTCATTATTTATTTTTGCCACCACCTGCACCAAATAGTTATCCATGGTGTTAGTTGGAGCAATGGGGGTCTTCTGTTTAGACATATATGGGTCTAATGACGACAAATATAAAGATTGTATTGAAGACCCTTACCAATATGGATATACAACACTTCAGCCCACTTCCCCCAAGTACAGTCACTAAACAAAAGAGAGGAGGCAGAATTATCTAAGTACCTCACCACGAAAATAGATTTTCACTCAGGAGGTATGGCCCAGTCCAGTCGTGGCCAGTCTTGGACTGTCTTAGACTGTCCGCCCTTAGTCCGGGCTTCGTCCGGCGCGTCCCGCGCGCGTTCTCGCGGGACGAGGGACCTGCAGGCTTCTTATGATGCGCCGCCTGGCGCGCTGTTTGCTGGCGTCGCAGCCCCCCTAGGGATGCTGGGGGCTGTAGTCCGGCCGGCAGAGCCAAGCCCGGCCGGTCGGTTTATCTCACGAGTTCTGGCGGAGCCAAGCCCGGCCGCTGCACTTCAGGGTGGGAAGCTTTCAGGTAGGGCGGCAAGAGTAAACAGGAGAAAGACCTACATATACATTATACCTGGCGCAGGTATAATGTGGCACAGGGGTTTACAAAGTGACGCATCTACCTAGAGGCGTCACTTTGTAAATATGGCACAACAAGGCACTTTTTTTCGCCACTAGTGCGTCACACAAAGTGCCGCACGAGCGACGTAAAAGTGACGCATAGCCTCATAAATGAGGCCCCAAGAATATCATCAGGGGCTATCTTACACCTGGGTCCCTGTTTGTGCCGCGGTGCACCTTGAACTCCTTACGCCAAGTGCAAACAGGAGTAGTGCCCCCTATTAATGATAATGTGCTCCCCCCAGGCCATCAGCAAACTCCTGCTGCTCTAGGCAGCACGTCAATGGAAGGCAGACTGGTTGACTGAAGCAGTTGGTCTGCTTTTCAAAGTGCTTGTGGCACCTGGCCTACACTTTCAAGGGAGACAGGGTGCAGTGAGTGATGTCACCTGCCTGCAGGGCTATGTCTGGGGGGTCCATGGGGCCACTTTCACCTATCAAGAGGGACGCCCTCAGGGGCAGGCATCTCTTTGTGCACACAGTCACTGCACCCTTGATGGCCTACCTGCCGTAATACTGCATGGCTACAGAAGCAACTTGTTTCCATAACAAAAGAGGGAACTCCCCTTGCTAAATGAGGGAACAATTCTTGCAGCCCATCGCTACAAGTATGCCGGGCGTTATTGATATTACAGAAGGGGATGTATAAGCATCTGTGGCCCCTGTGTAATATCAAGGTGACCCGGGGGTGCAGAAAGCCGCCTCACACGCCTGTTGTGCCCCTGGTGTCTTTAAGTAAAACAGCCCCTGATATTTATCATCCAAAAAATCACTCAACAATGTTCATTAATTAAGCTGGGCAAATAGAAATCGCCCACTCCATCAGAGAACAATGTTCACCTTCCAACATCATCTTTAAGATGGTTCAAGCAAGACTGATTTGCATATGGCTGGGTCTAAACTGGGGTGGCGAAGTGAGCTAAAGAACGATGATGGATTGAAACCCAGATCTTTGACTGGGGGTGGGTGTCTGAAAAGTTTCAGTGCTCCATCCATCATCTCCTTGTGTTTGCTCCCTAAGTTGGCAGGGTATGCTCAGACGAGGCTCCCTTGCTGACTTTGCCACTGGATTCAAGCTAGCATGGCTGATGAGGAGTGTTATGCCGAAACCGGTCCCAGGATGCTTGTTTACAGTCCAGGGAAGACCTGGCTTGGCAGTTCGGGCTGGAATGTTCCCATAAGGAATTGGGTCCAGACTGATTTGCTTATGGCCGGGTCTGAACTGGGGTGGCGAAGTGAGCTAAAGAACGATGATGGATTCAAACAAGATTGCTGACTGGGGGTGAGTGTCTGAAAAGTTTCAGCGCTTTGTTCAGCATCTCCTTGTGTTTGCTTAGTAAGTTGTGCACCTGCAACGTTTACTCAGAATAAAAAGAAAACATCTAAAAATATTTGCTTGAATAGAATATACTCCTACTTTATCGGAGAGCAGGTCCTGAACTACCGTTGCCAGCAGTTCTTTCCTTTTGAAGGGAGGTACCTTAAACAACATATTATATCTTTACTGCTGTTGATCTCATGGCAGAAGATAGATTGTAATCAATTAAAGGACTTTAGCAGGATGCTGCCTATTGCATATCCCTTTGTACTCGATTAATGGGGAGTAGCTCATCATTACCTATATTCATTTGCGGTTTCAGATCTGAAAATAAATGTTACATCCAAGGAAACAGTGTTGGCCAACTCGTCAAGTAGCTATTTTTTATATGTTTATTTTGCAATTTCATATAGAGCCAACTAGACCCGACTAGTATTTATACACTATTATAGTACAAGACCGTTTACAACAGTTTCAGATCATTTACATACATAGAAGATGCTTTATTTACAGCACTCAACAGAGGATCCGTGGTAGTGCTTTTTTTTAATAATAATGTCGATTTCTTTTCCCTGTGAAAGGTTATCAGTAGAAACACAATCAATTTCTTCGGCTTCCTTGAGAACTGTGAAGCAAGAGGGACTACAACCAGCATGGCCTGCCTCTTAGCGTCTCGCGGAATATCACGCAAGGGGTCCGGATCACACCTCAGAGTCATGCTGACATCCAGTTTATTAAACAGGTTTCCCCCAAAGACTTGATTTTTTTCACTTAGTGTATTCTATCTTCCTTTGAGTGAATTTTGCATATTCTCCCAGTCTTGCCAAATGTCCTTCTGAATTTGAGTGTAATCACTTCAAGTCATCTCGTATGGCCACAGTAAAAGGAATGAACTAGTGTATGTGTTTTTTTTGGCGCGTGTGTGTGTGTTTTGGGGGAAGAGAAGATTGACCAACAATTTTGAAGAACTCTCAAATAAAGCCAAATAAGAATAGTGCAATAACATACCCTTGACGCCGGCTATTTTAACTATTATTTTTATTGAAGTCGGCCGATCTGTTGTATTTCTAATTCAGCAATGGAATTCAGGTGCATTTAGTCTCAGCAGTACTGTGTCCAGTTCCCAGTTCTTGCATTTTTCCCATATATGTAACACAACAACTCTATTGACTGTTATGTTATGATATTCGTTTTTGTGCAATGCTTCCAGGCACGATTGGATCTTTGTGGTGCATCAGCAGAGGATTTCAGGGTTTGTGTCACAGGCAGGAATCTGAGTCGGCCTCCTCTGGCTATTGCGTTCTGATACATCTACGGATGGGTGGCAGTGTCATGCTCTGTGAGCTGGGGTATATGAATTTTGGGGCTGGAGAGAGGTCTACGAGAGGGCTTTCACCCACTGCATGCACATCTCTAAGGATGAAAACATGCATTTTGCCAAGCACTAGAGGTACTCTGTATTGCATGGTTCAAATGTGTTGACGACTGTGAGGTGTGCCGTCTGTTGTGCTCCTTTGAATGTTTATGCATCTTGATGGCAAGCTCTGTAGGGCTGACGGTGAACAACCTTTACAATGAAACTTTTACAACGCACTACCTTTACAACGCAACTTTTACAACGGAAACTATTACAACGCATTGCTCTGGGGGGGCGCTCTTGGATAGGGAATAGGTTAATTTACTATCCAATAACCTTCCCTAGTGTCCACGGGGATTGGAGTTGGAATAGTAAATTAAACTATTCACTATCCAGCACCCCAAAGCACTATGCGTTGTAATGGACTGCGTTGTAATACTTACGTTGTAAAGGCATGCGATGTAAATGCATGCGTTGTAATGTCATACATCCGGGTTGACATCATACAGCTCCATGGTATATGAGTGCTACGCTGGATGTAAGTGGAATATTTTCTTTAATATGTATTTGTTTACATTTGTATTAATGTGTCGTTTTAATAGTGGCAGGTGTTTAGGAGTTCCACTATTGGATTCATATGTAAACCACAAGACCAAAAAGTATTGTGCGTGTTTTTACTAAAAGAATGTTAACCAGGGCCATTACTTTAGGCGATTACCTTGTAGAACAAATGCATCTTTTAATATTACTCTGTCATCCCTTCTACATATAAGTTAAAACTTTCGGTTTTGTACCTAGAGGCCCTTGAAATGTCTTGTGTACATGGCCTGATATCAATTTTGTTAAAGATATGGAGTAGTATTTGAGGGTAAAGGTACATGATTGTAGCAAACAGCAATACAAATAATGTTGGATAATGGAGACTTACCAAGCTTTAGTTGGTTTGGCCAGGGCACACGCCGGGCATAGTTCAGAAGAAGACTGTGAGAACGCGGATTATTAGATGGGGTGGACTGTAGTCCACTATAATTCAATTCAATTTTTATTTTTATTTTGATATGGAACTCCGACGGAGGTCCACAAAGTACACAAATAAATAAAAAAAGAGATACTTTATATACAATACAAAATTCTTCCATATTCAACCATCAGATATTGCAGTATACTAAGATAGAATTAAAAGTTATCTAATAAATAACCAGAAACGTTTTAAAAAATGATATATCCTGTAACAAACCATTTCATTTGGTGGAGACAAAACAAATGAACGGGCCTCCTGGGCAGAATGAATATTACATTTGATAAATACTGGTCTTAAAAACATATGCCTGGCCCTTTGTAACTCCGTACAGACAAATAACCTATGATTAAAATCTTGGATTTGTGAAAGGCACATTTCACAAATTCTCCCCTCACTTGGAATTTTGTCCCTTATACCAGTGACTTTTAGGGGCAACAATGTAATTCTTAATAGAAGTAATAACCTTCTAATCCCATGTGGAAGGTCCCAGGTTAGATAATGCTGTGGTATATTCCCCAACACACTCTTACAGACCACCACAGTACGAGACTTAGACTGACTTAAAGCGATGTCTTTAACCAAACTAATAGAGGTTGCAAACTTCTTTATGAACGGCTTCAATGCAGACTTTGGCATAGGGAAATCAGTATCCAGGCTAAGCCCAAATGAGTCATTTGCTTGTACAAAGGACCTAAAAAATGTTGAATGTTCTTTCAATTTATCAAAGATTTCTATTCTCAAGGCAGCCCTAAGAGTGTCCTCATCCCCCCAACAAAGGGATTTACCCCACCTCAAGACCACTGCCAAGGATAACATATATGAGGAAACTAAACCATATTCCAGACGTAAAACATGTGAGGTAGCCAGAGAGTTTAGATTCAAATTTGGCACAGGATTCAGCCTTCTGCCTTGTTGAAAGAGAGACAATGTTTCATATTCAATACCTCAGCTCTGTATGTTAATGAAGGAGGAATTTTAACCTCAAACACTGACAGAACATGACTAAAGTGGCGTTTCCCACAATATTTTATAAAATCTGTTTAAAGCTCTAGCCTGGGAGACAGCCTTACTAACATAAAGTTTAATGTGCTTTAGATCTCGCCCTGTTTTTGAAAAACCTTCCCCAAATATAAGTAAGAATCAACCAATTCCAGTTCTCCAGACCCCAACTACCACTTAAAGCATCTCTCTATTCTAAGTCCTTTCTTGTGGAAAACCAGAATTTTGCTTTTAGTAATATTATTTCTCAAAAAGTGGATCCAGACAACGTTGCAGACCAATGGGCGTTAAGTCAAAAACTGCAACGTCATCCGCATATAATGAAGAGCCAACAGACATTGTACCAATCCTGGGGTCATACCCCCCGCACTGAGTTCAAAACGCCGGGGAGATCAGATATATACAAAGAGAACAAAAGAGGGGCCAACAGGCAACCCTGCTTGAGCCCATTGTACTTTTTAATCTTACGTGATAACCCCAATGTACCTCTCATCAGAACTTGGCACCAGGTGTCTGTATGTAATTCTATAATGTGACCCAAAAGGTGCTGTGGTATACCAAGTTGGGAGAGCTTTCTCCACAGCGTTTGGCAATCCCCTTTGTCAAACACTGTGGAGAAATGAATAAATGCCGTATAAACTGGCATACTTTGTGAAAAAACATATTTCTCTACAATGATATGGACAACCGGGATATTGTCCAAGGTACCATGGTTCTTTCTAAATCCAGCTTGCTCTGGTGGTAAGATATTCTGGTCATGAGTCCATTGCTGTAGGTGACAGAGAATACTTTTTGTGAATAATTTGCCCCAGGCATCCAACAGTGAAATCTGTCTAAAACTAACTGGTGAAGTTTTTGGACCCTTTTTATAGAAAGGTATAATAATACTCCCCTTCCAAGAGGGTGGAATATTACTCCTTCGAAAACAGTAGTTAAACAGTGGCGCTGAAAGAGCGCCTGCTGCACCGGACTCCTTTTTGATTAACGCAATTGGAATTCCATCTGGCCCTTGTGTGCCGGAGGTTCAGGCGTTCTTTATGAAACCTACTACCTCGTCCCCTGACAGGGGGCCATGTTCATGAAGAGAAGACTCCTCCACACCTCGCGTCAATGGAACTACTGGGCTGTTGTTTTCGTACAATAAGGAAATATAATCCACCCACTCCTTTTCTGGGATCGTTATAGGTAAAGCCCACTGCCGTGAATCACAGTATTCCGCAATCAAGTACCAGTACTTTCTTGAATCTTTAGCCCTTGCAGCTTCCCTCAGCTCAATTCACTTATCTTCAAACTCCCTTCTCTTTTCGCTGAGTTTGCGACAACTTCTTACTCACTTAAGGTGATCGATTTCCTGCTGTTGGACCATCGAGATATGGTATATGTTGTTTTCAAACTAGACAATTCATTTCTTGATTTAGCAGTTTCAACGAGGACATACCCTGCTTAGGCCCACGGGGTCCAGCAGATTTAGAACTTAAATCATGTATCTCTTCCATTTTGGCCCCAAAAAACTGTAGAATATTAGCATGTGCATAACCCTGCTGTTCTACATGAACCTTCTTCACTATTGAACCTTCTTCAGAGATATTTTTATGGGGTTCCGCTTTGTGGAGAGGAGAAACGCTGTTTCAAGAGGATTCGCCATACCTGGTTAAGCGGGAGGACTCTGTGTACCAGGAGCCCCGCGCATGTCACCTGAGGCTTGTTAGCCCCTCCTGCCTCCACCTACAAAGCTCCTCGCCGCTTCGTGGAGAGGAGAAACGCTGTTTTAAGAGGATTCGCCATATCTGGTTAAGCAGGAGGACTCTGTGTACCAGGAGCCCCGCGCATGGCACCTGAGGCTTGTTAGCCAATCCTGCCTCCACCTACAAAGCTCCTCACCGCACCCGCTCCGCGGGACGCGTGCGGGCGCGTGCTGGGCAAGCCCGGTTGAGCCCGTTCGAGACAGGGAGAGGCTGGGCTGGGCCCCCCCTCTGAAGCCTTCGACACCAACAGCTGGCTCGCCTTTCCAGTAAGTGGATATAAGACTGATATCTGATCCTATTTTTTATTTGAACTGAACGCAGGATGGCAGCACGTGAGGGAAGAGGGAGTAAAGTAACAGGAGTTGGTTATGTGGCGGGAACTCTCGACCAATTTATAACAAGGGCAACATCTGTGCTTGCCAATGAGATAGCTATTACTGAGCGACGTCTCTCTATGGACCCTGTGTTTGCCAAAAGATCATCTTTGGGGGGTATAATGAATGTGTGCTCCCCAGAAAGACATTCCCAGTCTGCCCCCTCCTATGGCTCTCAGACCCAGAGTGCAAGCCTGCAGCAAGTTAAAGTGTCCCCTAACATCGATGAAGGTTCCTTGCACTCTACGTCTTTGCAGCGCAGTGCATTGCCAAATCTACCTAAGAGTTCAGTTGTGTGTGTGGCTGAAGTCTATAAAGAGCCCTCACAACCCATGGAACATACACAGGGGGTTGCTTCAAAGAGGAAACAAGGAGGCACACAAGGAGGTACACAACAGAAGGGAAAGAAGCCCAAGATCTCTAAATTAAGTAAACTGAGAGAGACGCCAAATGAAGATCCTCCAAATATTGAAGTCCCTCAGGAAGCATTGTCTGCATTAAATGGTGCGAATATGGTTTAAATTACAACTGGACTACGACAGACTGAGGATGCTTACTGGTTAAAAATAGGTGCTCTTATAACATCGTGTTTGGAGCCCTTAATAAAAAGACTTCTATCAATCGAGAATAGGCTGGAGAGATCTGAAGAACTGATAATGTCTCCTCTGGGTGGTATTGAGAACAAAATAGTGAGTTGTGGTCAAGGCAATGAGTTGGTGAGGGAGGGAGGAAGGGACCCTGTGGCCTGTTATAGAACCAATGTACCACCAATTGTGGGTTCGGCCGTGCAATCAACGGCCCCTAACAAGCTAAGAGGCAAAATAGCGAGTGGGGGAAACACAGTGGCCTTAGAGACACAGGGGGCAAGTCGTAGTAATCAAGGGGAACTTGAGGGTCGGTTCCAGAAAGTTGGTCCAGTCTTCAGTGGGAACCCCAATGGGAATGAGGCAAAGAATTTACATCACCATTCAGACCTACCCCCCGACTGTTCACCCTATGTTGTTGTTCTGATTGGTGTCCCAGAATTGGAACATGGTAAAGTTGAATCTTATGACCAATTAAAAAATAAGACAACTCATTGGTTAAACAACAACAGACCACTTCCACGAGATGTACAGTGCAAGATTTTATTTGTTAGAAGAGTGAGCTGGGTAGGATGTAGACCAAAAAACATAGTAGGATATTGTATTGCTATTAATTTCAAAGATCTGAAGGTGGTCGAACATGTTTGTTGGGGCTCTCAGATACATTTGCGATCTTCCATTCAGGCTTGGGATTTAAGCTACTTCTATATTCCGCCAGACCACATGCCTAACTTTGGTCATCATGAGTGTCACAGGGGCAGGATTGGCCGGCCATCCATGATGACCGGTAGGGCAGATGCGGTGAGTAGTGAGCATCTGATAGCAGTACCCCTTAGTAATACATTCAGTGTATTGGATCTGGTGGACGGACTGACACCCATTGATACTAAGCAGGATATAACCCTTGCAGAATATGCTAAACTAGAGGAAAAAGGGAGTGGGGATCCAACTCAATATTTATCGCCAAATAATGATGTGGGTGATAATAATGATCCAACATCTAGCTTAGTTAAAAAAGTGGGGGAGCTGGAGAATACTACTGTCTCAAATATAATATATCTTGGTAGCGATAAAGTTGACTGCCATTTATTGGGATTAATGCCAACCTCCAATGGAAATTGTAGCCCTGGAGTGGCTGATAGATCTCAATTGCAGGGAAACGGTAGGTCGAGTAAACGCTTGACCCCCGGAGGCCCTAGAATTTTATCTTGGAATATCGCAGGCCTCATTTCTAAATTAAATCAATCGGACTGGAGGGACTATATTGACTCCCACGAGATCTGCCTACTCCAGGAAACTTGGGCGGTAGACCCTCAATATAGGGTAGGGTTTGTGGCATACTGTGAGGGGGCAGTGAAAGGACCAAAGGGTAGACCATCGGAGGGGCTATGCATATGGGTAGCCTCCCATTTAGGATGTACGATCAAACGAGTAGAAACACACTCCCCGGATATAATATGTAAGTCTTCTGTCACACAATAAACTACCTAAACTGGCCATTATTAACATCTATTCTCGGCCAGTTCAGTATGGTGGGACTTCCCCGACATTAGATTGCTTGCTAAATCTTTTGAATTCATTAGCAGGGAATATGTATCTTTTAATCTGCGGGGATTTTAACTGCCATTTTGAACCCCTTAATGGTATTATGCAACCCATTACTAGTGAGGAGGATGCCATTTCGTCAATTCCGGCACCTAATATGTATCCAATTAGGTGCTGGACTCCATTAGTTTTACAGTTAACTTCGCTACCTCTGACTTTTTCCTTAAGGGCTTGCAACGGACGGTTCTCTGGCGACAATCCCGGGTGCCCCACTTTTAAGAGGTTTGGGCAAGCTACGGTAATTGATTATATTTTGACTAGTGTAGAGATCTGGCATAATGTGGAAGACTTTTGCATCGAAGAACGTAGTGAAAGTGACCACAACCCCTTAGTTATGGTATTTGATTTCCAGATGGGGGATCTAGGTTGAGTCCTTGAGGAGTCGCATCAAAATAACTTGGTTGTGACCAATGGAGGGAGACGAATTCAATGGTCTAAAATAAACCAATCAATGGAAACAATGTCAAAATTGTATACGAGTATCATACCCCTGCTAGAGAGAGTAACCCTTGTCGCAGAAAATTTAATTAAGCCAGGTTTCGATAACGACCTAGGAAAAATCCACCAAGAAATGGTTCTGGTACTGGCAGATTTCTTTTTTAATAGTGGTCCTATTAAATCTAAATCTGGTAGTAACAAAAAATCTTGGTATTCAAAGAACTGTAGGGAAGCGAAACAAGTTTTGTTGACCTCACTAAAAGGGGCCGACGGTGTTTGTATTCAGGAAGCCAGGGCAGCCTTTAAGAAAACAATCGCAAGGGCCAAATCTGAGTGGAAAAAGATAGATTGCAGGCGATTAAGAAGGCTTTGGAATTAAAAGATAGTAGAAGCTTTCGGAATTTGGTCCACTCCGAGAAAGTGGAAGGTAGAACCACCCTTGATCCGAATTTTGAGGAAGGCGCCTGGCATTCATATTTTAAGGAACTATATTCAAGTTCTTCTACTGATCCAATTGTTAGTAAAACTTCAGAGTGCATTTTTAATCTCGAATTTTCATGGGATATACCCCCATGTACTATGAGTGAGGTTGTTTCTGCTTTAGCTAAGCTAGAACCCAATAAGACCCCAGGACTGGATAGAATCCCTAGGGATCTGTTTAATAATGAGCAGACTGTCTGGGCTCCATATTTATTATTATTATTTAATGCAATCTTACATGGCCTTCCAGCACCGCCCACGTGGGCTGGTGCTGAGATCGTCCCGATTTACAAAAAAGGGTCCCCGATCGAACCATCGAATTATAGGCCAATTAGCCTTATTGATGTTTCTCAAAACAATTTTGGGAGAGTGTTATTAGGAAGATTGCAGGAGTGGATGGAAGACCATGATGTACTAACTCCATTGCAAGCGGGCTTTAGAGCCAAGATTTCAACTGTAGATCAGTTGTTTAGGCTGCAGTTAATATACTGGAAGCATATGGTATTGGAAGGTGGGAGTCTGTATCTTACCTTCGTGGATTTGAAATCTGCGTTTGATATGGTTGACCGTGACCAGTTATAGAGTATCCTGCTGGCCATGAGAGTTCTACCTTACCTTTGTTTCCAACTCAAACGCCTCCACGAGGGTATATACGTTAGAGTAAGATATGGCAAGAATGGCCAATTGACAGCCCCCTTCCCTGTTGACAAGGGGGTGAGGCATGGCTGTGTGCTCACGCCCACCCTCTTTTCACTTTTTTTAAATGATCTAATTGAAGATTTACTTGCGGTGGGAGACTTAGACGATAAGGACTGGAGATCGGCACTAATGTCCCCTAGGGAAACGGTGATAAATCACCGCTTCAGATTGATCCAATTGAAAATTCTGCATAGAACATACATGTCAGCCCCGATTTTAGCTAAACTGGGAAGACGCCCTGATGAGATGTGTCTCCGCGGCTGTAGCCGCCCCGGCCCCTTTTACCACGTCCTCTGGGAATGTCCAATTATTCAATGGTTCTGGAACAGGGCGGTTCGTAAAATGTCTGATGCGTTGAGGAAGCCTATTCCTCTTTCCCCCAAGGAAGTGCTTCTTAATATATGGGGCGCTACAGACCTCATCTTTATATCCCTCCTGGGAGAAAGTTTGATCATCTGTTGAGTATACTTTTTCTATACATTCATGATATAGCCACCAGGGAAGAATGCCCCCTAGTGGTAATAGTGGGAGACTTAAACACCAACATGTCCAACTCTGCTTTGGAAATTTATGCCGATACTGATAAAGAGGAAACTTGACATATCCCTGAGATTCTACTACGGGAAAAATAAAAACGGATAAACGGGGTTACTCGCCGCTGAATAGTATTAGAAGTACATATTTTGTAAATCTAAACGGGAGAGTGCCTGTTGATAAAACAGCTGAATTTACTTTTCACTCCCATCACACTCAGAGTCTTTTAGACTATGTGATTGTTTCTTATCAAATGTTTGGGGCTTGTGAAAATCTATTTGCCCTCCTGTCGGTTTGGAGTGACCATACTGTAGTGGGTATGACAGTGGCTCTTGATTTACCTGCACTGGACCCGGGGAACTATGGTCAGGGCATGGTGGTTTTTAATAAAGCAAATGGACGCTCTTTCTGGACATTAAAAAATATAATTCATTCATTAATATCTTTATTGCGGCTCTTACAGCTGATTACTAGCTCAGTGCATCGGACTGCTCCCCTGCCTTCCGCGGGAGCCACAGCTTAGACAAACCCTCTTTTAAAACTTTATTTTATTTACACAGCGCTCGCTCGTGCTTTATTTTAAACTTGCCTACCTGCCTCCTGGGACTCTCCCTTGCCTCTGTTGTCGCCGCGCAGCCCAAGGTGACGCTGCAGCGGCCATTGAAATCCCTGCTTGCCGCCTTCAGCGGCCGCTCCCCCGGCCACGCCCACTGTTATCGGCCACGCCCACAAACAACCCTATAAAGCATGTGCTTTTACCGTACGCGCAGCGGACGGGCGCAGCGGGCGCGCCGTTTGCGCGCCAAAGGCGCGCCTAAGGCAAGCCCGTCTGCGCCCGTCCGCGCCCAGACGGGCCCTGGGCCCCGAGATGCTGCCCTTTTAATATCATACTCATCTGCTGCACTTAGAACTCTGCAGCAGTCTTCTTGCGCCCTCCCATCTACAATCTGGGACCGCCTGGCATCTCTCGGCATCGCGGCCGACGTGCCCTCTCCCAGACTCTCCGCGCACCGGAGTCGCTTCCTGCACCGTCGGAAACTCGCATCCGCATATTATACCTCAATACTCGGTCTCTTCCCCAACACCACACCGATATTTTTCTCCTGCTTACCGCGGAAGATCCAGACATCCTGCTGCTCACTGAGACCTGGTTGACTGATCTTTCCCTCCCTGACATCTTGGCTGCTCTACCCCCCAACTATTACTTGCTGAACGCCAACCGGCCTCACGGCCGCCGCGGCGGCGGGGTCGCAGCAATCATCCGCAAAGACCTACCTCTCATCAAGACTTCATCTTTATGTCTCCCTGACGTCGAAAATCTGGTAATCAGCTTGCCAACCGAAGCTGGGGCCTTGACCCGCGTTGTCTTATATCGCCCCCCTACCCCCATGCCGCTGTTCCCTACCACTCTCTGTGAACAGCTCACTGCCCTAATGACTTCCTCAGCTCGTGTTGCCATATATGGCGACTTTTTTTAACCACGCTGATGCTGGTCCCCACGCTACCGAACTGTTTGAGGCACTTTCCAGCCTCAACCTGACACAGCATGTTACTTCTCCCACTCACACTGGGGGCAACATCTTAGATCACATTTGGACTCAGGGCATATCGCTCCTTGGTCCGACTATCTCCCCCTGTGTCTGGTCAGACCATCTACTGATTGAGTCATCTATTCTTATAAAGGGCCTGGTCAGGCCCACCCTCCAGCATGGAGGGTCCGCTCGGAACTGGAAGACTTTCGATTCACTTGCCTTCTTCTCTTTACTCGCCAAAACTCCGCCTCCACTTCTTGAGTCCTCAGATGTCAATAGTATGGATGCCAATATTTCACACTGGCTAACGACGGCTAGCGACGCATGTGCACCTCTAACCCGCTTTTCTCGCTCCCACCCTAATAAGTCCCACAAATGGTACAACTCCATTTTAAAACAACAACATCTGGAGCTGCGCCGATTGGAGCGTAGATGGCGGCGCCATTACCTTGGCCCCGACAGGGAAGCATACGTGTCTGCGCGCAAAGCCTATAAAGTCGCAATCACCACTACCAAAACCACTTTCATCTCCAATAGAATTTTATCAGCCCCCCAACAGGTCTAAGGAGATTTTCAAAGTCCTTGGCGAACTGACATCGGACGCCAGGACACTCCCGAATCCGCCGTCTTCCCTAGAATCTTGTACCGCTTTAAACTCCTTCTTTATCGATAAGATTTCTACCATCAAGAACTCCATTCCTCACTCACATTTCTCTGTTACAACAGTTCCACTTCCTGTTAACACATTCACTTTCTCTCAGTTCCCCGCGCTCGACCCGGAATCTCTTGCCAAACTGTCCACCCGTGTGAAATCTGGATCCCCTAAGGACTGTTGCCCTCCCTTCGTGCTTCGCGATATTTGTCACACCCTCCCCCACTGTATCCTCCCTTTTCTTAATTCTTCCCTTAACTCAGGCATAGTCCCCAGCTCATTTAAAGAGGCCCTATTGGTGCCTCTCCTGAAAAAGCCAGGTGCCGATCCAGCTGCCCTGGCTAACTATCGCCCTATTTCCCTCCTGTCTTTTCTATCTAAAATCCTCGAGGCCCATGTCACGACCTGCCTCTCACACTTCATTGAGGAGTCCAACTTCCTGGCGCCCAACCAGGCTGGGTTCAGACCAGCCCATTCCACCTAGGCTGTGATTCTCGCTGTGCTGGACAACCTTAGACGCAATGAGGACAGAGGACTACCCCAGGCATTAGTCCTACTCGATCTATCGGCGGCATTCGACACGGTGGACCATAACATCTTAATCCACCGTGTCGAATCCGCCGGAGTCTGTGGGGTTGCCCTGTCTTGGATTAAATCCTTCCTGGAGGAGAGGTCCCAGGCAGTTAGCATGGGTCCTTTCCGCGCCACCAGCGTCTCTTCATCCTGTGGAGTCCCTCAGGGATCTTCTCTGTCTCCCCTCCTTTTTAATTTATACCTCCAACCCCTCCTTCACTCCTTAGGTAAGTGGGATATCACCGTGTTCAATTACGCGGATGATTTACAAATTATTTTTCCCCTCACTTCTGCTGATGCTGTCACCAACTTCCAGACTGCCATGACACACATCCAGCACTGGATGAACCAAAACCAACTCAAGCTCAATCCGGGCAAGACTGAGCTCCTTCTCCCGGGGAGAAGCGCCCCTTTTTGGGGCCCTCAGTACTGGCCGACTGAGCTCGGAACACCTCCCTCTCCTGCTGGATGTGTTAAAAGCCTCGGAGTCCTGATTGACTCCGGACTCACCCTCAAGGCACAGGTGAGCGCAGTAACATCTTCCTGCATGTTCCAACTCTACAGGATACGGAAAGTCGCTCACCTCCTATCACCTGAAGCCTTGCTGCAGGTGCTAATAGCCCTGGTGATGTCCCGGTTGGACTTCTCGAATTCAATCTACTACGGTCTTCCTAAATCTCAGCTGTCTAGATTGCAGATCGTCCAAAACCAGGCTGCTCGGCTGGTCTTTAAAATCCCCAAATGGCAGTCGGCCCAACCTTTACTACGCCACCTTCACTGGTTACCAGTGAACGAAAGAATCACTTTCAAGGTTCACTGTCTGGTTTTCAAAGCCCTCACAGGCCCCGCCCCTGCGTTTCTCAAATCCCTAATCTCTTCCTACTGCCCTCCACGTACCTTGAGGTCCACCCACCTCCAGCTCCTTGTCGTCCCCCGTTTCAAACTCTCTAGATCGGGTGGCCGCAGCTTCTCTTGTCTAGCCCCTAAGCTGTGGAACTCCCTCCCCCTTCCCCTCAAGTCATCTTGTTCCCTCATTTCTTTCAGGAAATCCCTAAAAACACTACTTTTCCCGCACTAATTTTCTTTTTCCCTCCCCTGTCCCTCTTCCTCTCTTCTCATTCCGATTAGCGCCAGGAAACCTATGGTGACAGTGCGCTCAAGAAATGTGTTATAACATAACATAACATAACAGCCATAAAAGCACAATTACGTTTGCAACTCAATAATACATTCCCAAGACAATATACAATAAAATCTAGTAGGAACCTAGGTATCTACATGTGTGGGGAATGCAATAGCTCATTAGTTTTAACAAGTGGGAACTTCTTCATTGAAAATAAAATTATACAGTAAAAATATAATTTAAGATAAAAACTTTAAGAACATTATTTAGCGCATCCAGAAATTCTTAACAGGATCCATTGTCAGTAAGCTAGGCAACTCATAACAAATTAGGCGGTCACAATTAACTATAACATTTTCAGCAAATGCCTTCATTTAAGCCACATAGCTAGGAGAAATTTAGAGATTACAACGACATAAACTGGATCAGTATCTGATTTTAGGATCCTATAAAGTACACAGTAATCCCTAATACCCAGATTTCTACACAGTTGGATAACCCATTTAGACCTAGCCTGTTTGTATGCCGGGCAGAAGAACAATACATGAATTTCTAATTCATCCTCCAGTAAGCATCCAGGATAAAGGTGATGGGTTTCACCCGACCACTTATTAGTTGTTACAAAGAGTGGAAGGGTACCATATCTAAATTGGAGAAACAACTTCCTTGCTAGTATGGTCTGTATTGAATCTAGCACCTGCTCAAATTGGTAATGTGACTTAAAATCCGCAAATCCATTCGTTAAACTCGTTGCTCTGGTTGCCTGAATTAGACTAGTCAATCTTAAATCTTTCAATGCCTTAGCTAGAGTTTTTTTAGAAATAGCTAGACAGGCCTCTTCTGGGGTAACCCATAAGTCCTCCCTGCCCATAGCACGAAAAGAATCCCTCCCAAAAGACAACCAAGATATACTACCCACGGCCCCCAGTGATGATATTACTGCTTTTAGTTCCTCCCTATAGTGTCTCAACTCAGGTGTACCCCATAACCGTCACCAGTAAAGCAATGGTCGGCTTGAGATTAAGTCCACCACTGGGAGGATACCCAAATCCATCCTGAGAGGTACCAAGGGTGTATTTATTGGCAAAGCCAAAATTTGTCTAATAAATTTATTTTCAGTGAGGGTCAATACATTTGTTGAGCTGTGCCTCCAGAGTTCAGCCCCATATAAAGTGGCTGACCGCGCTTGCACTCGATATATTTCTAGCGCAGGACTTATAACCTTAGAAACACAGCTCTCTGGACTTTCGATAATCCCCCTATTGCCTGGGTCAGCTTCAAATTAGCCTTATTCATTTGGGGGCCCCATCCCATCTTGTGATTTAGGGATAGGCCCAAATAATCAAAAATATGGACCCGCTCAAGCGGTATACCGTCCATCATTGGGTGTGGGCACTTAGTAGAATTGGCATTAAAGACCATGTATTTTGTTTTGTTTATATTAACTAAAAGATTACTCCTTTTGCAAAACTGGCTGAATTCCTTTCAAACTTGCTGCATACTCATTGGTGACTTCGAAAGGAGCAGGGTATCATACGCAAACATTAATGCAGGAAATTTGCGAGATGATATCTTAGGGGAATCCAATCTTTCGCCGCAAGTAAATCTTTTTTTTTTTCTTTTTGATAGATCTTTTTTTTTTTTTTATATTTTATTGAAGAAAACAAAAACAAATCAGAGTCATCATCCAGCAAATCTAGGCATCAAATTATAGAGTCAGTAAGCAATGCATCAAGTATATACAGAAAATCACTTCAAAGATCATTACATCGTCTCAATCCAGCTCTGTCCATTGCCATTTCCACCGAGGGGGAGGCGCAAATCTCACCTCTATAAACATTCCAGTGTCCCCATTTTTTATCCCACTTCTTGGGACAACCTCTGACTTTAAATATAGATTTTTCTGCCAGCATGCATCTGTCCATTTCCGCCACCCAACCCACCAGGAGAGGCCTCTGGGGGGCACCCCAGTGCATTGCCACTGCACGTTTCACCAGCAGGAAACCTAGGGCCACCCATTGAAGCTCCATCTCAGATTTGCCACAAGGAAAAAGGTAGGCCTGCCGTAGTCACCAAAACATGCCAGCTTCAAGCATATACAAAGATTTGAAGGATGGCATAAGACCTTCTGATTCCAGTTGATTGAGTTCTTAAGCAGAATGGAGACACCCCCCCAGCGTGTGCTTAGCGTAACAGGAGAAAATAAAATACCATCACAATCAAACTGTTTGCAAGACCAACTTTCTTGCAAACATATGATTAAAGGGTTCGTTGTTTTAAAAAAATTCAATTTTGTCTCGTTATGACCCAAACCAGCTATATTCCAAGACAAAAGTAACCCCCCTAGGCTACCTCAAAGGAGCGCTCCTTTCTGTTATCGGACAGATGTTATTCAAAGCACTTGCAACCCAGCTCCACTGGGTCGATTCATCTTCTAAATCTGAGGCCTGGGAAACAGCTGCCATATCTGACACCAGATTAATTGAACGGCCCCTTCTATCCTAGGAAACCACAATATTTTTAGCATTACCCAATGAATACTCAAAATCAGGGCCCATCGATCGCATCTAGCGCCACAGAATTAACGGCCCTAAAAGCTCTCTAGCACTGCGTAGGGGGACACATAATAGGATATTCCTCATATTCGGAAACATGTGTTATATCGAACCCTCATTTCAGGAAACGCTCACAGTTCTGCATAACCAAATTGGCAACAATCAAGGAGCCAAAGGTAACTCTAGAGTAAGAGAAAGTGTCTTGTAGATTAATCTTCACATTTAGAATATCCCTACTTGATATCAGCTTTAGTGCCTCTATTTCTGAAAAAATACTACGAATGAATCCTCTATTTACCGGAAAGGATTCATTGTCAAATAGCCAAGTGAAATCCACAATGGGAGATAGAACATTCTGCACCACACTGATTTTCTTTGTAGCATCCCTTGAGGGGATCGATAGAGGAACCCTATCACCGCAACTAACAACATGTGGACCGCTAATGGGCTGGATATTCAATTACCCATTAAAGTAATGGGGTGACCCAAAAAGGTACTGGACCTGGGTTATTTGCGATACAGAAAAAAAAATGGTCCAAGACCTCTATGTTTTCATTGATGCCTGAATTAATCAGTACATTTTAAATCAAGAGCTTGTAATTACAGATCAGCTCAACACATTTAATGTATGTCACTCTACAAGACATGAGAACTTAAAAAACATTCAAAGAAGGGCAGGAGTAGAAAACAAGTGTATATTCAAACACAAGTAATATTTAATATTACCAGGTCAACAAATTACTCATTTCAAACATTTGTTTTTATAAATAACAGTGGTTGCCCCAAATCGAGCGTGCAGATAGAAAAGCTCTAGGTGAAAAGGTGTGTGAAGGGTTAAGACAGAAAAGGATTTCACAGAAAATATTTGTGACAAAAAATAATCATAACTGTTTCTTATATACCATACGAAAAATTAATTGATCGTAGTGTACAACCTGGCCAAAATCAAACAACAAGTTGGCTCAAATGTTTGTCTTTAAATGTTCATGACTCCTCAGTGTCAACACTAGAATCTGCACATCACTATACAGAGACAAAAATGGTCCAGGTATTAGTTACTAAGGGCGTCGACGTTTCGACTCGTCTTTACGGCCTATCGGTCATTAAAGCCTTGGCCATGCGAGTCTTCATCAGGACAAAGAACTGGCAAGGCAACCAAGGGTAATAGATGACCTACAACAAAAAACAGGGATTCTATAAGTCCTGCTGCAGACACTGTAGAGATCAAGCCCTATCCAATTCTAAGTGGCTTACCCTTTCAGAAGAATGGGGTGGCGATTATTCCCACGCTCCCAAGAAGATTTCTTCAATCCTCCAATAATAAATATTAAAAAACATGTGTATACCGAACTGGCTATCGTTGTTCAAGGAAACCTTGATTAGGAGTATTACTACCAGCACCAGCGCTGGTCCCTGGCCGTTCCGAATCACTATCAGAGCTGCTACCGAAAGAGGAACCAGAGAATGTATTATACCTCTTGTAACCTCCTCTCCCTCTGCTCGTCAGGCCACCTCTCTGATCTCTTACGTAGTAGTCTTCTTGGAGGTAGGGGTAAGTGGATTTCTTATCATACACCCTTATATCACGAGCCACCTTATCAAGTTTTGTTCCTTGAGTATATAAGTCAAATTCGCGAATGGTCTTTTCTAGCCTTTCTAAAGCCTCCTTAGCATTTACTAAGGCTTTATCATCGATAATTTCCTTTCTCAAGTCTGCTATTTCTTTCGTCAAACGCTCAACTTCCTCTACAGCTGTTTCAATGCCCAAGACCATCCAATGTCTTGAGCAGGTATCGGACACGAAACTGAAATTTTCTTTAAACTTCGGAATCTCTAGGAAGATGGCGGGTTCATTACGAACTTGCAGGCCCACAGGAATTACGTTAGATCTTAAGTACTTGGGTAGTGTATGGCCATGGAGCCTGGTTCTTATTAATTTCTTCTCCAATCTTTCTAGTTTTAATATTTTTCCATTCAACGATAAATCACTCGTTGTGGCATTGTCAGTCAAAAAGGTGCCCCCTCCCTCTTCCTGAAGAAGTTTATCTATGTAGTCTTCACTATATGTCAAAGTCTCTTTTTCAGACATAATATGTGAGAAGACCTAAGTATGAGATAGTCTTCAAACTATACTAAACATCACAAGACATAATACATTTAAACAAACAAAACCCTCGCAGAACACAGCTGCACAAGGTAACCATTAAAGTAATGGGGTGACCCAAAAAGGTACTGGACCTGGGTTATTTGCGATACAGAAAAAAATGGTCCAAGACCTCTATGTTTTCATTCACTGTGAATTCCTTTTCTGTCTTAACCCTTCACACACCTTTTCACCTAGAGCTTTTCTATCTGCACGCTCGATTTGGGGCAACCACTGTTATTTATAAAATCAAATGTTTGAAATGAGTAATTTGTAGACCTGGTAAGATTAAATATTACTTGTGTTTGAATATACACTTGCTTTCTGCTGCTGCCCTTCTTTGAATGTTTTTTAAGTTCTCATGTCTTGTAGAGTGAGATACATTAAATGTGTTGAGCTGATCTGTAATGACAAGCTCTTGATTTAAAATTTACTGATTAATTCAGGCATCAATGAAAATATAGAGGTTTTGGACCATTTTTTTCTGTATCGCAAATAACCCAGGTCCGGTACCTTTTTGGGTCACCCCATTACTTTAATGGTTACCTTGTGCAGCTGTGTTCTGCGAGGGTTTTGTTTGTTTAAATGTATTATGTCTTGTGACGTTTAGTATAGTTTGAAGACTATCTCATACTTAGGTCTTCTCACATATTATGTCTGAAAAAGAGACTTTGACATATAGTGAAGACTACATAGATAAACTTCTTCAGGAAGAGGGAGGGGGCACCTTTTTGACTGACAATGCCACAACGAGTGATTTATCGTTGAATGGAAAAATATTAAAACTAGAAAGATTGGAGAAGAAATTAATACGAACCAAGCTCCATGGCCATACACTAGCCAAGTACTTAAGATCTAACGTAATTCCTGTGGGCCTGCAAGTTCGTAATGAATCCGCCATCTTCCTAGAGAATACGAAGTTTAAAGAACATTTCAGTTTCGTGTCCAATACCTGCTCAAGACAGTGGATGGTCTTGGGCATTGAAACAGCTGTAGAGGAAGTTGAGCGTTTGCCGAAAGAAATAGCAGTCTTGAGAAAGGAAATTATCGATGATAAAGCCTTAGTAAATGTAAGGAGGCTTTAGAAAGACTAGAAAAGACCATTCGCGAATTTGACTTATATACTCAAGGAACAAAACTTGATAAGGTGGCTCGTGATATAAGGGTGTATGATAAGAAATCCACTTACCCCTACCTCCAAGAAGACTACTACGTAAGAGATCAGAGAGGTGGCCTGACGAGCAGAGTCAGAGGAGGTTACAAGAGGTATAATACATTCTCTGGTTCCTCTTTCGGTAGCAGCTCTGATAGTGATTGGGAACGGCCAGGGACCAGCGCTGGTGCTGGTAATAATACTCCTAATCAAGGTTTCCTTGAACAACGATAGCCAGTTTGGTATACACATGTTTTTTAATATTTATTATTGTAGGATTGAAGAAATCTTCTTGGGAGCGTGGGAATAATCGCTACCCCATTCTTCTGAAAGGGTAAGCCACTTAGAAATGGATAGGGCTTGATCTCTACAGTGTCTGCAGCAGCACTTATAGAATCCCTGTTTTTTGTTGTAGGGTCATCTATTACCCTTGGTTGCCTCGCCAGTTCTTTGTCCTGATGAAGACTCGCATGGCCAAGGCTTTAATGACCGATAGGCCGTAAAGACGAGTCGAAACGTCGACGCCCTTAGTAACTAATACCTGGACCATTTTTGTCTCTGTATATTGATGTGCAGATTCTAGTGTTGACACTGAGGAGTCATGAACATTTAAAGACAAACATTTGAGCCAACTTGTTGTTTGATTTTGGCCAGGTTGTACACTACGATCAATTAGTTTTTCGTATGGTATATAAAAAACAGTTATGATTATTTTTTGTCACAAATATTTTCTGTGAATTCCTTTTCTGTCTTTAACCCTTCACACACCTTTTCACCTAGAGCTTTTCTATCTGCACGTCGATTTGGGGCAACCACAGTTATTTATAAAAACAAATGTTTGAAATGAGTAATTTGTTGACCTGGTAATATTAAATATTACTTGTGTTTGAAGATACACTTGTTTTCTGCTGCTGCCCTTCTTTTAATGTTTTTTAAGTTCTCATGTCTTGTAGAGTGAGATACATTAAATGTGTTGAGCTGATCTGTAATGACAAGCTCTTGATTTAAAATGTACTGATTAATTCAGGCATCAATAAAAACATAGAGGTCTTGGATATTCAAGTACGACACAGTGGTGGTAATTGGGGCCTCTAAATTTATATTAGACAAAGATGTAGTCCCTATGAGCGTTCTGTTCAACCCAACATGAATGATGCTCGGTGTTTGATGCCCTACCTCTAGGTTATCATCCACCTGGCCCCAGAAACCCCATACCAAGTCTGGGGCATAGAAACCCAACCTCCCATTTGCATTTCCCTTCCTGAGTGATTGACCAACTCGTTAATCAGGGGAGGATGAGATACTTGAGGGGACTGCAACATCAGGTTTGGTGAAGATACTATTGTTCCAGAAACCACCAGTCTCCCAGCCGATGTAATATACACTATGTGGGGCTCCATTGGAACACCCTTGTCAGAAGGGGGTTTAAGAACTCCCTCCTGCATTGTTATTTGAGAATCACTCTGGCTTCCAGGAAAAATGTAGTTTTGACGCTTTTCATTTAGAAAATCTCCTCGTCATTTTATATTTCTTTTTCATATTTTCCCCCTTATGATTTATTACGGGGCATCCCCACTTCCTTGCTTTTGACCCTCTCTTTTCTAACAGATTTGGGAGATAGGCCTGAGAGGTAGTAGGAGTTGGAACCTCCCCCTTCCCCTCCCCATCTCCCCTACCCACCTGCTTAACATAACCCCTAGTTTTCTCAGTTTCACCAGTACCCCCTTTTTTACCATTATTGAACAAAGGGAATGATGGCGTATAATACCATTGAAACGTGAGGTTATACGCTGTTTCCCTTAGGGAAATACTGTGGTATGTTTTTGGTATGTTGCACCACTGGGTGTCCTATTGTTTAAGCATTATCTCATCAGAATTAGCTGTGGCCCACCATGATTGTTATGGGTGGGTATGAGTGGGTGTGAAGTGATGTATCATGCTGTAAGCGTTAGAGATGAGCCCATGCGAGTCATCATATGTTCGCATTTATTCTTCAAAAAGAATATACGTCAAATAACGTCGGGATATACAGTGAGGTGGAGGACCTAATGTCTCAGCTGTGTATATTGAGTCTTGGCCATGTCAGGTAAGTTTTAATCTGCTTTGTACTGTTCCAAGGTTTTCATATCTGTCCCCACAAACAAGTCCTGGAGTATCCCTACAGTCATTTTCAGTCCAGTCCCTAAAAGCATTAAGGGTTGTGTGCAGTAAGCTTGTTAGGTGAGAGCAATGTTGTCAATCCCTTTGTAAGCGGCAGTTTGTCCCAGATGTCGAGGACAGTCTTAGGCGGAGTGGTGGTATACACACTACGAGGGTGGGTGTATTTGGGTATCCAAGCTAGGTCCCATAGTGGCATACAGGCGTCAGCTCTGTCCATATAGAACCAATGAGATTCACTCTCCTGAGCTGCTACCAAGGCAGATATGAATCACAGATGAGCAGCCCAGTGGTGTTCTAACAGGCTGGAGCAGACTAGACATCCTCCATCGCGGTGCTGCATCATGAAGAGATTGGATATTCTGGGCTGTTTACCGTTCCATATAAACACACAAATATCATGCTGCAATTGTGCTATATCATCTTGCTGGATTGGGGTAGTTAGAGTCTGAAAGAAATAAAGGGCCTGCGATGGAATGTTTATTGTAACCATGTTCACTCTCCCCAACCACAAGACAGGAAGGGGTTTCCACCTCCTGAGATCTTCCCTCATTGCACTTCTGAGGGGGGGCAGTTTGCCCTCATCCACGTGGCTAATGTCGGTGTGAGGTATAAACCTAGGTATTTATTCTTATTGGGGCACCACTGGAATGAGGCTAGGGCCTGTAGCTGGGGTACCTCAGCTGTTGATACTGTAAGATTAAGTATGATTCATTTAGACAAGTTTACTTTTTAAGCCAGAGATAGCCGCAAACACCTTAAGACTAGAGACCACTAGGTGAGTGAGTGAGGTGGCTAGTTGCGAGAGAGTAAAAGCAAGTCATCTGCAAATAGGCTAATCTTGTGTATTTGGCCCCAAAAGGTATGCCCTCTAATTCTTTGGTAAGCCAAATGGTAATGGCCAATGGTTCTACTGCTAAAGCAAATAAGAGTGGTGATAACGGGCAACCATGCCTCGTAACTCTGCAAATCATGATGGGGGTATTTGTGCTGTCAGTTTACCCCAATAGTTGCAATTGGGGCAACAAAGGAGGCCATAATTCTGAAGGTCATCTTTGGGTCCATCCCAATCTTAATCAAAACTGCACTCAGAAAAGCCCAATTTACCTTGTCAAAGGTCTTCTCAGTGTCTAGCGAGAGAAAGCACAAAGGTATATGGTAGTGATGCGCTTTCTCCACCAAATGCCCTACTTGAAAAAACATTATCAGGCCCCTGACTGTTAGATATGAAGCCAACCTGATCCAGATCTATCAATTAGGGAAGATAGCACTGGAGCCTGGTGGCCAAGATCTTAGTGAAGACCTTTGCATCAGTATTTAGTAAGGCAATGGGGTGAAATGAGGAGCAGAGTGACGGGTCTTTGCCCGGTTTGCGGATGAGTGATATCTCTGTGGCAGGCATGGAGGGGGTGAAGCCGGTCTCATGCGTAAAGAAATTATACAAGTTGATCAAGTGGTCAATCCATCTCGGGTAAAAACAGTCTAAAGAAGCTAAACGGTATGCCAACTGGCCCAGGGGTCTTGCCAAGTAGCAACGTTTGAATCGCTTGGTGAATTTCTACTGAGATGGGTGCGTTCAAAAGCTCTGCGTGTTGGGGCTGTATGGGCTCCCAGTCACACTTCGGGATGAATGGCTCTATCCATACGGGTGAGGTCTCCTCTCTGTCATAGAGGGTTTGATAACAATTATAAATACTCTCCTCTTGTCATGCTCTGTAATCACCCACCCCCCCTCGTCATCTACGTGACAAGAGTGTACCCACTAAGTTGCCCCCTTCTTAGTATCATTTAAGGGGCAAGAGGGAGCGTTTGTCCGGTGTGCTCGCAGCTGTCCCTGCAACACTGCCCAATGTTTTTTGAGGCTGCTAGTGAGCATCAACTTATCTTGGTTTGCTAATGCCTTTATCTCTGTTGACATATTGTCCCAACTAAGCATACCTCCCTGTGCCCAGCAATAGCTTCTGTGGCCTTATCCAGTCCCATAGTGTTGCTAATGAGACATTTTGCACAGTATTATGTGTGAAATAGTCTCTGATGCCCTTGCGTATCTCTTCCTCTTCCACCGGGTCGTGAAGCAGCCATGGGGGTAGATGCCACTGTGGGATGGCCCTTGTATGAAGTGGAGTGGGTGCCCATGCCAGTCCAATATGTGCATGCTCAGAGATGAAGATATGAGATATTTCAGCTGTGTCAAGGGTGCGAAGAAGGGAGTGTGTCACAAATAGGTAATCAATCCGAGAGTAAGAGGCATGTACGTGGGAAGAAAAGGTGTAATCCCTAGCGTCTTGATATGTATAGCGCCAACCATCTATAAGGCCCATGTCTGTTATTTATTTTTTCAGTTGCACAGTACATGGCCCCTGTGCCTTTGTAAGAGGCAGCTTTTCGGTCTTTTGTGGGGTCCCAGAATAGGTTTAAGTCCTCCTCACGATGATGTCCTCCTCAAACCTCTGTAGCTGGTCCTGTATGATGCACCAGAGGTAGGAGACTTGCGAGCTGTTTGGGGCATAGATGTTAAGAAGAATGAGCTGTTGTTGCCTTCTTGCCATATGCAGGGTTAAGTACAGGCCCTCCTTACCCCTCACTACCTTAGTGATGTTTGAACCAAAGTGAGACTTACATAGTATCCCCATCCCCAGTGTTTTAGAGTCAGTGTAGGCCCACTGGCATAGCAGGTTTAGCGGGTGTGCCATCCTATGTCGATCCACACTGCAAAGATGAGTCTCTTGCAAAAAAGACTATATCTGGGTCATGGAGCAGGATGTAATTGTCATTTCGTTTCCACTAATTCATAGGGTCTGTGCGTTTGTTGAACAACATAAACTTTGAGTGAGGTGCCTTTGCTGAGCACCTCTGCAAATATGTTGACCTAGAGACCAGCTAGTTCACAGTGCCACCATAAGCCCCACTAGTCCTAACAGGGAGCGAATGGTTTCCGGCAACCACTGAACATGACAATCTTGACCCCCTGAGGGATCATGGTAACAGATCAGAACCTTTCGCTCAGTCACTCATGCTCTTTTAACCTAATAGGAAAATACATAGAATGCACAGTGGGACATTGTCAATATATTTATTGAACCAATGTTATTTTTGTATAAAATCCATGTGCTGCTGTAATTAATAGACAGAAGCAGATGAAAGTGATTACAAGCACTTAATGGTGCTTAGACAATGTATATATGCAGGCATATAAAACAAGGTAGTAATCAGGGGTAATCCTACTATGCAAACCATAGTCTGTATGTACCTAGAATGTTTGTAGGTGCAAAGCCAAGTTTCCCTCCAAGGGATGAGCTTACCCCATTACCTATCAGGAGAGAATTTAGGACCCTGGCCTAGTCTCAAACTGGACACTACTTATGGAAATGACAGACTGCTGTGTGGTGAAGTCTCAGCATGCAGGGATCCTCAGTGTCAGCTGAAATGCCTCCTTTTGCTAATCCTATGGGGTGCTGATTATTTATAATAAAAAAGCATCCTTGCAATTTACGTACAGATTAGAAATGCTATAGATATGTAGATAGCCCTGACGCACCGTAGATGAAGCTAGAACGACATTCAGACAGTTGTGCGTAAAGGTCTTGTACTTGGTGTTCGAGGCATTGTGATAATGTTATGTGAAGCCAGATGTGTAAACAGAAGTAGTTTCAGAGAAACTAATCCAACATTGTCACACACAAGAAAATGTGAAAAAAGGTCACAGCTGTAATGTTATTGTGAAAAAGAGGAATGTAAGAAATGATCAGCTTCGCCACAGCGGCCTAACCTGGACACTTAACTGCCACTCCCCATACTAAGGGTCGATATATAAAAGCTATCTAAAAAGCCAGCAGGCCATAATGAAATTAAAACTAAAAAGGTGTAAACCACTTTTAGAATCATCTAAAAGCAAGCTTTCTTTTATAATATTCATATACACCTTTAAAAGTCATTATACTATTTGAAATCATAAGCACCCAGAAAGCCATGGTGACTGGAAAAAATAAAGCAAAAACTGTTTTGATTTGTTTTGGTTAAAAAAACTGACAAATCGTTTCCACCACACAGAAAAGTCAATTGTTTATGTGTCCTAAATGATAGTCGCAGGCAACCATGGACTCAAAGCAGGTTTATGGAGCAAAAGTGGTTCTATTCAGTTACCACAGCAGCCGCTGATGGAGGGAATGCATCCTGTAAGCGTATCACAGAGCTGGTATCCAGTTCACTAGAAGCCAAAGCATCCAAGGGTGGCTTGAAGTATACATTCATCAGCAATGGAATACGCTGGAGATAACAATACCCATGGACTTTTTAAAGGGGCCATAGTACTTCAATATCCAGTGGCGCAACCAATTGTGATCCGATACAATAATCCAATATGCATTCATGGCTGCAAAGAAGGTAGCATCATACAGGCTGTACGCCATGAGGCCAAACAGGCATGAATGACAAGAACCAGTGCTTGTCCATTTCTTGAAGCCGAAGTATGCCGAAGCAGTGTATCATTTGCTCAAGGTATTTCAACACAGTCAGTGCGGTCCCTATTCTGGGTTGAACAGGGACATCCATTGCTTAGCAGAAAATTTTAAATAAAAATTCCACCACAAGTAGCAGGACAAGCCATCGACATCCAAAAACACTTCCCAACGCAGAGTTTATGAAAGATGGTATGAATCCAAAAATTATTACATTTAAAAAAGTGTGCTATTCCCTTCATATCAGACATATTAAAGATGTGGTGGACAATATCCCCAAAAGTCAGTGGTAAGTTAGTATGGAGTAGCGTCTGTATATTGGTCGAGGATCTTGCAACATGGAGATCAAATGTCTCTCTGGCAGATGTTAAGCCCAAATCTTTTTGAAAAAGCATGACTTTCAGTTTACTCAGAGAATCAAAGCATATGTTGGAAGCATTTATCGAAGGCCATAGTGTTGCCTCCTTAACCGTGCGGGCAGGTGGAAACAGTACTTGTGTGCTACAAGTGACTATGGAATTAACCCTTTTCAGATAAGCGATGCCTGGTTCCATTTCGCAGTAAACTTGATCATTCAGCATCAAATAGCTCCCACCAGAAAGCAGCTTGAAAATCAGATTCATCACGGTAGCCTGAGAACCCTTCAGGTAACAGGACAAGTTTTCAACAGAAGCACTGCAAGCCCCATAAAGTTAAATTTCCTTGTATACTAAGAACAAGCTCAAAGCATCCTCGCATTCGGAACGGCTAAGTAAAACGTCTGTGTCCACATTCGTGCATCAAAATCTGAATGGTAATTTCCAGTATTCATCCACAAAACCTTCCCCTGCCTAGTAGGTGGTATTGTAGACAATATTGGAATTGGAATTGGAAAGTCATAACCATGCATTATCCAGTCTGTGGATGGTGTATCAAGCCATGGTCAAAGTAATTGGTCTAACTTTTCTATGTGCAACATGGTATGTTTTGCATCTCTTCATGCCATTAATATCTATAACGTCATGACACGTGGCCAGAACTTAATGTTTGCAATGTCCAGCTTAATATTTCAAAGGACTGTAGTTGTGATTGTCCGTGCTATAAGATAGACATATCCTGTTGTGTTATGTCTATTGCAGAAGATACTATGTTGCCCAGTAAATATATATTGTGGATATTATTGTGCTCATACTGGTGTCAACCTCGGCTAAAGCCTTTTCTAAATTAGGCCTATCAATCTTGTGTAGTCTTTCAACAGCTTACAGTTGAGAAACAAATCCAACATTGTCACACACCGGAATATGTGCAAAAGGCCACAGCAGAAATGTTATTGTGAAAAAGAGGACAATGTAAGAAATTAGCAGCTTTGCTACATGGGCCTAACCTGGGCACATAACATAACACTACTCCTGGTTATGCTTGTTGGGGGAATTAAGGCCACGTATATTGAGGAAAAAGTATTTAAAACCCTTATCCATTAAAGGGAGGTTAGGTGTGTGTAGCCAACCAATGCATGTTGACAGAAGACCCTAAAGAGAAATCACCCGACCCATGCAATGCGTCAGAAAGCAAAACATCCAGTACAGCCGAAGCACAATCATCACAGTCCCCACAATAGCTCTGAGACCTGTAAAGGAGGAACAGCCTGACAAACCAAAGAACATTTGAGGCCCAAAAGGGTCCAACTTCTGTGTCCGCTTCCTACTGAGACCGGGACCATGGTGCCTGCATCTCACCAGAGTACTCACCCTCACAGGGTGCGTGACACGTGGGGGAGGCCGTCCAATGAAGAGGTAGGTGGATGTGAATGTTTGTCAAGAGGCCCCCCTGTCCCCCATTCACCATTGCTATCTTAGTTTTCAGAAGCCAGCCAATTGTCGGTCTATTTCTCATGCATAAGATCGGCCCAGCCACTGCAGTGACACCACCGCTAAACAGCTCTAGTAGCAGAGGGCTTTGGTGATGGATCTTTGCCATGTTCCGGAGGTGCTGGATGATATCCCCCTTCACCTCTAGGACAATCGACTCTGCTGGGCATTTGTCTGAGTGGCGGGTGCCAAAAGTGGGCCAAATAAGTTTCATATTATATATAATAAATGTCCAGAGCACCACCAATTAAATTGTAAATAGTCCGTCACTTTGACAGGTCCCTATTAGTAAGATGAACTCCCAGGATTGGAAAATTAATACATGAGGCCAATAATACTATTTATTTTAATGAGTTACACCATTTCTTGTACAGTTCAATTTGAACAACAGCTGACACGTGTTTCATTGTCCTCAACGTCTTTTTTAAGGCTGTAGATTTAAACAGAGCATGAATTTTCTTAAATTTAAAGTTCACCATACAGGATGATAATACATTAGTATAAAGAACTGTAAAGTCAGAATAGTGAAAAGAACCGCAAAGCAATTAATAAAACACGTGATAATCTTCGGGTAAGTCCTCAGAAAGAAACCCACAATACCAAAGAACAGGCTGAATTTACAGAACTAGTTATTACAAACAACAAAAGATGTTAAGGACCATATCACAAGCTAGAAAAAGTGACCAAAAAAGGCCAGTACATTCCATAAAAGACCAAATAGTATGAAATAGACATGGGAAGAAAAGTTTGAAAGTGACACTAAAAGACAAATCTGACCAAAAAGTGATGTGAACCATAACAGAAAAAATGAGAAGAAAGAGAAAGAAGAGCCTCAAAACCTCCATGATTACACATCCCTTAGTTCAATAAGGGAAAGAAAGACTGAACAGAAAATAATCTAAAACAAACTACCTCCAATAACTTGTCAATAAGCAGGTAGTTAATCCAAACGACAATATGAAGTTCAAATCCTGATCCTTTGGAGCCCGAGAACCACAAGTAAGGCCAATCTGCGGAAGGATCAATTTCCACACGAAAATGTTACAGTTAGTATCCCCGAGCTGGTGCAGAACGTATAACTGGAAAAAGGAAGAAGAGGGAGAAGAAAAGAGAGGTGTGGTCCATGGGAAAAATGAGGTAATATCACAGTAGCTAAGGATTTAGTCCTCAGTATATATCATCAACATTAAGAAAATAAGTACCTAGGGCAGTTTTAGATATATGTGAAATAGTCTAAGGGATGTGTGATCACAGAGGTTTTGAGGTTCTTCTTTCTCTTTCTTCTTCGTTTTTTCTATTAGGGTACGCATCATCCTGGATGCAGACAATGTTCCAGTGAATGCGATTTGCTAGGTCTTCTTGCTTGACTTGAAGGTCAATGTGTTGCTCCTCCAGGGCTGCGGCATCAGAGCATTTCTTGGTCTCTGACCTGACATCTATGGGGCACTCAGTTCAGTTCAGTAAATCTTTATTTCGAAGAATAAAAATTCCTCATAAAAGCACATTACAATATAAAAATCCTTAAATATCATTACATTTCATTCCTGAACTTTTTGGTATTAAAAACAACAATAAAAAAGAGAGGGTATAATTCACGAGGCAGGTATGGTTTTACAAAACAAATTCATTTCTTGTATTCCTCAATCTTACTGCTACTTTTAAAAAGCTTAAAATGGCACATAGGGTATGGGGGTCACTAGCTTTCTGTAAAAACAACAATGCGGTTTTTGCTTGGCGGAATTTCTGTTTCTTAAAAATGTCTACCAAAAAACTACGCCTAGGGTTACTGTAAAAGGGACATAAAAGTACAAAACGAAGGGTGTCCTGCGGAGACCTATTGTCGCAGCCGCAGGCACCCTTCTGCTCAATTGTTAAGGTAAAACCAGCAGGGTAAGCTAAAATGTTTGGTAACCAATTGAGCCTAAAATGGCACATTAAAAAACTATCATTTTGGCTATACATCAGAAACAGATATGGTTCCATTCCCACCCCATTTTTACAAGATCATAGGCTGCTAATGATTTCTTTGCCAGGCCACGACTTCTTCTGACGGAAACAAATTTTTCTAAAAGCTCTTTTTTCACCTTCAGTTTACAACTATTTACAATCGAAGAAGGATCACTAAAAAGTTGGCACTGGTCAATACTCGTTAAAGAGTCTTTCACATATTTTAACCAAGGGATTTGTAGGGCCTTGTCTCTTTGTAAGCAGTCTGTAACTATTTCCCTGGTCAGGGCTGCCTCCGGGTTAAACCAAATTCTCATCCATGCCATAGTTGGCCTTAATTTAGCAATGTCAGATATATATGGCATCCCCAGTTCATCATGTACAATTTCCGCAGGGATGGTTTGCGGGATTTTAAAAATTCTTCGAAAGAATTTATCTTCATGCTGTTGAAGTTGCTTACAATCCCTGAAGCCCCATACCTCAGCACCATACAGGGCCTTTGCTGTACTGATTGAGCCATATAATGCCATTATCTGTTCTGGGCACCAACGTCCCAATCTACGGGCAAAGCCCGAGATGGCCCCATTTGAGGAAACAAGCTTGGTGCAATGAGCCTCCAGCAGCTGACCAAACTGCATGTCCCCGTCCATTAGCAGCCCTAGATAAGGGAAGGTCTTTACTTTTCCCAGGGTGTGTGACCCAATTTTGAACACGCTCTTGTTGGCGGGTTTTTTACCGGCCACCATGACAAAGGATTTTGTTAAGTTGACAGACAGGTCCAAGTCCCCCATGAACTTAACAAATCCGTCCACTAGAAGTTGCAAAGCCCTTGGGGTCCTGGCCAGCAGGACCGCGTCATCCGCGTACAATAGTACTGGGACGTGACGCTGTCCTACTTTAGGAGAGTCAACTTCTAGGGCGGTAAGGGCACTCTCTAGGCCATTAATCTAAAGAGAGAAAAGAAAAGGGGCTAATATGCACCCTTGTCTTACTCCCCCTGAACATAAGAATTGATCAGTTCGCCCCCCCTCTGGGCTGAAGCGGACCCTGGCCGTGGTGTTCCAGTGCAGCTCTTTCAAGATGTTAATCAGCCCCTCCTCAATCCCTAGGTTATACATCATGGACCACAGTTTAGACCTATTGACATTGTCAAAGGCCGCGGCTAGGTCCATAAATGCCATGTAGACCGTGCCCCTGCCTGCTTTTGTATACTTAGCTGTCAAAAGATACAAATGTAGGCACTGGTCACTTGTCGATCTGCCCTCCCTAAACCCATATTGTATTTCAGCCAATATATGATGTTCCTCAGTCCACTCCATAAGCCTGTTTAAAATCACTCGCCCCAAAATTTTAGCAGAAACATCAATGAGCGAGATCGGCCTATAACATTTAGGATCATCCCTAGACCCTTTTTTGAATATGGGTACAATCAGTGCCGTGGGCCAGGAGCGTGGTAGGCCAGATTTGATGGCTGCATTTAGGACCCTTGTTAGGATTGGTGCCCATAATTCTATATTGCTTCTATATAGATCCGGTGGGCTGCCGTCCGGACCAGGGGCCTTATTTGGGGTCAACCCGCTAATTGCATTTGTTATCTCCGCTAGTGAGAGGGTTATATTATCACTCCGTGTGCCCTTCCATTCGCCCTCCTGAATTGCTAGGTGTAACTTGTTGTATAACCCTTGGAAGTGATTGACCCATTGCTCTGGGAGGATGTTACTACAAATCGCCGGGGCAGAGTTCTCGTTAAAACAGGGGCGATTTACAATTCTCCAGAATTCTGCAAAGTCCCTGTTTTCTCCCGCCTCTCTAAGATCCGCCCACACTTCTGCTTGAAGCAGCTTCTTCCTCTCTTTTATTTTAATTCTGTAATTTTGTCTGCAAGTGGCCACTTCTGTCTTGTTCCTTGGTTTAACTTTAAGACAAGCTTTTAGATCCCTTAGGGCTTTGGTGCAGCTCTTATCGAACCAACGTGGGTCCTTCTGCTCTTTCCTCGTGCCTTTGACTTCCAGCATTTTATCCACTATGCTTGTGAGGGTTGTGAATGATTCCATTAATTCTGGGCCTTCCTTTAGGGGGTCCAGACAGTCTTCTATCTCTTTTCTTCCAATTTGGACAAGGGATTTATAAAACTCATGTTACCCTTGCCCACTTGAGTCACCTACCCTGATCTGTTGGTTGGAGGCTAAGTCCCCCCCCCCGTTTGAGTTTGCCCACCCCACAAGTATGTCTAATTTCCAGAACAAGAGGGTTATGGTCACTAAAGGGACACCATTTAGTTTTGACCCTGGCAATTCTATTTTTAGCAAAGGAGGATATTAATATGTAATCTATTATGGTGGAACTCCCTCTGCCTTTGAAGGTTGGAACGTATGTACCCTCTGCCTCTGGGACTATTAGGTCCATCGTGTGTACTAGTGAATGGGCTTCTATCATTGCGTTTGGATGTGTGCCCTCCTGGTTATGTTCCCAATGGAGCCCCTCATTGAGGGGGCAAGTGTCCCAATATAGGCGGTCCTGAAGCAGATCTGGGCAGAGATGACAATTAAAATCGCCCAATACTATTGTCATTGGTACCCCCCCTTCTTCAACTCAGCCTCATGAGTGAGTTTATCATCTAGCTCACTGAGTGCGACATTTTTTCCATTTATGGGTCCAGGGTTGTCAAAATTGAAAAACTGTATCCTCAGCCCTCTGTTCTGGAGTATTACGGTTTGCAGGGTATGTGATGTCCAAGATGGTACAGTCCATTTACCTTCTAGTGTTAGATCGACATAGAGCGCCAACCCTCCTCTCGCTCTACCCGCCCTACCTTTTTGTGCGGGCACAAAAAAGCACTTGTAGCCCTCTATTTGGTATGATGCCGCACTGACTGCCCATGTCTCTTGAAATGCCAAGATATGGAATCCCTGGATCTCGTTTCTCCATTCAGGGTTATCAAATTTACCTGCTAAACCCGCTACGTTCCATGACAGAATGTTCACTTTTCGTGTCTGTGCTTCCCCACTGTTCGTATCCCATAAGACAGGGTTTGAATCAATTAGCGTCTCATTGCCAGCCCTCGCTAATTCTGTTGTTTTATTGATTAGATTTTCTGCCGTGTTTTGAGTGACTTTGCTTTCCTCCGCTCCCTCCCCTCTAGCCAACATTACAATCTTTTCTCCCTTATCCTTCTCTGCTTCCCTTAGTCATTCATTTTCATCCATGGATTGGAAGGGGCTGTATCTATTTGTCCATTGGGGACCTCCCTGGTGTGCTATAGTTTGCATGCCATACTCCATGGGCCTAGGACCATGTCCATCTGTGAGTCTGTTCCTTCCCGGGAATTGAAAGTTTGATTGGCGTGTCACCATTTTCCTGGGGTAAAATTATGCTAGTGGCATGGTCCTTATCGTGCTAGTGGTGTTCCTATTGTCATTAGCTAATATATACTCCACAAGATTCGGGTCCCTGAAGTTAGCGATAATACAATTCCCCTCTATTTCTTTCCTTCTGGTTCCCACCCACTGTGCTCTCCTTAAATGTAAAATCTCCCAGCTCTTCCTCCCTGTAAGGGTCTATGAATGTTTAGCCAGGTTGTGATTTTTTGTTTTAGTTCTGTGAAAGTTTCTCTCTGCCCCCGTCCTAGCCCTGGGACCCCCGTAAAAATAACGACAAAAGGGCTTGCTTCCGGGGGTAGGTTTACACATGGGAGTGGGCCTTGTGCTCTAGCATTTTGCTCAGTAAGATGTTGATGGTTTTTTGCCTGGTGTGGGGTGCCGGTGTAATCTGTCTGCCTTGGCCCTCCCCCACCCTGCCTTTGAGGGTTATTTCTGTCAAAGTTTCCATGTGTGTTTTGTGCTCCCGCCCCTGTCTGCAATTGCCCCATCGGTCGCAGCATGCACCTGAGCAATGGTGCATTGGTCATAGCTAACACAATTATTGGATAGTACTGGTCGTTGGACTGGGACCTTATTTGTTGAAATCCCCTTATCGTTTTGAGTAGGTGTTGGGGATTCCCTTACCTTTCCCTGTCTTTGCAGTTCGCTAGCTATTTTATCTATCTTACTCACTAGTGGTTTGATTAGGCTAGTTATAAATGTCTCCAGGTGCTTTTGTAGCTCTAGAATTATAGGGTCAAGCCACCTCGGGGGAATTGGGGCGGCTTTGGGTTCTACTATTAGGACTTCATCCTCTATGTCTTTAGACTTCCTACACTTATTGATCTTTTTCCTAGCCCTTGTTTGTCTGGTTTTGTTTTGGCGTTTTTTAGTAGGTAGTTTAGGTGTTACGTTTGTGTCTATATTTACGGATGCTTGGTCCTCTGTTACTAGTTGTGCACAGGGGATAGCGTCTAGTGAGTTTTCACGGCTCCCTTCAGGTGATATATCAACTTGGGTTACATCCTCGATTTGAGTTGGTGTCAGTGGCAGGGAGGTTAGAGTCATTGATATGCGTCTCTCCGCGCGCTCAATATCCCCTGCGACCTTTCGTAACATTAAATCAATGAACGTTGGAGTGGCTTTGTGGGTGGTTTTTGGTTTCAGAGGGGTTCCTACTTTGTTCTTTGTCGAACGAGTTTTGGGTTTAGTAGCCATGGTTTTTCAGGTTGCTCTGTCAGTGATTTCTTCCCTCTTCCTATTTTGTATAGAACAGTTCGGACCAGGGTAGTACTAGAAATAGCAATGATCTGTCCGCTTTACCCACTGGCAGTTATAAGTGTTCCGTGTCCAGTCTTTGTGTTTTTTGCCAGACCCTCCAGCTCCTTTTTACCTGTGGGTTTCTACAATATGAGAAGCAGTTGTTACAGTACCTTTCAATAGGACCAAGAGGGGTGGCCCGTCCCGTCCCTCGTCGTCCCCGGACGGCCGCAGACGGCCCCGCCCTTGTCCCGTGCTTCTCCCGGGCGCGCCCGCGCGCGTCCCGCGGGACGGGGGACTGGCGTTGCCTTTATGTGCCTCCTGGCGCTGGTGAGGGCGTCACTGGTGGTGGGAGGGGCCCCGGCGGAGCCAAGCCCGGCCGGGAGACAGGCGGAGCAAGGCCCGGCCCTTTGCAGGTGGTGCTGCGGCGGAGCAGAGCCCGGCTGTGAGATAGCAGGTACCGTTTGTTTCCCCCACTTGATTCTGAGTCCTGGCGCTGCCTTTATGCTTCAGCGCCAGGACTCAGAATTCAGCGCACTTCCTGGCAGCGCTCTGTCACTGTGTAGCTCTTGTGAATTTTAATATTCCCGTTTTGTCTTTTTGGTTACGTTTTTGTTAGCACTATTTTTCCCCTGTTCTTAAACTTTGCCGGCCACGCTTACCTTCATGCTGCCATCCATACTTGCACTATAATCGGGAAAAGCACCGCATTTTGCGGGCCCTCGCCAGTGTCTCGTTGGCGGCCATATTGGGTGAGGGGTGAGTCACAGCGCGCTCTAGTCCTCATTTAGGAGGCGCGAACAGCATAAATTGCAGGCAAATGTTAGGCGAGCTCCTAGTCAGCTTCAGCGCACTTCCTGGCAGCGCTCGGTCACTGTGTAGCTCTTGTGAATCTTAATATTCCCGTTTTGTCTTTTTGGTTACGTTTTTGTTAGCACTATTTTTCCCCAGTTCTTAAACTTTGCCGGCCACGCTTACCTTCATGCTGCCATCCATACTTGCACTGTAATCGGGAAAAGCACCGCATTTTGCGGGCCCTCGCCAGTGTCTCGTTGGCGGCCATATTGGGTGAGGGGTGAGTCACAGCGCGCTCTAGTCCTCATTTAGGAGGCGCGAACAGCATATATTGCAGGCAAATGTTAGGCGAGCTCCTAGTCAGCTTCAGCGCACTTCCTGGCAGCGCTCTGTCACTGTGTAGCTCTTGTGAATTTTAATAGTCCCGTTTTGTCTTTTTGGTTACGTTTTTGTTAGCACTATTTTTCCCCTGTTGTTAAACTTTGCCGGCCACGCTTACCTTCATGCTGCCATCCATACTTGCACTATAATCGGGAAAAGCACCGCATTTTGCGGGCCCTCGCCAGTGTCTCGTTGGCGGCCATATTGGGTGAGGGGTGAGTCACAGCGCGCTCTAGTCCTCATTTAGGAGGCGCGAACAACATAAATTGTAGCCATGCTGACGCGCAGCGTCATCGCGCAGCGGGATCGCCGGACTTCCGCCGGAGTTACGCCAGAGTTCAGCCCGTCTGCGCCCGTCCGTGCTGAGGACGGGCTGCGGGACGGGCTGGCCCTGGCTCCTACCCTGTCATCACTTGTAGAGGTAACCAGGCAATATTCTTCATTAGAACTTTTGGCTTTTAGACCCTCAGCGCGCCCTTGCCTACATAGCCTCTCCCCGGAGGGATATTGCATTCCCGCCGCTGTCGGACTTGTACAGTTTCCTTTCATCTCCCTGCTGCTAGCTCTATTGGACCTCATCCTGCCGTCACACAGCCCACCATCTCCCTCAGAACTGGTTTTCTTATTAATGCGCATTCGCTCATTAAACATAACTTAGCTTTCCATGATTTTGTGGATGAGAGACAGCCGGACTGGGTCTTTATTACGGAGACCTGGGCTTCTGATTCTTCTGGTCACGATCTACTGCTAGCCATTCCAGAGGGCTACTCTCTCCATAAACTGGATAGACCTCTGCGTAGAGGAGGAGGAATTACCATCCTTTTTAAATCTTCTTTCTCCTGCATGGTAAAACCGCTATCCATGTCTCAAGATCGTTTCGAAGCTCTACATTTCTGTATCATGTGTGCTCCGTCGGTCTCTTTTACGGGGATACTGATTTATAGGCCGCCTGGCTATAGAGCCAGCTTCTCGGCTGATTTATTGAGGATTCTCGAACCCTATTTTGGAAAGCCCTGTTTTACTATACTAGGCGACCTCAATTTCCATCTTGACGAGATTGACTCTAAGGATACCATGTCATTGGTTGAGGCACTCGAAGCCTGTGACCTTGTTCAGCTTGTGAATAGTCCCACACACAAGGCGGGCCATATCCTCGACGGGGTATTTTCTAGTGACTCGAGACTCTCTACTGGCCTTCCTTTGCCACTGGTCTGGACAGACCACTTTGCAGTACCTTTTGAACTTGCTCTCTCTGCCTCATGGCCCGCTAATCAGGCGACTACTTCATTTACTCTCAGGAGAAACCTCAGAAACATCACGGATGAGGCTCTTGCCTCTCTAGTTTTAGCTCCAGAGCTCCTCTCCCTGAAAAATGCGGATGAGGCAGCTCAGGATCTGATGGATTCCATCACTAACGCAGTTGAAAATCTTGCCCCCGCATCCCTGCGTTACGCAGCCCGGCGGAAGTCCACAGCACCGTGGTTCTCTGACCAGCTGAGATCCTTGAGGCAGGGCTGTAGGACCAGCGAGAGAAGATGGAGGAAATCCTGGGACCTTAAAGACCGAGAGGCCCATAAGTCTGCTCTGCGGGAGTATAAACAGAAAGTGATTTTGGAAAAACAGGAGTACTTTTCCAACCTTACTAGCTCTCTTACCTCCTCTAGGGAACTCTTTAAAATCGCTGACTCGCTATGCTCCCTTCAACTTCCAGACCCTGTCGTTAGTTCTCAGGATCTTTGCAATGACATCTCAGACTTTTTTCACAATAAAATTCTGGATATCCATACCTCTTTAGAAGTACAACGCCACTCCCTGGATGAGAATATCTTTCCGGCTATAAGTAATGGGGAGTCTATGGATGAAGTTCCTTCCAGATCATTCACTGAATTTCCATCTCTGTCTCTGGAAGGACTGAACCTTCTACTGGACAGGACCAAATCCTCCTCCCCTATGGACCCTTTACCTCTTAAAAAACTTAAAGAGTGTCGAACCGGTCTTCTTCCCTCTATGTTAGAGGTGATGAATAAGGCCATTGTTCATGGTTCCTTTCCATCGGTATGGAAGAAGGCTATTGTGAAGCCTCTCCTCAAAAAGTCGTCACTTGACCCCGGCCTTCTCAAAAATTTTAGACCTATTTATTTACTCCCTGCACCAGCAAAAATACTAGAAGCACACCTTAATATCCATCTGTCTTCCTTTCTGATGCCTCTGAATACCTTGACAACACCCAACACGGATTCAGAAACCATCACAGCACAGAATCCGCCCTCACTCTTGTGGTCGATAACATCCGGGGCAAAGTGGACTCTGGTCAAACAACAGTTCTAGTCTTGTTGGACCTCACGGCCGCGTTCGACACCCTGTCTCCCGCCATCTTAACATCTCGGCTTAGGGAGGCAGGTGTCACTGGGCCGGCCCTGAGTCTCCTAAATTCTTTTCTCCTTGATAGGGAACAGAGAGTGATGCTTGGAAACCACCTCTCCCCTGCCAAGTCATTGCAATGTGGGGTGCCACAGGGGTCGGCACTAAGTCCGACCCTGTTTAACATCTACGTGGCCCCCCTTGCTAGACTTGTAAGATCGCAGGGGATGGAGGTGGTATCTTACGCCGATGACACCCAGATTATGGTGTCCTTGACTTATTCCTCTGTCATTACATCTGCCTTCAGCTTCAGGTCATGCATGCAGCATGTGGCAGATTGGATGGTCATCAACTCCCTGAAGCTGAATGGCGACAAGACAGAGGTACTTGTCTTTGGGAAAGACCAAGATGTCTGGTCGAGTGAGTGGTGGCCTTCCTCTCTTGGCACTTGCCCCACCCCCTCCTAGTCTGCCAGAAACCTTGGGGTGGTCTTCGACACTTCACTCTCGATGTCCCTACAAGTGAATCGGACCGTGGCCACTTGCTGGGGTGTGATCAGGATTCTTAACAGAATACGTAGTTATCTCTCCCTTCAGGCGCGCAAACAGATTGCAGTCGCTCTTGCTGGCTCCAGGTTAGACTATTGTAACTCCTTATACATGGAGTCCAACAAGGGCCTTATACACCGACTGCAAATCGTGCAGAATGCTGCCGCGCGTTTTGTCTTAGCCCTCCCTAAGACATCATCCGCCACCACTGCGAGGAGGGATCTTCATGGGCTCCCTGTTCAGCTCAGAATTTCTTTTAAAATTCTTTGTCTGACGTATAGAGCACTCTCGGATGGCTCAAAGGGTGCTATTAGCTCTCTGCTTACCCACTATTCTCCAACAAGGTGTCTTCGTTCTTCGGGATTATCCCAACTTGTTGTTCCCCGATTCAGGCTGTCCAGATGGGGAGCTAGGGCCTTTTCTGTTGTTGCCCCTCAGCTCTGGAACGCGATTCCAATTGAGATCAAAACCTTACCCTCAATGGATCTGTTTAAAAAGGCCTTAAAAACGTGGTGCTTGGCCAGAGCTTATTAATGATGGACTGTTACGCCATGGATATGTGCTGGTTTTTATGAAGTAGGCGCCTTGACGCCCATTGGGCTTAGTCTGCGCATGATAAGACTCCTTTCATTAATCCATTCATTCATGGGGGGCGTGGCTACGCACGCAATGGTGGTGGACGTGCACGGGTAGAGGTCCGTGCTGAGCTCCCCTTCCCTGGGCCAGTTATCCGCTAAAACAGCACGGAGCCGCCTGAAACTTTCAGTGGACCTTCCCGGGGTGATTCTCGGCACTGCGGCCGATTTTGGCAACGTAGACCCGACGGGCCGAGCCCCGTCCTTTCCTGAGACCCGCCTGCGGTGCCAGCGGTGACGAGGTCGGTGGAGTGATCACGGGAGGCCGCGGCTTGGGCCTACCACACAGGCCCCACACTGCGCACTTCGCCGGGGCGGGACTGTACCCCGCAGAGTCCTTCACCGAGGAGCAGGCACGATAGCCACTAGACGCTCTGTCTGCCGCGTGGCTGGATGCCCACGGGGGGGCTGCTGTGGGTGCGGAGCGGGCGCCTGGCGGGACCTGCCTGACCGCGAGGCTGCCGGGACCCGGGAGCGGAACACCCCTGCACGGCTGTGCGGAGACACACCTGGCGGAGTAGCGACCAGGCCAGCAATCGGAGAACCAACGCGGCCTGCGGCGACCCTCCCGGTGGCTTCCGGAGACAACGGACTCCCCCCCCGGCCGGGAGGGGAGGCCGGGGGCACAGGCCAAAAACTTGCAGATCCCGCACTGCGCTGAGCGACCCGCACGGCGGCTGCAGCTGCCCGCGAGGAGCTTTTGAGTGGAGCTGGGCTCGCCCTCCGGCACGGACCTGCCTGGCCCCCCCACTGCCGCGATCGGGGAGCAGCGCCCAAGAGTGGTGCTGACGGGGCTACTGGGGGGGACCCACGGGCCCACGTGGCAGATCTGCCGGATGACTGTTGGTGCCACCCTGGCCCTACGGACCCTTGCATAAGGCTGAACAGCCCCATACTTCGCTGCAGGGCGGCAGCACCTGACTGCCGGCTGCTCACTACCTGGGAGTTCACGCCGGTGCCTGCAACGCGGCCCTCACACTCCCGGCGAGGAACATTACCGCCCGCCTGGCGAGGCGAGCGGACAGAGGGCAGGGGCCGGGCCGGGCGACTGGCACTGAATGAACGGCTCACAAACATACCTGCCGTGGAAGGGAGCCCGCAAATAGTCCAGGCCCACACTGAGAGCGGGACGGCGAGCGCGGCCCTGAGGAGGGACCTGCTGAGCCCACACACGAGACGACTGAGCTGCGGAGCCGCGTGTGACGCTGGAGGGACGCTGGGGAGGCGCCATTTGATGACAGGACCTGCCATGCGAACAATCCTGTCCTACAACATCTAGGACACTGACAGAGAAGACCTGCACATGTCCGGTGGAGTGAGGACGCGCACCGGGACAGGGGGAGCCCCTCCAAAAGGAAAAACCGGCAAGCTACTGGACAAGATGGCCGCTGATCAGGTGGCTGCGAGGTTGGATAGCGTGCTTGCGGCTATGGAGCGCATGGAGCACTCGCTTCAACAGACCAGAACCTCCCTGGAGTCGAAAATTGACAGTGTCGCGATTGACCTCACACACCTACGCGATGACCACAGGAAGCTGGCGGACCGGACCAAGACGCTGGAGGGTGCGGTGAAAGACCTTGAACCCAGGGTCGCCCAGACGGACAAACACGTACAGGATCTCCTCAACAGGGTGGATTTCTTGGAGGACCGGGCTGAGGATGCGGAAGGGCGGGCGAGACGCAATAACATTCGCCTGGTGGGAGTCCCCAAAAAATGGGAAGGGACCCGACCCGCACAAAGAGTGGAGGACTGGCTCAGGGAGCTGCTACCTGCGGACACGCTCTCGCCGCAATTTGTGGTGGAGAGGGCACACAGAGTCCCAACGAGACCCCACACCACGGGCATGAACCCAAGGCCGCTCCTCTTCAGGATCCTCAACTACAGAGACAGAGACGCAGTGCTGCGGGAAACCAGGCGTCTAGGCGAAGTCCGCATTGACAATGCACACGTCATGTTTTTCCCGGACTACACAATCCGAGTACAGCGTCAAAGACATGATTTCCTGGAGGCTAAGCGGAGACTCAGGGAGGCGGGCTTGAAGTATTCCCTCCTATTTCCTGCCAAACTGAGGGTGGTGGCGCGGGACAAGACTTACTTCTTTAACACCCCAGAGGAGGTCGGTGACTGGCTGGACAGTGGTACTGATACGACGCCGAGACAGACGCAGGAGAACGGGACGCGGCCGCGAAGGCGCGGACTGAGATGCCACCGTGGGAACAGGGACCAGCGGAACCGAAGACCGGAGGAACCGTCGCGTCACTCCCCACCAGCTGACCAAATGCTTATGGAACAACAGGATGCGCTCCGACGCATCTCCCAAATGAGCAACTCTCCTGGATCGGAAGTCGCCATGGACCCTGGCCAACAGACCAATCTCAGCGATGAAGAAGCCATTTATGGACTGCCGGACTCCCAGATGTCTGTGGAACTTCCGGAGGTCACACCGCAGACGGCAGACTTGCTCCACTGAAGGAAAAGTCGCACGTAATATGAGAACTCTGTTGCAGAGACGAGATCGGCATGGTGCCGAAGGGTCGCTTGGTAATGCTACATGCTGGGCGTCTGTCGGGGGGGCCCCCACAGCTAGGTTGGCGGTTGGCCTCACCAGCGCACAGTGAGTACTTCTCCTATTCCAACGACCCTCGAGAAGGTAAGGTGATGATGGAACACTAATGCCACGCTTCCCACTCCCCCCCCCCCTCCCCTGGTCTGTGGCACCGTCTCCCTGACTTCCCTACATGGCCGGGGATTGCATTGACCCCCTGCAACATGTGACTTTCTCGCACTGTGCAGGCAATGTGTCAGCAAACATTTATATACCCAATCCAAAGACAGGCTGCAGGGGTGGGTCCCCCATGGAGCTAAAGACGTCCAGCTCTGGTGCGCTGACATTGGCTGTAACTGGACTGGCCCATGAGGCCCAGGGAAGGGATTAGACCTTTCCTCTTGCACACCTCATAGAACTGTCAGGACTGTGAGTAGCACACGATCCACCCAGATTTGAATAGTTGTCCCTCTTCTTTATAGAGTATGGACGGTGGCCCGTTTTGCTACTGCCCTTTTGGTATTTCAGGGGTGTTTCCCTACAGTTGAGTTTTGTTACAATGTGTTTTGTATCCCCTTTTTGATGTCTTCCTGACCTTTTATGGGCGCGCTGAGGGGGGTGGTCGGGGGAGAGCTGGCGGTGGAGTTGCTGCGGATGGGCGCTGGGCTGCAATTGAGGGGACGGGATGGAGGAACACACTGCTGTATGATGGAGTCTACCAAACTATGCACCTGGAACATTAGGGGTATGCACACACCAGCACGCCGCTATCAGATATATTCATACCTGAAGAGACACCAGATACGCATCGCACTTCTGCAGGAAACGCACTTGAACAAAGCAGAGGTAGTCGCACTGCGGCGTAGATGGAGGGGGCAGCTGTATGCTACCGAGTACTCATCGTATGCCAGGGGGGCGCTCATATGGGTGCAGCCGGGTACTCCCTTTGCGATGTCCGAAGTGCAGACTGATCCGGAGGGCAGATATGTGCTAGTGAAGGGCCGCCTGGATGGGCAATCTATAGTGCTAGCGTCCATATACTCTCCAAATACGGAACAGGGGGGCTTCCTGGCGCGCGTTTCGGAAAAGCTGGCACCCTGGCATGGCATCCCCTGGGTTCTGGGAGGGGACTATAACACGGTACTGGATCCCGCACTGGACCGCTCGGCCCCGCCTGGGCCCAATGCCACGTCTCAGGGGACTATTAAGGCACTCACCCAATGGGCGACACAGTGGGACCTACGGGATGCATGGCGCGCACACAACCCTAACATTAAAATATACTCCTATTACTCAGGGGCACACTCGTTGCATGTCCGCCTGGACAGATATATGGTGTCATCGGAGCTCTTTCCGCACATAACAGATACACAATACCTTGGTCGGACGCATTCTGACCACAACCCGCACACACTGCACATAGCCTGGGAGCGCCCCCACCCGCCCATCCCCATGTGGCGCCTACAGCCGGCCCTGCTGCTAGACGCCCCATTCCGAGACTCCCTGCAGGCACGCGCAGCAGAATATTTCACTGATAACGCAGGCACGGCGTCCTCCCCGCAGGTCGAGTGGGACGCATTCAAGGTGGTGATGCGGGGTCAGTGCCTGGGGACACAGGGCGGTATACGGAAACAATTAGAGGCCGACCTATGCCGGGTGGAGGCTGAATTGCTCCGCCGGGAGCAGGAGGCGGTGGAGGGGACGGGCGCCGAGCTAGATGAGGCCCGCGCGGAACATGAGGCGCTACTAGAACGCCTGCGACACATCAATTGTGCGGCACACTCGGCGCGAACACACCAATACAGCGACAAACCCGGCAGATTGCTGGCCTGGCTAGTCAGACAAGAAAACCGCGCTGAGCCAATATCAGCCATCCGGACGACCCTGGGGGACGTAGTGCACACACAGAGTAAGATACATCAGGCCTTCGTGCAGCATTATCAGGCACTGTATAGGTCACAGCTGAGGGCTTCGTCGGCGACCATAGCTGAATACTTGGAGCACATCCCACTACCAACTCTTACGGAAGTGCAGCGGGGGGAGCTAGGGGCACCTTTCACGCGGGAAGAGCTGCGTGAGGCTATCTTCGCACTGTCCAAAGGCAAAACGCCAGGCTCAGACGGCCTGCCTGCCGAATTCTTTAAGACCTGTTCAGATATACTGATCCCGGAACTGCTCAAAATGTACAATGCTGCAATAGAGGACTCGGCGCTTCCTGCCACGCTGAATGAGGCTAACCTGGTTTCTCTTCTGAAGCCTGGTAGAGATGGGACCAGTATGGGCTCTTACAGGCCTTTGGCCATGTTGAATACCGACTATAAAATATTCACCTCTTTGCTAGCTCGCCGCCTGGCTGCGGAGGTCCCTGCCCTGGTTCATTCTGACCAAAATGGCTTCGTGCCAGCGAGAAGCACCTCGCGTAATATCCGTCGACTCTTCCGGGTACAGGTGGAAGCAGTACCTCAATGGCCGAGGTCGGGTTGTCTGGTCCTAGACCTCGAGAAGGCCTTCGACTCGGTGGAGTGGCCTTACTTGGGGGCAGTACTGGACCGCTTTGACCTGGGGGGAGCGTTCGAAGAAATGGTGGACCTTATCTATCAGCGGCCGGGTGTCAGGGTGCGTACGGGCAGGCTACTCTCTGAGGAAGTACTGGTGCGCAGAGGTACCCGACAGGGTTGCCCGCTGTCGCCCCTGCTTTTCTCTCTGGCAATTGAACCCCTGGCGGCGCTACTACGGTCGCGGGGGGCGGGATGGGGAATCCCGCTGGCGGATGGTACACATATAGTTTCACTATACGCAGATGATTTACTTCTGTATGTACGAGACCTCACAGCTGTGCCAGATGAATTGTCAGACATTTTCCAGACCTTCGAAACAGTATCAGGACTCAGGGTCAACTGGGTGAAGTCCGGAGTGTACTCCTTCAGCCAAGAAACGCAGGAGTGCGACGTGACCCTTGGAGGTGCCAGGCTGACCTGGTATCCCACCTCCTTTAAGTATCTTGGGATACACATCTATAGAGACCCGGAGACCATATTGGAAGGTAACCTGGGACGTGCCGTGTCCTCTCTACGTGCGCAGATGGCTTTCTGGAAGACACTGCCCCTGAATGTACCGAGCAGGATTGCTCTAACTAAAATGATAGCATTGCCTAGACTGCTCTATCACTTTGCCAACATCCCGTCCTACGTCCCCGCTAAACTCTTCCGCGACCTAGAAACAATGGTCCGTAACCTGATCTGGAATGGGGGGCGACCCCGAGTGGCCCTGTCGAAATTATACTCCCCGACAACAGAGGGCGGGCTGGCAGTTCCTAATATGGAACTGTATTATCTGGCTGCGCAGCTGCAATGGGTGACACACTGGCTGAGTGGCACGCACCTGGATGACACGGCCACCGCTACGTACACATGGACTCACGCGCAGATATGCGCGCTGTTCCACCCCCTAACTAAAGGCCCACGCCCGCTGCCCCTGCATGTGGCTGTGGCCCGCAAGTGTTTCCTCCGCAGTTTAAAACTGACCGGGGAAGTAAAGCCATATGCCCCTGCGATTCCTCTGCTGGGCACGCCCAGGGGATGCGGAGCGGTAACAGCGCGCATCCTAGAGTGTTGGACGGCGGCTGGAGTAGAGACACTGGGTGACCTTTATGCGGACGGTGCTCTGCTTCCATTCGAGGAGCTGACAGAGGGCGCAGGTCTACCGGCGGGGCAGTTCCTGACCCATGCGTCCATACTAAGGGCATACGCGGATTCCTGGGGGGGCGTTGGGGAGGAACCGCAGATGCATCATGTGATGCAGTACCTACATGTAATGGGCAACGGCACCCACATAATCCACTGGCTGGCGCAGGCTCTCCTCCTACACACGCAGCGGTCCACGCAACCGGCGCGGGACAAGTGGGCGACCCACCGACAGCGGGAATGGACGGATAAGGAGTGGGCAATGATCTTAGCCAGCCCTATGAACATCCCGCGCAATGCCCGCTTCCGAACCATCCAATTTTATATAATACATCAGGCATACTTGTCACCAGATAGGATCAACAAATACTTCAAGATTAACACCGCCGCCTGTCCCAGATGCGACTTGATAGGTGTGGACATTTTACACTTGCTCTGGAATTGCCCCTCACTGGATTCATACTGGGGGGAGGTGGCGTCTCTCCTAACGCACAGCGCTGGCCCTGGGCTACCACATACCTGGGAGGCATGCATACTTGGTTTATATGGCAGGAACAAACTGAATAAGACGCACGCCAGGTTCTGGGATTTAGGCCTCATCACGGCCAAGCGGCTGATTACTAAACATTGGAAGGAGAGGAGGCCGCCAATCCCTAAATACTGGTGCGCCTCCTTTACTAACTGGGCTAGGGCGGAAAGCGTGGCTTTGCACAAGGAAGAAGTTGCGGGCTTGAGACAATTCCCCATTGCGCAGATTTGGGACGGGTTTGTGCGATCCCTACAGGAAGAAAGGACGGCCAGAGGGCTCATATAGGGTCCGTTATAAGCGCGTTGACACGAACCACATAGCTGTAGGGAAGCTGGGTGTATGAATAGGTGTTCTCTCCCCCCCCCCCCCACGTCATACACACATTGAGGGCACTGGTGGTGTGGCGTCTCTTGACCAGTGGGGACTGCCGCCTTCCCAGTTGTTTAGCCAGCAGGCGCTTGTGAGCACCCCATGTCCAATAAGCTAATCGATGGTCTGGATAGTCATTCACAAGCAGACGCATAACAGTACAGGCCTGTTGCGATGTCTCGCAGACCGCTCTCCGTGAGGTCGCTCCCTTTAATGCGCCCGCTCTCCCCACGGCCCCCCCCCCCACACAACCACCCCCGTTTATATGTTCTGGACTCTCACCTCCCACACGTAGTCTGTCAGCTAGGATGCGCAAGCGACCACAGACTTAGGAGAGGGGACTGGCGCAGGCCACGTCTCTCTCACCAGCTGCATGTCAGTCTATAGAGCCACCCGCACGAGTCGCTGCACGAAGTAGAGATGGGAAGTACAGCTCTGCTATTACTTGGCAGGTGGAGCGATTCGCAGCGCAGGTAGGCCGCACAAGTGCCTCATCCGCATCCACATTATTGACACGCAGCTGAGGTCAGCGAGAACTCCTCCTGGGCTTGGTACCGAGGGTGCGGTAATGTTCGCTGAAGATACAGCCGACAGAATGGGACACACAGATGAGACTTGTCCAGTTTCCTAAGTTGCAATGTTTTGCTTATATATACATAATGAAAATAAAAAAATGACGTTCATTTTACACATGTTGTGCGCAGAGGCACCTATACCGTGAAAGATATTGTACATCATATGCAATGATTGTTGGCCGGCACGAAATTGCATGCTTCTTGCTTGTGCTCATTTATCTCGTACATGCCTCCTCAAGTTGCGGCCGGCCCACAGGGTTGTAGGCTGCGCCATCTGTACTGTGCTATGAAAAATTAATAAACGTCTTTAAAAAAAAAAAAAAAAAAAATTAATCCATTCATTCATGCGACTCCTGGCGCTGGTGAGGGCGTCACTGGTGGTGGGAGGGGCCCCGGCGGAGCCAAGCCCGGCCAGGAGACAGGCGGAGCAAGGCCCGGCCCTTTGCAGGTGGTGCTGCGGCGGAGCAGAGCCCGGCCGTGAGATAGCAGGTACCGTTTGTTTCCCCCACTTGATTCTCAACATTAAGAAAATAAGTACCTAGGGCAGTTTTAGATATATGTGATATAGTCTAAGGGATGTGTGATCACAGAGGTTTTGAGGTTCTTCTTTCTCTTTCTTCTTCGTTTTTTCTATTAGGGTTCGCATCATCCTGGATGCAGACAATGTTCCAGTGAATGCGATTTGCTAGGTCTTCTTGCTTGACTTGAAGGTCAATGTGTTGCTCCTCCAGGGCTGCGGCATCAGAGCATTTCTTGGTCTCTGACCGGACATCTATGGTGCACTCTAAGTCATCCACTTGCTTCCATATTTCCAATACATCTTTCTGAATGTCTCTGATGTATGTCTTAAAAAGTCTGTTCCATGAGAACCAATCTATGAACAAATTTCCTATAGGAAATAATTTATATGGTAATTTCTTGTGGGAGCTTAGTGGATGGATCTTCACTCTTACCCTGGATTGCAGGTGCTTGTCAATCTCTGAAGATGATGCTGTGCCCCCAAAAGGAAGTCACTGGGGTCTCCTTAGTGGCCATGGTTTGTGGCATAATGGTGGAAAGTCATCAGTCATCTATGTGGAGAGGGTGCCCAAAGAAGTGCCCCCAATGTTGCATCCACCAATGGGGCTGCTCCACAGGTTTCCCCACAGAAAGGGCCGAGAAATCAGGGAAGGGAGTACGTGTCTCCAGGCCAAAGCATGTCGATAGGGGCAAGGGGAATCTTCACTCAGATCACTAAGTGTGCAGGTTCTGGGGGCACCTCAGCATGACCAGCACAACTGTCCCACATATGTAGCTGTGTTCTGACAGTGTGTATGGCGCAGAGTACTGCTCGGAAGGTCCATAGATCAAACATAAGCGTCTCCTGTGTGAGGCTTAGTTGGGTGATCAGGGGAACATAAGTTGCTCCCATGGAGCTTGGCCAGTCTTTTGCAGGGGAGGTGTAGGCTGAGACCAAGGGGGGTCCTGATAGGTCACATCATGGGGCCACCCGCTTGAGTCAACCCGACAGTTTAAGGTTCAATTTCTCTCATTTAAGGCGTGCCGGTAAGAGGCAACCTCATTCACCCCATAGCAGATCACCAGGCTCGGGCGAGCATGCATCCCTGTCAGATTCAGCCAACGGTGTCCATCAGCAGGCAGTGCCTCCAGGAACTGCCCACCCGCACCAGCCCAACAGGCAGCCCACAACTGGATCTTCAAGACCAGCAGGTCATGACAGACACAGCCCAGCAAGCTCTGCTCAGGTCCAGGCCCCCCTCTCACCAAGCCATCGCGTAGCCCCTGCCTCAGAGTCAGGGTCTGTCTGTGAGAGCTAAGGCCACCACGGCGATGCTGTCAGCGCCGCAGTGCAGCCCGCTATTCTCAAGATGGCGGTGTCAGCAAGGCTAGGCCATACTACAGGGCCTGTGTTCTCTGGCCAGGGCTAGTGTGGTGCTATCTGCCACACCACATCTGTCAGGCAAGAGGAGCAGTGCAGATGACTTCTGTCACTTTTTTGGTGTTGGGGTTTAGACCCCCAATGTGATGGCGGGTGACCCATCAACAACAGTGGACCAGAGAGGCAAAAACGTATGTTCTACTCCATTGCAACTCAGGTCACGCCCTGTAACAGTTTTATTAAAACATAGGTGGGGTGTAATTAATGTTTTAGCATCCAATATTTTATACTGTGAACCCTCTTTCCTTTCTACTTTCTGCCTTTTTTCTTTCTTCCTTTCTTTCTTTCCTGTTTACTTTCTTTCCTTTCTTCTTTCTATCTTGCCTTACTTTTTCTTTTTTCTTCTTTCTTGTCCATTTTTCTTCTTTCTTTCTTTTTTCCTTTTTTCCTTTTTCCTTTCCTTCTTTCTTTATTTTTGGCCTTCTTCCTTTTTTCTTTTTTTCTTTCTATCTTTCATTTTTGCATCTTTATTTGTTGCCTTCTTTACTTTCTCCTTTTTTCTTTTTTGCCTTCTTTTCCTTATTACGTCTTCTTTCTTTCATCTTTCTTTCTTTCTTTCTTTCTTTCTTTCTTTCCTTTCTTCTCCGTTTTGCCGTACTTCCTTTCTTTCCTGCCCTGCTTACTTCCTTTTTTGTCTCTTTTTTACTTTTATTTTCCTTTTTCTCCTTTCTTCAATACTTTCTTCTCTTCTTTTTTGCCTTGTTTCTCAAAGGCGATGCTAGCAGCCAATGCCAGCCCAATAGCTATTTTAGGTCTGTGTTAGCTAAGACCTTTTGATTTTACAAAAGTATGTATAACATAGTTACTTATAGGAGTTTTCAGTCAGACTTCATCCATTATTCTGTGACATATTTCTTACATGTTTCTTCCACCTACTCCAGCATTCACCAATGGACAAAGTTTGGTCACGTCGGCCATTGACGGAGTTCACTATGAGTTACAGCATGCTGCCCTTTTCACAAGAAGCACATCCACACACAAGGTAGTTACCACCAGTGCCAGGTGTACCACGATAATGTGTACATATTTGAGACCAGAAAAAAACTTTTGCCTTTAGCCAATGTTTTTTTTTAGATTTAATGAGATCCCAGCAGCTTCCTGAACAATATAATTTTGCAAAAATCCATGGCAAAAGAATTGCAAAAAGTCTGGTCGCCAATGCAAGAGCTATTGACAATGCCAAAACTTATTGTGATTTGGTGTAAATCTGTTCAGCCATTATCGAAAAATTTGCATTTAAAGAGGTACTCAGGTTGGGCTTGAAGGGTTTAAAAAGTTAGGCATATCTGGATGGTTGGTCCCACAGGAGTCCAGCGGTACTGAAAAAACCCCCAAAAAACCAGGACCCTCTGAATGGCCATGGAAGTCTTTATTCCTGTCGATCATTTGGCTTGCATGGGACTGGTCTTGCGATACCTGGCAATCTGATTGCCTGGCTGCACCCCAGAACCAAATGTTGCTGTTGCCATTACAGGACTCTGGAACTCAATCCCTATGCCCTGAAATTGTAAAAAAGAGGGTGGGGACACCCTGCCACATGATGGGGTGGGGACCCAGGGCCACACCCCAAGTGACAAATATTGGAAAAAGGTTTTCATGAGGGGGCATGGCTTGGATGCCGAAACAAAATGGCAGTGCCCGATTTAACTCTGCTCGATCGTGGAGCGTTTTTCTTTAAAAAGCGCCTCTATCCTTCACCAAAACTGATCTTTCAAAGTCAAAGTCAGAAAGTCTTTTATAGCGCACAGATCACCGTTATGTCTCAAGGCGCTTGCAGACACTTCCACTACCTGGGTTCTATCTCATTTCATTTAGAGAACAGACATGTTTTTAATTCTCTACGAAAGTGTAGGTTGTCTGAAATGGACGTGAGGTGGGGCGGGAGCTTATTCCAGAGGTGGGGGGCAAGATAAGAAAAAGAGCGGCCTCCGTTTCACACAGTGCGAACCCGCAGAGGAATTAAGAGAGGTTTGGAGCTGGATCTCAGGGTTCTGGCGGGCTGGTATTTTTTCAGTTTTTTTTTCGAGATAATCAGGGCCGGTGCCATAGAAGATTTTATGTGTTAAGCACAGGATTTTATACTGCCCTCTCTTCCTAATTGGAAGCCAATGAAGGAGTTTCAGACTGGGACATGATGGCGATCTAGGAGGCAGGACCAAGATTAATCTGGCTGCGGTGTTCTGCAGAATCTGTAGTTTGGAGAAAAGATCTTCATTTATGGAGGCCAATAAGTCATTTTTGTAGTCCATGCGACTTACAATAAGGCCCTACACCAGTAACTTCCGGGTTTCAATTGGTTGCCACTTGAAGATTTTTCGTAATTTCTGTAGGATGCCATAGCAGATGACCAGTACTCGGTTCACATGGGCTTTCATGGAAAGCTTATTGTCAATGGTAATTCCCAAATTGCAGATGGTTTGTTTTGGTGATGGACAGAGGCCGAGTGACTGGGGCCACCAGCTGCTTGACCAGTGATCTACAGCCCTGCCAAACAAAATGATCTTGGTTTTGCTGTTGTTTAACTGTAATTTATTTTGGCCCATCCAGCTGTCAATATGGGTCATATAGTTCTTAAACCGGATCATCGTGTCAGTGGGGTCAGGGCCAAATGTGATCAGAAGTTTGGTATCGTCTGCATACGAGATAGCCTCAAACCCGTAGGGCCTGATTATCTTGACCAATGGGGTGACATACAAATTAAAGAGCATAGGGCTCAAGATAGATCCCTGGGGGACTCCAATACATACTGGTCTGCTGCACACAGACAGTGAACCTAGATACACAGTGGTGGAGGGGTTCTTTAGATAGTTGCTAAACTAGTCCAGGTCCTTCCCTCGAACCCCCATCTCCCAGAGCCGCTGTAACAAAATGTCATGGGAGATGGTGTCGAAAGCGGCCTACAGGTCTAAAAGAACCAGCATAGCTGATTCTTTTTTGTCCAAGGCCCGCCTGATGTTATCCACCATTTCAACTAGCGCCTTTTCGGTACTAAGAGCCGCTCGAAACCCTGATTGAGAAGTATCAAGAAGCTTATGGCTTTCTAGATGACTTGTTAGTTGTTTATTTACCAGGGCTTCGAGAGCTTTCCTGAAATAAGGCAGCAGTGAAATGGGACGATAGTTGCCTGGTTGGCTGGCATCTAGAGTAGGCTTCTTTAGAATGGGTCTAACTTGCGCTATCTTCCAACTTCCTGGTACAACACCTTGATCCAGAGACATATTAAAAATCTCTGTTAGTCTCAGTGTCAGCCGTGGGGCTACTTTGCTAAAGATCCGGGGGAGGGGGGAGAGGATCAGCGGGAGAGCCAAATTTGATTGTGACAATAACTCCTGATACCTGTGCACAAGTTACTGGTTTCAAATTGGTCAGCAGAGGTACCAGTGAATGGTTCTACGCAGCTGGATGCATAGGAATGTTGTTTTCTTGGGGAAAGGATCTATAGATAGCTTTTATTTTGTCATAAAAAAAAAAATTGTCGACCCAGTCCTGCATAGGAACATGGAGGGTTGGGTAGCTTCAGGGGTAGTAAACTCTTTCAGAATTTTATATCGCTCCTTACTGGAGTTGGCAGCATTCTCAATCCTCTCTGTTAAATACAGCTTTTTAGCCTGTTTGATATTATTTAGATATGAGCTGTGGCTTTCTTTATATTTAGTTCAATCACTGGCAGTTTGTGTTTTTCTCCAGAGACGTTCTGCCATTCTATTGGACAATTTCTCAACTTTTAGTGCTGCGGTGTACCAAGGGGATGGTTTACTGTTGGTCTTAACTCTTGACATAGGCACTATTATATTCAGAGTGGATGTTATGGCCTGTTCATAAGCCTTAGTTGCTTCATCTATGTTATCCGTGTCAGGAAGGGCTGCAATATTAAAGTGAGTAGTGAAAGAGGCAAGAGTAACTTTCCGCCAAGGTCTAATGACAGTACTGTACTTATCACGACTGGCCGTAGGATCATCCATAAGGAGGCTAAAATGTATTAGATAGTGGTCAGTCCAGAGAAGCTATTGAGGCTGACTGACTACGAGCTTAGTCGAATTTGTAAACAAGAGGTCTAGGGTTTGACCGGCCTGATGGGTGGGACCTACTACCAATTGCTCCAGTCCTAATGTCTGCAGTGATGTTATCAATTGGTCAGTGTCTGGGTCCAGCGATAGGTCAACATGATAGTTGAAGTCTCCAATAAGAATAAAATTGTTTGCACCCAGAACAAAGGGCGCAATAAGTTTAATTAACCAATCTACGAAATTGGCTTGGTGTCCTGGAGGTCTATAGACTAATGCTCCTGTCCATGTTTTGGACAACTGCATCATAAGTTTAAAAATTAGGATTTCGGAGGAGCTACGCTAGCAACCAAGATGGCCGCATAAGCTCCCGGCTCCGCCGACCTCCGCCCGTTGCTCATAAATCCTGATGATTATCCTGATTTCTCACCGGACTCCCGTGCAGCTGATGCGTTCCTGACTCTAAAGGTGCAATCCCGGAATTTCTAGCTGCTTTAATGATGAAGATACGCCTTGTCCCATTCTCGGCCTAACCCAGAGTTGAAGCCGGGGTCTCGATTTCTCACCCAGCCGGGTTGGAGTTGAATAACAACCGCCGCGGGACGTGGGTAGCGTCCGGTCCCCCGAGTTGGAGTGTTTCTTGTCCGTTTTGGATGGTGGACTGGTGGCAGTTTTATCTCGCGGCTGCGGCGGTGTGACGCATCGATTGCTGTGGTCGGGGATCCGCTGCCCGGAGGGCCCGTTGGGCTCCCGGGGTTGATGGGCTTGGTTCCTCGCTTGCGGCAACGGTGTTGAGATTGCGCTTTTGAGAGTGCCCACAGTTGTCACCGGATTTGCCTGTGCCTGGTGCCCCGGAGCAGTCGACCTCCGGGGTTCAGAGACCTGCTCGGTCGCTTCGTGAGGGGCGATGGAGCGGGTGGAATGTATACCGTCGCTGCATACGGTAATGGCCGCCATTGGGGAGCTCCATTCACAGGCCACCGCCACCATCCGGTGGATGGTCGTAACGCTGGATATCATCTGCCGGAGACCGGACTCCGACCCTTTGTTGGTTCTGGAACAGGCTGTTTTACCCGCGGAGCAAGAAGTGACTGAGACGAAGGGCCCCGCGCTGAAGCCAGACTTGGTATTTTTTGTCGCCCCCCCGAACGACTGCAAGCAAGCCCGGGACTATCGAATGTACATCCTGCCCTATGCCGATGCCGCCCCAGATGGACATGGATGATCTTATATGTCGGAACGAATTCTCCAGTGACTGTAGGACTGTTACCTCTCCCTTTTTCTCCTGGATGGTTCAAATACGCTCTAGAGACCTATCTTTGGTGGACAGAAAACATCGTTTTGTTCTTGGACTTTGTGTACTATTATCCTGGCTTCAATCCTTCCATATTGACTTTGAACTTTCCCAACATTTTGGTACTCTCATTGTAATGGCGGATCGAGCGGACAGGGCTTGCATGAAGAATCGCAGCGGCCAGGGTTGACTTTGACTGGATGGGTTAGAACTATGACTTCATTTGATACGGGATTTGTAACCTATAATGGCGCTGGAGTTGGGTGGTTCTTACAAGCTCCCCCCCGTCTGATTTTAATCATTTCATTGTATTATTCTGGATACGTGTAGGGGCGGTTTGCTACTGGTGGGGGGTAAGGGAGACCGGGGGTCTGTTTGATATCTCCTCCTCCACTTTCTCTTTTTCCTTCTTTTAGGTCTAGTTCCGGGGCGACAGGCACACTGCCAGTGGGGTTGGGCCGTAGCCATTGCAGGGGTGCAGGGTGGGGGGATTGGGGAGGGGTTTGTTATTTTGCCTTAGTTTAGTTCTATGGCCTTTTTTTTCTTTTCTTTTTCTTTTACGAGAGATGGGTCGTTTATCCTGTATTGATTTTCTTATGTATCGGGGTGTCTAATTTGGTCTTCATTATCCTGAGATATGGGTGGGTGAGCCCTGCTGGCTGCTCTACCGCTGGATTGTTGATCGTACTTTTCCTCCTTAATGTACCTAACTAGGTTGACTTGCATACTCCTGTGAATTGTGTTTCCCGCATTGATTTAGTCGCTCACCTATCGCTATATTGTAATTTATGTATGACACCCGGTATATGTAAATTTCTCTTGTTTTCTTCAATAAAACCCTTAAAAAAAATTTAAAAAATTAGGATTTCTGCTTTGTCTAAATTCAGAGAGTCTACAATAGTAGCTTCTAATTTATCGGTCATGGCAATTGCTATTGCCCCTCCTCTCCTGGCTGCTCTGTCCAACCTGATTAGCTTATATGGTGATGGAAAGGTGGTAGTTATATCAGGAGATGACTGATCGTTAAGCCATGTTTCAGTTATGTAACAAATATCTGGTTTCTCCTGGTCTAGAAGAGTCCATATTTCCAGAGCATGCTTGGGGATGGACCGGGCATTGAGGTAGATGGCCTTCTGTTGTTTAGAAACGGCGACTGTAGCCCTTTCCCTTGTTGAGCTAGGGAAAGATGCTACAGGTGAGGCCTGCACTGAGGGGGGAGGTTCCTTTTTACATATTGTAGACAAGGATACTCCAATGTTGGGAGGCTTATTTAAAGATCTAAGCTCTGCACTTGAATAATTAATTATAGACATGATAGGATGGAAGTTCCTCGTCACTTACCCAGAGGAACGAGACAGACAGGGGGCTTGGCAGCTGGCGGCGGTCTGGCGTGGACGGGCGCAGACGGGCTTGCCTTTGGCGCACCGTGGCGCACCGCTACGCACGTCCGCTGCACTCCCATGCCCCTCGCTGTGTTTAAATAGCTGAGGGGAGGGCGTCGCAGCGAGACCGCCAACCATCCTACACACACCGGTGAACCGGAAGTGAGGAGCCTACAATTCACCGGAGGTCCCTCCGCAACAAATGGCACAAGCCGCGGCGGAACGGGGACCGGGAGCAAGAGGCGGCAAGTAAGAGAACAATTAAAGCCCCAGCTGCGGAGCAGAAGTGTTGAAAAAGGTGGAATAGCCAAATAAGCACAAAAGTAAATCAGGCACGATCACGTAGTAAATGTTAAATGAGAACAAACAGTGCCAAGTAATATATTTTAAAATTCAAACAGCTAAAAACAGTGACCGGCAGGAGGGTGGCCTGGATGGCGTATTGTTTTCTCTCCTGCCATTGACCAACATGGTGGTGTTGCTATTTTATTTCATAAATCTATGAATGCACAAATTGTATCAACAGTATGTATGCAAGTGGACTATGGGTTATGGTGGATGCTTTAATTGGTAAAAGGCAAATTAAGTTCTTTAATATTTATGGTCCCGTTAAACCCGATCCCCAATTTTGGAACTCTATCAAATTGAAACTCTCCTCCATCTCTAAACCCAATATGATTGATAGGTGGTGACTTTAATAATTGGCAGGATCCCTTCTCTGAAAATCTAACTGTAAATACAAACCTGACAAAACTCATAAACATTTTCAATCTGCCATCACCTCTTGTCCTTTTAATGATGTATGGAAAACTTGTAATTCTGATACTGCTGAATTTACATTCTTTTATCCTGCTCACCATACTATGTCCCGTATTGATTACAATTTAGTTTCTAAGTCAATACTTCCTTTTCTCCTTACCTCCGAAATTGGTTCTATTTTTATCTCTGAACATGCCCCCATTTGTGCCTCTTTTGATTTATCACTTACCACTTGCAAACATGGTGGTTGGCGTTTTAATAACCACCTACTCTCAGATCCAATTTTAATGTCAGAAGCGTCCTCTTTTATTAATGAATTTTTTCAATTTAACAAACCTTCTGACACCTCAGTTCCTTATTATTGGGATACCTATAAAACCTCATTTAGAGAATTTACCATTGCTTATTCTGCAAAGAAAAAAAATCACTTAAAACTAAATATATGGAAACTCTTTCAAAAATTAAAACCCTGGCACACAGTTTCTTTTCCTCTAATTCCTCCTCCGTTCTACAAGAACTAATTAAAGCCAAATCTACATTACATGAAATTGCCACTGTTGATGCCTGTAATATCCTTCTTAAGATTAAATCTAAATTTCATGGTGGCCAAATTAAGCAGCAAAAGTGTTAGTAAACTACCTAAAAATCAACAAACTTCTTTATTTTGATTCTGACATTATAGATGCCTTCCAATCCTACTATCAACTCCTATATACAGAGGATACTAATCCTTCTGAAAGAGATCTTGAAACATTTTTTCAAGATATCCCCAAACCTCATTCTCCTCCTGCTGATACCTTTTTATCCCTTGAAAATGATCTCTCCCTTCAAGAAATAACCAATGTTCTTAAACCTTTAAAAAAGGCCAAAGCTCCGGGACCAGATGGTTTTTCAATTGAGCTATTCCTAGCTTTCTCCCTAATTTTTGCTCCATTATTACTAAATCTATTTAACTCATTCCTATCAAACTCTAAAGCATGTGGTTCTTTTTAGAAGCCCTTATTATTGTAATTCCAAAACCAGCCAAGGATTCCTCCTCTTGTAAATATTTTCGACCCATTTCCCTCATTAATTATGATTGTAAAATGTTTGCGAAAATGGTAGCGTCTCGATTAGAAAACATTATTCCAATTCTTATTAAACCGGACCAGTCTGGCTTTGTTAAGGGCAGCCTTGCCTCTGACAATGCTAGAATGTTCTCAAATATTCTGGCCCTTGGTAGGAAGTACTCCTCTCCTTTAGCTGCCCTATCACTTGATGCTGAAAAGGCTTTTGACCGAATAAATTGGCAATTTATGCTTTATACCCTTAAATAGTTTGGCTTTGGTCAAAGATTTATTTCCTATAATAATGTATCATATACTGATCCACGTGCCTGTGTTTTTGTTAATGTTTTTGTCATCCCTTATTTCCGCTTGCAACAAGGTACCCGACAGGGTTGTCCACTCTCCCCATTGCTGTTTCTCATTTATTTTGAACCCTTTCTTGAACGTATTAGAAATAATCCTAATATTACTGGTTTCAGTCTTAATTCCCAACAAATTAAATTATCTGCTTACGCAGATGATATTCTTATTTATATGTCCAACCCCTGCAAATCTCTTCCACCTTTTTTTTTTACAAGAGATTGCTTCATTTTCTAATGTTTAAGGATACAAACTTCATTTTTCTAAAACTGAGATTTTACCTTTAAATCCAACATGTTATCAATATATGTTTCATACCACCAACTTTACTTGGTGTCCCCCAAAAATTTAAAATTTAGGAACATGGTTTTCCCCAAATATTTTGGATACCATAACCCATAATTTTTCAGCATTAAAACTCAAGATCACTAATTTGCTTTCTTCCTGGTCCCCATTATTTTTATCTTGGTAGGGCCGTCTAGACACAATTAAAATGATGATTGTTCCCCAAATACTTTTTTTACTTTCAATGTTAGTTTTTAAAATTCCTAAGTAATATTTTTTTCAGATCAACTCTATTTGCACCAACTTTTTATTGAATTTTTATGGAATAATAAACGAGCCTGTATTGCTCTTTCTAGATTAATTTGTCCTAAATCAGAGGGTGGTGTTCGATTTCCTGATTTTAAAATGTACCACAATGCTTATTTAATTCGGCAATTTTATGCTATGTCCAAAGATTATCTAGATTTAGCGATTCCAACTTGGGTTATTGTTGAACACTCCTTGCTACAGGACTTTTCTTTTCAAGATATTATGTTTATGTCCAATTGTACTTTCATTTCCAAGTATTTTTAAACTACTCCCACCACCTATTGCACACATTTTTTTTCAAAGATTTTGACCTCTATCAATTTTTTCTTTCATCGTCCATATGGTTTAATAAGCACATTAAATTTCGTTACAAATCTTTTTACTGCAAACATTGGAAAGAAAAGGGCATTTTATATGTACCCCAATTACTAAATAATAATTTGATAATGCCTTTCCTCCAACTCCAAGAGAAATTCAATCTTCCTGACTCTTTTATTCAACAATACATTAAATTATCTCCTATTATTCAAACCTCTTTACAAAGATTTACCTCTACCCCTATCCCTATTTAGTTTACTCCCAATACACCATTATTTCATGTTCCTCATGATCCAATTCCCCTTGCTTCCTTTAAATATAAAACTCTATCCTCACACTGCAATGTTTGAGTAAATCCCATATTGAATTATCTTGGTAACTAGGCTTATCTCAATCATTGTCTATTCATCAATGGGATCGTTTTTGGCAAAAGATTTTCAAAACATTGAAAGCTGCCAACATTACACAATCATTATATTTTATTTTTAATAGAGTTGTAATTACTCCTCTTTTTCTCCATAAAATGAACCATTATATTTCACCATTATGTTGGTCATGTCTTTCCTCTGAGCGCTCACTGATACATTTGCTTTATTATTGTCCTAAGGCCTTTAACTTTTGGAAAGTTATTTGGTCAAAATGCTGTTTGATCTTTTAATGTGATGTTCCCTTTGCTATTAACAATATCTTTTTAGGTACTAAGGGGCACATGCATCAATATTGCATTTTGCGATTCCTTAATTGCGAAAAATAAGGAATCGCAATTAAGGAATTGCATACTGCAATGCATCAAGAAATCGCTATAAAAATAGCGATTTCTTAAAATTCCTTAATTGCGATTCTCTAATTGAGAATCGCAATTAAGGAATACCTCCCCATCCATTCCTATGGGCCTAGAGGCCCATAGGAATGAATGGAAAGACATTCTTAATTTGCAATTCACCATTAGAAATTCGCAAATTAAGAATGCAATTTCAAGGGTGCAGGGGTGTCCAAAGGACACTCTGTTGCACCCCTGAAATCTGCTTAGAAGTACATTTTGCACACTCACATGCCCCAAGGGCATGTGTGTGTGTAAAATGGAACTTTGAAAAATGCACTATAGTGCATTTTTCAAAGTTTTTGCAAATTACCATGAAGGTCAACTTCATGGTAATTTGCTCCCCTTATTTGCGAATTCGCAAATGTTTAAAGTTTGATGCATTGCATTTAAGGAATCTCAATTGGAGATTCCTTAAATGCAATCGCAATTTAAGAAATCGCAATTTTGCGATTTCTTAAATTGTGGAAATTACAAAAATGTTAATGCATCCCAAAAAATGGAATTGCATTCGCAAACGGCCGAATTTTGCGATTCGCACTATTTGCGAATGCAATTTCCATTGATGCATGTATGTGCCCCATAGTCTTCCGATTATGACCAATGTCCATCTAAAACTATCTTATTTGACCTTTTTATTGCAGTTGCTTTTAAAGTTATAATTACAAGTTGGAAAAACAACTCTAAAATATCTTATATGCCCTGGTGGAATCTACTATGTGGTGAACACAGAATTGCATCAGTCTCCCATTGTTCTATTCTCCAAAAGATTAAGCTAGATTTACTATGGTTACCTTTTACAACATTCCTGTCCTCACACTCATCTATCTCATAATGTTTACTCTACTTCCTTTTTAAGTTTTCTCCTTATCTAATTCATTCTTCTCCCCTCTTTTCTTCTTCTTTCCTCTTCTTTTTCTTTTTTTTCTTTCTCCCTCTATATCACAAAATTATACAGACTTGTATACCTTTTGATCCTCTGGAACACATTTTTTATTAAGATAATATACGGTTATACTATTCTTATTCTTCCCCTCATGTAATTATAATCTTTTCTTATATTAGTTGCAATTGTGAATATGCTGTTTTATTCAATCTAAATAGACTTTAGCAATATGTGCTTATTCCTTTCGTGCAGTTTCATCCTAGTTATGTAATGTTGACCTGTTATGTTCATTCTTTCACAAAAAAATATTTAACAAAAAAAAAGGTTTTCATGCCATTGGAGCCAGTGTGGCTCTCCCATGAAGTATGGCAGAACTCCTGCAGTAGTTGTCAGACAAGCATGACCCCCATGGATGGTGCCACTGTACCGTGCAAGCTTGACCAGTAGAAACTTTTACACTACCTCGGTACCTTGGAGGTGAAGCTTGATCTGCAGGAACCATAGGAACACTGCAATACCTGTGAGAATGTACAGCAAATAGAATAAATATAATGTGGGTTGGGAGTCCACGCCTAATGGATTGCGACATGGCTTTGCGGACGTCAAGCCTTATGGCCAACTCCACAGCACGCATGGCTGAAGAATTTGTGCAGCATAGAGTTGATTGCCCTTGGGGGTTGGCCGTTTGCAGCCCAGGGGTTGGCTGTGGGCCCTGTGACTAACCCCCAGTTTCACATGACCGAATGCTGTGCACAGCAGTGATTGGCCGCTCACAGGAGGGGTTAGGTGCAGGGATTGGCAAGAGGTCAATCCCTTTGGTCAGCCCCCTACTCAGCATAGGCAAAGACCATGCATAGTTGGTGAGTTGGCTGATTATGATAAAAAACACTTTGGGGGTGCATGGGGTTTGCTTTCCCAGGATACCATTCTTACACGCCACCTGAGGGGGTAGGGGCTTCCACTCAGCACTTCAAAAGTGCACAAGTACTCCTGCAGACAGGGAACTTTGGTTGCTGCAAGGGACTCGCTATCCCAGCATACCCCTCTTCAATGCCATCTCAGGGGGCAGGAGATTTTGCTCAGTGCTTCAAAAGTGCACAAGGACTCCTGCAGCGTGGGACACTTTGGTTGCTAATCGTATATATGGGAAACACTCGGACATGGTTTAAGTTATATGGATAGAAAAGTAAGCCTTGTATGTTTTCACATTTTTAATGTTTGCACTGGCACCGTAAGAAGTTTCTGATACCTTCTATGTTATGGTTTTTGCCACAGCAAATGCTTGTAGTATTTCCCGTAACGTAACCATTGAGATTTGTGAAGCACAGTGACTTCTTTTGAGTTAATCTTGACACACGGGGAGACTAAGGAGAGCTGATATAGAACTATAAGCATGAGTTTGAAGTCACATTTTATTTATATCACAGCATGATAACCACTTGCTAGGCTATTCAGGTTGGTTTTGGTCACATCACTTGTGTGATTAATACCGATACCAAACTAAAACATATGGTTTTGTAGATAGCTAAATGGCAGAGACCTATATCCTCATGGTTCATTATATATTTTACAGAATTGATATCCCCTGACGAAGGGCCAACTAGGCCTGAAATGCATTTTGAAGAGATAACAATCTTACTGTTTTCGTGGATGAAATTCACTTTTAGAAGATTACCATTTGTTGACTGAATATGATCATAGACTAGGTGGATGAAGAATGATTACCACCTTGGCATAATAAAAACATGATACTTGAATTTAAATTGGAAGTTAAATTATTGGAAAGAAAATACCCCTGCTTGTAGGGGCATCCGCTGTGCTGAAGGGGACGGACCCTAATAGGGAACACTGCTGTTCAGCACTTTGGTTGCTGCAGGGGACTTGCTGTCTCTGTATACCTCTCGTCCATGCCTTCTGAGGGGGGATAGCTTCCCCTCAGTGTCTCAAAAATGCATAAGGTCTTCCTTTTTAAAATGTTAAATACATTTGTGTTTATGAATGTGGCTTACTCACTGCTTTTTTGTCATTGGCTGTTTCCAGAGGAAATGAGTAAAACGCTAGGCAGCACAGCCTTTTAAGTAGAACCCGCAAAACCCTTAGGCATGCAGCCGAAAATTGCACTCTCAATGAGATAAACAACCTTACTTTTGAGGTCATGACATTAATTATACAAGATGAGCCTGATTTTCAGTTACAATTCAGTTACAATTTAGAAAATTGCACTTTTAAAAAGTTGGCATTTTCCTGCCTTAGCCATTTAGTGCTTGCTGCCCGTTACTGGGTCACATGACTTGGTGTAGTTGACGGGAAAAAACCTTTACAATGCAGCTGTTGCACTGCGTTACCTTTACAACGCAGGCGTTGCAAAAAACGCTTTGTTACAACACAATGCCATTACAACGCAAGTCATTAGATCGACATGCTCTAGGTGGCGCTCCAACCTAAGGAATAATATGATTTACTATTCCAACACCTTCCCTTCTGTTGCGCAGGGTGGAGTTGGAATAGTAAATTATACTATTCCTAAAGTTGGAGCGCCATCTAGTGCAAGTCGATCTAATGGCTTGCGTTGGAATGGCATCGCGTTGTAACAACGTGGTCATTGTAACAACCGCGTTGTAAAGGAATGCGATGTGAATTCATGCGTTGTAGCATGCTTTATTCATAGTTGAAAGTTGGTCTTTATATATCCCTCCGAGACAGCCACACATTAGAGAGGTATTAGGTGTGCCTGAATGGACCATTTCTGGGAGGGGGGAGTTAAGCACATCTCCACTTACACCAGGATAGGCTGTGTCCTGCCTTCACACAAAGGACTGCATACTTCCTGTAGTTGGTCCATGTCTAGGGCAGGGGAGGTAGGAAACCTGCACACTTCAAAGGGAAACATCTGGAAGCTTCTCTCAATTCAAAGGAGGCACCAGGCATATAAAAGAGGACTGCTGGGCTGCTTTCCCTGCCAGAAGGACTGCCACTCTGCTGCCTTGCTACTCTGCTACTCTGCTGCCTGTGTCCTGCTTTCTGAGAAGGAAGAATGAACCTGCACCCTTCATGTCAGGCTGAAGTGACTCCTAGGGTCAGCCAGCTGGCCTCCTGTGCTGAGCTCCATGGACATAACAAGCTCCAGAGGTGCCCTGCAAATGCTCAATGACCTGCTACCTGGCCCTGGAAGCGGACCTGCAACTGGACCTGCCAGATCCCTGCTGACCTCTGATAGAGTGAGTTCTTAACCCCCAAGTGGTGACCCTCAGGTCCTGGACCCTTGGTGTGGCTCAGTTCAAGTATTTGCGCTCTTAGCAAAAGGGCCAGTTTGTGCCAAGATCTTGTCACACGCACCAGCCACCAACGCAAAGTTCCAGAGAACCAACTCATTGTGCTACAGCATTGATCACCACAGTGACTGCATAAGCAAAGCTCTAGCCCCACTCATCCCTGGCACCAACATGATTTTCACGCTACAGCAACAGTTTTTCTCTTAGTGATACTTCGACAGATGCCCACTATGCTCTTCTGCTCTTCGCTGCCCTCTTCCACCATGAACGGAAGTCTTGGCATTGGACTAAGAAGGTAACTCTCCCAGCAGGAATAACTAGGTCCCTGTATTCAACCTGTGCTGCTTCACCGTTGGCCTGAACTTGTGACTTTCTCCTGGTCTCGCATTACCAGATAGCCACAAGTGGCGCTTTGGGGTTTTTGGCGCTATTTTCACTTCAATCTTTAGAAATTCATAACTTCAGTTCTATTGATTAGATTTTTGTGATTTTGGTGTCAAAATAGTTATAGCATTTTGCTTGATGTTTCTAAATTGGAGTGAAGTTTGTTTTATGTTTTGTTTTCACTTTGCTACTATTTGAAGTGCTGCATAAATACTCTACAGTTGCCTCTAAGTTAAGCCTGACTGCTCTCTGCCAAGATACCTGATGGATGAGCACAGATTAATTTGAGATTTGGTTGTGTCTTTACCGTGACAAGGATTGTGGTTGCTGCTTGAGTAGGGTTTCACCCCCTCAACTAGTAACCCAATTTCTTGAGCATGCACTGTACCCTCATTAATTTATGATTCAATGAAAGTTGTGTCCCCCACCTATTTTCACTCTTGAACAATTTTACACACACACACAAGCATCCCTTAAAGCTACACACAAATGGATACCTGTCCCCAGTTTACACCCTGTAGCCTCTCCGTTTAAAAACATGGATTGACTGTTACCAAGAACATTCAGCTCCAAGCCCCTCACTACTGTTTGTAACTGTAAGGGGTCTCAGGACTTTCTTTTACCAACTACTGAAGGGAGGGAGATTATGGCTAGTCAGAAGAGAATGCAAGACCAGGGCAGAGGCCCAGGAGGAGGAACCGAGGTAGCCTTGACTGGCAACTCTTATCCCCAGTTAAATTGCGAAGAACCAGGGCATTTAAGCTTCCTGTCTTGGAATATGGCCAGCCTTTGGCATTAATTACTGGATCTAAAGTGGTCTGAGTTCGTAGAGAATTACTATCTTTTAATGTTTCAAGAAACACGGTTGACCGAAGCAACCTACAGGACGGGTTTCAAAATGTATTTTACTAGTGCAGGTCCATCTGCTGCAGGGCGAGTCTCTCGGGGTTTAATTGTATGGGTCAAGATACCCTTAAATTGTAACATGGAGCTGCTTTATCTAGGCTCTCATGAAATTCTTGATCTGAACTTAATAGGCTTGAATGGGATAAGGATGAACTTATACTTGGTCTACAATCGCTCACTCCCCCCCACAAGGAAACCCAAACTCTTTCTATTTTAGACTCCCACTTGGCCAACCTCCATCCTAATCCCTACCTTGTGATTGGGGAACATTTTAACATCACCTATGAGCCATTATTAGAATGTATGCACTAGAGAACTGATGAATGGGATGACATTTTAGGACCCCCTTCTCTTGAAATTTCTTTGTTTCACTCCCAGTATACTTGGGGACTTACAAATAACCCAGATGACACTTACAAACAGTCTGCCTGCATGGAATGGCTGGTCTAATACCGATATAAACAGATCACAAACCTTTGTGAGAGCGAAGTATACTAGCAAGACCGATTACTTTCTATTGGATACAGCTCCATGGGACAAAATAAATGATCGATTTTACAGTAATATCAAGAATAGATAGTGACCACTATGCCTTACATCTTAGTATGTGCTCTAATCTTATTTCGGTCTTAGAACTTTAATAGCTAATAATCGTAGAATGGTTCAGTGCCCTAGCATACTAGCTACTAGGGAAACATACACAAAGATTTATATTATTTTTTTATAAGGTGATAGTCCTTTTTGCAGCTCTATCTCGCAGTGATATTTGTATTAGTGATATTCATCAAGTATCATTAACCCAATTAAGTGATTTTTTTTTACTACATTGTTGATTTCTCTTCTGTGAAATCATATGTAGATACAAAATAACAATGAAATGAGTTGTCTTGTCTTGCATTCCATCTCTGATCAGGTTAGCTAGATCTCAATGGAGACATGTCATCAATTCCACCAAGCAGGGACATGATGAGGCCTCTGGGCAGAGCATATTGAGGGCTCAATATCTAGAAATATGGCATCTTTTTGGCACCCATTAGCTCATGGTAGCATGGAAAGGTAACTCTTCTTCAGATCATTACATCCAACCGCTATTTGGGATTCTCACTTTAGAAACGTTTATTCCCCCGGACATATCCCAGGAGACAAAAACAATATTTGATCTTGCTTTTCACCTTCCGGGGATTATCCATTTTTCACACTGGCGGGAAACCCAGGTAGCCATTGAATCTGTGAAGATGGGCAACGCACCAGGTAAGATCCTGGGGGATCTTTTTCACCATGATGTTTTTTTATATTAATGTACTCTCTAAGGTCTTTGCTGACAGCTCAAATATCCCTGATACCTGGTGTGGTGCTCTGATTATATCTGTTTACAAAAAGTGTCCCTATTCTTGTAAATAGGTGTTCCTAATAATTACAGACCAATAGGTTTATTGGATAATTTTCAAAAGATATTTGCTAGCTGTGATGGCTCCTCCGCTAAGGCATAGGAGTGTTGCCCCACTGCTTTGCTGCAGTGAAATAAAGGAAATATAAAATGATAATAACTCAAAGGTATTATCAATTTATGTTTTCCTACTGCGGCAGCTTTGTGGGGGGAGGCTGGGCTGCTCTGTTCTCAGAACAGAGGGTCGAGGGGTTTGCCCACTCCAAGTGCGCATGAATGCTTGGTCAGCCGTCTCGAGCAGGCCAAACAGCCATGCACACTTTGCATGTTCTCCACCCAGGCTGCACTACAGCCTGGGTGGAGAACATGCCCAGGATCCCACTGCCTGTCTGAGCATCAATTGGTTATGGGGAGCCCGGGTGCTTCTTGTTCCGGCCGGGAGAGACGAAGGAGCAGAGACGGAGGAGAGATGCTGCAATCAGGTACGTTTTTTCCTTATGTTTTACACCCCTCACCCCTCACCCCCTGCCCCCCGCTGCCAATCCATGCCGCCCACCGCTGTTTGTTAGGCAAATTCTTAATAAATATCAACAGTGGATAGAGGACAATTATGTTAAATCCCATTTTTCTGCATGATTTAGAGACAAAGTGGTCACTGTTGGCCACGTTTTTTGCCTGTCCCTTATCCAATTGAAGTAGATCACCACCATGAAAGAGCATTTGTACATCGTGTTTATAGACTAGAGAGCATCCTTTGATTTAGTCCCAAAGGCACTTATTGTGGGAATGATTAAAGTCAATGGGTGTTCCTATTCCACTGTTGACTCTTACAGCTACATTACATGAGAATAATTACATCCAGATATGCTGGGTCAAGCAGGGGGAGGTTATTGAAGGCATACCTATAAGAAGAGAGGTCAGACAGGAGTGTGTGTTGCCTCCCAATCTCTTCTCCCTCTTTAGAAATGATGCCTTTGTTAACCTCTTCAGTTGTATGCATGCTAAACGGCTTACCAATTCGGGCTTTGCTCTTTGTCAATGTTACTCTTCTTATTAATAGAACCCCTATTGGTTTGCAAAACCTATTACCCAAGTTTCAGGCATTCCACAAATGCAAGGGATTAGGAAATAATATACGGAAAACCAAGTACATGGTACTCAATCCACAGACATGCTTTAGAGGTACCATCTCATTAAGGTCCACATTTGGAGAGGGCAGCTAGTTTTGATTATTTAAGAATTAAGATCAACAGTAAAATATCCTGAGGCCTTCAAATAGATATGGGCAGATGGATACTGCATCACAGGGGGCTGCATTATTAAAGTTCCAATGTGGAACAATCTTGTGCTCAGTTTCCCTGGCTAGGAGGTCTATAGAGCCAAGGCACGATCTGCTACTTATATGGAGCGGAAATAGGGGGATATACTATTACTGTCACATTGGCTGCCATGGAAAATGCCTTTGTAAGATCTTTATTTAACGTTCTTTGAAATATCCCCTACTTCCATTAGGCTACAATCTTGCACAAGTTATAGTGGAGCATCTAGCTGCCCTCAAACCACTTTTATTTTGGGTTAGACTATTTTCACTAAAAAAACAAAGGTTAGTGTGACATTATAGGTAGGGTAGGTTTTGAAATAGAATAAAAACAAATGTGCACACGTTTTAAAATGAATGCCAAATTTAAAGATAAGGGGCCAAAATTAAAAAATGTACTGTTTTTGTGCTGCTGGCAATGCTGACCTCCCATGGCACACAGCATAGCCCTCCCATGGGGTATTTTAGTATTCCCACAGGAGTCTAACCTAGCCCAAACACTCAAACCTAACAGCCCCATCACGCTTCACTTCACACCGATGCCTCGCGCACGCTCTTTCCCGCATTAGAGGAATGACCCTCGGCAGCGGCGGCGTAACGCGCCCTGCCTCCTAAGGGTCATTCCTCTTTCCCTCGCGTTTCCCTGGCTCGAGCGTGTCGGTTACTACGAGAAGCGCTCTCTCTCGCTACCGATCAGCTGTTTTTTGTTTATTATACGCGCATAACTCATTTCTGGGCAATCGGAGGCTTGCATTATAAAAAAAAAAATTAAAAAAAAGGGGGCAAATTTAAATACAAGTAGTTTGATTGGACTACATCATTTAGAAGAGCATTTTAAATAGAGAGTACATTTCATTGGAGTTCTTAACTGAACTCTTGAGACACTACTGAAGGTACATCTCAAATTATATTCTTTAACCTTTTCTAACATTAAATAACAATCCTTTGTACCCTTTATCCCCCCATATATATTGTTTTATACCAGACATACATTGGCATTATGTCTGATTTGGAATCTGACGACGCTGTCGCAAGTTCGCCTACCCACACTAGCGATTCTTTTAAGAATTTTCTTAAAAAAGAGATGAGATCATGCATGATTAATACTCTAAAAGAAGTCATGTCTCATAAAAGAGCGCTATGTACTGAAGACGATACAACTCATGATTCTTCCATATCCAAAGCCACTAAAAAAGTCAAGCACAATCAAGGCACTACTGGTATTATTCCTAACCCAGTTGACATGGGAGGTCCTAGCACCTCACGCAGTATGGGAGGCCATAGCGCCTCAAAAGGTGTTGGTGTCCCTTGCGACACACTAAGGATGGGTGCCCCTGGCGGCACAGTTTTGGGAGGTGCCCTTAGCGGCACAATTGGTGAAGACGCCTGTGCTGACTCAGACTCCTACTCCGATGTAGAGAAAGTATATGATGAGCCTTACGACGAGTTCGTTTTTGATCTTGATGATAATGTCTTGGACGACATAGATCTAAATGCGCTTTCCGAGGCGGACTCCTCCCCTTCCTCTAAAGACACAATTCTTGACCCCTTAGGTGGAGAAATGTTCTCCCCTAACAATATCTCTCGTCCAAATAGCTCTAAATGGTTCCCTCACGACCATGTCGCTAAGTTTATTACAAAGTGGCTAAGGAATACTCTTGAAACAGATACACGCAATACCATGCGATCTGAATGCCCGAGACCATGGATTGACGATAAGGTCTGCCAGACCCCCAATCTAGACCCAGACCTAATAACATTTTTATTTAAACTGGGAAAAGATCCCAGGAAAGGCCTGGAAAGAGCCCTTAAGGCTTGCCAAGACCGCCTCCTGGATGTCCTCGGCCCACTTACCAAAATCCTTGATTTAACAGAGGAATCTCATATCTCTAATACACCCCTTGACATTGGGCTAATAAGAGGTTGGAGCCAGAGGGCGATTGTGCTCCTAGGGAACGCTAATTCCAGTCTTAATATGGAAAGAAGGAAAACTATCCTCAACAGGATTAACCCCAAACTTGGGGACCTCGCTGAAAAAGAACCCTCTAATAAGTCTAAAGGTCTCCTATTTGGTGAAGATATGATCAAGACAATTGGAAAATATGTCGCCACCTTCACCGCCCTAGATAGAGCCCAGAACAACATGAGAAAAGTCTTCCCAACAAATGTTTTTGGACAGGCCGGAAGAAGGGGCCGCTCTTCCGGCCGTGGAACCTTCCGGCCCTTCTCATCCGGCAGAGGTAGAGGTGTTACCGGTAGAGGCTTCTACCCTTCCAACAAACAATTCTACCCTCAACGAGGACGCGGTTCCCGTGGCAGAGGCTTCTCCTCCCGTGGAGCATCAAACAATAATTCTCAAAGTAAGTGCCCTTTCTTCTCTCTCACCTCCCAGGGTCGGGGGAAGACTCAAACTCTTTTTTCACGTTTGGAAAAGTTTTACACAAGACCCGTGGGTTCTAGAGACAGTTCGGGATTCAGGATAGACTTTGTAGACACTCCTTACCAGACCACTACTCCCAGACCTCTAGACCTTCCTTTAGAACATCTAGCGATCGTCAGAGAGGAGGTTTCCTCTATGCTCAAGAAAGGTGCCATTATCGAGGTGCCTTGGTTCCAAAAGAAATTTGTAAGTACCCTCTTCTTAGTCGAGAAGAAGGACAAAGGTTGGAGACCGGTAATAAACCTACGGGAAGTAAACAAATATCTTGTTTATCGACACTTCAAGATGGAAGGGATCCATCTTCTCAGGGACCTTCTCCTTCACGGAGATTGGCTGGTCAAACTGGACCTAAAAGACGCCTATTTTACCATCCCTACGGCCGAGGAAAATCAACCCTTTCTCCAATTTATTTGGGACGGTCACCTCTATCAATTTCAAGCTCTCCCTTTCGGTCTCTCGTCCGCCCCTTGGTGTTTCACCAAGGTCATGAGAACGATTGTTTCCATTCTGAGAGCAAGAGGTATTCGACTAATTATCTACCTAGACGACATCCTCATCATGTCTCAAACTCATGCACAAGTCTCAGAGGATCTCAAGGTCTCCATGGACCTCATAGAGGCCCTTGGCTTCATTATAAACAGGGAAAAATCCATTCTGACGCCCTCAAAATCCCTAGAGTTCCTAGGTTTCACTGTGGACACCTCCAGTTGTCTCCTCTTACTTCCCAAAAAGAAAATTGCCAAAATTCGGAAAGAGATCAGATTTGTTCTGAGACAATAATCTCTCTCTCTCAGAGAATTGGCCAGACTCCTGGGTCTACTTTCTTCTTCGATCCAAGCTATCTTCCCAGGTCCACTGAATTACCGTGCTCTCCAGAGGGTTAAAGCCAATGCACTTCAGTCCGGTCTTTGGTACGGGGACCATGTGTCTCTAGATCAACAAGCGAAACTGGAACTCTCTTGGTGGCTGGACAATTTGGACGCCTGGAATGGAAGGGCTATTTTTGGCTCGACCCCAGACTTTGTTTTGGAGTCAGACGCCAGCCTTCACGGTTGGGGAGCTCGTCTCCTCGACCAAGACACCGGTGGAGTATGGACCCATTCAGAGTCTACTCACCATATACATTTTTTAGAAATGACTGCTGGTATCTATGCTCTTATGAGTTTCAGACACTCCCTTCAGGGCAGATCTGTCCTTCTGAAGATGGACAACGTTTCTGCAGTCTCTTATATCAACCGTCTCGGTGGTACGAGGTCTGCGGACCTATCAGATCTGGCCAAAAATCTCTGGATGTTCTGTCTGGAACACAAGATTGCTTTGAAAGCGGAATATCTCCCAGGGAAATCCAATATCTCAGCAGATTGGAACTCGGGATTCCTTCAAGATTTCAGCGATTGGAAACTCGATGTGACAATTTTCAATTCCCTGAATCACTTCTGGGGTCCTTTCGACGTGGACCTTTTCGCCAGTCGATTGACCTTCCAACTCCCTCAATATTTCAGCTGGATGCCAGACCCGGGTGCTCTGGCTGTGAATGCTTTTCTCCACCCTTGGGCTCCTCTTCACCCTTACGCTTTTCCCCCATTTGCAATGATTCAAAGGGTTCTACAGAAAGTGAGACAAGAACAGTGCTCTCTTGTCCTGATAACTCCTTTCTGGCCGTCTCAAGCCTGGTTCCCCACGGCTCTGGAACTTTCTTGCGACGTTCCCTTCCTGATACCCGCAACTCAGGGCCTCCTCTTAAACGCAAACGGAGAAGATCACCACCTGGTTCTTTCAGGGAGTTTGAACCTTCTTGCTTGGAAAGTGTCAGGCAATCTAACTAATTGTCTGGACTTTCGTCATCTGCTCTCACTCTCCTTGGTGAATCATGGGCACCAGGAACCCACTACAGATATAATAATATCTGGAAAAAATGGTCTTGTTGGTGCTTGGAGAGGAACTTGGATCCCGTGGAGGCTCCTATCGTTAACATAGTTAACTTTTTGGTAGAACTCTTCGATAATGGTCTCTCCTATGGAGCAATTAATTGCTTTAGATCTGCAATTTCAGCTGGGCATTCTCTCGTCAACGGTAAGACGGTAGGTAAGAATGTTATCATTTGTAGAGTACTTAAAAGTATTAGACTTAAAAGGCCTCCTTGCCCCAAATATCAGTCTATTTGGGATGTTAAACTTTTGCTTGACCTTTTTTTTCATCATAAAACAACCACAATTTGCCAGTACTGCAATATTGTTTCTCAAAGCATCATCATGACGAAAAAGAATTAAACTCTTTCATCAGAACAATCACATTTGTTTGAATTAATCATTTTATTTTTCAAAAATTATTCAAAAATCAATTACTATTTCTATCAAAAAGAACTTGACATGTTAGATTCACAGGAGAGACAAGGGGAACACAAGGGAAAGAAGTTTTGTGTATTTGCTAAAATTGGAACATTCTTACACTCATACATGAACTTCAACATTCATACTCATATATACAATTTTCTATGATCAGGAATACAGTGATTAAAGAAGGGCAAACATGAAAGGAGGGAGTTGAAAAAAGTGTTCACAAGCAAAGTGTCAAAAAACAGAAGGGCAAAGCATTTAGAATTCAATTCATAATTTTACACAATAGGCCATCCAAAAGATGAATCAATATTTTCAAAAATAATTTGTTCTCTATATTCAATGATTGGCCTAACACAATGCTGGTCGACGCGTTTCGAGTTCCCAGTGTAAGGAACTCTCTTCAGGACCTCTGATGGTTCTGAAAAAATAAAGAAAGAACTCTGTCTTATTTAAATGTCATGAGACTCAATATGTCCACAACCAACTCCCAGCCGGGAGTGTTGGCTCTCTTACCTTTAGCTAGTTCCCACATATACGGTGATGTGCATAGTGGCAATCATTCTCTGAAAATAATAATGATAATGACCCCTGTAAGTGTTTTTTATAATAAAACAGATCTTAGAAGCAGTGTCAGAAAGGATTGTGAATGAAGGTCCTTACTTATGGCTGCAGGCAGCTTGTCTCTCTTGGGGATTCAGGTCTCAGCTGGGCTGGACTTGCTGTATGTCTGCAGACCCAAAAAGTACGTCTAATTACTCATTTGCTCCATCTGGCGAGTTTGCACGCAATGGTGAAGTTGAAAAGTTTTCATACCTTAGCACTTTCTTTTCTTTAGGTATACCAGTGCTCTCGTCGCTTTGAATGCGCGATCTACAAAAAGATTCAAAGAACACGGTGTTTGTAAAGCTCCTACTGCGGATTCCTAAGTGCATGCATAGTCCATGTTCATTTGATGGCGTGTGCTCGGGCCGCCGTGTGTTGTGAAAAAGGTTCCGCCCTGCTGGTGTCTACTGTGATTATGCGGTAGTCCTCTACAATCTATTGTGGTATCGCTCGTTAGTTTGGGGCATATTTAATTTGATTGACCTGGAAGGAGGCTTCTCGTGTCTCTCCACTTGGCGTTTTCCTGTTGTGCTCGTCTTCGGCAGGTCTCGTGTTGATATCGCGTGATCACTTGCTTCAGGGCTTCTGGGATTTGTAGTTCTGCCGAGTAGTTTCAGCCTTGCTGCGCAATCGCGTTATGCCGTCTTGTGATTTATGGAAGGCGCAGTGAACTCTGTAATCGAAAATCATGAGTTCGAATCTTCTTAGTGTATTGGTGATGAAAATGTCCAGATGGTAGAGCAATTTCCGAGTTGTGTCACAACGAGTGAGGCCAGAGCGCTGTAATATTCATAATAAAGACGTAATTTTGTCCGTTTTCCTGAGAAATAAAAATTAGAGATTAAAAATCTCAGACAGTTCATTCAATCCTTCTGTGGCTGTATTGAATTTAATGATTAGCATTGCTTCTTTTTTAGATAGTTTGATCTCCAGGTCACCACCTCTAGCATCACGTTCTACTTTCGAGATTACAGTACATTATGTATGTAGGTTTCTTTTAGTTTCTGTAAGTCCGTGTTCGACTTACAGAAACTAAAAGAAACCTCCATACATAATCTGTCAACAAAAATTTTGACAACTACAGAAGTTAGTGCACTAGAGAAAGGACTTTCTTTTGTCCCTACGAGATTTACCAACTACATACAATTGAAAACAGAATTCATTGAATTTTGCAGGAAGATTAGGTTAACAACCTTTTTTGCAGGACAACAACTTCTTGAAAGTACCGAAACCACAGGTCTGAGGAGACCCTCAAAATTTTGCCCACCATCGAATAAAATACCAAAGGAGGTCTTGACCTTCGAAAGAACTATTCTTTCGGCAATTTCAGCCCAGGAAAATAAAAGACATGGGTTTATCAAATACAATCTGAGTAAACCACAGAAAGAAGCGTTACAAAATCTAAAAAATGACCAGTCTATCGTCATAAAGCAAGCCGACAAAGGCGGATCAATAGTGGTATGGGGGGCCTCGGAATATACGACTGAGGTCAACAGACAGCTTTCAGATGCAAATTGCTACAAAAAAATCCCAAATGATCCAACATGGGAATTACAGAACCAACTTTTCAAAATCCTCCAGACAGGTTTCGAAAACGGCCTCCTTGCTAAGAGAGAATATGAATACCTGCAAAACAGACACCCTAGGACACCAATCTTCTATGTACTGCCGAAAGTGCACAAAGATGAACATCAACCACCCGGGCGACCAATAGTTTCTGGTTGTGAATCGTTGCTCGAACCAATTTCAAAATTTGTAGATTTTGTTTCTGAAACCGTGTATGACCTATGTAAAATCATATATAAAAGACACGACAGATTGCATTAACAAGCTTGCAACAATTCAATTTGAGGATCAGACAGATTTTATGGTGAGCATGGATGTTACATCCTTATATACTCAGATTCCTCAGGAAGAAGGGCTAGCAGTCTTGGAATTTTACCTTAACAAACGAGAGAGACCAATGAGGATACCAACAGAATTCATTCTTGAACTAGCCAGTATAGCACTTAAAAGGAACTATTTCAAGTTCAAGGAGGACTTCTATTACCAAATCAAAGGTGTAGCGATGGGGTGCCCCTTTGCCCCAGAGCTGGCTGTGTTGTACATGTCACAATATGAAGAGAAATTCATATATGAAAATAACCCTTACCAGCAGTATATCGGATGCTGGATCCGATATATCGATGACATTTTTTTAACTTGGAAAGGAACAGAAGAGCAGCTACACAAATTCCACGATTGGTTAAATAATCAAACAGAGGATATCAAACTCAGTTTAAACTACTCACGCAGTAAACTACCGTTCTTGGATGTGGAGATCTATCCCTCTGAGGGTAACCTAAAAACAACCCTGTACAAGAAAAAGACGGATAGAAATAAATCCTTGCACTATACAAGCAACCACCCGCGAAGTCTGAAAGACAATTTACCAGTCGGCCAATTCCTGCGAATTAGACGGAACTGTGCCTTTAAGGACGAGTTCTTCTTTCACGCAAACAAGCTAAAAGACAACTTGCTTATAAGGGGTTACCCCAAAAAGTTGCTAAAAAGAGCAATAAAAAGAGCCTGGTGGACCCCCCGTGAGACATTACTGCAATCCAACCAGAAAACACCACAGGACAGGATAGTCTGTGTTTCCACCTATTGCCCAACATCAAATTGGCTCAAGAAACAGATCAGAAATAACTGGCATCTAGTACAAGGACTAGACAAAAAACTAACAGACGTCCCACTTTTTGCCTTCAGAAAGGACAAAAGTATAGGTAACCAAATCGTGCGGGCAGCTATGCCCAAAGAACGCATACCAACATTGCGGGAGTTTGTCAACTTACCCCCTGTGAAAGGCCACCATAAATGTGGAAACTGTGTTTGCTGTAACTCCACAATCGAAGGAGATCTGTTCAGTCATAAAGGTGTTTTTTGGAGACATGAAACCTTTACAAATTGTAAATCGAAATATGTAATTTACGCAATCCAGTGTCCATGCCAAAAAGTATACATTGGTAAAACATCACAAGAAATTCGTTATCGGATATCCCAACATAAATCCAGAATCAGAAGACATGTACAAACCGCCCCTCTTGTAAATCACTGGCATTCACAGTCTCACACAGAGCAACAATTACAATGGACTGTAATCTCGAAAGTAGAACGTGATGCTAGAGGTGGTGACCTGGAGATCAAACTATCTAAACAAGAAGCAATGCTAATCATTAAATTCAATACAGCCACAGAAGGATTGAATGAACTGTCTGAGATTTTTAATCTCTAATTTTTATTTCTCAGGAAAACGGACAAAATTACGTCTTTATTATGAATATTACAGCGCTCTGGCCTCACTCGTTGTGACACAACTCGGAAATTGCTCTACCATCTGGACATTTTCATCACCAATACACTAAGAAGATTCGAACTCATGATTTTCGATTACAGAGTTCACTGCGCCTTCCATAAATCACAAGACGGCATAACGCGATTGCGCAGCAAGGCTGAAACTACTCGGCAGAACTACAAATCCCAGAAGCCCTGAAGCAAGTGATCACGCGATATCAACATGAGACCTGCCGAAGACGAGCACAACAGGAAAACGCCAAGTGGAGAGACACGAGAAGCCTCCTTCCAGGTAAATCAAATTAAATATGCCCCAAACTAACGAGCGATACCACAATAGATTGTAGAGGACTACCGCATAATCACAGTAGACACCAGCAGGGCGGAACCTTTTCCACAACACACGGCGGCCCGAGCACACGCCATCAAATGAACATGGACTATGCATGCACTTAGGAATCCGCAGTAGGAGCTTTACAAACACCGTGTTCTTTGAATCTTTTTGTAGATCGCGCATTCAAAGCGACCAGAGCACTGGTATACCTAAAGAAAAGAAAGTGCTAAGGTATGAAAACTTTTCAACTTCACCATTGCGTGCAAACTCGCCAGATGGAGCAAATGAGTAATTAGACGTACTTTTTGGGTCTGCAGACATACAGCAAGTCCAGCCCAGCTGAGACCTGAATCCCCAAGAGAGACAAGCTGCCTGCAGCCATAAGTAAGGACCTTCATTCACAATCCTTTCTGACACTGCTTCTAAGATCTGTTTTATTATAAAAAACACTTACAGGGGTCATTATCATTATTATTTTCAGAGAATGATTGCCACTATGCACATCACCGTATATGTGGGAACTAGCTAAAGGTAAGAGAGCCAACACTCCCGGCTGGGAGTTGGTTGTGGACATATTGAGTCTCATGACATTTAAATAAGACAGAGTTCTTTCTTTATTTTTTCAGAACCATCAGAGGTCCTGAAGAGAGTTCCTTACACTGGGAACTCGAAACGCGTCGACCAGCATTGTGTTAGGCCAATCATTGAATATAGAGAACAAATTATTTTTGAAAATATTGATTCATCTTTTGGATGGCCTATTGTGTAAAATTATAAATTGAATTCTAAATGCTTTGCCCTTCTGTTTTTTGACACTTTGTTTGTGAACACTTTTTTCAACTCCCTCCTTTCATGTTTGCCCTTCTTTAATCACTGTATTCCTGATCATAGAAAATTGTATATATGAGTATGAATGTTGAAGTTCATGTATGAGTGTAAGAATGTTCCAATTTTAGCAAATACACAAAACTTCTTTCCCTTGTGTTCCCCTTGTCTCTCCTGTGAATCTAACACGTCAAGTTCTTTTTGATAGAAATAGTAATTGATTTTTGAATAATTTTTGAAAAATAAAATGATTAATTCAAACAAATGTGATTGTTCTGATGAAAGAGTTTAATTCTTTTTCGTCATGATGATGCTTTGAGAAACAATATTGCAGTACTGGCAAATTGTGGTTGTTTATGATATAAGGCTTGGCCTTACTGCAGAGAAGCCAAACCCTTACTTTGGTTTTCGCTTTTTTGTTCATGGCCTGACAATTCTCTCCTTAACAGGAAATGTCTTTCTATTAAACTTGCCTCTCTTCTTTGTTTAGTCTCTTGTCGCAGAGTTTCAGATGTTAAAGCTCTGGACATCTCTAATAGATGTTATGACATGTTTGGTGTTAAATTTGAAATTTTTAGGAGAACTAAAACCATGTCCGACTTTATTTTCTATCCACTTTTTAATTTTTGCAAAAAACTCTGTGTGGTTGATTGTATGAAGGAGTACAATTCTAGGATGTCTAATCTTCGCCCCCCTGATGCAAATCAACTTCTTGTTTCCTATGTCAAACCCTTTAAACCCATCTCATCCGGCTCTATCGCAAGGTGGGTTAAATTGGCTATGAACTTCGCTGGTATTGATCTTTCAAAATTTCAAGCTCATTCACTAAGAAGCGCAATGGCCAGCAAGTCATACTGGTCGGGTGGTAAGTTAGATACTATTCTTAAGGCTGCTGATTGGTCTAATGCTTCTACTTTTGCCCATCATTATTGTAAACCAATTGAACATGTTTCTGACGCTGTGATTCAAGGCTACCAACATGCATAATGTAGCCTCCTGTCTTGTAATGAAATTGCGATTCTCCTATTAACAAGACCAGAGAATCTGGATTTCATTAAAGACACGGAGGCTAACATTATCCCTCCCGTCCCTCCCTGGAGGGAAATTGTGGATTGATTTGGTTTACAATGTTTACAATGTTTTCAATGTTTCATTCCCTTTTAACCTTATGTTATGCTTTTTCTTATTGCCTTTTTTGAAGGTTACTTTGTGCCCTTCTTGATTTGCTTTATTTTCTTCCAGACAATTCGAATTGATGAACCTCCAAGGATTTTCCAAGTTTCGTCAATACCTTCAAGTTTTAAGATGTATTCTTCGTTTGCAGCTTGACCTGTCGTTCGATGCATTTAAAAGAGGCTGATCTTCCCTGGCACACGCCTTTTATGGATACTATGATGTCACTTTGTTCTTATTCTAGTCTTTGTGATGTAAGCTGCTGTTTGTGAGCTGCATTAAAGGATTAATGCATAATGTTAGCCTCCGTGTCTTTAATGAAATCCAGATTCTCTGGTCATGTTAATAGGAGAATCGCAATTGAAGTGAACTTATCCAATTTGATTATCGCACCCCTCACATGTAACAGTCCCATCACCCCTCACTTCACACCCACTACCCTATCTCCCCCTCACCCATCAGTCCACCCTCCACAACTAACCCAGAGCATTCCCTATCCCAGTCCGTTCCCTTCCCCTGCCCACATCGCTTCAGTACCTCCCTTCACCCCAATCGCCACAAGCCTGCACAACACTGAACTTGACCTATCCAATTTGATTATCGAACCCCTCACACCTAACAGCCCCATTACCCCTCACTCCACACCCACTACCCTATCTCCCCCTCATATATCAGTCCACCCTCCGCAACTAACCCAGACCACGCCCCCTCGGTACCTCCCTTCACTATAATTGCCCAGAGCCTACACAACAACTTGACCTATCTAATTTGATTACTGAACTTTCTCAATTCAGGAAAGATTTTATCTTCCTCAGCTCCAGAACCCTCCCTCACCATAAAATCCCCACCCACCCCCCAAAATTCCCTAACACCAAACACAATCATTGGAGATCGACTGATCTCAGCTGCCGTATACCTAGACCTCGCCGTACCTCAAACCATCTCTCCCCGTCTGACCTCTCTGACGTATGCAACTCTTACCTTCCTAGTTTACCAACCATCAATCCTCCACTCCCCTACTCCCATATCCCTGTTATCCTAGGGACTAATAAAATCTCCTCCTCCCCCGCTTCCCCCAGACCACCATTCCAACTCACATCGATCCACTCTTGCCCACCCACCATATGCAACCCCACACCACTTACATGTACACTTACATGTAAGCTTGTCAACTACCCTGAGTGAATCCATTGACATTGCATTCCTCACAGAAACCTGGCTCAATGACCACTCAACAAGCATACTTGACCTACTCTCCCCCCCGGGATACTCTATTCTTAGAAAAGATAGACCTGACGGAGTTGGGGGTGGTCTAGCCATTATCTTTAAAAATGAACTTCAGCTGTCCCTTGTCAATAACTCTGGCTACTCCTCCTGCGAATACCTGGAAGCTGAACTGGCAACTCAAAACTCACACCCAATCCATCTAAACAACATCTACCGCCCCCCTGGAGCCCTCCAGCAATTCATCGAGGACTTATCTGAGCTCTTGACACAATCCTCATTATGCAACTCAAAAAATCTCTTTCTTGGGGGTCTTAACCTCCATTGGAACGATACTGTTGATCTCACTATCTCCCTCCTCACTAATCTACTTGAGATCAATGAACTCAAACAACTATGCGCGTCCCCGACACACACCAAAGGAGCCCTCCTTGATGCCATTCTTTCCAATGAAGATCTGGCCGCCGTGACCATATCGTCCCCATTGACTGGTCCGACCATCACCTTATACTGTTCACTATTCCTACCACTGCAAATCTCCCCACCTCCAAAATTAACAGACCTAAGAAATTGACCAAAAATCTAAAATGTATAACCCCAGGTGTTCTTGGGTCTAAATCCAAGCTCAACTTTTTCTCATTCCCCCTCACAAAATGCTAATGAGCTCACTGAACACTTTAACAATACTGTAACCGGTATCCTTGACCAATTGGCCCAACCTAAACTCAAAATCCAAAAACCCTCTCCAACTCTTGGTTTAATACCCAGCTTAATACCGAAAGCCGGTCACTCAGTCTATCGGAAAGAACCTGGAGACACCATCCTTCTAACTCCCATCTTGCACTCCTCAGACGTGCTAGATCCATGTACAAAAACACATCTTCAAGGAAAAGGCATCATTTTTCCGCACTCAACTTGATCGTGCCAAAAACAGACCTAGGGAATTCTTCAAAATCATTCGAAACCAAACTTCCACCACACCTCCAAATCTGATCGCCTCCTCCACCAGATGTCAAGAAATTTCTGACTTCTTCTCGGAAAAAATAGCCAAAATTGATAAATTTTTCCTTTCCACACAGCTCCCCTCCAACTCCCAATGCAAACCTGTCTTCACCTCTAATTCCTACTCCACATCCCCTCCACCAGTTGACCCCTTCTCTCTTTCGCCCACTACTCTACCTTTCCCCAGCGACTGCTTACCTACCTTCTTCCCCACCCCCCCCTAACCACTCCTCACACCTATCCCCTACCACATCTCCGGAAACCAACTCCCCTAACTCACAATTGAAGAATAATGCCTCCTTGCTCCACTTTCTCCCGTGACTGAGCTAGATGTCCTTAAAATAATTAGTCATCTTAAACTGTCCTCCCTCACCAAAGAGCCCTTACCTTCTAACCTTGTCCCTGACCTTAAGCACATCATTACACCATACTGGACCACAATAATCAACACCTCTCTCTCCACTGGCTGTGTCCCCACCTCCCTTCAACTTGGACAAATCTCTCCCATAATCAAGAACCCAATTGCTGACCCCAATGACCTAACAATCTCCGCCCATCACTAACCTCCCCCTTCTCTCAAAGGTCCTTGAAAAATGTGTCCTACTACAACTAGACAAACACATCGAAAACTTCAACCTACTCGACCCCTTTCAATCAGGCTTCATGAAAGGCTGCAGTACCGAAACGGCAATGCTCAATGTCGTTGGTGACATCCACCACTCACTTGATAATGGTGAGATTTGCCTTCTTATCCTCCTTGATCTCTCCGCAGCATTCGATACAGTCAACCATTTAGCCCTACTTAATATGCTTAGGACCCATTTCAGCCTTAATGGTACTGCCTACAAATGGTTTGTCTCCTACCTACAACACCGAACTCAGCAAATCAAAATTCAAAACTGTCTTTCTAAACCCACTCCTGTCTCCCTTGGAGTCCCCCAAGGATCTATTCTCTCTCCCTCCCTCTTTAACCTCTTTATGGAACCCCTCACCCTCATTCTTTTTGTAAAAATGTTATTTTGTATTTTGTGGAGAAGAACAGAGAAAATAAGACAAGCGACAGTCCCGCAGTGCTTCCCACGCAGAGGGTATTTGAAGAGGCATAAAGCATCGGCGAGGCATCATAGAGATTTACCACAGTTCAGTTCGAAGTATCAGTTCCTTAGGGCAGTAATACAGGTATTCAAAGTCAATCACCCTCCAGAATCCCGGAGGGGTAGAAGCCCTGCGGAGAAGGGGTAATGGAACCAAGGCAAGTGACTCAGGGCAAAAGATTCTCGTGGCCTCCAAGTGCCCTGTGGGCGTCGCAACAAGTAATGTAACCAAATTACCCCATCCAACCCCCCTCCCTACCCACCCCCCTGGTGGTGGTGACAACCATATACATTCATTCCTTCATTCAAATGACCGCGGTTAGATCTGAAAGAGGTGGAGAGCGCGCACTGAGGATGGGCAGACTGCAGATGGTAAGCCCCGTGAAAGGAAGCGGACCAAAGGACCCCAGCGAAACAGGAAATTCTTGAAGTTGCCCAGAAAGATGTCCGCCACTCGCTCCACACTCAGTAATCTCCACAGTCTTGCGTGCCACAGGGAGATTGCCAGGGCGTCCGGTTTCTTCCAGGCTGCTGCCAAGGTGAGTTTGGCAGCTCCGAGACAGAGCCACAGGATCTGTTTGTCTGCTCTGGTTTGATGTTCGAGAACTGGGTCACGGAGACCTAGCAGGACGTGGGCCATGGAGTCAGCTATCGGGTAGCCGAGAATTTCTTTGATATGGGACAAAATCTCTTCCTAGTATGGGCGGATGACCGGGCAGTCCCACCAGATGTGCCGGAAATCTCCCAGCAGACCACAGCCCCTCCAACATCTGTCCGAGGAAGCCGGGAAAATGCGATGTAACTTGGATGGGTACCAGTACCAATCCATAAGGGTCTTAAGATGGGCCTCCCGTAGATCCACCGAGTGGTTGTGCGCCGCGATGTCTCGCTAGAGGCCCGACCACTCCTCATCCGTAATGTCCCGCCCGAGAAGTTCCTCACAGTGCTCCATATAACGGGGACGGGGAGCCACAGCCGTGGTAAGCAGCAGATTATAAAGGAAGGAAATAGCACCCTTCATGGTGTTGGTTCGTAGGATGAAGGCCTCAAATGGGGATGGAGGTCTTGTGGCTGCGTCACCAACCCCACATGAGGTAGCCCAGTGGAGGAGCTGGATGTGGTGGAACCGCTCAGAGGCCGGGAACACATAGTCCCTCATACAGTTGGTTAAAGTGAGCGGCGCAGATCCGTGGAACAAGTGTGTAAGGGCCCTACAGCCCCCCTCTCTCCATAGTTGAAAGGGGCCTTCCTGCATCGCCGGCGGGAAGGCCGGGTTGAAGTGTATCGGTGTAAAGGGGGATGGGAACGTAGTCCAGCGATCATCACTAGAGACTGTGTCCCAGACTTTCAGGACGGTGCCAGTGGGCGTACTGATGTAAGCGTTCTTGGGCCTATCTACCTTGGGTTTCCAAGCCAGGTCCCAGATTGACCTCCCCGCGACACTCCTGTCCATGTGTAGCCAGTGTTTTTCCGAGAGTTGTTGGGACCATTCCACCAGAACCCGTAGCTCACGGCTTTATAGTACAGGTGCATATCGGGGAAGCCCACCCCCCCTCCTTCCGCGGCCATCGTAGAGTAGTGAAGGAAAACCGCGCTCGCCCCCCCTGCCAGACGAAGAGCAGCATCAAGGTTTTAAGGCGCCGGAAGAAGTCCACGTCTATCGGAATAGGAAGAGCTTGGAAGAGGTATAGAAATTTGGGGAGGAGGACCATCTTTAGAGCATGGATTCTACCCAGCCACGAGATATACTTTGGCTTCCAACGATCCAAGTCTGCCCGCATCGTTGCCAGTAACGGGGGGAAGTTCGCGAGAACAGTTTCCCTATGGAAGGCGTCAGCCGATCTCCCAGGTATAAGAGAGAGGTGGTCGCCCACGATAGAGGTGTAAGTAGCCGCACTCGTTCCATCTCAGCAGGAGGAAGCGTGAGATTGAGGATATATGATTTATCAAAGTTGACTTTGAAACCGGCCAACCCCTCAAAGCAAGATAGTACTGCTTGGATGTGCGGTAGTGAGTGAGCCCGATCCCCAATGGATAACAAAACATCATCCGCAAACAGGGAGATTTTGTGCTGCTCACCGGTAAAGGGGAGGCCCCGGATCTCCTCGTGTTCCCTCACTGCCAGCGCCAACGGCTCAATGCTCAGCGCGAAGAACAGGGGGGAGAGGGGACAGCCCTGTCTGGTACCGCGGGAGTGTGAGAAAAAGGCGGATAGGTGTCCATTAATCGTTACCCTAGAGCGGGGATTGCTGTAGTTTGCCCGTATCATTGTTATGAACTTATCCGAAAAGCCAAAGGCGACTAGGGTGTGGAACATAAATCCCCAGTCCACGCGGTCGAAGGCCTTTTCCGCGTCAAGGCCCACCAGCACCGCCGGTATGCGAAGCCTATTGGCCTTTTCTATCAGGTGAATCACCCGTCTCATATTATCATGGGTCTGCCGGCCCTTGATGAATCCAGACTGGTCTGGATGAATGAGGACCGGCATTAAGTCCTGGAGTCTACGTGCAATTAAAGAAGAATATAACTTAGCATCAACATTGAGGAGGGCTATCGGGCGATATGAGGAGCATTTGGACGGGTCTTTCCCTGATTTAGGAATAACGGAGATCACCGCTTCAGCCATAGATCCCGAAGTCCTCCCGGTCTCTGCCATTTCATTAAAAAGGGAGACCAAATAGTCACACACCTCCGCCGCGAACGTCTGATAGAAAAGAGCGGTGTAGCCATCTGGTCCCGGTGCTTTATGGAGTTTCAGGGCCTTAATAGCATCCAGCACTTCTGTTCTGGAGATGGGGGCAGCCAAGAGGTCATTCTGTTCCTTAGAGAACTGGGGTACGGGGAGATCGGCCAGATATCTCCGCTGAGCCTCACGATCGAGGGCATCCCCCGCGTAAAGTGCGCCATAAAAGCAGCCAAAAAGGGCCGCTTTATCCCCATCTCGGTGTTGCAGGGTCCCTGTGGAATCCTGGATACCCCCGATGTAATCCCTCTCTCTCTTGTCCCGCAGTTGGCGGGCCAAGTGCCTTCCCACTTTGTTCCCTTGTGAGTACGAGAGGTGCCGTAGCCTCAGCAGGGTGAACTCTGCTCGGGTATTGTAGTGGGCCTTTAGTTTCCCCCTGACCGCTGTCAGCGGACGAAGGGTCAGCCTAGATGGGTTCAGTTTGTGGGCCTGCTTCAAAGTGGCGAGTTCCGCCTCTAACTCTTCCCGCTCCCTCCTCCTCAGTTTATTAAGGTTAGCGTTGAGAGCGAGGCAGGTGCCCCTCAGTGAAGCTTTGCATGCGTCCCAGGTAGTGAACACGGACGTTTCCGAGACGGAGTTGAGGGCCAGAAAGTCCCGTATGGCCTTCCGCAACTCCCTACAGGATGTGTCGTCCCGGACAAGTGCGGCTGGGAAGTACCATTTGCGTAGTCCATCACCTTTCGCCGACCAGTGTAACCCGAGGACTAGCAAGCTATGATCAGACACGGAGAGTGGAAAAATGCTGGAGTCGCGGACATCTCCCCTGAGGGCTTGGCTCAAAAAAATGTGATCTAGGCGGGAATAGGAATGGTGGACATGAGAGAAGAAGGTGTAATCCCGGGACTGGGGGTGCAGAGAACGCCAGCCATCAATCAAGCACAATTCACCCACAAGTCGCTGCGTTTCAGTGGAAAACAGACCCGCATCAGATCTCTGAGTACGGGAGCTATCCAGTTCCCTGTTCCAAACCAAATTAAAGTCTCCCAGTAGAAACAAGTGCCCCTCAACAAAGTTTCCAACTCTATGCAGCAGATCCTGGAGAAAGCTATTTTGTCCCGCATTGGGGACATACACCACCACAAAAGTGCATAGCCTACCTTATTGCAACACACCCCTATAGGCTGAAAGTGAAGGGACGCACGGAACAAAAGAGCCACCCCCCTGTGTTTCGTGGAGGCAGATGACCTGTAAATGAGGGGGAAGTGTCTGTGCCGGAGGCGAAGCTCATCTTTGCGCGCCAAATGGGTATCCTGGAGGCCCAACACATCCAGTTGATGATCATTCAGGTATTTCCAAATTTTCTGGCGCTTTTGCGGGGAGTTCAGACCTTTCACATTCCATGTATCAATACTAAGTGGCATTGCAAAACATTGATTCCAACCTCCCTACCCCTACCTTGTCAATGGGCCCCAGCGCTCCCCCCACCTCCCACAGCTGAACCCCCCTCTGCTCCCCATCCCCACATCCCATCTCGCTAGTACGCCACGTCTCCCACCTGAACAACCCCCAGATCCAATCCCCAGGCCTCACCGAAGACCTTCCCAACAGCAGCACCATATCGACATCATCATAACTAGAAGCATAGTTAACACCACGGCCAAGGTCCAAGCTAACAGGGAGCATATATATCACATGTTCAAAAGCAACAGTCACATCAAACCACTCATTCCGGTCACCACCACCCCCAAATGTAGCCCCACAACTTTCCCCAAGTCCCCCCCTCCTTACTCCCTCAACAAATCCCCCCGGATCCCTCCCCCCCAAAAAAACAGTGAGGATCGTCACCAAATTGTAAGAGGCTTCAAAGGAAGAAAGTAAAACAAACAGTAACAGCGAACATAACAGTCCCCATGTGTGGACGTCTGCATTCGCCCCCAAGGGACGGGGGAAGGGGCACCATGAGGTGTGCCCTCCAAGGGCTGGACCGGGGTGTCTTCCTAAAAGTACAAAATTACCCACGGTACCTGATGGAGAAGAGCCCCTCCGGCGACGTTCAAGCTCCGTCTCAAGGCTCAAGCTGCCCTGGAGCTATCTTGTGATGGAGGCACTGTTACAGAGGCGACCGAGGCAACCGCCGCGCCCCTCTCCTGCAGGCTGGTTGTACGATCAGGCCTCCTCAGCTCCGTCTCCCGACCCACTCTCTGCCAGGATGGTGACCGCCGTCTCCGCCTCGAAGGGGAGCTCCCGCCGCCCGGGGAGGGGGCTGCATCATCAAGGCCCAGGATGTCCCTCGCTGCCTGAAGAGATCGGACCTGTACCAATCTATTCTGCCACCTGAAGATGAGGCGAAAGGGGTGGCCCCAGGAGTAGGATACATTTTGTTCTCACAAAAAGGTGGTCACAGGGCGAAACTCGTGTCTCTTCTGGAGTGTCGAAGCCGCCACGTCCTGGAATAACTGGGGGCGGTGGTCTCGGAATTGCAAAGACAGGGTCTCCCGGGCCTTCCGAAGAATGCGCTCCTTCAGTTGGAAGTCGTGGACGCAAACCAAAATATCGGGGGAGGGGCCCCTCCGCGTCTAGGCAGGCCGACCCTGTGGACCCTGTCCATCCTGATCTCGCTTATGTCCTCATCATATCCCCGCAGATCACCAGCTTCCCCGTCCCATGGCACTGCTCGGATGCGGATGTTATTCCGGCGGGAACGGTTCTCCAAGTCCTCCGTGTGTGCCTGGAGATCCAGGTTCTGTTCCGTGAGCCGGATCACATCTTGCTGCAGTTGGTGCACATCGTTTGCCACGCTTAGGTCGTGATCCTCCAGAGTAGCTACCCGCTCTCCGATGCCATCCACATCTCTCCTCACCTCGCGAAGGTCCGAAGCCAGCTGAGAGCGGAGTTCAGAGATGTCCTCCTTAATGGAAGTGAAAAGTTCCAGCATAAAGGCCTTAGTTGTGGGGGCCTCATCGTCCTTTGGTTTAGGTGATACGCTGGGCCCAGGAGATGCCGCCTGCTGGGTCCCCTTCTGAGGGGCATCCTTACCGGGATTTCCTTCACGCTGTGTAGTGGACATTGCGTCGCCGCTGGTCCTCTCACCCTCCAACGGCACGTGAGAGACAGCGCCAGAGCGGTTCGCCACGGGTCTTCTCGTAGATTCCGTCGCTTCTGCAGCGAGTATAGGGCTGTCACCAGTGCAGCACAGACCGTCTCACGTGGCAGGCCAGGTATCGCCAGTGGTTGCCACCCGGGTATCTTCTGGGTAACTCCAAGTCCCGCCGGATGTATAGGCCACCAGACCCAGCCCGGGGAGCGATTTTCCTGCGGTCACAGCAGCGATCCCTCCGGACCGGACTCCACTGGTGCGACCAGGTCCCGCCGCAGGGCAACACACAGGCCTAGGGACAGGAATCGGGGCAAGGGGCCACCGCTCACCACCTCTGACGCGCTCAGGGACCAAACTGCCCTCTGTCACCGTGCCGAGCCTGGCCCCGGTGCAGGACGTAAGCGCTCAGCAGATCTCCGGTATGTAGCGCGCTCCCCACTTGGCATGGGCTGCCCGTCACCATTCACACCACCCGGGTGCCTGAGCAAGTCCACCGTGCCGCGCGGGCTGCCAGGCCTCTGTCCTGGAACCTGCCCAGTCACGGCTCTGCGGGAGAATCAGGGGAGTGTGCCCCCCAGGATGCGACCACCCGAGGAGAGCTCCCCCCGTCGACACTGCCAGGGACCCGCCAGGGACCCGCCAGGGAACCGGACCACCTCCTGCCACAGTCACCCGCAAACGGGGCCCGCAATCCAGCCGCCGCCGGCGGCACCCCTCCAGTCCTTGCTCCTCAGAATTGCACCAATCCGGGCACTCCAATAGGCAGCGCAGACCCGCAGCGGCCCTCAGGGATGTAGGTCGACTCCAGGCCAGGGCACTTCCAATGGCGGCTCACGGCAGCAGTGCGGCCCACTGAACGAAGGGGGAAGGGCAGCGTGGCAACACCACCGGGCGGCCCCAGTAGGTCTCCAAAGCTTTGGGGGCCCACCGCAGCAAGGCAACTCCAGCTGCCAACTCAGTCCACCGGCCGAGGAGGGGGGAGGGGCGGCGCAGTAGCGGCTCCGGTCTTCCCCAGCAGGCCGCCTCCACCGGCTCCCTCCCGCCGAGCTCTGAAGCGGCCGCCCAGCAGCGCCCCACGCGCCGGGAAGCACTCCGCGGCAGCCGCTGGGAGAGGACGATCAAAGCGCAGGCCGATCCGAGGCCACCTCGGCACACGGCCCCCTGCTGGCGTCCGCTCCCCGCGCCGCAGCGCTCGATATCCGGCCACTCCTCTCACTCGAGGCCGGGGATCGCAAGGCCTCACCACGCCACAGTGTACGCGGCAGGACACCACCTCCAAAGCGCTTCAGGGAGTCAAAACTCCGCCACCGGGCCGTGCCCCTCTGCTTCGGGACTCACAGCGGGCAGGAAGGGCGCCGATTGCTCACTGCTCCGGGGGCTATTACAATGCAAAGTTGATGTCGGCGCCGGAGGGACTGAGCAGCACGTCTCACTCCGTCGCCATCTTGGACACGCCCCCCCTCACCCTCATTCTTAAACAAGCAGGCATCAACTACCACCTCTACACAGATGACACCTGTACAACACCCTCACCAAGATCCAAACCTGGTTCTATTCCAATCATCTTACACTTAACCCTAAAAAAAACAAAATCATTCTCTTCTCCCCTAAAAATAACCCTCTCCCCGTTTAATCCTGGATCTCTGACCTTAACACACTCAACTGCTCACTCACCCTGTCCAACTCCGTCAAATCTCTTGGTTTTTCCATCAACAACACCCTAACCCTTAACGTCCATATCAAAAACTCTGCTAAAGGAGCCCTCTTCACTCTCCGTCACCTCAAGAAAATCAAACCCTTTATACTTACCGATGACTTTAAACTTGTAGTTCAGTCACTTGTTCTTTCACGTATTGATTATGGTAACGCATCCTCAACGGAATCCCCAAGGTCCACCTTGCTCCAATCAAAGCTGTGCTCAACCTTGCAGGCAGGCTCTTCATAGACTGCAAAAGCTTCGATCATATATCCCCGGCTCTCAAATCTCTTAAATGGCTCCCTATTGAAGGCAGATCTGCCTACAAAACTGCCTGCATTACTCATAAAGTCCTCCACCAAAACACTCTGCAGTATCTCTCCAAGAAACTCCTCATTGCGGGCGTCACACGAGCTCCGAGAAGCACCAACACCCTCCTCCTAATCCCACCACTTCATAAAAAGAAATCCACACAATCAAGCTCCTTTTCTGGTAATGCCCCTATCATCTGGAATGCCCTCCCAAAAAACCTGCGCTGTAACTCCTCCGATTTCAGCTTAAAAAAAGACATCAAAATCCACCTCCTCAATTATTATTGTGGATCCTAACCTGTGACTTACACCTGATCTCCAATCACCATGTTATATTTGTCCAGTAATATTTGTCCATTTTCCGAACATCATCTACCTAATTACTTGAAGTGTATAGCTCTTGCACCTGTTTATCTATTTGTATATTTCACATGTTGTTTCATTATCTTTTATCTACTTGTATGCCATGTTTGCTTTATTTTATCTTACTCATGTAAAGCGCTCTGATACCTCTGGGTCTAGCCAGCGCTATATAAAACTTTTAAAATAATAAGCTTCACCTCCATGTTTCTACAGTACCCTGTAAACTTTACCCTGGGAAGCTTCATACTACATGGTACCTTGGGGTGAAGTAGAAACCACCGCAATGGAGCGCACACCGCTAGCCCCTCCTCCGGATCGCCCCTCGGGACTCTGGTACTTGTAGTTCAATAGTGGATCACCCAGGTGGGTGCAAGTCGGTACTTGTTGGACTGATGAATCTCTAGACCCGATACATGTCCCGGGTTTTTGGGTATCGCCCGAGACATGGCTCGGGTTTCAGGATAACTTCCCTCATCAGTAGAGAAATGGTTAGGGGTGGAGGAGAAGGCCGGCAAACAACCGTCAATGGCCTCGATGCCCGAACCGGCACGCAGGGCAGCATCCAGGAGCCCGTCGTCTCAAAGCTCAATGGAGCCAATTAGTAGAAACCACCTCAATGGAGCGCACACCGCTAGCCCCTCCTCCGGATCGCCCCTCGGGACTCTGGTACTTGTAGTTCAATAGTGGATCACCCAGGTGGGTGCAAGTCGGTACTTGTTGGACTGATGAATCTCTAGACCCGATACATGTCCCGGGTTTTTGGGTATCGCCCGAGACATGGCTCGGGTTTCGGGATAACTTCCCTCATCAGTAGAGAAATGGTTAGGGGTGGAGGAGAAGGCCGCCAAACAACTGTCAATGGCCTCGATGCCCGAACCGGCACGCAGGGCAGCATCCAGGAGCCCTTCGGCTCAAAGCTCAATGGAGCCAATTAGTAGAAACCACCGCAATGGAGCGCACACCGCTAGCCCCTCCTCCGGATCGCCCCTCGGGACTCTGGTACTTGTAGTTCAATAGTGGATCACCCAGGTGGGTGCAAGTCGGTACTTGTTGGACTGATGAATCTCTAGACCCGATACATGTCCCGGGTTTTTGGGTATCGCCCGAGACATGGCTCGGGTTTCGGGATAACTTCCCTCATCAGTAGAGAAATGATTAGGGGTGGAGGAGAAGGCCGCCAAACAACCGTCAATGGCCTCGATGCCCGAACCGGCACGCAGGGCAGCATCCAGGAGCCCGTCGGCTCAAAGCTCAATGGAGCCAATTAGTAGAAACCACCGCAATGGAGCGCACACCGCTAGCCCCTCCTCCGGATCGCCCCTCGGGACTCTGGTACTTGTAGTTCAATAGTGGATCACCCAGGTGGGTGCAAGTCGGTACTTGTTGGACTGATGAATCTCTAGACCGGATACATGTCCCGGGTTTTTGGGTATCGCCCGAGACATGGCTCGGGTTTCGGGATAACTTCCCTCATCAGTAGAGAAATGGTTAGGGGTGGAGGAGAAGGCCGCCAAACAACCGTCAATGGCCTCGATGCCCGAACCGGCACGCAGGGCAGCATCCAGGAGCCCGTCGGCTCAAAGCTCAATGGAGCCAATTATATAAATACAAATTGATGCCGGAGGAGGGGCTAGCGGTGTGCGCTCCATTGCGGTGGTTTCTATTAATTGGCTCCCTTGAGCTTTGAGCCGACGGGCTCCTGGATGCTGCCCTGCGTGCCGGTTCGTGCATCGAGGCCATTGACGGTTGTTTGGCGGCCTTCTCCTCCACCCCTAACCATTTCTCTACTGATGAGGGAAGTTATCCCGAAACCCGAGCCATGTCTCGGGCGATACCCAAAAACCCGTGACATGTATCGGGTCTAGAGATTCATCAGTCCAACAAGTACCGACTTGCACCCACTTGGGTGATCCACTATTGAACTACAAGCACCAGAATCCCGAGGGGCGATCCGGAGGAGGGGCTAGCGGTGTGCGCTCCTATGCGGTGGTTTCTATTAATTGGCTCCCTTGAGCTTTGAGCCGACGGGCTCCTGGATGCTGCCCTGCGTGCCGGTTCGGGCATCGAGGCCATTGACGGTTGTTTGGCGGCCTTCTCCTCCACCCCTAACAATTTCTCTACTGATGAGGGAAGTTATCCCGAAACCCGAGCCATGTCTCGGGCGATACCCAAAAACCCGGGACATGTATCGGGTCTAGAGATTCATCAGTCCAACAAGTACCGACTTGCACCCACTTGGGTGATCCACTATTGAACTACAAGCACCAGAATCCCGAGGGGCGATCCGGAGGAGGGGCTAGCGGTGTGCGCTTCATTGCGGTGGTTTCTATTAATTGGCTCCCTTGAGCTTTGAGCCGACGGGCTCCTGGATGCTGCCCTGCGTGCCGGTTCGGGCATCGAGGCCATTGACGGTTGTTTGGCGGCCTTCTCCTCCACCCCTAACCATTTCTCAACTGATGAGGGAAGTTATCCCGAAACCCGAGCCATGTCTCGGGCGATACCCAAAAACCCGGGACATGTATCGGGTCTAGAGATTCATTAGTCCAACAAGTACCGACTTGCACCCACTTGGGTGATCCACTATTGAACTACAAGCACCAGAATCCCGAGGGGCGATCCGGAGGAGGGGCTAGCGGTGTGCGCTCCATTGCGGTGGTTTCTATTAATTGGCTCCCTTGAGCTTTGAGCCGACGGGCTCCTGGATGCTGCCCTGCGTGCCGGTTCGGGCATCGAGGCCATTGACGGTTGTTTGGCGGCCTTCTCCTCCACCCCTAACCATTTCTCTACTGATGAGGGAAGTTATCCCGAAACCCGAGCCATGTCTCGGGCGATACCCAAAAACCCGGGACATGTATCGGGTCTAGAGATTCATCAGTCCAACAAGTACCGACTTGCACCCACTTGGGTGATCCACTATTTAACTACAAGCACCAGAATCCCGAGGGGCGATCCGGAGGAGGGGCTAGCGGTGTGCGCTCCATTGCGGTGGTTTCTATTAATTGGCTCCCTTGAGCTTTGAGCCGACGGGCTCCTGGATGCTGCCCTGAGTGCCGGTTCGGGCATCGAGGCCATTGACGGTTGTTTGGCGGCCTTCTCCTCCACCCCTAACCATTTCTATACTGATGAGGGAAGTTATCCCGAAACCCGAGCCATGTCTCGGGCGATACCCAAAAACCCGGGACATGTAACGGGTCTAGAGATTCATCAGTCCAACAAGTACCGACTTGCACCCACTTGGGTGATCCACTATTTAACTACAAGCACCAGAATCCCGAGGGGCGATCCGGAGGAGGGGCTAGCGGTGTGCGCTCCATTGCGGTGGTTTCTATTAATTGGCTCCCTTGAGCTTTGAGCCGACGGGCTCCTGGATGCTGCCCTGAGTGCCGGTTCGGGCAGCGAGGCCATTGACGGTTGTTTGGCGGCCTTCTCCTCCACCCCTAACCATTTCTCTACTGATGAGGGAAGTTATCCCGAAACCCGAGCCATGTCTCGGGCGATACCCAAAAACCCGGGACCTGTATCGGGTCTAGAGATTCATCAGTCCAACAAGTACCGACTTGCACCCACTTGGGTGATCCACTATTGAACTACAAGCACCAGAATCCCGAGGGGCGATCCGGAGGAGGGGCTAGCGGTGTGCGCTCCATTGCGGTGGTTTCTACTACCTTGGGGTGAAGCTTTGTGGTGGGTGCGACTAATACACTGGTATCTGCAAACTATTGAAATTTGCCTAAATAAAGAATATAATGTGTGCACACATAAAACTAATCATTGTGATTTAAGTGATCAGGTGGTGATTGCTATGATTACTTTAGGTAATCCCCATTACTCTTAGTCCTACTCGTCCTCGACCCAGTCATCACACATGAGGTATTCCACACGACAGGAAACAAAACAGGAAACGCTTTTTAGACTCCACCCACGACCCTCCTGCCAGGTGCTATAACATACCTCACCACTAGAAGCATATCCTGACATACCAAGCAACAAACGCCTGGAAAGGGATGGCGGGTGGGAAGTATGACTGGGTTGAGGACGAGTAGGACTGAGAGTAATGGGGATTACCTAAAGTAATCATTGCATTACCTCTACGTCCCTCGTCCTCAACCCAGTCATCACACATGAGGCATACCAAGGCAATCCCCCATGAAGGCCTTTGGCACACCACATACTGAATAAGACCAGACACCAAGGAGTGCAGCAAGCGAAAAGTTTAATAACAAAACAGACTCAGACAGAGGGGGGAACACCCACAGCTTGCAACACACCAGAACCAAAATGTGGCCGACCAGACAGAGCACAATTCAAGTGATAATGCTTCACAAAGGTGGACTCAGATGCCCAAGTCCCCGCCCGACAAAACTCCTCAAGGGGAAACCCATGGAAAGCAGCCCACGAAGCAGACACATCCCTGGTGGACCTCGCCTAAATCCCCGAGGGGCATGGTAAAACAGAGCCCCGATAAGCCAGCGAGATCACAGCTTTAATCCAGCGACCCAAAGTGAGACGGGAGGCAGCCTTACCTCTACCAGCCAAACCAAAGGTTACAAAGAAGATCGAAACTCAGCAGATCGAGCAACATAAACAGACAAGGCACGCATCACATCCAAAGAATGGAGCAATATGTCAGAAGGCGAGGAAGGAGATGGACAGAGAGAAGGAAGAACCAACTCCTAAGAAGAATGGAAACGAGAACGAATCTTAGGCAGAAACCTGGGGTCCAAAGAGAGGACCACCGCGTCGTCCAGAAAACGCAAAAAGGGGGAGAGCAAAGCAAGGCCGTAAGCTAGCCCAACCTCCTCGCAGAAGTAACAGCAACCAAAAATGCCACCTTGAAAGACAGAAACTTGAGGTCCACGGACTCCAAAGGTTCAAAGGGAGGGGACTGCAAAGCACCCAAAACCAAAGAAAGATCCCAAGGAAGAACCGAAGAGCGGACAGAAGGAGCAGAAAGAGAAACTCCGAAACAGACGGGAAACCAACAACCCATCCGAAGGCAGAAGAGTAGCAGGATCCCGAAAATCCCGAATAGCAGCCCACTGACCCTTCAAAGTGGACAGAGCATAGTATTTCTGAAAGCCATCCCAAAAAAATTGCAAGAACAGAAGAAACAGCACAAGAGGCAGGAGACAGGCCCAGGGCAGCACACCAAGAAGAAAAAGAAGCCCAGTGCTTGGAATACGAGGCCAAAGTGGACTTCCGACGAGAAGCCTGCATGACAGTGATGAGGTGGTTGGGCAATCACCGGACCACAAGAGACAGCCATTCATCCTCCAGACCGCCAAGGTGAGAGGAACCAGCAGGGAGGGAGACGGGGACCCCAGGGTAGATGGGCAGCGGGGCAGAATCCATGGAGGACCCACCGCCAGACCCAGCAGCAGAGGAAACCAGGACCGACACGGCCAATAAGGGAGAACAGCCACCACCTGAGCACCCACCCGCTGAACCTTCAGCAAGAAAGCAGGAATCAGAGGAAAAGGAGGGAAGGAATAAAGGAACCAAGGGGGCCAGAGTAGCGACAACACATCCACTCCCCCAAGCCCCCGTCTCCGGAGACCGGGAGCAGAGCAGGGGAATCAGGGCATTGGACTGGGAGGCAAACAGGTCCAGTACCGGAGTCCCGAACCTCCGGCAGATCAACCGGAAAATCCGAGGGGCGAGACACAGGGAGAGAGAGGACGGGAATCTCCGACTCAAGGAATCCGCCACCACGTTGTCCACACCCCCAATGTGCAGAGCAGACAGGGCCAAAAGATGAAGTTCTGCCCAACCTGCAATTGCACATGCCACCAGGTTCACGGAAAGACAGCGGGTACTGCCCTGGTTGTTGATGTAGGCCACTGTCACAGTGTTGTCCGATCTTACCAAGACGTTGCACCCCTGAAGATGATCCAGGAAGAATCGAAGCGCCCTCTCCACCGCGGACAGCTCCTTCCAATTGGACGACTGGCGTGACTCCGACAGAAGCCAACGAGCCTGCACCGCCCAAGGACCCAAAGTCGCACCCCAGCCCGATGCGCTGGCATCCGTGGTCAACACCAAAGGGGGTGGGGGGTTCATCCACATTCCCTTTGACAGATTCAAAGAATCCAGCCACCACTGCAGAGCAGACACCAACTCCAGAGACACAGGTACCGGAACCGTGAAGTCCTGGACAGGAAATGGCACCCAACGCTGAACATGCCACAACAGCGGCCGAAGATGAACCCTGGCCCAGGGCACAGTGAAGACAGTGACAGACATGTGACCCTGAACCACCAGCCACTGCAGGAGAGGAGCCGAATCCCGGTAAAGCAACTTCCTCAGCAACGACAGAAGACGCAGAATCCTGGACCTCGGGAGAAACACTTTGCCCAGAATGGAGTCGAAAATGGCCCCGATGAAGGCCATCCGAGTGGCAGGCTCCAGGTGACACTTCGGTAAATTGATGAGGAAACCATGATCCTCGAGCAAACGCATGGTCAAGGAAAGGTTGCGAGACATGACCTCCAGAGACGGAGCCTGGTGCAGCCAGTCGTCCAGATATGGAAAAACAGACACTCCCAGGAGATGGAGGTGAGCCACCAAGGGAGCCGCCACCTTGGTGAACACCCTGGGGGAGGACCGGAGACCAAAGGGAAGGACGCAGAACTTCCAGTGACGACCTCCCAGGCAGAAGCGCAGGAACCGCTGATCCCCCAATGCCATTGGTACATGGAGGTAAGCATCTTGGAGATCGAGCGAGGTGAACACCCAGCCCTCCTGGATCAAGGGAATCACCTTCCGCAATGTCTCCATCCTGAGCGGGATCTTCTGCACAAACAAGTTCAGGGCCCGAAGATTGATGACCACCCGGTAACCCCCCCCGTGACCTTCGGGACCACAAAGACGATGGAATAGGTCCCCAACCCACGCTCCAAGGGGGGACAGGGACAATCGCCAGCTTGTCGGACAGAACACGAACACCCTCCAGCAACGCCAGGCGGCGAGATGGGTCCAAAGGCAACGGGGTCACCACAACACCGGAGGGAGGGGGAGGAGACAGAAACTCTATCCGGTAACCCCTGGAAAGAACATTCAGCACCCACTGGTCGAAGGTCGTCAGCAGCCAAGCAGGGAGGAACAGCCGCAGTCACCCACCAACCGCAGGCGGGCCACCAACGAGTCCGGGCACCGGAACGGCATAGTCAGGAATGCTGTGTGCCGGAACCTCCATCCGGCGTGGGCTTCTTCTGGAATCTCCTCGGAAAGGACCTACCAGCACCCCGCTGGCCCTTAAACAAGGACTGCTGAAATATGGAAGGCTGCCGAAATGACCGGGCATTCGAGAAGGAGGCACCCTTCTGAGAAGGATGATGACGGAACGACAAAGAATGCTTCCTCTCCCTAAAGACCTTATGCAGTCTATCCTCCAGAGCGTCCCCAAAAAGATGAGTACCAGAAAATGGCAACCTCAATGCCATGGAACGCTGAGCCGCATCCGTCTTCCAACCCCGCAGCAGCAAGTTCCAACGGGCAGCAACAGAGGACCACAAGACAGAGCAGAAGCCCGGACAGAGTCAAAGGCGATGTCTGAAAGGAACTCCGTCTGACGTTCCATAGATTCCAGCAACTCTGGACAACTGCCCCCCTCCAGCATCATGGAAAACAAAGTCTTACAGTCAGCCAGCAAAGACTGAGCTATGTCGGCACCATACACCCCTGAACGAATAGCCAGGTGAGAGCCAGCATAGGATTTCTTCAGTGCAGAGTTCATCTTTTTATCCACGCCATCCTTCAGGATGTTATCATCCGCCATAGAAGGCCGACCCACCAGAGAAGCAACAATCGAATCCACCTGCACAGAATCGGGCAAGGCAACCTCCATATCCTGCAAAGGATAGAGCTTAGACATAAACCTGGGCATTGCAATATGGTCAGGGTCCTTCCATTCCTTAAGGAGAACATCCATCACAAAGGGGTGGATAGGCATAGAAGAAGCAACAGGCCTCCGAAACTGCGGCAGAACAGCGTCCCAGGAGGTGCTGGGCACAGAGTCATAAGGGAAACCCATATTCTCCCGAACATGAGAAAGAAGATCAGGCAACAGTTCCCTGGAAATGTACTTGCCCTTGAGATCCACCGCACCCAAGGAAGACTCATCAGAGGAACCAGACGTAGAAATATCAGAATAAAGTCAGCAGCAGTCTCAGTGCGACCCCCAGCACCTTTCTTGGAAGCCCGAATATCAGACAATGTCTCCAATATCAGGCGCTTCAATCTCTTGGTATCATCCAAATTGGCATGCCTTGCAGAAGGAGCAGAATCCCCACTGGCCAGGGAAGAAGAGGAAGACCGAACAGGAGAGACATGCTTTCTCTTCCTGTGGTGTTTCCCCATAGTGAAGGAGTACCCTTGAACTTCAGCAATCCAGCAAACAGAGCAGACTTGGGATGCACAGCCTGCACTACAAGCGCCCCACAGTATAGAAAAACAACCACCAGACTCCCGCCAAATAAAGGAAAGCAGCACTCACCCATCAGCTGATTCCTAGCCGCAAATGAACGATGAAGAAGGAGGGGCCGAAAACGAGCCCCCAAACAGCGGCCGCCGAGGGAAATCATCTGGATGGCACCTACTCCGACTGTAAATCGATGACGTCACCGCTATAAATCCCCGTCCAATCAGGAAGGAAGACGAGCACCCTGGAGCCCAACCAGCTGCCCGAACAGGCGATAGGGAGCACAGGAGCCTTCGAAGCAAAGCGTCCGGTCCCGCCTGCACCCGGAAGCAAAATGACCCGAAAGGAGCCCAGATCCGCCGACCACAAGGGAAGAAACAGGAACCCTCGCGCAGGAAAGTGAGGTCATCCAGGAAGAAAACCAGGGGACCCGAGATGCCCCGCAACCCAGGTCCCCCGCATCTAGGGGAAGTCCAGGAGGCCCAGCAGCCCGACTCCCAAATCCCACAAAGGTCCACGAGCACCCCCAGAGCCCGGCAAAGGAGGAAAACCACAAGACAACCGTAGTAGGTAAGTGCCCGGCACTCACCCAAGCGTCACCCATCCATATCCATCCGACAAGAAACAAAACAGGATGTGCTTTTAGTGGTGAGGTATGTTATAGCACCTGGCAGGAGGGTGGGTGGGTGGGGTCTAAAAAGTGTTTCCTGTCGTGTGGAATAACTCATGTGTGATGACTGGGTCGAGGACGAGGGACGTAGAAGTAATGACATGTTTTGACATTCTGTTGAGTACTGCCCAACTGATGGGCAGATAAACTAATTTTAGGGAAAAGATGTTTAAATTAATTATGTTACATAAAAATATACTGTCAGCTGTAATTGTTTTTTTTTACCTAATATCTATAAACTAGAACTGGAAATAACTGAGAGAATCTGTGCAACGAGCATGAAATTGGAGTAGCATAATATTGGCTCCATCCTTTTTCACGTTTCGGTAGCCACATATATATTTACATGTGGTCTTGTGTGATGCAATAATACCAATGCATTTAAAGAAACTGTTAGATTAGCATGATTGTAGGCATTAAGCTTACAGTTGTGACAATTAATATTAACGTGGAAGTTATTTTTCTGCATGTTTTCTCCTCTGCAGGTGCAGACCAAAGACACTCATTAGTTAGTTAAAAGCACATTGTATTTCTGAGATAATGAGGCAAAGAAGAACTGGCAAGGTCAAATCATTCAAATGAATAACAAAGGGAGTGTTACCAGTTAGAAGCATCAGAGGAAGGGAGGAATCCAAGGATGCTTTGGATGTGGAGACTGGAATATAAAAGCAGTGTTTAAGGCGTCAATCTTATTTCTAGGAACTGGAAAAGAACTCTGTGTATGAGGTCCTATTTCTTGAATGTTCTTTGTACATTTTAATTAGTGAACCCACCTTGGGGTTAGTCAGGTTCCCTTTAGACTTGGAGAGGCACAGACCTCTTTTGACATTTCTGATCGTGTGACTTTATACGGTACATTCTGCCTTACCTATAGAACTTTTACAGAGTTGATGATGCTGACATCTTTCTTGCTTCCTTGATTCAATCGTTTTCCCCCTATCCTTAGTCTAGAGTAGGGTTTGGTAGATGTTGCAAGTAGCATGTATGGGGAGAAGGATCAAAACCATTAATTTAGTCATCCAAACCTTTCCTTATCTTTTGCATTGCAGCTACAGAAATTGTTATATGCTCTTTGTTGTTGAGGACCAATACTGTACAGCGCTTTGGTCTTCCTTTGATAATCTTGTAACTTTATACTATGTTCTTGAGATTGATGTATATCAGCCTGGCTGTGAGTTTGTAATAAATCTTTTAACTTCAAGTTACTGACTCAGACATTTATTGTGTGGCCTTAATGACCACATTGTACTTTCAATCAATCAATCAGGGAATTTTAAGCGCGTTACTCACCCATGAGGGTCTCAAGGTGCTGGGGGGTCCGCAGATCTGTTTAGCCGAAAAGCCAGGTCTTGATGGTCTTCCTGAAGGTGTTCAGATATGGGGCGTGTCTAATGTCTGCTGGTAGCTCATTCCAGGTCTTGGCTGCAATGAGAGAGAAGGATCTTGCACCTGCTCTGTCTCTGTGGATGCACGGAGTTTTCAGCCAGTGCAAGGTTGGAAGATCGGAGGTTTCTTTTGGGTACGTGGAAGTTGATTCTGTTGTTGAGGTATTTGGGTCAGTTGTTGTTTAGGCATTTGTAGGCGTGAGTGAGGATTCTGAAAGTGACTCTTTTCTCCACGGGGAGCCAGTGGAGACTTTGTAGGTGTTGGCTGATGTGTTCATGTCGGGGGATGCCAAGGATGAGTCTGGCGGTGGTGTTCTGTATTGTCTGGAGTTTGCGGAGTAGGGACTTGTTGATACCAGCATAGAGTGCGGTTCCATAGTCCAGTCTGCTGGTGATGAGTGGCTGGGTGACTGTCTTATCTGGGCAATTTTTAAGGGTGAGGAGAAACTGTAGCAGCACTGAAAGAAACAAGTCTGAATCCAAAATTCTCACTAGTAACCTCACAGACAGGGGCTATCCCCGCAGGAATGTTTCTCTAGCAAGGAAACAAGCTCAAAACAACCACAGGGAAAGTCACCTGGAACAAAAAACAGAGGGACATAGGGATAACGAACTGATGATATGTGTGACTACCTTCACACCAGCCTCTGACAAACTCAAGAAAATGCTGATGAGACACTGGCATATCCTGAACACAGGACTCCTTGAGTTTGGACCACCACGGTTCGCGTTCAAGCGATCTAAGAACATCAAGGATATCCTTATCCAAACCAGGTCAAAGAGAAAAGCAGTGGACCACCAAACAACCCTGTGGCAATTGCCCGCAGTTAAGGGACACTACCCTTGTGGGATGTGGAGTGCCTGTGCTTTCACAACCACACATAAAACCATCAAGCTGAATGATTTCTTCACCCGGGAAATGAGAGGTCATACGAATTGCAATACCACAAACTGCGTTTTACTTCTGATCTGCCCATGTGACCTGTACTATATGGGCATGACCCCACGCCCCATAAAGATGCGCATTTCAGAAGATCGCAGCAACTTCCGCTGCAAAAAGAACAACACGAAAATGTGTACACACTATTTAGAACACAACAACTCGGCAGACTCATTGAGATGGTTAGTTCTTGAAGCAGACCCCAAAACATCCAAACAGAACCTATTCTGCAAAGATGGATACACAGTTTGTCCACAGATAGCACAGGACTCAACGAGGAGATACCGTGGAGTGCAATTTAGTCCCGATATATCAATGGCACGCACTTCTTGTGGTCCATCCCTCAGGCCCAGAGACAAAGCCTACACAAGGAGGTAGCATAATACAGCTTATACCTGAACAAATCAAGACTTACATTTTCACCACATGCTGAGTGAAGACAAGGATGGAACTAGGTGACCAGTCCGTAACGCCCCGGAACACCTATATATAACACCCATAGAAACTGCACCCATCTGATTGCTAGAGAATCATCAAGACCTTTGAAGGTTTGGCACACTGTACACAAACCACAGTTCCAAATATAAACCTCTACAGGAGGCCCCATGCCCCGTTAAATAGTAAACCCCGACACTCAATTAAACTCGCCATATTTGCACCTACAAAACCATAACTTTACACTGTTCGAATATGGTTGAGGGAGACACTTTGGACACTCTATGTCAAAGTTAGATAAGGATTTAGGTGGAACCATGGAAAGAAAACACTGCTCTGTCATGGCCGCCCGATTTTCCACTACATACCACATGACCTAGTAGTTAGATACTCCCTAGGTCACATGACACCGCTGGTTGTAGAAATACATGGCCGCCCTACTAGCCAGCACCTCCCGGACTCGGCGGCGTGGGTATGTCGTTTGGCAACACACACGGCAAAAAACTGTAAGTAAAAGACACAGGGGTTCTGGTAATGGTTGCCTGACATTACACGAAGGAATCTCCTAAACAATGTTTTTTTTAAGTTGAGACGCTTGTAGTTTAAACACACCTAACCATACTTATCGGGAGTAGCGACGTAATATGCCTGGAGCCGTTCGAGCGACACTGTCACTAAATGTTGTTAACGGGCACACATAGACTCCAGTATCAGAACTGGGGTTAGAAATCTGCATCAGTGGTAAAATGTTGATTTTCTTAACATTTTGGAACTTTAAAACTGAAAAATAAATGCAACGACATTTGTTAACTGTCTCCACCTGAGCCTTCCATGACAAATAATGTGGCAGGACGTGGCCATCTTTAAAACACAACGCCACTTCCTAAGGGCTCCCCCGCCCGCCCCCCTGCCTTTCTACAGATTCCATCACAACTTACAATCTCCCATGACTGTGGGCAGGAGTGGCGCTCCGTAAAGCTTTACAGGACTCCGATGGAAACCGCACCCGCGTGCTATACACGGAGACATAAGCAAGACGCTGCTCTACACGGAGACATATCCGAGACGCTGCAAGTTGAATATATATTAGTTCTGAGACCCTTGTGACTTTCACACAACGGGCCAAGAGAGACTATTTTCATAAGAAGGTATAAAATGAGGGGGGCAAATGCTTCATATGGATTAGTCACAGGCAGACAAGAAATCAGCACCAAACAATTTCATTGTTTTCAGCCAGTACAATATGAGCGAGCGACTCACTTAAAGGGTACATTCCATTAAGCATGACTCCATCCAACTTATGTACAACAATTAAACCGCATTTTTGAGCGATTCGGTTTCCACGCACTTCATTACGGGAAAGAACCCTTCAGAAACATTGAAAGCCATAGTCATATACCGTTTTAATTAATAAAGTAAAAGAGAGAAATGAAAGAGAGAACCACGACTCCACCACCTCTCTAATGATCCCAACCATCCTTCCATATACAGCCATACTTTATGGAAGCCTAACCTGTTGTGCAGAACGCCGGGTACTGTTGATGCCTGGGAACTAGACATAATAGGTGAGTCCTGTAGTCAACATCAACCACCAGGTTTTCTGCTGTATTATCCACAGGGGCATGCTGTCCACCTTTGCTCACTGAGGATATATTTTCACATTGGTTTTTATATGTTTTTACTTAATGTGCTAGTTGCACATTTAATAGCATGTTCCGAGTGATGTACAATGTCACTATTACTATGGTCCACAACCTATACCTGTTTTTATATATATATATGTATATTTTTTTTTTTGCAGAGTTTTATATAGCGCGAACTAGACCCGAACTGAATCAGGTATCAGAGCGCTTTACATAGCACCAGTTACGTTACATGAGGACACGCATTCATTTTAGGCACGGGGAGATTAAGTGATTTTCCCAGAATCACAGGAGGTTTTTGGCGTAGTTATCGAGACTCGAACCCAGATCCCCAGGTCCGAGGTCGAGCGCCCTAGCCGTTAGGCCAACTCCTCTCCCCATATATGCCTTTGTGTCTCCTTGTTACAGGTAGATCAAGCTCATCACAGGTACATTGACACATTAAGCACCTTCTCTTTTTGTGACACTCAGATTAGCCTACTGTATACTTATGTATATCCTTTAGTGTAGACAGTTTCCATTAAAATATTTTCCAAGGTCCTGAAGAATCGCGAGTTATTGAACAAAAGTGCGAGAAACATGTCGACCGTTACAATCACACACTAACTGACACTTAAGTAGGAAACATTGTATTCCATCAAGTGCCGGTTAGCTTCCCATTTTAACTAGGGCAGGAGACCCCCTGAATAAAACTTCTCACTGGTACTCCCAGCCTTATTTTAAACCCACTATCACGTCTGCACACCTCTGGCCCCACATCCACACTTCACAAAACAGCTGTTGGATAAAAGATCTCCGGTAAAGTGCCCCTCTTTTAGGTGAGCCCATTGGGTATTGCACCGCCGACCCGACGAGGAGCAGCCCAGATGATGAAGCATGATACCTGAAAGGGTGTGTGAGGGCATTACATCCAACAACATGGATGCCCAACTGTAGGTCTCAGTGAGACCAGTGGCATCCAGACAATAGTGTGACTCGTACATCCTTCCACTGAGGAACGACACAGCATTCCTTTTTTGATGACTGTCTTCCTTGACTCAGGGAGATCCACTTGAAGGTCTTGCGGAGGATGCGCTTTGAGATATGAATTGTTGTTAACCCCTTTTCTTCTCAGGCTACTAAAAAGGTCTACTGAATAAAGTTAAATTGGATAAAACAGGCTATAGCATTCTCAAATTCGATCCAATGGTGGCAGCAATGAAAATGGAAACAAAGGTTGTGGTAGCAAGAAGATATCAGTTCTCCACTGCTCATCCTTCAAAACACCAGACTCAGACTGAAGAGACTTGTTTGATTGCACAGGCTGGAGAAACCCCATAATCCCTGTGGAAAACTTGGATCCTTTATCTTACCAATTCTGGCACTGTTCAGAGTTAACACTCCCCAAATTCCCATTTCTGCTGTTAATTTCTGGGCTAATTTTCCTTCAGTCTAGGTGCACAGGGCATTGTCCTTTGTGTTTGGTAATGGCTCAGCTATCTCGGTAGAGTCTGAGGCTTTAAATTTAGGACCTTCAGTCTTTCAACACCATGTTTGAACTGAGAAGCATTTTATTTCACGCTACTGACGTGTGAGGTGTTGTGTCAGGAGGTGGCATTGGAGTTCCACTACGTTTGTTGAGGAAAAGTGGGAGCGGAAGTGATTGTGTAGGGTGCTTCAAACCTGGGTTGACTGCTCCATGTGACAGATGCTCCACGCCAGAATTGGTGGACGTGCAGTTTACATCCTACCTCTATGTCTGTAAATAGTTCTAATAAAGTTAACACCTGTAGTTGCGAATCCAGGGTTTGTGTCACTCTATTTAAGATAATACAAAGCACTCCTCGCTTTTTCTGATGTCACTGTGTATTTGTTTATACATTTGAGATATATTAAGCAATGTGACGCATAGAGCAATGCTGGTTGTATATTTAAGGTACAGCACCACACTCTTAGGCTGAGACCAGAGGTGCCACGTAATACTGAAATTTTCCTGTCTCAGGCCTTCAGGCTGGTCTCAAAGAAAGCACTACATATGAGTGGTGATTACTTGGTTCACAACACATCCTCTCAGTCTCAGATGTTCGCCTGTGTTTTTACAGTTAACAAAGATGATAGGTGCAGAGTAGAGAAAAAACCTGTTGTCATCAAGAATTGCAGGCAGGAGACCACTGAAATGAGCAAGGGGATTGTAGGGAGCTGTTTCGGCCACTGCCCTATAAAGTATCTCGAATGTGATTCATCTTTAAAAATAGCACGCTTTACTCAGAACATCCGTGTGTACATTACATTTTATGGTCCAGCAAGCATAAAACATCTGAAATCATTATATAGAAATATACAGATAAACAAACAGCTTTTTCTGCTGATAAGCCATGTCCACATCCTCTCCATTCATCTGCCACCATTATCTGATATAGTGGATATTTCTTACCTGAACAGCAGCACTATTTCAATAACTAAAAAACTCACATGTCACTCCTAGTGCACCATACACGCCCCACTCATGTCTGCACTAGTCACAGGCAGATTATCCCCTGGGTGCAACGGTTAGGCATGCCAATGGCAACTCAAAACAAGGGATTTCAAATGCCTGTCTGACGTAAAATTTCCCGTTTGTCCCAGTTTACCCATTCAATATGTTGATTGATTCATTAATTAAAGGCGTAACAATAAAAGAAATATATAAACCACCACAGTATACCAAACAAAGCTCACAGACGCTGAAAGTAGGTGTGCAAACATTGCTGCATCACCCGCAAAATAACCATGATGGAGTTCAGAAAGTAAATGAGCACTAAAGATGCATTTCAATTTGCTGTGCTTCAAAGACAGAGGTCCAATGTTGGGCTATGCTTTGTGGTACATTGGTGCGTGTTCATTTAAACAGGGGGTTTGGTGCTTACTTTCTCTGATTGCAAAGTGAGATGAATGTGTGTAGTGTACTATGTGACAATACTGTTGAGGTGCAGGAAATGTGAAAGGAAAGGCTTTAGGATATCATTTTGTTTCCAACAAACAACATGTAAATACCTGTAAATGAACTACACAAATGTTTCAGACTACGTCGGCAATCAGCGAAAAACAAATGCTGCAGATTATTTCTGTAATTCTAAAGTGTGATGTAAACAAAGATTTTAATAGGATCAAAAAAAATCAAGACACTTTACTTGGTGATGGACAAATGCTAAATATTAGCTGAATTTCGATTTCCGCACATTATTATTAGTACACTAAATCGTTTCATCAATAAAACTTTGAAAGGACAGTATATTACAACACCATACTTTAGTAATATATTTGCTACAGTGTGCTCCAAAATGCACCACCAGCTATATATAACACCCTTACCACTCTCTTGCATTTGCTAAATTTCTTTGTGTGACGCTTGGATTTCCCGCAATCCCAATGGTTTCAGTGACATTGATGGTAGCAACCTTACTCTGAAATTTTTTCCAGCAGCACTGACAGATATAGAAACAGTTTACAAGTTAAATATAAAATCCCCTACAGGGCGCTTCTGCAAACAGGAACAAAGTATCTTGTGGACCAACAGCAAGAACAACGAAATAATGATTTCTGGAATCATCCTTGCATTTTATTCCATAATGTGTGGCAGCACAACAAGTTTCCTGATGCATTTCGGCTTGCTTTAAAACCTTTTTTACAGGTGAAAATAATTTCAAAGTGTGAAAGTCTAAATCATACAGGTACCAGAATGCACTTCAATTGCCTGTAAAATATCAGTTCCAACTTCAGTATAATATCAAATAATGGCGTCAATGACATCTCATTTCTGCGGCTAAAATACGACTCATCAAATAGTCCATGCTTTCATGACATTAATATAATCTTCACCATTTGCTTTAAAAATGATTAAATATGCCAATCTTTTGGTGCTGTCACGTAAAATTCTCCAAATATACCTCCCCGTACCTCCCCGTTAGTTGTAGTTTAAAGTTCCACTACAGCCGCTCTCCCCTAGGGTGAAATGATGCATTTACAACTGCCCTGGAGAGAGCAATCTAGGGAGTGTCATCAGTTTGTGGTCTCCTTTCTGTATGTGATTCAGTGACTTTAATAACATCATGCACATTCCAATGTATTTTTAAACATTTAATGTTTTTATCATAAAGGGAAACATAGAAAAAAGAGATTTTTGCACAGGTCTTTGCACTTCTGAAGTTCACCTTTGTTACATGAGTTAGTTGTATAATTAATGTTGGCAGTTTATCCAGGGACGCTCACAATTGTTCTTGATGATGATGGATTGTACGCACTGGGGTTATATCATGTTTAAAACGCCCAAAGCTGTGAATTGATTATTCAGCAAAAAACTGCATTATATATGAATTAACAGCCAGGCTTGAGAAATTCTGGGGCTACATCCTTTGCATGGGCTATTGATTTCACCCACTTGGGTTGTATTTGGTGAATTCCCTTGTGGATTTCACTTTGTTTCTAAATTAAGGAACTCGAATGAATTTTTGTCTACCATGCCATGAGACTTCAATGTTTAGTATTGTTGGTTTTTGGTATCAATGGTGCTACTGACTATATCTTATTGTTATATTACCTGTTAGATATTGTGAATGATGTTTTAACTTCATTATGAAGTTTTAAACTTTTGTACTTTTTAATGCCAAAGTACAGCGTTGAGTATGATGTGCCCAGTATTTTCTCTATGTTTAACAATTCTGGCTATGGTTACAACCAATCATGAAACAGGTTTTTGCACATTTGCACTTTAAAAAGAAACGGCTGCTTCATTAGCGTCCTGTGACCAAGGCCTCTGGGTAGGCCGAAACGTTATGCTGGTGGCAAAATTTAAGAACAAATAAATTATTCACCTTAAGCTTGGGTCGGCTCTCGTTTCTTGTCTCCGGTGCAATCCTTCTCGAGGGAGAACTACTGGAGGTGCTGGTTCGAGGTATTTGCAGCATATATATATATATATATATATATATATATATATTACCTACTGGCGGGCGCCAGTAGGTAGTTATAGTTAGGATTGTTTTCCATAGGAAATCCGCAACATTCTATTGGGAATAACTTTGGCGCCGGTGGACGAATCTTCATGAATTTCTCAAAGAAGATGGCCCGCTCCGCTCTGCTCCTTCCCTGAAAGTTTGGGGGGATTTGTCAAGCGGGGGCCGAGATAAAAGGGGGGTCCCAAAACCTGTTTTCCCCATGTTAATTTCAATAAGGCGGTTGGACTCACTTTTAGCCCGAACGGCTGAATGGATTTCCACCAAACTTGGCAAAATTGTAGGGACTGGTAGCCTGATGTGCCTTTGCTATGTCTCAAGATATGTGCTCCAGTGGATTTTGAGTAATTTAGGTTAAAAAAAATATATATATCTATATGCGCGCCCGGTACGCGCACCGGGGCACGCTCCAGCGCGCTACGCGAGTTCTTGAGCGGAAAGCTGATTGGCTCTCGGGTGTCTGTCAACATTCCAAACAGTCCGGAGCTGCCGCCATCTTGTGTCTCGGTAGGATCGAGACACAAGAGGTGGCAAAAACAAAGGGAGAAATGACCAAAAGGGGGCAGGGTAGACCCCCCTGACCCCCTAGGTTTGATGTGGGGGCCATTAAAGGGCAACGCGGGGCAAAACATTTTTTTTCTTTTTTTTCGATTTTCGCGGGGGGGGGGAGGGCGCCCGGTACGCGCACCGGGGAGCGTACCGGGGAGCGTACCATGGGGAAAACCCAGTGAAACAGTAAAATAATAATTTAAAGTGCTTAGAGGTAGGGTAGCTCTGAATAGGGTTGTTGTGTTGTGTGGGTGATTTAAGTACCAACATGTAGGTACCAATGCAGAGTCTTAAATTCAATGTACACTGTCTCCTCTGTAGATAATTTGCATGTTGTTACAGAAGTTATTGTGGTATATGGAATCTATACCATAGTCTGTCAGGAAAGCAGAAACAACATGGAGGCAGGAGATGAAAAAGAGATGTCAAATACACATTGGCGATAATATAGTGGGAGAAAGGAAGCAACTATGAGCAAAATTACTATGTAACACAAAAAAGTTGCACAGTATACTATAAGTCTCACTTTATATTATAATCATTTTGGTACTATTTCATGAAATATATATAAAAATGAATAATGTCTCGAACAATTTTTAATTATTAAATATAAATTTATTGTTGTGAATTTTCAAAATTTAAAAGAACTTCCAACATTAGATCATCTGGAATCTCCTCATAATTTTGATTCCATGATTCTATGTTTTCGACACAGTCAATTAATTCTTGGTCCAGAGATTGATCCATAAATTCCAAGTCAACAATATCTTCTTCAGGATTGTTCTCAACCACAACTTCAAAAGAAATATTAATTGTGTCTTCTTTTCCTTCCATTTTCTTGCTGTAAATTGCATAAAAAATAACTATATCAGTAGAGTTAGGGCACTGTTGGGTTTAAGTTCAGACAGGTACTTCTGAGTTTTTAACAGTGAAGTTATCTTTGGGCAGTGTATGGTATCAGGCAGGAAGTAGAAATATAAAAAAGTGCATGTAATGAAGCCTACATAAATTCATAATTATACCAGAGAAGCCTAACTCAATCCATAACTATAACAGAGAAGCCTATTTCAATCTATAATTATAACAGAGGGACAGTAAATAACTATCAGAAAACATTTTTCCAAATTAACTTAAAGTGCACAACATAGTTCCCATTACAAATTAACAACTTACCTTACAGAAAGCTGTTGAAGTTTTATGAGAATATCCTTTATAAATGTACCTCAGGTAGTTCTAGACAAAATGGCCGTGTTTCCCTCTCATTTTTCATATATATTCATGTATATAACCAATCAAATGTCAGCACATAAAAGTAGAAAATGAAAGTAACATTTTAATTGGTTGTAAATTCGAACACTTTATATGTGTTTCTGTCATGTAATTTACCTCAGGATATTTAGACAGGGCTACAGCCCAAATGGCTCAATGGAATTCCACCAAATTTGGGAAAATGGTAGAGACTGCTATGTAGTAGGGCCTATTCTATATTTGGTGAAAGTCTGTCCAGTGGTTTTTAAGTAAATTGACTTCTAAAAATTTTTGGGGGCGCTTACCGGTGCGCGCCCCGGTATGCGCACCGGGAGTCCTCCATCTTGTGTTTAGGTAGAATTGAGACACAAGATGGAGGATAAACAACGTTGGGAATGGGTAAAAGGGGGCACGGTAGACACCCCCTGACCCCTTAGGTTTTCGGAGGGGGGCTTAGGAGGCCCATAAAGGCCCCCCCCCCAAAAAAATTGATTTTCGCGGGGGGAGCGCCCGGTACGCGCACCGGGAAGCGTACCGGGGAGCGCACCGGAAAGCGTACCGAGGAGCGTACTTTGGTGAAAAACAGTGAAAAAAGTTAGAGTAAAGTAATCATTTTGAGTGATCAGAGGTAGGGTAGCCCTGAAAAGAGCTTTTGGGTTCTGTGGCTGATTTAGGTACCTACAAGTAGGTTCCAATGCACAATCTTTAATTTAGGAGGAATATTCTATTCCCCTCATCTGAGAAGTGCACACCATCTCCTCTGTAGATATCTTGCATGATGTAACGCAAGTTATTGTTGTATATTGAACCCATTCCATAGTCTCTCATGTAAGCAGAAACAGATTTATTCACATGTTTCCATGCTTTCTCAAATTGTGGACAAAATTGGTTGGACCACTTCCATTTCTGTCTTTGGCATATATTGGAATATACCAAGGCAGTTTGTGGAAAAAGTGTCATCAATTGCCCAAAGGTGTCCTTTAAAAGCATTTCCAGACCTACCCCAGTCAAAGTGCCTAGGTCATTTCCACCACAGTGCAAAATTATGAGTTCAGGATGTGGCAGATAGTAAAAGGTTTTCACCAATGGTATCAATTGATGACATCTCAATCCTCTTTGGCCAATCCACTTGATGTCCACATTTGGTAAATCAAGGTTGTGAAAATTTCTGATAGCTGCATACCTTTGAGCCCAGTGGATGTAGCTATGTCCAATAATCCAGACAAAATACATGGTGAGTGGAGGTTCTGGTGCAGTCAGATGAAGTGTGGGAATGAAATGGCAATTTAAACAGTAGGAGTTTGCAAAAAAAAACTGTGGAGTTTCAGTGCTCTTGAATCACAAGCAATGATTGGTGGATTCAGATAGTTGAAAACTGAAAGTTAGGGTGCATGGTTCTGTTCTGTGAAAGAAGTAATTTGAATGGTTAAGAAAAAGTCATTTAAAGAAACATTACACCGGATAAGCTGGTGTATTGAGAGGTCAAACATCCTTGCTGAGTTTATTTGCAACATTGTAGAATAAACTTTTAAACCTGAGAGCTCAGTGAGGAGGGAGTTGCTATGGTAACAGGTAGAAAGGGCTGAGGGGGGAAGGGTGTTGGTTTGAAAATAGAGAGGGAAGAGTTTTAATTGGTTAACATGAGGGATATGTGTGTAGAACTAGAGGTTTTCTGTGCCATTCATGGTTGCAGTACCTGGAGTGCATACCTTTTGCTCTGCTAAAGAAATATTGGTGTGTGTGTCTTACACTGTTCTCAATCTCCCAAAGCATTTGTAAAGGTGAGTAATGATTCATTTAATATAGATAGAGATTTGTATACTCTATGCAGAAGATTTGGAAGCAAATTGTGGTTTTTTAATGTTGCTTTGTGTCATGTTTTTTGATAATGCTTGGTGAAAAGTTTTTGCTGCATAGAGGAAATGTATTTTGTGTAATTGTGAAGTTTCAGTAGTGACATGGAATGCTTGTACATAGGACCTGTGCTGTGTTTCTTAAATGTGATGTGAAAAACGATTTTGGGGAAAATGAATGGCGTTTACATTTTTGAGAAGGAATAAATAGTGTCTACATGATTAAAGAAATATTTTTGAACCTTTCACAATGATGTCACCTGTGTTACCTCAGATTAGGAAGCAGATTGAGCTTCTTTCTTGTTGGTTTGTGTAATGTTTTTTGATAATGCTTGGTATCAACATTTGCAAGATAGAGGTATTGTATTTTGTAAAATAGTAATGTTTCACTAGTGAAATGGAATGCTTGTACATAGGATCTGCGCCCTGTTTCTTAAATGTTATTTAAAAAACGATTTTGGGGCAAATGAATGGCTTTTACATTTTTGAGAAGGAATAAATAGTGTCTGCGTGATTAAATAAATATATTTGAACCTTTCACAATGATGTCACCTGTGTTACCTCAGATTAGGAAGCAGATTGAGCTTCTTTCTTGTTGGTTTGTGTAATGTTTTTTGATAATGCTTGGTATCAACATTTGCAAGATAGAGGAATTGTATTTTGTAAAATAGTAATGTTTTACTAGTGAAATGGAGTGCTTGTACATAGGATCTGCGCACTGTTTCTTAAATGTTATTTAAAAAACGATTTTGGGGCAAATGAATGGCTTTTACATTTTTGAGAAGGAATAAATAGTGTCTGCATGATTAAATATATATTTGAACCTTTCACAATGATGTCACCTCTGTTACCTCAGATTAGGAAGCAGATTGAGCTTTTTTCTTGTTGAATTGTGTCATGGTTTTCGATAATGCTTGGTATCAATGTTTGCAAGAGAGAGGAAAAGTGGGGGAGAGGCTTCATGAAGCGCAGTCCACTGCACTCTTAGACACAGGCCTCACCACCTCTGCTCCCCAGGACTGGCCTCTCTCCCACTACACTCTTGAACACAGGCCTCACCTCCTCTGTACCCCTGGACAATCCTCACCTCATCTGCAACCCTAAATCATTTTTTTAAACAGGCCTAAATGTATTGGGTATAATTGATGGTAACAGAGTGCAGATGAGGTGAGGCCTGTGCAGGGGTGTAGATGAGGTGAGGCCTGTCCAGGGGTCCAATTCATGTGCCCTAAATCGATTTTTAATTAATATTTAAAAAACAGAGCACAGGTCATATATAGAAGTATTTCATTACACTACTGAAACCTCATTTTTTAACAAAATACAATTCCTCCATGTAGTAACATTTCTTTACCAAGTATTATCAAGAAATATGACACAAAGGAAGAATAAAAAAGCTTAATGTGCTTCCTAATCTTAGAAAACACAGCTGACATGTTTGTGAAAAGTGCAGATATATTTATTTAATCATGCAGACACTTTCTAATCGTTCTGAAAAATGCTAAAGCCATTCATTTGCCCTTTAATCGTTTTTATATTACATTAAAAAAACTGAGCACAGGTCATATGTACAAGCATTCTATTTCACTACTGAAACCTCATTTTTTTTTACAAAATACAATTCCTCTATGCAGCAGAAATTTTTTACCAAGCATTAACAAAAAAATAACAGAAAGAAACAATAAAAAAACACAATCTGATTCATAATATGAGGAAACACACCTGACATGATTGTGAAAGGTGCAGAGGAGGTGAGGAAAGTCGAAATGGCTTTCATGATTGTGAAAGTTGCTGAGGAGGTGAGGCCTGTATCTAAGAGTGCAGTGGGGGAGCGGCTTTATGAAGTCCTGTCCAATGTACTCTTGGACACAGGCCTCACCTCCTCTGTTCCCCTGGACAGGCCTCACCTCATCTGTATTCCTGGTTAGGCCTCACCTTTTCTGCATCCTGTTACCATCAATTATACCTAATACATTGAGGCCTGTCCAGGGCGCACGGAGGAGGTGAGGCTTGTCAAAGGGTCAGAGGAGGTGAGTCCTGTCCATTGCACTCTTGGACACTGGCCTCACCTCCTCTGCACCCCTGGACAGGCCTCACCTCATGTGCACAATCTACTTACTAATCTGAGAAAACACAGGTGACATGATTGTGAAATGTGCTAATATATTTTTAAAATCATGTAGATACTATCTAATCCTTGTCAATAATGTAAAACCAATTCATGTGCCCAAAATCTTTTTTTAGAATAACAGAAAAGGTCATATGTATAAGCATTTCATTACACTACTGAAACCTCGCTCATTTATAAAATATAATTCCTTTATGCACCAACATTTCTTTACCAAGTATTATCAAGAATGTATAAGTCTCTCTTATATTCTCTTCCTGACTTACTCTATTTTTCCACCAGTCCCCTTCTAACACCCTCTCTCTGACGTATTCCTTTTTACATCCTGACTCTGTGTTACACTCTCTTACACTTTCTCTTTGACTTACTTTCTCTTACACCCTGTCTCTGATTTATTCCCTCTCTCTCATTATTCCTTGTTACATCCTCTCTCTGATTTACTTCCTCTTACACCCTCTCTCAAACTTACTCTCTCTCTCTACCTTTTACAGCCTCTCTCTGTTTTAGTCTCTTTTACATCCTCTCCCCTTCTAACACCCTCTCTCAGTCTTACATCGTTTTTCACCCTCTCTCTGTCTTACACCCTGTTACATCCTTTTTCTGACTTACTCCCTTTCTCCCTTTCTTTGACTTACTCCCTCTCCCTATTACATCCTTTTTCTGTCTTATAACATATTATACACTCTTTCTGTCTTATTCCTTCTCTATGTTTTACTCCCTCTACCTGTTTCTTTGTCTGACTCTCTCTGTCTTTTTGTGTTACTTCCTCTAGCTCTTTTTCTCTGTCTTACTCCTAGTTACATAGTTGCTGTGGTATAAACTTAGATATGTTGTAAACTAGTGTTTATATCGTTTGCTTATTGTCATTGCTTTGCTGTTTGGTAATAGTGGTCTATAATGTGTTATTTTTTCTTTACCACAGATTGAAATCAAGATTTCAATAGTAAGGAAATATGCCCTCAAGGCAGAGGAGAAGAAAAGATGCCAAGCGGAAAAAATCAAAAACAGCAACGGAATTAAAGCACTCCTCTACAACAAATACTTCAAAAAACAGAAAAAAAGCTCCTGGTAAGACAACTAAGTCTTTCTTTCGGAACATATGTAGATCAAAATTTTTTTTTAATGGGAATGTGAATATACAGAAGGAGAGAGCAAATTTGAAAAGGAAGGAGAGGCCCCCCAAAAATGTTACTACTGGAGCAGGAGAGAATAATATGTATAGGAATAGAAGGCAAAACCAATTTAGGGATATTCGTAAACGAATGTTTCGCAATAGGGTAGTTTTAAATTTGTTAAAAAATGTTAAAAAAGGTAAACAGAGAGCTGTTTTTGACAAGAAAAAGAAAAATGTAGAGAAGATTGTTGATCAAGCTTTTGAAGTTAAGAAAAAATTATTTATTTTAGTAATAAATAGAATTAGGATACTTAACAAGGCAATTGATGTTTTCAAATCGAACAGTAGATGCAAAAGAATAGTTAATCGGACTAATTTTTGTAAAGTTTTTTCTGGAGAATGGATACATAGTTCAAGTTGTGAGCCATTTTTTAATGAGGAGAGTTACTTCCAGGAGAATGATTTGGTGCATGCAGTTGACACCAGTGGTCGAGCATATGAGGTGAAAGATGGTTGTCCGATTGAAAAAGAGAAACTTGTGTCTAGAGATGCAGAAGAGGTGTTAGCTGATGAAGTTTTAGGGAGACGTACTAAGGGTCCAGTGTACACTTGGAAGTGTAGTAGTATTTGTAGTGTACGACAGGATTCAATCGATTTGCTTCGTAATTTCTTACGTACATATAGTAAGAAAAGTCTAAAACAGAAAATGAAGATGTTGCAAGACTTAGATCCTTGCAGAGTGAGAGAAAACACAGGTTTGCATGGGCATTCACTGGCTTGTCTTTCTAGAAAAGTATGTCAGAGTGTTTTTCATCATTTTAGGATGTTAGCAGTGCATCATAACAAAATGAGGAAATTAGTGAGAAGGTTGTATTATGCAAAAAGTCCAGCACTTACGCTTAAACAGTTAAACAGTGCTCTTTTGCATGAAACTGAATTAGATGTGAAGAAGATTTGTGAAGAAATTGAGATTTGTTATTTTGGTGAAAAAGAGAACAGTGTAGAAATTGACACAGTAATAGAAGGTAATGTGGAAGACAATGTACAGATTTCAAGTACAGAAAAGTTTGACCAGGAAATTACCAAGTTTAAGATGAAATCAAGTGAAAGGCCTAATTTTACTTGTGTGTGTTGTCGACTGACTCATTATAAGATTCAGACTAGGTTAGTTGATTTATATGCAAAAAGTGAAATGGAAAATAATAGTGAATGGAAGAATTTTGCAACTTATTTGTTGGTGGAGAATTCTTTTGATTTGAGTTCTGATCAGCGTATTTGTAAATATTGTTATAATAAATTAAATGAAAACAGAATGCCTGCTAGAGCTGTTCATAATAATCTTGAGTTGGTAGACATTCCTCCTGAATTGATGGATTTAAATACATATGAATCTATTTTGATTCAATGTGTCCATCCTTTTCAGGCTATTGTTCGCATGGAGCCTAAGATAGGGAAATTGCGTCCTTCAGATTTACAGAGAGGATTAAAGGGAAGAGTTGTTTATTTGCCTCTATATTTCAAGAAAAATGTTGATACAATTGGTGTAGAAAAAGTGGAAGAGGAACCTCTGGTTATTCTAGTTAATGGGGTTCCGACAAAGAGTAAGAAAATCTGGAAAGATTTAGTGGATGTTAGGAAAGTCAAAAAGGCAACGTTGTATTTGGTCAAAAACAATGAGTACTACACACATGTATGTGTTGGAGCAGAGGAAACAGCTGCAGAAGAAGACAGTGATTGTTCAGCCGTCCAAATTGAAAAAGTTGATGTGTCTAGAAGTGAAGAAATATATGAACATTATACTGTTCATCCTTTGCATTCCAAAGAAGTAAGGGGAATGCAATTGACTTGTTTCAAATGAAAGCAGCAAAAGGAAGTCCCATTAGTGTATGGGAAGAAAGTTTGGAAGCACGTTGTTTTCCACAGTTATTTCCAACAGGTCAAGGTGGACGATATGACGATCGACCAGTTCAAATTCCTGCATCTGAATACCGGACTTTAAGATTATATGCTGAACATCCAAGGTTTCGTCAATGCAATCCGTATTTGTTTCATCTACTGTATGAAAGTGACTTGTCTGGGCTTTCTTATGCAATGAACCATATACTGAAAAGTGGAGCCCATCTGCAAAATGTTTCGGCGAGGGACTTTATGGAGAAAGTCAATCTGCAAGACAATATTTTGGAATCTCATCTAATCAATCTCATGGCATGTCAGCATGGTACAAACGAGTATTGGTACCGTCGTCATGGGGAATTGAAATGTATGCTAAGAAACTGAGGAACTCCTACATGGTTCCTCACTCTTAGCTGTGCTGAGTATGCATGGGACGACTTACTTCAGTTTCTACGAGAGGCAAATGGAAATATACAAATTATAGAATTCAAAACACCTGGAGAACTGTGTTCTTTGGATCCAGTGAATGTATGCAGATATTTCAATCATAGATTTGGGGCCAGATGCATCAACCAAAAAAGCGATCGCAGCTGGTGCGAATTACCAATTGCGAGCGCAAATCAAAGAAACGGCATGCATGAAGTGAAAACGCATAAAAAAGCGAATTCGCAAACGCAAAATAGCGAAAGCGCAATAAAATTCGCAATAACAAGGCAGAACCCCATTAGCGAATCGCAAGTAGCGAGAAACCAATGAATCTGCGATTCATATAGCGAAAGCGCTATATCCAAATAGCGATTTAGCAATAAAATCGCTTTTCCCATGCATGTACAATCGCTAATTGCGATTCAGTCAAAAATCGCTATTTTGCATGAGCAGTTTACAGGGAATCACAATCAGGTGATAAAAAAAAAAAAAATCCCCACTCACCTGCCTTAAATCAGAGGTGTATTTAAACAGACCCATGAGGCCCCAGTGGCCTCACACAATGGCAGGACTATACATTTTTGCGAGGAGGAGGAGGATACTTGCAGCAGGCCAGGCCAGAAGGAGAATCCAGGAGAGAGTCTTCCGTCTGCGCATCACATTGTTAGGACAGACTCGTGAGCAAATTTATGATAAGTACAGGATGAATGCAGCAATGATACTAGACCTGATAGCTGAATTGGACCCACTATTGCAGCGGCAAACACATAGGACACAGGCCATACCTACTCATGTCCAGGTGCTATGTAGCCTGCACCTCCTTGCGTCAGGTAGCTTCCAGGACATAGTGGCAGAAGCAGGAGGGGTATCACAGAGCTCCCTCTCGCGGTTCTTCAAATCCTTCCTGGCCGCCATGATGACTGTGATCAACAACCACATCACCTTCCCCACCACCCCACAGGAATTGAGCCAAACAAAACAGGATTTCTACCAAGTAGCAAGGTTCCCACACGTGATTGGATGCATTGATTGCACCCACGTAGCCATATGTCCCCCTGCCGTAAATGAGTATATATTCCGCAACCGGAAAGCATATCACTCAATCAATGTCCAAGCAGTGTGCAATGCTGAGAACATCATCACCGACCTGGTAGCACAATACCCTGGAAGCACTCACGATTCATACATCTTCCGCCATTGTGGCTTACACACACGTCTGCTCAGGGGAGATTTTGGCAATGGACACCGGCTAGGTAAGTTCAATACTATACACATCACTGACTTAGTCATGGCAATGCATACCTGACACTAACATCTTGTCTGTTACTCTGTAGGTGACAGTGCATATGCGGTGAGGCATTACATCTTGACTCCATACCTTAACCCAGCCAGCCCACAACAACAGAGGTACAATGCAGCCCACATCAGGACACGTAATGTAATTGAACGGACATTTGGATTGCTCAAGAGTCGCTTTCGCATCCTGCATAAAACTGGAGGAGCAATGCTGTACCAACCGGAAACCTGCTGCAGGATAATTGCGGCATGTGCAATGTTGCACAACATAGCAACAAGGAGAGGCATCCCCATTGAGGAATCCGACACAGAGGGCAACCAGCCCCCAGCACAACCACGCCGTGCACATCTTGGTAGTTCAGCGGAGGGACAGAGAAAACGTGCTGACATCACCCAGCATTATTTCTAAGGTATGTAACAATCACACACAACACTCATTAGCATTTGAAGGTGAACTATTTATTACCACGGCAGGCGGTAGGGGTGTGCAAAAATAACAGAAATGGTGTCCATTAGCACATTAACTCCATGCACTGAAGGACAGAGGAGACACACTGAGGACTTGTAATGCAGTCACAAAGATAGTCTTGTACATGGTTACGTCACCATGAAGTCTAACACCCCTCTAATTGGGTTTACCGTCTCCTCCCTCTCACACCCAAATGTCTTTCTTCTGCTTCTGCATCTGCATTCCCGGATGCAGCGGGAGCTGCCTGTCTACGGCTACTGCTCCTCCTGACAGTGGTGAGTGGCACAGTGATGCTGCTGCGGCTTGAAGACTCACTACCCTCTTCCGCTGTAACATCGCCCTGAACACCAGTGCTAGCCTGCATCAGTTCAACGGCAGTTGTAATATGCCCCAGTGCCTTGGACACATCCCCACAACAATGGGCCATATCTATCTGCATTCCCACAGACCGACGTGACAGCTGTGACACGCCTGTGCTGATCTTGTTGTTTGACCTGGTATAGGCGGCCATACATGTGAGAAACTGGTGATGCCTCCTCCTCTGTGTGGTGTGTCCCTCCTGCATCACACGCGCAACCTCCAGCAGAGCGTTGTTCGATTCCCTGTGAGCCTCCACTAGTGCAGTTGTGAGCTCCCTCACACTGTCAGCCATTGCAGTAATGTTAGTGTTCATTTTTGTCATCTGCAGGTTGATTGCTACCATGTGCCTCGCTTGCACGCGCTGCACCCGCACCATCTGTGACTCCACGCCACCCCACTGATTGGGACTTCCTGCTTCCTGTGCCCAAGTATGGGTCCATGGCCTGCGTCTTGTCCCTGGCCGGACATGTGCCTGCGGTATAGGTGTGTTGCTGGCACTTCCACGGCTTGTACTAGGTGCAGTAGATGTTTCCTGTTCTATCTCCATTGGCTGCAGTGGTGTAACTGTGGCCCTGCGTTTTGCTGGTGCCTTGGCTTTGGGTGGTGGTGTCACAGGTTTTGACACCGCAGACTCTTGGTAGGGCTGTGTGCTGTCTCCAATATCACTGTCTTCACTGTGTGCATCAGCTGCATCTGTGATGTGAAACAGTGCAATGTTATTTAAATTTGTTATATGAAATATGCAACCTTAATTAAAATATACTTTTATGTTCTAACTGTCTCTCATCTATCACTGTACTGCTTTTTGTCAGCATTTGGGCTTACTGTGTTGGATTCAAACAGGCAATTGGGTACTACTGACTACAAGTCCCATGATGCATTGGTCTCCCTATGTGAAATGTGTGCTGGACTATTTTTACAGTTATTTAGCAGGTTGAATCACATTTGGGTACTATCAGTGTGTACATTGTTCAGTTGATAGTCATGCATCTTACCTTGTGTGCTACAGGCTGCCCCAGATGTGTCCAGATTCGTTACTCCAACCACAGCTTCATGCTCAATTGTGCCCTCTACCATGTCCTCCTGGGGTGTGTTGTCTGGGACTGTTGGGCCTCCTCCTCCAGTCCTCTTCGCCTCCTTCAGCCTTTCCGCTACCCGCTCCTTGGCACGACTGCGCAGGTCGTACCAGCGTTTCTTCAGGTCATCTATGCTGCGGTGTGTGACCCCCACAGCATTCACCTTGTCCCTGATCCTGTTCCAGATCCTTCTCTTGTCTGCCTCTGGCACTTTAAGGGAGAGCTTCCCAAATAGCTTTTCATGGTTGTTTGCAACCTCCTCAATGAGGAGGTCAAGTTCACCCTCACTGAACTTGATTTTTCGCTTCCTGCCCACTGCACCCTCCTCTGTAGCTGTTTGGGACATGGCTGTCTCCACCTGTGAGCTGACTGCAGTTTGTTTTCTTCTGCTCTCTCTCCCTGCACTCAGCTTCTGCCTCTGTGTTCCTCTGTGCACAGGTGGCTGCATGGGCTGATTGACTTCCTGGTTGTGATGTCATCAGCCTGCTCCCAATGCGACTCTGTAGTTTTCACGCTCCCGCTATTTGCGATAGCTATTTGCGATAGCTATTTGTGATAGCTAATTGCGATCGCTATTAGCTATCGCAAATAGCGGGATAGCAAAATGCGAGATGGGCGTTTTTTTACAATAGCGATTCCTTTCCATGGGATCGCTATTGTATTTAGCGATTTTTACCGATTCCTTATTTTTTCGCATTCCTCATCATGCATAGCCAACAGCGAGTCCTTAATTGCGATTCCTTAAAAATCGCAATTAAGGACTCGTTATTTCTTTGCATGATGCATCTGGCCCTTGAAGCTATGATGTCTTTTATTACCAACAAAAAAAAATCCTCCCCTTGGAGAGGTTTTGGGTTTCTTTGGGAGAAAGGAGTATCAAGCGAGAGGTGCTCCTCACACACATATGTTGTTATGGATTAAAGATGCACCCAAATTTGGAACAGATTTGGATGAAACAGTGATGAGTTTCATTGAAGAGTATTCAACATGTGCTGTTCCGAAAACTACCGAAGAAAACAGTTTAAGGCAACAAGTTTTACGCTTTCAATCCCATCGTTGTGGAAAGTACTGTCGTCGAAAATTCAGAAACAAGGAAAAGTTTTATACAAAATGTCGTTTCGGGTTTCCACGACCAGTGGCTTCTAAAGGAAGAGTAAATAATTTGATGTCTTCTCTGCGACATACTGTGACGAGGAAATCACCAAAAAATACATACAATTTAAAAAGAAACGAAGAGTCCAAGTACATCAACGACTACAACCCAGTGATTTTGTCCATGTGGAATGCTAACATGGATATTCAGTTCGTAGCTGACAACTCTATTACTGTGGCTCGATATGTGACATCTTACATCACAAAAAAAGAAAAGACAGAACTGAAGGAAATGTGGGAGGACATTTCACATGAAAAGAGTATAAGTAAAAAATTATACAGTTTCAGTCTGAAGATGTTGTCGCATCGAGAAATTGTGGCATATGAATGTTCTGATCGGTTATCATCAGCAAGTCTCTATGCCAAATCTAGAACTATCATTTGGGCGAGTCTAGGTCTTGCTGCAACACGAAACTGAGTTTTGAAATCTGTACAAGAAATTGAGTATTTGGCGGAGAAAGAACCAAACAGTACAGATATTTTGAAGACAAATATGTTGGATACATACTATCCAAATAGAAGTAGTCATCTTGAGAACACTTGTTTGTATGAAGCTCTGCAAAACTATACTTATGAGAGGAACATCACAGAAGATATCAATAATGGAATATATGCTGTCATTGGGTGTGAAGGATGTCTAGTGAAGCAGAGAAAAGGCCATTTGATTAATCATCGAAAATTGAGTTGCGAATCTCCAGATAAAAGGGAATTTTATTATTTAGCTCTTTTGCAACTCTTTAAGCCATGGCGTACAGAAGAGGAACTACTTGGAGATTTTCTATGTTACGAAGATTCTTTTAATGCAACCAAGGATACCATAGAATGTCCTGTTTTTCCAAATTATCTGCAAATGTTGAACGAAGAAATAGAGCAAGAAGCCACAATTGCTGCAGAGATTGCTAGAGATAGTTCTCAAGACAGTCAGAGTTCTACTTCATTGAGTCAGGATCCACTAGGAGGACCAATTATTGAAAATGAAGCTGCCACTGCCATGGATGAGGTGGAAAGAGCTATGGAACAAGCTGAAGAGGACGTAATTAACTTGGAAGATTTGGTGAAACAACTAAACGTTGAGCAGAAACAGATATATGACGAAGTCACAGAACAAATTGAACATGGATTCAGTCATGAGAAAAAAGAGTGCTCATGTACATCATTTAAGGTTGTCCAACTGTACGTGAGTGGAGAAGCGGGAACTGGAAAAAGTTTTCTGATTAAAGCAATTGGAAGTTATCTGCAGAAAAGGACTGAATCACCGCTGTCTTGTGTTGTAACCGCTCCAACTGGGCTGGCAGCACATAACATTAAAGGGATACATCGTTTACTGATGCTACCAGTTGAGCATGATAATAAATTGCAATACCACAAGCTATCTGGAGATGCGTGTTCTGAAGTTTCGAGAGTCCTGAAGAAAATGAAACTTCTTATCATTGATGAAGTAAGCATGGTCTCAAATCTACTGCTTGCTTTTGTGCATTTGAGAATGCAAGACATTCTTAGAACAGACTATGATGTGTTATTTGGTCGGAAACACATTATTGTTTTTGGAGATCTACTGCAGTTGACTCCAGTGAAAGGACAACCTGTGTTTAAAATGCTCACGCATGAAGATACCAGGAAGTGCCTAGGAAGCATTGGAAACGTTAATATATGGTTAAACTTCAAATATGCAGAACTGCTTCAAAATATGCGACAGGCAAAGGATGAAGATTATAAAAATATTCTACAAGATGTAAGAATCGGAAAACTAAGTGAGCATGGGAAAGAAGCTTTACATGCACGATTAATTTCAAATTTGTATCCAAATGAAAACATTCTTCCAGAGAATATTTTTAAGAAAATTACTGAGAACAAATCTGGGATATGTTTGATGCCAACTGTGAAAGAATGTTCCATCTCCAACAACAAAATGTTAAAGTTAGAAAATGAAGAGATTGTGAAACTGGAAGCTATTGATAAAATAGACAATATGGGAGCAACAATTATTTTGTCTGAAAATTTGAAATCAAAATTGGATTCATTAGAGAAGAGTATATCTAAAACTGCTGGTTTTGAAAAGACTCTGAATGTGTGTTTAAGTTGTCGTATCATTTTGAGAAGGAATTTAAATGTTGAAAGAGGTCTGGTAAATGGAGCAATGGGTCATGTTGTTGATTTTGTGAATTACAGAAATAGAGATGGAATTGAAATTTTAAAAATTAAATTTGATGGCATTGACGAAATACAACAAATCAGTCGTTGTTCAGCTAGATTTTTGCTTGTGAAAGACTTATATGTTCACCGAAAACAGTTTCCTGTTTGTTTGGCATATGCGGTGACAATTCATAAATCTCAAGGTTTAAGTGTAGATAGTGCTTTGGTGAACATTGGAACTTCTGTGTTTAAAGAGGGTATGGCATAGGTTGCATTATCACGAGTCAGAACTTTATCAGGATTGTACTTGATTGAGTGTGATGAGACTAAGATTTGTGCAGATCTAGATTGTGTTAAAGAATACAATAGGTTAAGAAGAGAGTATGCTCCACATTTGCCTCAATATCCTCTGTCTGAAAAACGTGTGGTAGGCCGAAAAAGAAGAAATGAGAATAATTGCAGTGAGGTAGTAGCAAAAAGACAAAAAGTAGATGACACTGTAATTGTAAGGAGAAAGAAAAAGGATTCTGGTGAAGATATTGTTGGATTTCAGTTTGAAAATAGTTCTGGTGTCAACTGCTATGCTAATGTAGTGGTCAATGTTGTTTTTTTTCTTCAAACTTTACAAGAACAGATTGTTGAAAATCGGGATCAAAGATTCTGCTGTTTATTGAATTCTGTGTTTGAGAAATGTAGCAGTGATAGAGCAAAAATAGAAAGTGTTTCAGAAATTCGAAATCTTTTAGACATATGTTCTGGTCAAAAACAATTTTCACAGAATATTCAACAGGATTGTCAGGAATTTTTAATGTATATGTTTGATGTATTGGAAGATGAAGGTGTAGATATAAAAAATCTTTTTAGCCTTTCTTATCAATGGCAGCATGACTGCGACAATTGTAGTTTATCAAGTAGTACTAGAATAGACACTGAAAGATTTATATATTTGACTTTACCAGACTGCAAATCAGTGTCTTTTAATAATCTAGTTAAAGCAGCTGATCACAATATGGTCTGTACCCAATGTAAGTCTGCAATGCTGTCCACATTATTTATACAAACTTATGGTCAGTATGTCATTTTAATGTTCCAACGATGTAGACCTGATGGAAGTAAATTGACAACTTCTATTAAAAATTTCGTGGCTTCTCAGTTATCAATTTCAGGAAGAACTTTTGCAACTGTAGCTATTATTTATCATGACGGTCCTTCAACAACATCAGGGCATTATACAATTTATTTAAAATGACGAAAAGGTTGGACTAACTGTAATGATACTCATTTGACTTTCAAACAACGTTTGCCTTTTGACGTAAAAAATTCTTACCTAGTGTTTTTAAAACCGAAATTTAAGTAAAGGTAATTGGCCTATAAAGACGGGAGCAGTTAATAACATTTAATCTGCTGTTTAAAATTATATTGTGAGTAAAAGTGATGAAGATAATATAAAAATTCTAGTTCTCATATAGGTACGGTAAGTGGATCTCATAGTAAGTGATATCAGTATTATAGGAAATGTTCAACATGAGTGAGCCAGAGATGGAAATATGAATTTTTAAACATTGTGAAAATGCTGTGTAAGTCTTTCTTTCAGAACGTCGGGAAAACGCTAATTTCAGAGTTTGTTTTGAGTAATTTGAAAACATACTGATACATCTGACACTATTTGGCCTTAAGGAAAGGTGAAGGAATGAGCAAAGAGTCATAACTGAACACAAGGAGGATATGAAAACATTGAAACATATTTCAGATGTTCTTGGAGCTTTTCTTATAGAAAGATGATGAAATGGAATTTTTTGAGAACAGCAGAGTACTTTCCAACGAAAAGGACCTTCATGATGTACTATTTGGCCTAAAGGAAAAGTAAGTAAATCAAAGATTAGTGTACATATGTGATTTGTAAGTTTATATGTTTTTTTTAAACACAATCTTTTAGATTGTGTTTTCTTTTCCCGCTGTCATATGATGAATAGTTTAAACTCACTGTTTTTAGTGAAATTCAATATGTTCTGAGAACAGCAAAAATAAACTATCTAACATGTTGTATAAATTATTCTATAGTTGTGTAATTTATATTGTATTCCCATTGTCTCACACTCACTTTCCTTTTTCCACTCTCTTTCAGCTCTCTTTACTCACTCACACTGCCTTTCTCTCACTCTGTTTCACCCCCATTCGTTTACTCCACTTCTTTCACAACCCCTCCTTTCCATTTCAACTATCTGCATCCCCTCTCTCCCTTGCACCACTTTTCAGCTTTCAGTCTCTCTGCTTTACTTCCCTTTTCCGTCTTTTCCTCCTTTGCTCTTTTAGTAATTCCTCTTTACTCACTCACCTCTTTTGTCGCACTCTGTCACTATAACTCACCCACTCTCCCTCACTTATCTTTATTTGCTCCTTTCTTTTGACCTCTTCTCTCTATTTTCCGTTCACTACCTCTATGTCCTCAGTCCCTCACTCTCCTTGTGTTATGCTCACTTGTGTTTATTTACCTTCTATCATTTCTCTTACAACAACTTCACTGCTCCTCTCTCATCGTTCTTCCCTCATTTCTTTTAGTCCGGTTCCATTACTACCCCTCATTTCCTATCTTTCAGTGTCCTTCTCTTTACTTTCATCACCGAATCACATTCTCTCAGTACCACTGCTTTAGTCCTCTTCCCTTATCTTTCCTTCTTTTGCTCCCTTACTCATTTTCCTTTCCTCACTCATTGTACTCCACTTCACTCAGTCCTTCTCTTAGTCCCTCTGTCTACTAACTTCCTCACTCCTTTTCCCTCAATCCTTCTATATTATCCTCTCTCCCTTCATCCCTTCACTCTGTGACTCCCCTTCACTCACTGTCAGTCATCTTCCATTCCTCATTCTTGTAAATGCATCCTCAATCAGACTCCTTTCCCTCTCAGTCATTCCCTTTTTACTTACTCCTGTTTCCTGATTTAGTTTTGCTAACTCACATTCGTTTAATATCTTTCTTACCTTCAGTTCATTTCTCTCTTCTTCTCTTCCTCTCTGTCACTGAATGTATCTGCCTTACTCTTAGTAATTTGCTCTCCTTCTATTTCTTTTTCCCTCTTTTTGTCCTTCTACATTACTTTATTTCCCTTTCTGTGTCCTTCACTCTTACTTTATTTCTTAGTACACTTTTATGATTTTTAACCTCTTGACTTGTCTCTTCTATTTTAAAATATATATTTTACTAATTATAACTTTTTTTTTCTTCTCTCTTTCACAGATACACAGTGTAGTAAAAACATGTAATTACATTTACATTAATTATATGGTAAGTGTGACTAAAAAAATGTAGTTTGTCATCACCCTTTGCTTTAACCTCACTACTATTCTCTCACCCTACCTCACTCCTGTTTCCTTACTCTGCTTCCCTCACTTATTCTTATCCTGCATGTTTACTCCTCTTTCCCTTACTATCCTACCACATATAATTTCTTTCAGTCCCCCTGCTTTACTTCCCTTACCTTCTGTTCCCTTCCTTCGCTCCCTCACTCATTCCCTTTCCCTTACTCTTTTACTTCACTCCTCTCACTCCTTCTCTCAGTCCGTCTGTCCTCACAGTTCCTCACTCCCGTTCCCTCACTCTGTCTCTCTTACCGTCACTGTCTCTGTCCCCTCACTCTGTCACTACTCTTTCGTCATGCTCACTCCCTACAACTCACCCACACTCCCTCACTTACCTTTCTTTGCTGCTTCACTCAGTCCCTTTCAGTCACTCCTTCCTTTACTCTCTCTGTCCTTTCTCTCTGTCACTCCCCATGTCTTACCCTTATTCACTTTTATCCACCCTCTTTCACCCCTCTTTACTTACACTCACTGCTCTTTTCTCACCCTCCCTCACCGCTGTTCCTTTACTCCGGTTCCGTCACTACCCCTCCTTCCCCATCCTTTACTGTCCTTCCCTTTACTTTCAACACCCACTCACATTCTCCCAGTACCTCTGCTTTAGTCTTCTTCCTCTCTCTTCCCTTCGTTCGCTCCCTTATTCATTTTCCTTTTCTCTCTTACACCCTATTACACCTTCTCTCTGTCTTACTATGTAATAAACAGTCCCTTTGTGTTGCTCCCTCTAGCTCTCTTTCTCTTAACATCACTCTCTCTGTGTCCTTCCCTCATGCTCACTCCTTCTTTATTTTAATTTTTTTATTTTTTTGGGTGCGCGCCCCGGTACGCGTACCGGTGTGCGTACCCTGGAGAAAAAAGAATGACAGACTTTTTAAAAATGTAGCTTTTTTTTTATAAATCGGAGGTAGTTCTAAAAATAACAGTTTTTTTATTCTTTTTGTTGTTTTATATATTTTTTTGTTTTTTTGAACATTTTTTACTTTTTTTGGCTTTTATGAACAATTTTATAATTTTTTTGTAATTTTTATGGGGAGAAACAAAAAACAGGGAATTGTAAATGGCTCAACTGGAGCAAAAAAAATCAGGAAAAAAATTAAGGTGTTTTTCTGCAGTTGTGGTTCTCTCCTGCACGGTTGATTAGGTTTATACTTTTCTCGCCATAGGAAATTGTAGTCCCGCAATAGATACAAACAATTTTAAAATCTCCAAACTGGGTTTAGATGTTTGGGACCATCTCCCTTGCCTCTGGACCCGATGGAGTGGGTTGTTTGCTTGTTGAGGTGCTGGAAGAAGATTGGGGAGGGTTTCTGGTCAGTTCTCTGACCTCTGCCGCAGAATAGTTGTTGGGATGCCTGCGTTGCATGTGCCGAATCATGGTGTAATTGCCAAAAGAATACTTTTTGGCAGGGTTCCCCCTGGAAAGTTCAGCGCCACAGATCAGACAAGTCACTTTTGCCGCATTGACTTTCTTTTGGCCTCTTGGGAATTTAAAAAACTCCCACACAATGTGCTCCTTTGGTTTATAAGGGGGATTATCTTCAGGCAGGAACTGCCTCTCCTCCTCCTCCTCCTCCTCCTCCTCCTCCTCCTCTTCTTCTTCACCACCAATGTGGTGTTGTGATGGTCCTTGTGGTGGTGGTGGTGGTGGTGCAGATGCTCCTGCTGCTGCTGCTACTGTAGCCATTTCTCAATGAATAGATACAGGTCTTCCTCACTCAAACAACAAAGTGAGAATGAGGAAAAAAGGTGGGGGCTTTCATCATTTGGAAAACAAAACTGTTCTGAACCAATGAAAAATGTTATTTTCAGGTCACATGACCCGACGCGCTTACGCTACGCGCCCGGGGGCGCTTACGTTGCGCGATCGTATTCGCTCGGGCGCTTACGGGTGCGCTTACGATTCAAAAGGGGGTGGTGATGGACAGAGTATCTGAATTAAGCAGAACACTCCTACCCAGTCAAAAGATCAGGGCTTGATCCATCACCGTTTTTTAGCTCACTGCACCATCCCAGTTCAGAACCCGGCTTATGCAAATTAGTCTGACCCTGGCCCAGTGCATCATGGGAACAGGGCAGACCAAACTACCAAGCCAATTCTTTACTGGAAAGGAAACAAGCTTCCGGGGACCGGTTTCTGGCATTACAGCCGTCTTCGGCCCGGCTTGCTTGAATCCTGATGGTGCAGTGAGCAAGGGACTCACATCTGAGCATACCCTTCCACACTAGTGGTGGCCAAAACGATTCAAAAGGGGGTGGTGATGGACAGAGTATCTGAATTAAGCAGAACACTCCTACCCAGTCAAAAGATCAGGGCTTTATCCATCACCGTTTTTTAGCTCACTGCACCATCCCAGTTCAGAACCCGGCTTATGCAAATTAGTCTGACCCTGGCCCAGTGCATCATGGGAACAGGGCAGACCAAACTACCAAGCCAATTCTTTACTGGAAAGGAAACAAGCTTCCGGGGACCGGTTTCTGGCATTACAGCCGTCTTCGGCCCGGCTTGCTTGAATCCTGATGGTGCAGTGAGCAAGGGACTCACATCTGAGCATACCCTTCCACACTAGTGGTGACCAAAACGATTCAAAAGGGGGTGGTGATGGACAGAGTATCTGAATTAAGCAGAACACTCCTACCCAGTCAAAAGATCAGTGCTTGATCCATCACCGTTTTTTAGCTCACTGCACCATCCCAGTTCAGAACCCGGCTTATGCAAATTAGTCTGACCCTGGCCCAGTGCATCATGGGAACAGGGCAGACCAAACTACCAAGCCAATTCTTTACTGGAAAGGAAACAAGCTTCCGTGGACCGGTTTCTGGCATTACAGCCGTCTTCGGCCCGGCTTGCTTGAATCCTGATGGTGCAGTGAGCAAGGGACTCACATCTGAGCATACCCTTCCACACTAGTGGTGGCCAAAACGATTCAAAAGGGGGTGGTGATGGACAGAGTATCTGAATTAAGCAGAACACTCCTACCCAGTCAAAAGATCAGGGCTTGATCCATCACCGTTTTTTAGCTCACTGCACCATCCCAGTTCAGAACCCGGCTTATGCAAATTAGTCTGACCCTGGCCCAGTGCATCATGGGAACAGGGCAGACCAAACTACCAAGCCAATTCTTTACTGGAAAGGAAACAAGCTTCCGGGGACCGGTTTCTGGCATTACAGCCGTCTTCGGCCCGGCTTGCTTGAATCCTGATGGTGCAGTGAGCAAGGGACTCACATCTGAGCATACCCTTCCACACTAGTGGTGGCCAAAACGATTCAAAAGGGGGTGGTGATGGACAGAGTATCTGAATTAAGCAGAACACTCCTACCCAGTCAAAAGATCAGGGCTTGATCCATCACCGTTTTTTAGCTCACTGCACCATCCCAGTTCAGAACCCGGCTTATGCAAATTAGTCTGACCCTGGCCCAGTGCATCATGGGAACAGGGCAGACCAAACTACCAAGCCAATTCTTTACTGGAAAGGAAACAAGCTTCCGGGGACCGGTTTCTGGCATTACAGCCGTCTTCGGCCCGGCTTGCTTGAATCCTGATGGTGCAGTGAGCAAGGGACTCACATCTGAGCATACCCTTCCACACTAGTGGTGGCCAAAACGATTCAAAAGGGGGTGGTGATGGACAGAGTATCTGAATTAAGCAGAACACTCCTACCCAGTCAAAAGATCAGGGCTTGATCCATCACCGTTTTTTAGCTCACTGCACCATCCCAGTTCAGAACCCGGCTTATGCAAATTAGTCTGACCCTGGCCCAGTGCATCATGGGAACAGGGCAGACCAAACTACCAAGCCAATTCTTTACTGGAAAGGAAACAAGCTTCCGGGGACCGGTTTCTGGCATTACAGCCGTCTTCGGCCCGGCTTGCTTGAATCCTGATGGTGCAGTGAGCAAGGGACTCACATCTGAGCATACCCTTCCACACTAGTGGTGGCCAAAACGATTCAAAAGGGGGTGGTGATGGACAGAGTATCTGAATTAAGCAGAACACTCCTACCCAGTCAAAAGATCAGGGCTTGATCCATCACCGTTTTTTAGCTCACTGCACCATCCCAGTTCAGAACCCGGCTTATGCAAATTAGTCTGACCCTGGCCCAGTGCATCATGGGAACAGGGCAGACCAAACTACCAAGCCAATTCTTTACTGGAAAGGAAACAAGCTTCCGGGGACCGGTTTCTGGCATTACAGCCGTCTTCGGCCCGGCTTGCTTGAATCCTGATGGTGCAGTGAGCAAGGGACTCACATCTGAGCATACCCTTCCACACTAGTGGTGGCCAAAACGATTCAAAAGGGGGTGGTGATGGACAGAGTATCTGAATTAAGCAGAACACTCCTACCCAGTCAAAAGATCAGGGCTTGATCCATCACCGTTTTTTAGCTCACTGCACCATCCCAGTTCAGAACCCGGCTTATGCAAATTAGTCTGACCCTGGCCCAGTGCATCATGGGAACAGGGCAGACCAAACTACCAAGCCAATTCTTTACTGGAAAGGAAACAAGCTTCCGGGGACCGGTTTCTGGCATTACAGCCGTCTTCGGCCCGGCTTGCTTGAATCCTGATGGTGCAGTGAGCAAGGGACTCACATCTGAGCATACCCTTCCACACTAGTGGTGGCCAAAACGATTCAAAAGGGGGTGGTGATGGACAGAGTATCTGAATTAAGCAGAACACTCCTACCCAGTCAAAAGATCAGGGCTTTATCCATCACCGTTTTTTAGCTCACTGCACCATCCCAGTTCAGAACCCGGCTTATGCAAATTAGTCTGACCCTGGCCCAGTGCATCATGGGAACAGGGCAGACCAAACTACCAAGCCAATTCTTTACTGGAAAGGAAACAAGCTTCCGGGGACCGGTTTCTGGCATTACAGCCGTCTTCGGCCCGGCTTGCTTGAATCCTGATGGTGCAGTGAGCAAGGGACTCACATCTGAGCATACCCTTCCACACTAGTGGTGACCAAAACGATTCAAAAGGGGGTGGTGATGGACAGAGTATCTGAATTAAGCAGAACACTCCTACCCAGTCAAAAGATCAGGGCTTGATCCATCACCGTTTTTTAGCTCACTGCACCATCCCAGTTCAGAACCCGGCTTATGCAAATTAGTCTGACCCTGGCCCAGTGCATCATGGGAACAGGGCAGACCAAACTACCAAGCCAATTCTTTACTGGAAAGGAAACAAGCTTCCGTGGACCGGTTTCTGGCATTACAGCCGTCTTCGGCCCGGCTTGCTTGAATCCTGATGGTGCAGTGAGCAAGGGACTCACATCTGAGCATACCCTTCCACACTAGTGGTGGCCAAAACGATTCAAAAGGGGGTGGTGATGGACAGAGTATCTGAATTAAGCAGAACACTCCTACCCAGTCAAAAGATCAGGGCTTGATCCATCACCGTTTTTTAGCTCACTGCACCATCCCAGTTCAGAACCCGGCTTATGCAAATTAGTCTGACCCTGGCCCAGTGCATCATGGGAACAGGGCAGACCAAACTACCAAGCCAATTCTTTACTGGAAAGGAAACAAGCTTCCGGGGACCGGTTTCTGGCATTACAGCCGTCTTCGGCCCGGCTTGCTTGAATCCTGATGGTGCAGTGAGCAAGGGACTCACATCTGAGCATACCCTTCCACACTAGTGGTGGCCAAAACGATTCAAAAGGGGGTGGTGATGGACAGAGTATCTGAATTAAGCAGAACACTCCTACCCAGTCAAAAGATCAGGGCTTGATCCATCACCGTTTTTTAGCTCACTGCACCATCCCAGTTCAGAACCCGGCTTATGCAAATTAGTCTGACCCTGGCCCAGTGCATCATGGGAACAGGGCAGACCAAACTACCAAGCCAATTCTTTACTGGAAAGGAAACAAGCTTCCGGGGACCGGTTTCTGGCATTACAGCCGTCTTCGGCCCGGCTTGCTTGAATCCTGATGGTGCAGTGAGCAAGGGACTCACATCTGAGCATACCCTTCCACACTAGTGGTGGCCAAAACGATTCAAAAGGGGGTGGTGATGGACAGAGTATCTGAATTAAGCAGAACACTCCTACCCAGTCAAAAGATCAGGGCTTGATCCATCACCGTTTTTTAGCTCACTGCACGGGTGCGCTTACGCAGTGCGTCATAAGACGCATCACGCGGCTACGCGATACGTCACAATGATGTTTTCGTTCGCGGCAATTGCGCTAACGGGACGCTCACCAGGGCGCACCGCAACACTGCGCTTACCGGTGCGCTCACCGGTACACGCACCGTGAGCGCACCAAGGCAAAAAAATAAAAAAATAAAAAAGGGAAAAATATACATAAAAAAATAGTATTACATAAATATACAATATAAAATTCATTATAAAAAATATTATATTTCATACCATTTAGAGATTTGCTATTAAAAAACCTTTGAAATTCGCTGAAAAAAACATAGGTTTGAGGCCCTATATATAGTTAGGAATTAGCATTTACAAAACCTATGAAATTCACTGAAAAAAACCATAGGTTTCACACCAGTTACAGTTAAGAATTAGCATTTAAAAAACCTATGAAATTCACTGAAAAACCCATAGGTTTCACACCAGTTATAGTTAGGAATTAGCATTTAAAAAACCTATTAAATTCACTGAAAAAAACATAGGTTTCACACCAGTTATAGTTAGCTGAAAATTTTACTCGCATAAAACCATTGAAATTCCCACGTTATAGTTAGTTGGACTCACTATAACTTGCGCGTGCAATGCACTGCTGATGACGTCACATATTACATCACTCATGACATGGTCAGTGACATCACTCATGACATCACTGATGACACCATCCTTGTGACAGAGTGACAGACCTCCTTTCACTGTAATGTAACCCTTGAAACACATATTCAAAAATAGAAACTAAACTTTTCAAAATAATGGAGATACCCATACCAGTTACAACAACCAATTCAATAATTCCACCATCTATATAGACATCCACTCATTCACCAACAGTTCTATATAGTCACTCATACATATACTCACTCATCATATGTAGTGATACACCTATACATCCTGTTACACACCGACACTCATCCAAAAGTTACTCTCACACATACTCACACATGCAAGTAAACTATTGAACATCCATTTATTTGCATATACAGCTGTACACACACTACCACCTTACTTCTAAGGAAACTTACACATACTTACTCTCTTAAACAATCACTTATAGAAACACATACTTATTTAAACAGGAATTCGTACAATCTCTTACTCTCACATATACTCACTTATATACATCAATATTCACATATACTAGATTAAAACATATGTAGTTACTGAAAAAGACACTAGTGAGACAGTCATTCACTCACTAACACACACATATACACACTCATCCACCCATACAGTCCTGCACATATGCTGTCTTCAAAACACATACAAAGAGAGAGTCAGTCATTCATGCATCTATGTGCTGAGTAATACCCCCACCAAATCATACAAACACTCATACTGATACTAAGAAAAACATCTAATAACCCATATACATACACATGTAGCTACTCACCAACCCATGCAGCCACTTATACACAAAGTGAAACACTAATACATATATTTAAATATTTAAACATTACTCACTAATATATGTATTCACTAAGATACACTTAATAAGCCAGTTGACCATTCAAAAACATCCATTTAGACACTTATTTAAACATTTATTCTTCCATCAACTTTTACATATACATATATAAAACATATTTATTTTTCAGAAAGACACACATTCACTGGATGGTGTCATCAGTGATGTCATGAGTGATGTCACTGACCATGTCATGAGTGATGTAATATGTGACGTCATCAGCAGTGCATTGTACGGGCAAGTTATAGTGAGTCCAACTAACTATAACGTGGGTATTTCAATGGTTTTATGCGAGTAACATTTCCAGCTAACTATAACTGGTGTGAAACCTATGGTTTTTTCAGTGAATTTAATAGGTTTTTTGAAATGCTAATTCCTAACTATAACTGGTGTGAAACCTATGGTTTTTTCAGTGAATATATATATATATATATATATATATATATATATATATATATATATATATATATATATATATATATATATTCACAGAAAAACACTTAGGTTTCAGGGGCGTTATAGTTAGCTGGACATTTCACTCGTACAAAACCATTGAAATTCTCCCGTTATAGTTAGTTCAGCTAACTATAACTCGTGCGCCCGCAATGCACTGCTGATGATGTCGCATATTACATCACTCATGACATGGTCAGTGACATCACTCATGACATCACTGATGACATCTCAAATGACATCATTGATGACATCATCCAGTGAATGTGTTTTTTCTGAAAATTAATTATATTTTATATATGTATATCTCAAGGTCGTTGGAAGAATAAATGGGTTTATAAGTGTCTAAATGGATGATTTTTTAAAAATTGATTGTATAACTGACTGATTAAGTATATCTTAGTGAATATATAGGTTAGTAAGTAATGTTTAATATCAGTCTCTCACCTTGTGTATAAGTGGTTGCATGGGTTGCTGAGTAGCTACATATATAGCTTATTAGTTGGTTTTTTGAGTATCAGTATGAGTGTCTGAGTGTCTGTATTGTTCGGTGGGGGGTATTCCGTAGTGCATAGACGCATGAATGAGTGACTCACTGTTTGTATGTGTTGAAGACAGCATGTGTGCGGACTGTATGGGTGGATGAGTGTGTGTATGGGTATGTTAGTGAGTGAATGACTGTCTCAATAGTGTCCTTATGAGTAACTACATATGTTTTAAAATAGTATATGTCAGTATTGGTGTATATAAGTGAGTATATGTGAGAGGGAGAGATTGGAAGAGTTCCTGTATGAATAAGTATGTGTTTCTATAAGTGATTGTTTAAAAAACTAAGTATGTATAAGTTTATGTAGAAGTAAGTGTGGTGGTGTGTGTATAACTGTATATGCAAGTAAATGGATATTTGATTCTTTATTAGCATGAGTGACTATGTGTGTGAGTAACTCTATGGATGAGTGGCGGTGTGTAACAGGATGTATAGGTGTATGAGTGCATATAATGAGTGAGTACATGTATGAGTGACTGTATAGAACTGTTGGTGAATGAGTGGATGTGTATGTGGATCTTAGAATTATGGAATAGATTGTTATAACTGGTATTAGTATGTCCATTGTTTTGAAAATTCTAGTTTCTATTTTTCAATGTGCGTATCAAAGGTTATATTAGGGTGAGAGGAGGTCTGCCACTCTATCACAATGATGATGTCATCAGTGATGTCATTTGAGATGTCATGAGTGATGTCATGAGTGATGTCAATGACCATGTCATGAGTGATGTCATGAGTGATGTAAAATGTGACGTCATCAGCAGTGCATTGCGGGCGCGCAGGTTATAGTAGGCTGAACTAACTATAACAGGGGAATTTCAATGGTTTTGTACGAGTGAAATGTCCAGCAAACTCTAACGCCCCTGAAACCTATGTTTTTTTCAGTGAATTTCTAAGGTTTTTTAAATGCTAATTCCTAACTATAACGTTTGCAGACATGTTACCTCAGGCCACGCCCCCTTCCTTCACCATTGTGCAAACGCGCCCCCTGGCAAGTTGTAAATTGGGGAATTAATTCCCGTTTAATACTGAGGGTCTCTGAGGGCCAACTAGCCCAACAGGTATCTCCAGTATGCGCCAAGGAGCTGCGTTGCAGACAGGTGTTCAGAGGCCACGCCCCTTTTTACACCTCTCTGCATTGCAGCTCTGTGGTGCTTACTGGAGGTACCTAGTGGGCTAGTTTGACCCTAGGGACACTTAGGATTCAAGGGTACTTAATCTCTCAACTTAGAACGGCCACAGGGCGCGTTTACACAGTGGTGAAGGGAGGGGACGGGGCCTGAGGGGACGTGTGCAAACAAGCCCTGTGGCACATTTTAAGTTGGGGAAATAATTTCCCTTCAATCCCGAGGGACCCTGGGGGCCAACTAATCCACCAGGTGCTTCCAGTAAGTGCCACTGCGCTGCTTTGCAGAGAGGAGGTGCAGGCCGTGCCCCTCTTTACACCTCTCTGCAATGGCGCTTACTGGACTACCTAGTGGGCTAATCTGCCCCTAGGGACCCTCAGGACTCAAGGGGACTTAATCTCCCAACTTAAAACGGCCACAGAGCGTGTTTGCACAGTGGTGAAGGGAGGGGACGGGGCCTGAGGTGACGTGTCCAAACACGCCCTGTGGCGCGTTTTAAGAGGTAGTTTTAATCCCCTGCCCTATTATATACTAGGGGCTTACAGAGGAGGTCATGCTAATCACAGGGGGACCCCAACGCATACTGTTCCATAGTGTATGTAGGTGTTTTCAGTGTATTCTAAGTGTCGCTTAGCATAGCACTGGTTCTAGGACTGGTTAGTCAGTGTCAGTTACCAACTAGTACCCGTCTGAAAAAGTTTTGGGCACAGGATGATTTTGCAACAAGGCCTCTTTCTGCTCCTCTGTTGGTTATTTCTGCACGTCTTGCTTCTTTCTGCACTTTTCTTTGTCTTTGTGGACTTCTGTTGCATCTCTCTGCATTTCTTTTGCTTCTTTCTCTGCGTTTTTTCTTCTTTCTTCACATGTCCTAGCTCTGTAGGTATAGTTAGAAACTAGCATTTGAAAAACCTTAGAAGTTCACTGAAAAAAACATAGATTTCAGCCACGTTATAGTTAGAAATTAGCATTTAAAAAACCTTAGAAGTTCACTAAAAAAACTATAGGTTTCGGACACGTTTTAGTTAGAAATTAGCATTTAAAAAACCTAAGCAATTCACTGAAAAAAAACATAGGTTTCAGGGAAGTTATACTTAGTTGGACATTTCACTCGTACAAAATCAAAGAAATTCCCCCGTTATAGTTAGTTCAGCTAACTATAACTTGCACCCCTGCAATGCACTGCTGATGATGTCACATATTACATCACTAATGACATGGTCAGTGACATCACTGATGACATCACTGATGACATCTCAAATGACATCACTGATGACATCACTGATGACATCATCCATATGATCATTTGATGCATCTTCTCACACCCTAATATAACCTTTGATACACCCACTCTAAAATACAGACTGCCATTTTCAAAACCATAGACTCTCCAACACCAATAACTACGTACACACTCACTGATTCTTAGGTTTACACACACATCCACTCACTCACCCCTACAGTCACTATACTTATGGTCACTCAGTACAGGACTATCATATGCACTCATACAACTATATAGACACTCACATACCGCCACTCATCCATAGAGGTACTCACACATCTAGTCAGTCATGAAATAATTAATCACACTGCCATTTACACACCTATACAGTTATACACACACCAGCTCAATCACTCATACAAATACTAGCACATTCTTATGGTCTTATGCAATCACTGATACAAGTACACATTCATCCATACAGCCACTCTCACATTCACACACTCTCACTTATAGCCATTTATATACTCCAACACACATATATACTGTCTCTCACAAATGTAGTAACTCACACATGTACCACGGAGATCCTCATTCACTCACTAACACACCCATACACACACTCACCCACCCATACAGTCCATCACAGATACACTCTTGAAACCATGCACCCAGTGAATCACCCACTCAAACATCTATGCACAGAGTCACATACACCCCACCCACACAAACAGTCAGGCATCCACACAGATACTCAAACAACCAATCAATAAACCATATAGACACTCATGTAGCTAGTCACAAACCCATGTAGCCGCTTACACACCAACAGGCAGATACAGACATTCACACAGTTTAGTCACTAACCCATGCATTCAGTAAGATACGTTTAATCACTCACTTATAGAGTCAGTCACACACCTACTAAAACATCCTGTCAGACACTTATACACCCACTCATTCTTCAATACACCTTTCCCTATATATATGAAACATATTTAAAATGTACAGAAACACACAGTCACTGGATGATGTTATCAGTGATGTCATCAGTGATGTCATTTGAGATGTCATCAGTGATGTCACTGACCATGTAATGAGTGATGTAATATGTGACGTCATCAGCAGTGCATGCGGGGGTGCAAGTTATAGTTAGCTGAACTAACTATAACAAGGGAATTTCTCTTGTTTTGTATGAGTGAAATGTCCAACTACTATAACGTCCCTGAAACCTATGGTTTTTTTCAGTAAATATATATATGGCAGTCGCCAGTAGGTAGTTTTAGTTAGGACCTATTATACATAGGAAATTCGCAGCATTCTCTTTGAAAGAAATGTGGCGCCGGTTGACGAATCTTCACGAAATTTTTAAAACTTATGGCCCGCTCTAGTACGCTCCTATCCTAAAAGTCTCGGGGTGATTCGTCAAGCGGGGACCGAGAAAACAGGGGGATCCCATAAAGTGTTTTCCCCATGCAATTTCCCATAGGAACCTTTAATCGCAGCTACAGCTCGAACTGCTGAACGGAATTACACCAAATTTGGCAAAGAACTAGTCCTTGGTTCAGACTCATGCCTTTTTAATAAATGGTGTAAATCTGTTCTGTAGTTTTTTAGAGATTAAAGGAGAAAATATATATATATCTGGGCGGAGCCTAACTACAAATCTCATCGTGAGATCTGATTGGCTGTCAGCACATCATCTAAGAAGTGTTGCCAGCCATCTTGGGACCAATATACATGATAGTACCTCATTAAAAAGCATTGCAGTTAATAGAAGGTTTTAAGACTTTAGTTACATTATAAATCATTTGTTGATGGTACCATACTCATTTTAGGAATTGTGGTGTGTTCTAAGGTGATTTTACCATGTGAAAAAGCCTTCTGCTGGGATATCATGCATCATGTTTGAGAGAAAACTATTTTCTCATGTTTTTCCCACAGAGGTTTGGAAGGTGATCAATAGGCTAAACTGAGAGCATATTTTCTGTAAATTCACATTATCTTTCTCAGTCATGTGAGAATGAAGTCCGACATTCTCAGTAAAACATGTACATCCAACAAGGGCAGAGACTGTCAGTAGATTCCTTTGTGTTCTACTGCAACTTCCCAGAGTGTTCTAAAGAACAACTACAGTGCTAACAACCTTACTTGTGACAAAAGTATAGCACACCTGAATCCATCTTGATTGGAATAAAGTGGTACCTCTTAAAACATTTAATTTAAAAAGAAACAAAATGAGGGGGTTCATTTTGCCATAGAAAGTATTATTAGTGCTACTGAAAGAAGAATTAGGGCACGTTTTGAGTGACTTCTCAAATCCTCTTGTATTTCATTAAAATAAATTCTGACATGCAGACTGAAATATGTACTTCCAATACCAGCAGCAAACTTCCCTGGTGAGCAGTAGCTTTACTACAGTGATCTAATGAGCAACTAGAGTGCTAACATTCAGAATTTATGGCAAATGTGTGACACATCTGAATGCCTTCTTAATGGAACCAAAGTAAAAAAACGTAAAGTATTTCCTACTGAAGAGACTGTAGTAAATAAGGAAATTAGGAAACTTCATAACAAATAAGTCTCCCAAGATGGCCGCCAGAGAAAAAAGAGCCCAAATGTAGCACAAATACCACCCAGATGTAGCCCAAGTATAACACAATGAAAGAATGTCCCAGAGTGTTCTAAAGAACAACTAGAGCACTAACAGTCTTACTTAGTGCAAAAGTATGGAACACCTGAAGCCATCTTGATTGGAATAAAGTGGTAACACTTAAAACATTTAATTTGCAAAGGAACAACAAGAGGGGCTTCATTTTGCCATAGAAATTATGATTAGTGCTGCAGAAAGAAAAATGAGGGCATATTTTGACTTCTCAAATCCTCTTCTATTTCATTAAAAAATTCTAACATGCAGACTGAAACATGCACTTTGACTACCAGCAGCAGACTTCCCTGGTGAGCAGTAGCTTTACTACAGTGTTCTAATGAGCAATTAGAGTGCTAACATTCAGAATGTATGGCAAATGTGTGACACATCTGAATGCCTTCTTGATGGAACCAAAGTAAACAAGGATTGAAAATGCAATAGTTCTCGCCCTCATTTAAGTTTAAGCAATTCTGTTTGTAATTAGGTGGCTTTTTAGCTTTGCTTTTATTAGTGTTTTTCAAACTTTCTTGTACATAACACACATATGTATGCATATATGTATATGTATATGTATGCATGCATTTACAGTTGTATTTATATAGATATGCAGAATATATATATGTTTATATATGTATCTATATTTATATATACACATACATATATATAAATGCATATATATCATATATATATTTGTGCATAATTGTGTGTGTAGAGAGAGGTAGAGAGAGGAAGAGAGGCTAGAGGTCTAGAGGTTGAGGTAGAGAGGTAGAGAGGTAGAGAGGTAGAGCAAGAGACATAGAGGTAGAGAAGTAGAGATAGAGAGGTAGAGAGAGGTAGAAAGAGGTAGAGAGGTAGAGAGTAGAGAGTGAGTAATAGAGAGTAGAGAGTGAGTAGTAGAGAGTAGTAGAGAGAGTACCAGAGAGTGAGTAGTAGAGAGTAGTAGAGTGAGTAGTAGAGAGTGAGTAGTAGAGAGAAGTAGAGAGTAGTAGAGAGTGAGTAGTAGAGTGAGTAGTAGAGAGCAGTAGAAAGTGAGTAGTAGAGAGTAGTAGAGCGTTAGTAGTAGAGAGTGAGTAGTAGAGAGTTAGTAGAGAGTAGTAGAGAGTGAGTAGCAGAGATAGAGAGAGTAGTAGAGAGGGAGTAGTAGAGTGAGTAGTAGAGAGTAATAGAGAGAGAGTAGTAGAGAGTGAGTAGTAGAGTGAGTAGTAGAGAGTGAGTAGTAGAGAGTAGTAGAGAGTGAGTAGTAGAGAGTGAGTAGTTGAGAGTGAGTAGTAGAGAGTGAGTAGCAGAGATAGAGTAGAAGAGAGAGCATAGTAGAGAGTAGTATAGAGTAAGTAGTAGAGAGTGAGTAGTAGAGAGTGACTAGTAGAGAGAGTAGCAGAGAGTAGTAGAGTAGTAGGGAGTGAGAAGTAGAGAATAGTGGAGTAGTAGAGAGTAAGTAGTAGAGAGTAGTAGAGAGTGAGTAGTAGAGTGAGTAGTAGAGAGTGAGTAGAGAGTGAGTAGTAGAGTGAGTAGTAGAGAGTAGTAGAGAGTGAGTAGTGGAGAGTGTGTAGTTGAGAGTGAGTAGTAGAGAGTAGTAGACAGTGAGTAGTAGAGAGAGAAGTAGAGAGTAGTAGAGTAGTCGAGAGTGAGTAGTAGAGTGAGTAGTAGGGAGTAGTAGATAGGGAGTAGTAGAGAGTGAGTAGTGGAGAGTGAGTAGTAGAAAGTAGTAGAGAGTGAGTAGTAGAAAGTAGTAGAGTGAGTAGTAGAGAGTGAGTAGTAGAGAGAGAGAAGTAGAGAGTAGTAGAGAGTGAGTAGTAGAGAGTAGTAGAGTGAGTAGTAGAGAGTAGTAGAGTGAGTAGTAGAGAGTGAGTAGTAGAGAGTAGTAGAGTAGTAGAGAGTGAGTGGTAGAGAGTAGTAGAGAATAGTAGAGTGAGTAGTAGAGAGTAGTAGAGGGTGAGCAGTAGAGAGTAGTAGAGAATAGTAGAGTAGTAGAGAATGAGTTGTAGAGAGTAGTAGAGAGCGAGTAGTAGAGAGTGAGTAGTAGAGAGTGAGTAGTACCTAGTGGATTAGTTTGACGTTAGGGACCCTCAGGATTCAAGTGGACTTAATCTCCCAACTTTGAACGGCCACAGGGCGTGTTTACACAGTGGTGAAGGGAGTTGAAACGCGTCTGGTCGTTTTTGGAATAAATTATCTTTGATTTCAACGCACGGAGTCGGTGCCTGTTTTCGGATACTAGAGAACCAGGATTGGAACTACATATATATATATATATATATATATATATATATATATATATATATATATATATATATATATATATATATACGATCCAAACTCCTGTCGATCGGATCTGGATTCCGACTTCAAACCAGGTACAAAGCACACAACAGCGCTTCAGATGTATGAAAAGGTGGTTTATTGACCCCCTGTCTCCAGCATGACGCGTTTCGGCTACCGCTGTAGCCTTGATCACATGACAATGGGAACCAATGGTAGTGATTTAATACTGTGCATAATCAGTGAATGGGCGTTAACAGCTTAATAGATATAAAAGACACATTCTTAAAATACACATTATTAAAATTACTCTCCGATGCAAATTCATGTAAATAAGACGTGGCACATCAAAAAATCAAAAAGATCACATTACTTGAATGAATTAGGGACATATCATATTTTTAAATAAGTCCTACCACATCTACCAAACAAGGGAGGTATATTGGTTATAAGGTGTATACTTTAAAAAAGAAATTTGTCTATATACAAAGCGTTAACATTAGATGAATAGAAAACCCTTATATATTGGAAAAAAGTGCTAGTGCATAAAAGTTGTAATAAATTGCAAATTCGTGCAAAGTGCAGAGAACTAATACCTTGGAAATATAATTGGATTCTTTATCTCATACTACCAAGTTAAAATTTGTGTCAATATAGTTGGGAAACATTGGAAAAAAAAACACGTTCAGAACCATTGTAATGATGATCCACATGTTATAATTCATAGGGAATACCTACACAAGATGCGGATAAATGCGATTAAACCATCACATGACAGCATAATTGATTTAGAACATTATGGCATAGTGCCCTTTTCTCAATACAGAATGCTGCCAATAGAAGCAAATACCCATCATTGTTGCCACTATTAATGAACATTAGTAATAGAGTCGCTGAGATCCGCAACTAGGGGATGGGAAATCATGAAAAAGGTAGTTGCTTAACAGAAGTAAGAGAAACATAGTTAGAATAGAACAATCAACATAGATACCTGGGGCAAGTTAATGATAACCTATAGGGGTAATGTTAATATAAGTGAACTCTCACCCGAACCATCTATATAAGGGCAATCAGAAAACATGAAGCCTACCCAACTGGTGCTGTTTCCTTATAAAAAACAGTGCAAGTCCTCCCCTGTATTCATCCCATTCGGGATCCTGGTATCTAAGAGTAATATATATTTACTCTCCAATTGTCTTAATGTTCTCTCTCTGTTGCCACCCCTGATGTTTTTAGGCACTGCATCAATGATAAAGTACTTAAGATCATTCAAATTCTTTATATAATATATTTGCTGGAATGTTTCTGGGTGGTAACTTTCATAAAACTGTGGAGAAATGAGACATCTGGAGCCTTGCTTGGTGGTGCTGGATTCACATGTATGATCTCGAGCTGTGTCAAAGCCTGCTCTTAGGAGTGGGCGATTGTGGTTTTATATTAATATATATGTATGTATATATATATATAAACTGCTCAGGTGTGCCTACAGCATTAGGGGGAGGAGCTATGAGTGCAGTCAAGTATTTCACGCAGTGTGAGCGACATGTGGAAAGGAAACGGCATTGGGCGCTGAGGAAGGTCTAACGACCGAAATGCATTCGCCGCTGCTGGCATCATCTCAAATAAAGCGTGCTGTTCCTTCTCAAATCGCCTCCGGCCTCTGTCTTCTTTCATTAGGGGATCTCAGTCACACATTGTGCGCCGGCCAGAGGCGTATCCAGTGGGCCCTGCCACGAGAAGAGACCCGGCTCTTTACTGGCGCTTCGCTGTTCCAGCGTTCTTTTTGGTTGAGGGATCAACAAGAGCCGGAGACCGCCAGGAACGCAATGCTGATGTGCGAGCAAGGAAGTATTTTATTTCCATGAGCGGCACGCCTCGCATTTGGCAGCTCGCTCGTAGACTTTGCATTGCGGAAATGGCTGTGGCAGCATGGAGGGGACAAAGAGGAATGACTGTTGGATTGGGGACGATGTGAATAATCCCGCCCAACTCACCTGTGACAAGCACGGACCTACTGTCTAAGCGCTCCCCCATGCCACTAACCAGGGTTTTGCCAAGACTGTGCATGCATTCTGGGAATCGCAGTTCTTTGGACTGATTTGAAACTGCTCAGGTGTGCCTACAGCATTAGGGGGAGGAGCTATGAGTGCAGTCAAGTATTTCACGCAGTGTGAGCGACATGTGGAAAGGAAACGGCATTGGGCGCTGAGGAAGGTCTAACGACCGAAATGCATTCGCCGCTGCTGGCATCATCTCAAATAAAGCGTGCTGTTCCTTCTCAAATCCCCTCCGGCCTCTGTCTTCTTTCATTAGGGCATCTCAGTCACACATTGTGCGCCGGCCAGAGGCGTATCCAGTGGGCCCTGCCACGAGAAGAGACCCGGCTCTTTACTGGCGCTTCGCTGTTCCAGCGTTCTTTTTGGTTGAGGGATCAACAAGAGCCGGAGACCGCCAGGAACGCAATGCTGATGTGCGAGCAAGGAAGTATTTTATTTCCATGAGCGGCACGCCTCGCATTTGGCAGCTCGCTCGTTGACTTTGCATTGCGGAAATGGCTGTGGCAGCATGGAGGGGACAAAGAGGAATGACTGCTGGATTGGGGACGATGTGAATAATCCCGCCCAACTCACCTGTGACAAGCACGGACCTACTGTCTAAGCGCTCCCCCATGCCACTAACCAGGGTTTTGCCAAGACTGTGCATGCATTCTGGGAATCGCAGTTCTTTGGACTGATTTGAAACTGCTCAGGTGTGCCTACAGCATTAGGGGGAGGAGCTATGAGTGCAGTCAAGTATTTCACGCAGTGTGAGCGACATGTGGAAAGGAAACGGCATTGGGCGCTGAGGAAGGTCTAACGACCGAAATGCATTCGCCGCTGCTGGCATCATCTCAAATAAAGCGTGCTGTTCCTCCTCAAATCCCCTCCGGCCTCTGTCTTCTATCATTAGGGGATCTCAGTCACACATTGTGCGCCGGCCAGAGGCGTATCCAGTGGGCCCTGCCACGAGAAGAGACCCGGCTCTTTACTGGCGCTTCGCTGTTCCAGCGTTCTTTTTGGTTGGGGGATCAACAAGAGCCGGAGACCGCCAGGAACGCAATGCTGATGTGCGAGCAAGGAAGTATTTTATTTCCATGAGCGGCACGCCTCGCATTTGGCAGCTCGCTCGTAGACTTTGCATTGCGGAAATGGCTGTGGCAGCATGGAGGGGACAAAGAGGAATGACTGCTGGATTGGGGACGATGTGAATAATCCCGCCCAACTCACCTGTGACAAGCACGGACCTACTGTCTAAGCGCTCCCCCATGCCACTAACCAGGGTTTTGCCAAGACTGTGCATGCATTCTGGGAATCGCAGTTCTGTGGACTGATTTGAAACTGCTCAGGTGTGCCTACAGCATTAGGGGGAGGAGCTATGAGTTCAGTCAAGTATTTCACGCAGTGTGAGCGACATGTGGAAAAGAAACGGCATTGGGCGCTGAGGAAGGTCTAACGACCGAAATGCATTCGCCGCTGCTGGCATCATCTCAAATAAAGCGTGCTGTTCCTCCTCAAATCCCCTCCGGCCTCTGTCTTCTATCATTAGGGGATCTCAGTCACACATTGTGCGCCGGCCAGAGGCGTATCCAGTGGGCCCTGCCACGAGAAGAGACCCGGCTCTTTACTGGCGCTTCGCTGTTCCAGCGTTCTTTTTGGTTGAGGGATCAACAAGAGCCGGAGACCGCCAGGAACGCAATGCTGATGTGCGAGCAAGGAAGTATTTTATTTCCATGAGCGGCACGCCTCGCATTTGGCAGCTCGCTCGTAGACTTTGCATTGCGGAAATGGCTGTGGCAGCACGGAGGGGACAAAGAGGAATGACTGCTGGATTGGGGACGATGTGAATAATCCCGCCCAACTCACCTGTGACAAGCACGGACCTACTGTCTAAGCGCTCCCCCATGCCACTAACCAGGGTTTTGCCAAGACTGTGCATGCATTCTGGGAATCGCAGTTCTGTGGACTGATTTGAAACTGCTCAGGTGTGCCTACAGCATTAGGGGGAGGAGCTATGAGTGCAGTCAAGTATTTCACGCAGTGTGAGCGACATGTGGAAAAGAAACGGCATTGGGCGCTGAGGAAGGTCTAACGACCGAAATGCATTCGCCGCTGCTGGCATCATCTCAAATAAAGCGTGCTGTTCCTCCTCAAATCCCCTTCGGCCTCTGTCTTCTATCATTAGGGGATCTCAGTCACACATTGTGCGCCGGCCAGAGGTGTATCCAGTGGGCCCTGCCACGAGAAGAGACCCGGCTCTTTACTGGCGCTTCGCTGTTCCAGCGTTCTTTTTGGTTGAGGGATCAACAAGAGCCGGAGACCGCCAGGAACGCAATGCTGATGTGCGAGCAAGGAAGTATTTTATTTCCATGAGCGGCACGCCTCGCATTTGGCAGCTCGCTCGTAGACTTTGCATTGCGGAAATGGCTGTGGCAGCACGGAGGGGACAAAGAGGAATGACTGCTGGATTGGGGACGATGTGAATAATCCCGCCCAACTCACCTGTGACAAGCACGGACCTACTGTCTAAGCGCTCCCCCATGCCACTAACCAGGGTTTTGCCAAGACTGTGCATGCATTCTGGGAATCGCAGTTCTGTGGACTGATTTTAAACTGCTCAGGTGTGCCTACAGCATTAGGGGGAGGAGCTATGAGTGCAGTCAAGTATTTCACGCAGTGTGAGCGACATGTGGAAAAGAAACGGCATTGGGCACTGAGGAAGGTCTAACGACCGAAATGCATTCGCCGCTGCTGGCATCATCTCAAATAAAGCGTGCTGTTCCTCCTCAAATCCCCTCCGGCCTCTGTCTTCTATCATTAGGGGATCTCAGTCACACATTGTGCGCCGGCCAGAGGCGTATCCAGTGGGCCCTGCCACGAGAAGAGACCCGGCTCTTTACTGGCGCTTCGCTGTTCCAGCGTTCTTTTTGGTTGAGGGATCAACAAGAGCCGGAGACCGCCAGGAACGCAATGCTGATGTGCGAGCAAGGAAGTATTTTATTTCCATGAGCGGCACGCCTCGCATTTGGCAGCTCGCTCGTAGACTTTGCATTGCGGAAATGGCTGTGGCAGCATGGAGGGGACAAAGAGGAATGACTGCTGGATTGGGGACGATGTGAATAATCCCGCCCAACTCACCTGTGACAAGCACGGACCTACTGTCTAAGCGCTCCCCCATGCCACTAACCAGGGTTTTGCCAAGACTGTGCATGCATTCTGGGAATCGCAGTTCTTTGGACTGATTTGAAACTGCTCAGGTGTGCCTACAGCATTAGGGGGAGGAGCTATGAGTGCAGTCAAGTATTTCACGCAGTGTGAGCGACATGTGGAAAGGAAACGGCATTGGGCGCTGAGGAAGGTCTAACGACCGAAATGCATTCGCCGCTGCTGGCATCATCTCAAATAAAGCGTGCTGTTCCTTCTCAAATCCCCTCCGGCCTTTGTCTTCTTTCATTAGGGGATCTCAGTCACACATTGTGCGCCGGCCAGAGGCGTATCCAGTGGGCCCTGCCACGAGAAGAGACCCGGCTCTTTACTGGCGCTTCGCTGTTCCAGCGTTCTTTTTGGTTGAGGGATCAACAAGAGCCGGAGACCGCCAGGAACGCAATGCTGATGTGCGAGCAAGGAAGTATTTTATTTCCATGAGCGGCACGCCTCGCATTTGGCAGCTCGCTCGTAGACTTTGCATTGCGGAAATGGCTGTGGCAGCATGGAGGGGACAAAGAGGAATGACTGCTGGATTGGGGACGATGTGAATAATCCCGCCCAACTCACCTGTGACAAGCACGGACCTACTGTCTAAGCGCTCCCCCATGCCACTAACCAGGGTTTTGCCAAGACTGTGCATGCATTCTGGGAATCGCAGTTCTTTGGACTGATTTGAAACTGCTCAGGTGTGCCTACAGCATTAGGGGAAGGAGCTATGAGTGCAGGCAAGTATTTCACGCAGTGTGAGCGACATGTGGAAAGGAAACGGCATTGGGCGCTGAGGAAGGTCTAACGACCGAAATGCATTCGCCGCTGCTGGCATCATCTCAAATAAAGCGTGCTGTTCCTTCTCAAATCCCCTCCGGCCTCTGTCTTCTTTCATTAGGGGATCTCAGTCATATATATATATATATATATATATATATATATATATATATATATATATATATATATATATATATATATATATCACCTCCCGTTTGATCCAAGTTTAAGGCTTCCGGGTGCTCTTCAGGCGGTGCACGGGAAGCACGGCAGGACCCGCTGCGTTAAAATTAATTCCATTTTCCCTTATTCAGAGAGTTGTTTCTTCATGCACTCTCGTGTTTTTTCAAATTTACGCCACACGTTCTGTTTTGTCAATTATTAGATTTATTTAGTTTTTCCAGCAAGCCAGCAGCACCTTACGCGTTTCGGTCTCTACGGAGACTTTGCTCGCAGGTAAAAAAAACCTGTGAGCAAGGTCTCCGTAGAGACCGAAACGCGTAAGGTGCTGCTGGCTTGCTGGAAAAACTAAATTAATCTAATAATTGACAAAACAGAACGTGTGGCGTAAATTTGAAAAAACACGAGAGTGCATGAAGAAACAACTCTCTGAATAAGGGAAAACGGAATTAATATATATATATATATATATATATATATATATATATATACATATATTCACTGAAAAAACCTTAGGTTTCAGGCCTTATATAGTTAGGAATTAGCATTTACAAAACCTTTAAAATTCACTCAAAAAACTATAAGTTTTAGGGGTGTTCTAGTTAGCTGGACATTTCACTCATACAAAACCATTGAAATTGCTCCTATATAGTTAGTTGTACTATCTATATTTCACGCACCCGCAATCCACTGCTGATGATGTCACATATTACATCATTCATGACATGGTCAGTGACATCACTGATGACATCTCAAATGACATCACTAATGACAGCACTGATGACATCATCCAGTGAATGTGGTTTGCTTCGTTATTTAAATATGCATTATATATATAGCAATTTGCATTGAAGAATGAGTGGATATATAAAAATAAATATTTGGATGGAGGATTTAGTATCAGTGTAATTGACTGTTTACTTGACCAATTTATAGTGTCTCACTAAATATAGTGGATAGTGACTAAACTGTTTGAATATCTGTATCACTTTGTCAGTTGTTGTGTAAACTGGTTCTCCAGTTGGTTACTAGCTATGTGAAAGTCTATATTAGTTATTGATTAGTTAACTGAGTATTTGTATGGGAGGGTGAATGTGTGTGTGGTTCGGTGGGGTGTGTGTGACTGCCCAAAGATGTGTGAATAGTTGATTCACTAGATATATGAAGTTAAAACTACATGTTCTTACAGTTGTTTGGGTGAGTGAATATCTTTATGGGTGTGGTGATGAGCAAATATATTTCTCAATGGTACATGTCCAATAAACTAGAAAAATAAAAGGCAGTGTATATGTTAGTTGTTGTATATAAATAAGTATACATAAGACTCAATGATTGTGTGAGTGACTGTATGGATAACTTTATACTTGTAATAATGATTTTATAATTCACTAAGTATGACTTACTATCTAAATAAATAGATGAAGTTGTGTTTGTATAAGTGTGTAGCTAAGTAAACATGTAAGTATGATCCATTGTTTGCATAAGTGAGTAGGATGACTTCATATGTGAATAGGATGTGTGCTGGTGTGTAATGTCGATTTAGGTGTATAAGTATTTTTGATAGTGTTCTATTGTTCATTGACAGCATGTATGAGTGAATCTACAGGTAAGTAATTAGATGTATGTATACATCTATGAATCACTGAGTGGGTTTTTAGATACTTGTATTGCTGTAACAATGGATTCAAATATGATACTCTGTATTTTACAAAAGAGTGATGAAAGATTTTACTAGTGTATGAAAAGGTGTATGTGATTGTCACGTGGATGATGTCATCAGTGATGTCATCAGTGATGTCATTTGAGATGTCATCAGTGATGTCACTGACCATGTCATGAATGATGTAATATGTGACATCATCAGCAGTGGATTGCGGGTGCACGAAATATAGTTAGTACAACTAACTATATAGGAGCAATTTCAATGGTTTTGTATGAGTGAAATGTCCAGCTAACTATAACACCCCTAAAACTTATAGTTTTTTGAGTGAATTTTAAAGGTTTTTTAAATGCTAATTTCTAACTATATAAGGCCTGAAACCTATGGTTTTTCAGTGAATTTCAAAGGTTTTTTAAATGCTAATTCCTAACTATATAAGGCCTGAAACCTATGTTTTTTTCAGTGAATTTGCAAGGTTTTTTAAATGCTAATTCCTAACTATACAAGGCTTGAAACCTATGTTTTTTTCAGTGAATTTCAAAGTTTTTTTTAATGCTAATTCCTAACTATATAAGACCTGAAAGCCCACCAGGAATCTCCAGTACGCGCCAGGGGACTGCATTGCAGAGAGGTGCAATGAAGCCACGCCCCCTTTTTACACCTCTCTGCAACGCAGCCCCCGTGCATGTTTGAAGAGGGGGAACTAATTCCCCTTGCATACTGGGGGCCCCTGGGGGCCAACTAGCCCACCTGGAACCTCCAGTATGCGCCATGGGGCTGCATTGCAGAGGTGTAATGAGGCTATGCCCCTTGTTACACCTCTCTGGAACGCAGGCCACTGGCGCGTTTGCAGAGGGGGGACTAGTTCCCCTTGCATACTGGGGATCCCTGGGTCATATCTGCCCAAACGCCGATATTCCGAACGATTGAAAATGACTTTTCTTGAGAAACATTTGGATTTCGATTATCATGTCCTATTCTTTGGAAGTTTTGAAAGACTGACTTTGAGGATGCTATAAATTACTCAAGTCTGCCCGAATTTTTTGGGTAAAATTGATACCTAGTCACTTTGAATAAAAATTTACTTACGTCTCGTCTAACATTTGGAAGAAATATCTAGTTATATGACAACAGGATACCGACATAACTTGAAGGAAATAAGAACGCCCTGAAGAAGTTCTGTTGTACAGAACGAAACGTGTCGGCTGGCTGTGGTACATAAACTTAAGGAAAATAAAAGCATTTGAATATACACCAAGATTCAGCGCTTCAATAAGGACTCTAAGTGATATGATTTGATTGGACTTATTGTGCAAGTGGTGCTGTGCCAAACTTTGGAATATTCTCCACAATTCTCCACTACTTACTCTCTACTACTCCACTACTCTCTAATACTCACTCTCTACCACTCATTCTCTACTACTCTACTACTCTCTACTACTCTCTCTCTACTACTCACTCCCTACTACTCACTATCTACTACTCTCTACTACTCACTCTCTACTACTCTCTACTCTCTACTCTCTACTACTCATTCTCTACTACTCTCTATCTACTACTCACGTTTTACTACTCACTCTTTACTACTCACTCTCTACTACTCTCTACTACTCACTCTCTACTTCTCACTCTCTACTACTCTACTACTCACTCTCTACTACTCTCTCTCTACTACTCTCTCTCTCTACTACTCTCTACTACTCACTATACAACTCACTCTCTACTACCCTCTACTATTCTCTCTCTCTGCTACTCACTCTCTACTACTCTCTACTGCTCACTCTCTACTACTCTCTACTTCTCACTCTCTACTGCTCTCTACTACTCACTCTACTACTTACTCTCTACTGCTCTCTACCACTCACTCTCTACTACTCACTCTACTATTCACTCTACTACTCTCTACTACTCACTCTCTGCTACTCTCTCTACTGTTTCTACTACTCTCTACTACTCACTCTCTACTCTCTATTACTCACTCTCTACTCTCTACCTCTCTACCTCTCTCTACTTCTCTCTCTACTAGTCTCTACCTCTCTACCTCTACCTCTCTACCTCTACCTCTCTACCTCTACACCTCTACCTCTCTACCTCTCTCTACACGCACACATATACACATATATATATATATATGCATATATATGCATATGCATATATATATATATATTCACTGAAAAAACCATAGGTTATAGACCATATATAGTTAGGAATTAGCATTTACAAAACCTTGAAAATTCACTGAAAAAACCATAGGTTATACACTATATATAGTTAGGAATTAGCATTTACAAAACCTTATTTTACTCACACAAAACCATTGAAATTCGCATATATAGTTAGTTGCACTAACTATATATTGCGCACCCGCAATCCACTGCTGATCATGTCACATATTACATCATTCATGACATGGTCAGTGACATCACTGATGACATCACTGATGACATCTCAAATGACATCACTGATGACATCACTGATGACATCTCAAATGACATCACTGATGACATCACTGATGACAACATCCAGTGACTGTATGTTTCTGTAAAGTTAAAATATGTCTTACATATTGAAGAATGAGTGGATTTATAAGTGTCTGGATGAAGGATTTAGTAGGTGCATGACTGACTGTATGAGTGAGTGATTAAATGTGTCTCACTGAGTGCATGGGTTAGTGACTAAACTGTCTTAATTTGTGCATCATTATATCTGTTGTTCTTTAAACTGCTGCATGTGTTGATCAGTAGCTATATGAGTAACTATATGGGTTATTGATTGTTTGCCCAAGTATTTGTATGGGAGACTGAGTGTGTGTGTGGGTGGCTGGGAGGTGTATGACTCTGTGCATAGATGTGTGAGCAGTTGATTCACTAGATGTATGGGTTCAAAAGTGCATGTGGAAACAGCTGTATGGGCGGTTGACCGTGTGCATGAGTGTATTGGTGAGTGAATGGATATCTCAGTGCTACATGTCAAAGTAAGTACATATGTAAAACACAGTACATTTGAGAGTTGACATATATAAATAACTGTGCATAAGAGCCAGTGAATGTGTGAGTGGCTGTATGGATCATTGTGAACTTGTATCCGGGATTGTATAAGAGAGTAAATATGTGTTAGTATATGTTTGAATAAGTAAGGTGTGTATAACTGTATAGTTGAGAAAATGGAGGTGTGATTGATTCTTTGCATGACTGACTAGGTGTGTGTGTAACTCCATGGATGAGTGACAGTCTGCGAGTGTCTGTTTACACTGAGTGTATCTAAGGTTATATTAGAGTCTGAAGAGGTTCATCGTATTATCACATGAATGATGTCATCAGTGATGTGATCAGTAATGTCAAATGAGATGTCATCAGTGATGTCATCAGTGATGTCATTTGAGATGTCATCAGTGATGTCATCAGTGATGTCATTTGAGATGTCATCAGTGATGTCATCAGTGATGTCACTGACCATGTCATGAATGATGTAATATGTGACATGATCAGCAGTGAATTGCGGGTGCGCGATATATAGTTAGTGCAACTAACTATATATGAGAATTTCAATTGTTTTGTGTGAGTAAAATAAGGTTTTGTAAATGCTAATTCCTAACTATATGTGGTGTATAACCTATGGTTTTTTCAGTGAATTTTCAAGGTTTTGTAAATGCTAATTCCTAACTATATATGGTCTATAACCTATGGTTTTTTCAGTGAATTTCAATGTTTTTTTAATAGCAAATATCAAAAGCTTTAAAATGTATTCTTCTTTAAATCGAAAAATATATTTTGTATGTTTTTAATACAATTTTTTAATGTATATATATATATATTTTTTTGTTTTGTTTCGCTACCGGTCCGCGCACCGGGTAGCTTCCCGTTAGCTCAATTTGGTGCCGCGACCCGGTCCGCGAACCGGTAATCGTTCCATTTGCGCAACTGCCGCGTTAGAAAACAACATCGTAAACACAAGATGGCGGACTCCCGTTACGCTACCGGTTAGCTACCCGGTTCGCGTACCGGGTAGCGCCTCTACCGCGAAAAAACAGAATTTTTTTATTTTATTTTTTGCCCCGCGGGACCCTTTAATAGCCCCTCATCAATCCTAGGGGGTCAGGAGGGGTCTACCTTGCCCCCTTTCATTAATTTCCCCCTTCGTTTTTCTTCACCTCTTGTCTCTCGATCCTACCGAGAGACAAGATGGCGGCCGCTCCGGACTGTTTAGAATGTTCACAGACACCGGAGAGCCAATCAGCTTCGCTTCGCGAAGTTCCGTTACGCGTCAGGTACGCGAACCGGGGCGCTAACCGGAGCGCTGTTACAGATATATATATTTTTTTGAACGTTAATTTATCAAAATCCACTGGAGCACATATATTGAGACCTAGCAAAGGCACATCGGGCAAACAATATCTACAATTTTGCCAAGTTTCGTGGAAATCCATTCAGCCGTTCGAGCTAAAAGTGAGTCCAACCGCCCTATGGAAAATTGCATGGGAAAAATGCGTTTTGGGACCCCCTTTTTTCTCGGCCCCCCCTTGACGAAACCCCCCCAAATTTTCAGGGGCTGCTCAGAAACAAAATGTTCAATTTTCCTGAAAATTTCAGCCAATTCCGTCCTCAAACGCCAAAGTTATTCGACATAGAATTTTCAAAAATCCCATAGGAAAAAAATCCTAACTATATATACCTACTGGCGACCGCCAGTAGGTAATATATGTATGTGTATATATATATATATATATATACACATACATATATAAACATATATAATCTGCATATCTATATAAATACAAATATAAATGCATGCATACATATACATATATGCATACATATGCATGTTATTTACATGAAAGTTTTAAAAACACTAATAAAAGCAAAGCTAAAAAGCCACCTCATTACAAACAGAATGTCTTTCACTTAAACAAGGGCGAGATCTATTGCATTTTCAATGCTTGTTTACTTTCGTTCCATCAAGAAGGCATTCAGATGTGTCACACATTTGCCATAATTTCTGAATGTTAGCACTCTAGTTGATTATTAGATCACTGTAGTAAAGCTACTGCTCACCAGGGAAGTCTGCTGCTGCTATTCAAAGTGCATGTTTCAGTCTGCATGTCATAATTTTGTTAATGAAATAGAAGAGGATTTGAGAAGTCACTCAAAATGTGCCCTAATTTTTCTTTTTGAAGCACTAATCATACTTTCTATGGCAAAATGAACCCACTCATTTTGTTCCTTTTTAAATTAAATGTTTTCAGACTTACCACTTCATTCCAATCAAGATGCCATACTTTTGTCATAAATAAGACTGTTAGCGCTCTAGTTGTTCTTTAGAACACTCTGGGACATTCTGTCATTGGGCTACACATGGGCTACATCTGGGTGATATTTGGGCTACATTTGGGCTCTTTTGTCTCTGGTGGCCATCTTGGGAGACTGCATGTCAGAATTGTTTTATGAAATTGAAGAGGATTTGAGAAGTCACTCAAAATGTGCCCTAATTTATCTTTTCTGCAGCACTAATCATACTTTCTATGGCAAAATATACCCCCTCATTTTGTTCCTTTTTAAATTAAATGTTTTAAGAGTTACCACTTTATTCCAATCAAGATGGCTTCAGGTGTGCCATACCTTTGTAATAAGTAGGACAGTTAGCGCTCTAGTTGTTCTTTCAAACACTCTGGGACATTCTGTCATTGGGCTATACTTGGGCTACATCTGGTGATATTTGGGCTACATTTGGGCTCTTTTGTCTCTGGTGGCCATCTTGGGAGACTGCATGTCAGAATATTTTTATGAAATTGAAGAGGATTTGAGGATTCACACAAAATGTGCCCTAGTTTTTCTTTCTGCAGCACTTATCATACTTTCTATGGCAAAATGTACCCCCTCATTTTGTTCCTTTTTGAATTAAATGTTTTAAGAGTTACCACTTCATTCCAATCAAGATGGCTTCAGGTGTGCCATACCTTTGAAATAAGTAGGACTGTTAGCGCTCTAGTTGTTCTTTAGAACACTCTAGGAGGCTGCAGTAGAACACAAAGGAATCAACTGACAGTCTCTGTCCTTGTTGGATGTAGATGTTTTACTGGTAATGTCAAACTTCAATCTCACATGACTGAGAACGATAATGTGAATTTACAGAAAATATGCTTTCAGTTTAGCTTATAGACCCCCTTCCAAACCACTGTGGGAAAAGCATGAGATAATAGTTTTCTTTCAAACATGATTCATGATATCCCAGCAGAAGGCTTTTTCACATGGTAAAATCACCTTAGAACACACCACAATTCCTAAAATGAGTATGGTACCATCAACAAATGATTTATAATGTAACTAAAGTCCTAAAACCCTCTATTAACTACAATGTTTTTTAATGAGGTGCTATCATGTATATTGGTCCCAAGATAACTGCCAACACTTCTTAGATGAAGTGCTGACAGCCAATCAGACTTCACGATGAGATGTGTGGTTAGGCTCCGCCCAGATATATATGTGTATTTGAAGTTAATTTTCATAAAAACCACTGGAGCAATTTTCACCAAATATAGCAAAGGCACTTCTGCGTACCAGTCGCTACAATTTTGCCAAGTTTGGTGTAATTCCGTTCAGCGGTTCGGGCTGTAGACTTGTCTGAACGTCCTACGGAAGTTAACATGGGGAAAACACGTTTTGGGACCCCCCTTTTTTCTCAGCCCCCACTTCACGAATCCCCCCGAAACTTTCAGGGAAGGAGCGCAGCGGAGATGGCCAAAATTTTGGAAAATTACACGCAAAATCCTCAACCAGCGCCAAAGTTATTCCCAATAGAATGTTGCAGATTTCCTATGGTAGCCAATCCTAACTATATATACCTACTGGCTATCGCCAGTAGGTAATATATACATATATATATATATATATATATATATATATATATATATATATATATATATATATATATATATATATATATATATATATATATATATATATATATATATATATTTATTTATATAAATACAAAACACTCCCTCCTTTTTCTTCCAAGAAGGCTCACCGACACTGGCTGGATTGCTTTGAAACTGCTTCAATGGTGAACAACACGATGGCAAGCGGCTACCTGAGCCCAACGTTTCTGCTCTTACAAGCCTTGATCACGGGCGGTGCCTCTCTGTAACTTTGAACTGCCCACGTGATATCTGCTCATTTTATCAGCGCAGGCCGTATTCTCCCACAGAGTGCGCGAAGGAAAAATTAACAATTCCAAAGGTGAATGCCAGCGTTTCAATATCCTGATGCTGAAATGCGCACATCTTAAATGAGTATTGGCAGTCCTTCAGCGCATTTATTAAAGGTAACTTTCATGCCCAGTTCGTAATTTCTTTGTTACACACAATGCTTTCCAAAACCTTTCCAGCCTGCATTACGGACCTTTGTCCTTCTGCTCCCAACTCGCCTCACCCTGCAACAATGTCACAGGGGGCAAGCAGGTCGGGCTCCAACACTTAAAATGTCACACAAGTTGCCGAGCAAACCAAGCCCGAACCTTGAAAGGCGGCCAGTGAGTTTGGTGCACGGCTTCCAATAGTAATACAAAACACTCCCTCCTTTTTCTTCCAAGAAGGCTCACCGACACTGGCTGGATTGCTTTGAAACTGCTTTAATGGTGAACAACACGATGGCAAGCGGCTACCTGAGCCCAACGTTTCTGCTCTTACAAGCCTTGATCACGGGCGGTGCCTCTCTGTAACTTTGAACTGCCCACGTGATATCTGCTCATTTTATCAGCGCAGGCCGTATTCTCCCACAGAGTGCGCGAAGGAAAAATTAACAATTCCAGAGGTGAACGCCAGCGTTTCAATATCCTGATGCTGAAATGCGCACATCTTAAATGAGTATTGGCAGTCCTTCAGCGCATTTATTAAAGGTAACTTTCATGCCCAGTTCGTAATTTCTTTGTTACACACAATGCTTTCCAAAACCTTTCCAGACTGCATTACGGACCTTTGTCCTTTTGCTCCCAACTCGCCTCACCCTGCAACAATGTCACAGGGGGCAAGCAGGTCGGGCTCCAACACTTAAAATGTCACACAAGTTGCCGAGCAAACCAAGCCCGAACCTTGAAAGGCGGCCAGTGAGTTTGGTGCACGGCTTCCAATAGTAATACAAAACACTCCCTCCTTTTTCTTCCAAGAAGGCTCACCGACACTGGCTGGATTGCTTTGAAACTGCTTTAATGGTGAACAACACGATGGCAAGCGGCTACCTGAGCCCAACGTTTCTGCTCTTACAAACCTTGATCACGGGCGGTGCCTCTCTGTAACTTTGAACTGCCCACGTGATATGCTCATTTTATCAGCGCAGGCCGTATTCTCCCACAGAGTGCGCGAAGGAAAAATTAACAATTCCAAAGGTGAACGCCAGCGTTTCAATATCCTGATGCTGAAATGCGCACATCTTAAATGAGTATTGGCAGTCCTTCAGCGCATTTATTAAAGGTAACTTTCATGCCCAGTTCGTAATTTCTTTGTTACACACAATGCTTTCCAAAACCTTTCCAGCCTGCATTACGGACCTTTGTCCTTCTGCTCCCAACTCGCCTCACCCTGCAACAATGTCACAGGGGGCAAGCAGGTCGGGCTCCAACACTTAAAATGTCACACAAGTTGCCGAGCAAACCAAGCCCGAACCTTGAAAGGCGGCCAGTGAGTTTGGTGCACGGCTTCCAATAGTAATACAAAACACTCCCTCCTTTTTCTTCCAAGAAGGCTCACCGACACTGGCTGGATTGCTTTGAAACTGCTTTAATGGTGAACAACACGATGGCAAGCGGCTACCTGAGCCCAACGTTTCTGCTCTTACAAGCCTTGATCACGGGCGGTGCCTCTCTGTAACTTTGAACTGCCCACGTGATATCTGCTCATTTTATCAGCGCAGGCCGTATTCTCCCACAGAGTGCGCGAAGGAAAAATTAACAATTCCAGAGGTGAACGCCAGCGTTTCAATATCCTGATGCTGAAATGCGCACATCTTAAATGAGTATTGGCAGTCCTTCAGCGCATTTATTAAAGGTAACTTTCATGCCCAGTTCGTAATTTCTTTGTTACACACAATGCTTTCCAAAACCTTTCCAGACTGCATTACGGACCTTTGTCCTTTTGCTCCCAACTCGCCTCACCCTGCAACAATGTCACAGGGGGCAAGCAGGTCGGGCTCCAACACTTAAAATGTCACACAAGTTGCCGAGCAAACCAAGCCCGAACCTTGAAAGGCGGCCAGTGAGTTTGGTGCACGGCTTCCAATAGTAATACAAAACACTCCCTCCTTTTTCTTCCAAGAAGGCTCACCGACACTGGCTGGATTGCTTTGAAACTGCTTTAATGGTGAACAACACGATGGCAAGCGGCTACCTGAGCCCAACGTTTCTGCTCTTACAAACCTTGATCACGGGCGGTGCCTCTCTGTAACTTTGAACTGCCCACGTGATATGCTCATTTTATCAGCGCAGGCCGTATTCTCCCACAGAGTGCGCGAAGGAAAAATTAACAATTCCAAAGGTGAACGCCAGCGTTTCAATATCCTGATGCTGAAATGCGCACATCTTAAATGAGTATTGGCAGTCCTTCAGCGCATTTATTAAAGGTAACTTTCATGCCCAGTTCGTAATTTCTTTGTTACACACAATGCTTTCCAAAACCTTTCCAGCCTGCATTACGGACCTTTGTCCTTCTGCTCCCAACTCGCCTCACCCTGCAACAATGTCACAGGGGGCAAGCAGGTCGGGCTCCAACACTTAAAATGTCACACAAGTTGCCGAGCAAACCAAGCCCGAACCTTGAAAGGCGGCCAGTGAGTTTGGTGCACGGCTTCCAATAGTAATACAAAACACTCCCTCCTTTTTCTTCCAAGAAGGCTCACCGACACTGGCTGGATTGCTTTGAAACTGCTTTAATGGTGAACAACACGATGGCAAGCGGCTACCTGAGCCCAACGTTTCTGCTCTTACAAGCCTTGATCACGGGCGGTGCCTCTCTGTAACTTTGAACTGCCCACGTGATATCTGCTCATTTTATCAGCGCAGGCCGTATTCTCCCACAGAGTGCGCGAAGGAAAAATTAACAATTCCAGAGGTGAACGCCAGCGTTTCAATATCCTGATGCTGAAATGCGCACATCTTAAATGAGTATTGGCAGTCCTTCAGCGCATTTATTAAAGGTAACTTTCATGCCCAGTTCGTAATTTCTTTGTTACACACAATGCTTTCCAAAACCTTTCCAGACTGCATTACGGACCTTTGTCCTTTTGCTCCCAACTCGCCTCACCCTGCAACAATGTCACAGGGGGCAAGCAGGTCGGGCTCCAACACTTAAAATGTCACACAAGTTGCCGAGCAAACCAAGCCCGAACCTTGAAAGGCGGCCAGTGAGTTTGGTGCACGGCTTCCAATAGTAATACAAAACACTCCCTCCTTTTTCTTCCAAGAAGGCTCACCGACACTGGCTGGATTGCTTTGAAACTGCTTTAATGGTGAACAACACGATGGCAAGCGGCTACCTGAGCCCAACGTTTCTGCTCTTACAAACCTTGATCACGGGCGGTGCCTCTCTGTAACTTTGAACTGCCCACGTGATATGCTCATTTTATCAGCGCAGGCCGTATTCTCCCACAGAGTGCGCGAAGGAAAAATTAACAATTCCAAAGGTGAACGCCAGCGTTTCAATATCCTGATGCTGAAATGCGCACATCTTAAATGAGTATTGGCAGTCCTTCAGCGCATTTATTAAAGGTAACTTTCATGCCCAGTTCGTAATTTCTTTGTTACACACAATGCTTTCCAAAACCTTTCCAGCCTGCATTACGGACCTTTGTCCTTCTGCTCCCAACTCGCCTCACCCTGCAACAATGTCACAGGGGGCAAGCAGGTCGGGCTCCAACACTTAAAATGTCACACAAGTTGCCGAGCAAACCAAGCCCGAACCTTGAAAGGCGGCCAGTGAGTTTGGTGCACGGCTTCCAATAGTAATACAAAACACTCCCTCCTTTTTCTTCCAAGAAGGCTCACCGACACTGGCTGGATTGCTTTGAAACTGCTTTAATGGTGAACAACACGATGGCAAGCGGCTACCTGAGCCCAACGTTTCTGCTCTTACAAGCCTTGATCACGGGCGGTGCCTCTCTGTAACTTTGAACTGCCCACGTGATATCTGCTCATTTTATCAGCGCAGGCCGTATTCTCCCACAGAGTGCGCGAAGGAAAAATTAACAATTCCAGAGGTGAACGCCAGCGTTTCAATATCCTGATGCTGAAATGCGCACATCTTAAATGAGTATTGGCAGTCCTTCAGCGCATTTATTAAAGGTAACTTTCATGCCCAGTTCGTAATTTCTTTGTTACACACAATGCTTTCCAAAACCTTTCCAGACTGCATTACGGACCTTTGTCCTTTTGCTCCCAACTCGCCTCACCCTGCAACAATGTCACAGGGGGCAAGCAGGTCGGGCTCCAACACTTAAAATGTCACACAAGTTGCCGAGCAAACCAAGCCCGAACCTTGAAAGGCGGCCAGTGAGTTTGGTGCACGGCTTCCAATAGTAATACAAAACACTCCCTCCTTTTTCTTCCAAGAAGGCTCACCGACACTGGCTGGATTGCTTTGAAACTGCTTTAATGGTGAACAACACGATGGCAAGCGGCTACCTGAGCCCAACGTTTCTGCTCTTACAAACCTTGATCACGGGCGGTGCCTCTCTGTAACTTTGAACTGCCCACGTGATATGCTCATTTTATCAGCGCAGGCCGTATTCTCCCACAGAGTGCGCGAAGGAAAAATTAACAATTCCAAAGGTGAACGCCAGCGTTTCAATATCCTGATGCTGAAATGCGCACATCTTAAATGAGTATTGGCAGTCCTTCAGCGCATTTATTAAAGGTAACTTTCATGCCCAGTTCGTAATTTCTTTGTTACACACAATGCTTTCCAAAACCTTTCCAGCCTGCATTACGGACCTTTGTCCTTCTGCTCCCAACTCGCCTCACCCTGCAACAATGTCACAGGGGGCAAGCAGGTCGGGCTCCAACACTTAAAATGTCACACAAGTTGCCGAGCAAACCAAGCCCGAACCTTGAAAGGCGGCCAGTGAGTTTGGTGCACGGCTTCCAATAGTAATACAAAACACTCCCTCCTTTTTCTTCCAAGAAGGCTCACCGACACTGGCTGGATTGCTTTGAAACTGCTTTAATGGTGAACAACCTGATGGCAAGTGTTTTGTATTACTATTGGAAGCCGTGCACCAAACTCACTGGCCGCCTTTCAAGGTTCGGGCTTGGTTTGCTCGGCAACTTGTGTGACATTTTAAGTGTTGGAGCCCGACCTGCTTGCCCCCTGTGACATTGTTGCAGGGTGAGGCGAGTTGGGAGCAGAAGGACAAAGGTCCGTAATGCAGGCTGGAAAGGTTTTGGAAAGCATTGTGTGTAACAAAGAAATTACGAACTGGGCATGAAAGTTACCTTTAATAAATGCGCTGAAGGACTGCCAATACTCATTTAAGATGTGCGCATTTCAGCATCAGGATATTGAAACGCTGGCGTTCACCTTTGGAATTGTTAATTTTTCCTTCGCGCACTCTGTGGGAGAATACGGCCTGCGCTGATAAAATGAGCAGATATCACGTGGGCAGTTCAAAGTTACAGAGAGGCACCGCCCGTGATCAAGGCTTGTAAGAGCAGAAACGTTGGGCTCAGGTAGCCGCTTGCCATCGTGTTGTTCACCATTAAAGCAGTTTCAAAGCAATCCAGCCAGTGTCGGTGAGCCTTCTTGGAAGAAAAAGGAGGGAGTGTTTTGTATTACTATTGGAAGCCGTGCACCAAACTCACTGGCCGCCTTTCAAGGTTCGGGCTTGGTTTGCTCGGCAACTTGTGTGACATTTTAAGTGTTGGAGCCCGACCTGCTTGCCCCCTGTGACATTGTTGCAGGGTGAGGCGAGTTGGGAGCAGAAGGACAAAGGTCCGTAATGCAGGCTGGAAAGGTTTTGGAAAGCATTGTGTGTAACAAAGAAATTACGAACTGGGCATGAAAGTTACCTTTAATAAATGCGCTGAAGGACTGCCAATACTCATTTCAGATGTGCGCATTTCAGCATCAGGATATTGAAACGCTGGCGTTCACCTTTGGAATTGTTAATTTTTCCTTTGTGCACTCTGTGGGAGAATACGGCCTGCACTGATAAAATGAGCAGATATCACGTGGGCAGTTCAAAGTTACAGAGAGGCACCGCCCGTGATCAAGGCTTGTAAGAGCAGAAACGTTGGGCTCAGGTAGCCGCTTGCCATCGTGTTGTTCACCATTAAAGCAGTTTCAAAGCAATCCAGCCAGTGTCGGTGAGCCTTCTTGGAAGAAAAAGGAGGGAGTGTTTTGTATTACTATTGGAAGCCGTGCACCAAACTCACTGGCCGCCTTTCAAGGTTCGGGCTTGTTTTGCTCGGCAACTTGTGTGACATTTTAAGTGTTGGAGCCCGACCTGCTTGCCCCCTGTGACATTGTTGCAGGGTGAGGCGAGTTGGGAGCAGAAGGACAAAGGTCCGTAATGCAGGCTGGAAAGGTTTTGGAAAGCATTGTGTGTAACAAAGAAATTACGAACTGGGCATGAAAGTTACCTTTAATAAATGCGCTGAAGGACTGCCAATACTCATTTAAGATGTGCGCATTTCAGCATCAGGATATTGAAACGCTGGCGTTCAATTTTGGAATTGTTAATTTTTCCTTCGCGCACTCTGTGGGAGAATACGGCCTGCGCTGATAAAATGAGCAGATATCACGTGGGCAGTTCAAAGTTACAGAGAGGCACCGCCCGTGATCAAGGCTTGTAAGAGCAGAAACGTTGGGCTCAGGTAGCCGCTTGCCATTGTGTTGTTCACCATTAAAGCAGTTTCAAAGCAATCCAGCCAGTGTCGGTGACCCTTCTTGGAAGAAAAAGGAGGGAGTGTTTTGTATTACTATTGGAAGCCGTGCACCAAACTCACTGGCCGCCTTTCAAGGTTCGGGCTTGGTTTGCTCGGCAACTTGTGTGACATTTTAAGTGTTGGAGCCCGACCTGCTTGCCCCCTGTGACATTGTTGCAGGGTGAGGCGAGTTGGGAGCAGAAGGACAAAGGTCCGTAATGCAGGCTGGAAAGGTTTTGGAAAGCATTGTGTGTAACAAAGAAATTACGAACTGGGCATGAAAGTTACCTTTAATAAATGCGCTGAAGGACTGCCAATACTCATTTAAGATGTGCGCATTTCAGCATCAGGATATTGAAACGCTGGCGTTCACCTTTGGAATTGTTAATTTTTCCTTCGTGCACTCTGTGGGAGAATACGGCCTGCGCTGATAAAATGAGCAGATATCACGTGGGCAGTTCAAAGTTACAGAGAGGCACCGCCCGTGATCAAGGCTTGTAAGAGCAGAAACGTTGGGCTCAGGTAGCCGCTTGCCATCGTGTTGTTCACCATTAAAGCAGTTTCAAAGCAATCCAGCCAGTGTCGGTGAGCCTTCTTGGAAGAAAAAGGAGGGAGTGTTTTGTATTACTATTGGAAGCCGTGCACCAAACTCTCTGGCCGCCTTTCAAGGTTCGGGCTTGGTTTGCTCGGCAACTTGTGTGACATTTTAAGTGTTGGAGCCCGACCTGCTTGCCCCCTGTGACATTGTTGCAGGGTGAGGCGAGTTGGGAGCAGAAGGACAAAGGTCCGTAATGCAGGCTGGAAAGGTTTTGGAAAGCTTTGTGTGTAACAAAGAAATTACGAACTGGGCATGAAAGTTACCTTTAATAAATGCGCTGAAGGACTGCCAATACTCATTTAAGATGTGCGCATTTCAGCATCAGGATATTGAAACGCTGGCGTTCACCTTTGGAATTGTTAATTTTTCCTTCGCGCACTCTGTGGGAGAATACGGCCTGCGCTGATAAAATGAGCAGATATCACGTGGGCAGTTCAAAGTTACAGAGAGGCACCGCCCGTGATCAAGGCTTGTAAGAGCAGAAACGTTGGGCTCAGGTAGCCGCTTGCCATCGTGTTGTTCACCATTAAAGCAGTTTCAAAGCAATCCAGCCAGTGTCGGTGAGCCTTCTTGGAAGAAAAAGGAGGGAGTGTTTTGTATTACTATTGGAAGCCGTGCACCAAACTCACTGGCCGCCTTTCAAGGTTCGGGCTTGGTTTGCTCGGCAACTTGTGTGACATTTTAAGTGTTGGAGCCCGACCTGCTTGCCCCCTGTGACATTGTTGCAGGGTGAGGCGAGTTGGGAGCAGAAGGACAAAGGTCCGTAATGCAGGCTGGAAAGGTTTTGGAAAGCATTGTGTGTAACAAAGAAATTACGAACTGGGCATGAAAGTTACCTTTAATAAATGCGCTGAAGGACTGCCAATACTCATTTAAGATGTGCGCATTTCAGCATCAGGATATTGAAATTGCTGGCGTTCACCTTTGGAATTGTTAATTTTTCCTTCGCGCACTCTGTGGGAGAATACGGCCTCCGCTGATAAAATGAGCAGATATCACGTGGGCAGTTCAAAGTTACAGAGAGGCACTGCCCGTGATCAAGGCTTGTAAGAGCAGAAACGTTGGGCTCAGGTAGCCGCTTGCCATCGTGTTGTTCACCATTAAAGCAGTGTCAAAGCAATCCAGCCAGTGTCGGTGAGCCTTCTTGGAAGAAAAAGGAGGGAGTGTTTTGTATTACTATTGGAAGCCGTGCACCAAACTCACTGGCCGCCTTTCAAGGTTCGGGCTTGGTTTGCTCGGCAACTTGTGTGACATTTTAAGTGTTGGAGCCCGACCTGCTTGCCCCCTGTGACATTGTTGCAGGGTGAGGCGAGTTGGGAGCAGAAGGACAAAGGTCCGTAATGCAGGCTGGAAAGGTTTTGGAAAGCATTGTGTGTAACAAAGAAATTACGAACTGGGCATGAAAGTTACCTTTAATAAATGCGCTGAAGGACTGCCAATACTCATTTAAGATGTGCGCATTTCAGCATCAGGATATTGAAACGCTGGCGTTCACCTTTGGAATTGTTAATTTTTCCTTCGCGCACTCTGTGGGAGAATACGGCCTGCGCTGATAAAATGAGCAGATATCACGTGGGCAGTTCAAAGTTACAGAGAGGCACCGCCCGTGATCAAGGCTTGTAAGAGCAGAAACGTTGGGCTCAGGTAGCCGCTTGCCATCGTGTTGTTCACCATTAAAGCAGTTTCAAAGCAATCCAGCCAGTGTCGGTGAGCCTTCTTGGAAGAAAAAGGAGGGAGTGTTTTGTATTACTATTGGAAGCCGTGCACCAAACTCACTGGCCGCCTTTCAAGGTTCGGGCTTGTTTTGCTCGGCAACTTGTGTGACATTTTAAGTGTTGGAGCCCGACCTGCTTGCCCCCTGTGACATTGTTGCAGGGTGAGGCGAGTTGGGAGCAGAAGGACAAAGGTCCGTAATGCAGGCTGGAAAGGTTTTGGAAAGCATTGTGTGTAACAAAGAAATTACGAACTGGGCATGAAAGTTACCTTTAATAAATGCGCTGAAGGACTGCCAATACTCATTTAAGATGTGCGCATTTCAGCATCAGGATATTGAAACGCTGGTGTTCACCTTTGGAATTGTTAATTTTTCCTTCGCGCACTCTGTGGGAGAATACGGCCTGCGCTGATAAAATGAGCAGATATCACGTGGGCAGTTCAAAGTTACAGAGAGGCACCGCCCGTGATCAAGGCTTGTAAGAGCAGAAATGTTGGGCTCAGGTAGCCGCTTGCCATCGTGTTGTTCACCATTAAAGCAGTTTCAAAGCAATCCAGCCAGTGTCGGTGAGCCTTCTTGGAAGAAAAAGGAGGGAGTGTTTTGTATTACTATTGGAAGCCGTGCACCAAACTCACTGGCCGCCTTTCAAGGTTCGGGCTTGGTTTGCTCGGCAACTTGTGTGACATTTTAAGTGTTGGAGCCCGACCTGCTTGCCCCCTGTGACATTGTTGCAGGGTGAGGCGAGTTGGGAGCAGAAGGACAAAGGTCCGTAATGCAGGCTGGAAAGGTTTTGGAAAGCATTGTGTGTAACAAAGAAATTACGAACTGGGCATGAAAGTTACCTTTAATAAATGCGCTGAAGGACTGCCAATACTCATTTAAGATGTGCGCATTTCAGCATCAGGATATTGAAACGCTGGCGTTCACCTTTGGAATTGTTAATTTTTCCTTCGTGCACTCTGTGGGAGAATACGGCCTGCGCTGATAAAATGAGCAGATATCACGTGGGCAGTTCAAAGTTACAGAGAGGCACCGCCCGTGATCAAGGCTTGTAAGAGCAGAAACGTTGGGCTCAGGTAGCCGCTTGCCATCGTGTTGTTCACCATTAAAGCAGTTTCAAAGCAATCCAGCCAGTGTCGGTGAGCCTTCTTGGAAGAAAAAGGAGGGAGTGTTTTGTATTACTATTGGAAGCCGTGCACCAAACTCACTGGCCGCCTTTCAAGGTTCGGGCTTGGTTTGCTCGGCAACTTGTGTGACATTTTAAGTGTTGGAGCCCGACCTGCTTGCCCCCTGTGACATTGTTGCAGGGTGAGGCGAGTTGGGAGCAGAAGGACAAAGGTCCGTAATGCAGGCTGGAAAGGTTTTGGAAAGCATTGTGTGTAACAAAGAAATTACGAACTGGGCATGAAAGTTACCTTTAATAAATGCGCTGAAGGACTGCCAATACTCATTTAAGATGTGCGCATTTCAGCATCAGGATATTGAAACGCTGGCGTTCACCTTTGGAATTGTTAATTTTTCCTTCGCGCACTCTGTGGGAGAATACGGCCTGCGCTGATAAAATGAGCAGATATCACGTGGGCAGTTCAAAGTTACAGAGAGGCACCGCCCGTGATCAAGGCTTGTAAGAGCAGAAACGTTGGGCTCAGGTAGCCGCTTGCCATCGTGTTGTTCACCATTAAAGCAGTTTCAAAGCAATCCAGCCAGTGTCGGTGAGCCTTCTTGGAAGAAAAAGGAGGGAGTGTTTTGTATTACTATTGGAAGCCGTGCACCAAACTCACTGGCCGCCTTTCAAGGTTCGGGCTTGTTTTGCTCGGCAACTTGTGTGACATTTTAAGTGTTGGAGCCCGACCTGCTTGCCCCCTGTGACATTGTTGCAGGGTGAGGCGAGTTGGGAGCAGAAGGACAAAGGTCCGTAATGCAGGCTGGAAAGGTTTTGGAAAGCATTGTGTGTAACAAAGAAATTACGAACTGGGCATGAAAGTTACCTTTAATAAATGCGCTGAAGGACTGCCAATACTCATTTAAGATGTGCGCATTTCAGCATCAGGATATTGAAACGCTGGTGTTCACCTTTGGAATTGTTAATTTTTCCTTCGCGCACTCTGTGGGAGAATACGGCCTGCGCTGATAAAATGAGCAGATATCACGTGGGCAGTTCAAAGTTACAGAGAGGCACCGCCCGTGATCAAGGCTTGTAAGAGCAGAAATGTTGGGCTCAGGTAGCCGCTTGCCATCGTGTTGTTCACCATTAAAGCAGTTTCAAAGCAATCCAGCCAGTGTCGGTGAGCCTTCTTGGAAGAAAAAGGAGGGAGTGTTTTGTATTACTATTGGAAGCCGTGCACCAAACTCACTGGCCGCCTTTCAAGGTTCGGGCTTGGTTTGCTCGGCAACTTGTGTGACATTTTAAGTGTTGGAGCCCGACCTGCTTGCCCCCTGTGACATTGTTGCAGGGTGAGGCGAGTTGGGAGCAGAAGGACAAAGGTCCGTAATGCAGGCTGGAAAGGTTTTGGAAAGCATTGTGTGTAACAAAGAAATTACGAACTGGGCATGAAAGTTACCTTTAATAAATGCGCTGAAGGACTGCCAATACTCATTTAAGATGTGCGCATTTCAGCATCAGGATATTGAAACGCTGGCGTTCACCTTTGGAATTGTTAATTTTTCCTTCGTGCACTCTGTGGGAGAATACGGCCTGCGCTGATAAAATGAGCAGATATCACGTGGGCAGTTCAAAGTTACAGAGAGGCACCGCCCGTGATCAAGGCTTGTAAGAGCAGAAACGTTGGGCTCAGGTAGCCGCTTGCCATCGTGTTGTTCACCATTAAAGCAGTTTCAAAGCAATCCAGCCAGTGTCGGTGAGCCTTCTTGGAAGAAAAAGGAGGGAGTGTTTTGTATTACTATTGGAAGCCGTGCACCAAACTCACTGGCCGCCTTTCAAGGTTCGGGCTTGGTTTGCTCGGCAACTTGTGTGACATTTTAAGTGTTGGAGCCCGACCTGCTTGCCCCCTGTGACATTGTTGCAGGGTGAGGCGAGTTGGGAGCAGAAGGACAAAGGTCCGTAATGCAGGCTGGAAAGGTTTTGGAAAGCATTGTGTGTAACAAAGAAATTACGAACTGGGCATGAAAGTTACCTTTAATAAATGCGCTGAAGGACTGCCAATACTCATTTAAGATGTGCGCATTTCAGCATCAGGATATTGAAACGCTGGCGTTCACCTTTGGAATTGTTAATTTTTCCTTCGCGCACTCTGTGGGAGAATACGGCCTGCGCTGATAAAATGAGCAGATATCACGTGGGCAGTTCAAAGTTACAGAGAGGCACCGCCCGTGATCAAGGCTTGTAAGAGCAGAAACGTTGGGCTCAGGTAGCCGCTTGCCATCGTGTTGTTCACCATTAAAGCAGTTTCAAAGCAATCCAGCCAGTGTCGGTGAGCCTTCTTGGAAGAAAAAGGAGGGAGTGTTTTGTATTACTATTGGAAGCCGTGCACCAAACTCACTGGCCGCCTTTCAAGGTTCGGGCTTGGTTTGCTCGGCAACTTGTGTGACATATATATATATATATATATATATATATATATATATATATATTCACTGAAAAAACCATAGGTTTTACACACGTTATAGTTAGGAAGTAGCATTTACAAAACCTATGAAATTCACTGAAAAAACCATAGGTTTGACACCAGTTATAGTTAGCTGGAAATTTTACTGATATAAAACCAATGAAATTCCACGTTATAGTTAGTTGGACTCACTATAACTTGCGCGTGTAATGCACTGCTGATGACGTCACATATTACATCACTCATGACATCACTGATAACACCATCCAGTGAATGTGTGTCTTTCTGAAAAATAAATATGTGTTACATATGTATATATTATTGAATATCTTAGTGAATACATATATTACTGAGTAATGCTTAAATATTTAAATATATGTATTAGTGTTTCACTTTGTGTATAAGTGGCTGCATGGGTTGATGAGTAAATACATGTGTATGTATATAGGTTATTAGATGTTTTTCTTAGTATCAGTATGAGTGTTTGCATGCTTTGGTGGGAGTATTACTTAGTACATAGATGCAAGAATGACTGAGTCTCTGTTTGTATGTGTTTTGAAGACAGCATATGTGCAGGACTGTATGGGTGGATTAGTGTGCATATGTCTGTGTTAGTGAGTGAATGACTGTCTTATTAGTGTCTTTATCAGTAACTACATATGTTTTAATGTAGTATATGTGAATATTGATGTATATAAGTGACTATATGTGAGAGTGAGGTATTGTAAGAGTTCCTGTTTAAATCAGTATGTGTTTCTATAAGTGATTTTTAAGAGAGTAAGTATGTGTAAGTTTCCTTAGAAGTAAAGTGGTAGTGTGTGTATAGCTGTTTATGCAATAAATGGATGTTCAATAGTTTATTTGCATGCGTGAGTATGTGTGTGAATAACTTTTGGATGACTGTCGGTGTGTAACAGGATGTGTAGGTGTATCACTACATATGATTAGTGAATATATGTATGAGTGACTATATAGAACTGTTGGTGAATTAGTGCATGTGTATATAGATGGTGGAATTATTGAATTGGTTGTTGTAACTGGTATGAGTATCTCAATTTTTTTGAACATTTTTAGTTTCTATTTTTGAATATGCGTTTCAAGGGTTAGATTACAGTGAAAGGAGGTCTGTCACTGTGTCACAAGGATGGTGTTATCAGTGATGTCATGAGTGATGTAATATGTGACGTCATCAGCAGTGCATTACACGCGCAAGTTATAGTGAGTCCAACTAACTATAACGTGGAATTTCATTGGTTTTATATCAGTAAAATTTCCAGCTAACTATAACTGGTGTCAAACCTATGGTTTTTTCAGTGAATTTCATAGGTTTTGTAAATGCTACTTCCTAACTATAACGTGTGTAAAACCTATGGTTTTTTCAGTGAATTTCATTGGTTTTTAAAATGCTAATTCAAAAATATCTCGTGTATACAACCTATACTTTTGTCCATAAAGTTCTGGCAATCATTTTTTCGGAAACAAGCCGTTTTCTTCACTGTTCAAGTTGCATAGAGACTCCTTGTAAAGCGATACAGAATTAGAAAGTCTGTACCTTGCCTTTTTTTCAACGCATTAAAATTTGTCTGTAAATAAAAATAGCCTTTCTAAACTTTCGTGCGCGACCCGGTGTGCGCACTCTCGGCAACAGTTCTCAATAAAATGGATAGCGCATTTCCAGGCTTTCGTGCGCGACCCTGTGCGCACACCCACCTATATATTTCGTGAAAACTTTGCAATCTGAACTTATTGAATTTCTTCATAGACCCAGCAAAGAACTTATAATACGTCAAACAGACTAAACCTAGGCTTCTTTTTTAATATTATGAAAATTTTCATTAAATGGAGCCGAATGTCTTTTTAAACTTTCGTGTGTGACCGAATGTACACACCTTGGTATTTTAAAAAAATATATAAAAGGTTTTATACTTTAACAATTGTATGCTTGAATCGAGCTCAAAAGATATATTAAATCCGAATATGTTTGAATTTACTTCTTTTCACGTTTTGAAACTTCGCTGAATTAGACCGCTACTTCCAAATGACGTACGTGACTGGATACTATCACCGCGTACACGTGCTGAGACGCGCATGTGAAGTCATGTGACTTGAAAACAACACTTCCAATTGGTTCTTAGTAGTTTCTATTCTGCAATTTACACGGAGGACTCCACCCACTTCCCTCACTATCTTTTGTACTCTCAAAAGAGAACAACGTTCAACACCCTTCGGAAGACTTTGCTGAAATGGCTGCCGCCCCGCATTCATCTTCCGAATCTGAAGGAAATGAGCGACTACCTTTAAAAAGAAAAAAGGAATGTTTTATTTGGAAATTTTTTACTTATCCTGAAGAATTAAAGAAAGTAAATGCGCCAAAAGTTACCTGCACGATATGCAATTCGGTTCTCTCAAGAGGAAATCCAAGAAAAAAATATTCCTTTTCCATACATACCATGATGCGGCATGGCAAACAAGTGCACCCTGTGGAATTTGCAAAGGCATCGACAAGAGCCCTGGCCACGCTATTACCATCAGAGGTGGCCAGCACATCTTCTGGTGGACGACCTGTATCTCCATCGAGTGCTGTGATGGATTTGAGACCATATCTTGCAAAGGTGCACATGAAATGCAACGAGTGTGGAGAAATTCTTCTGTACGGAGAGCAGAGCCTCATTCTTACTAAACTAAAAATTGAGAGTCATAAATGCCCCGAGAAAAGATAAAGTTCTTCATTTCATTTAAAAAACAACATAACAGTTGTTTTAAAAAAAAAAAAAAAAAGTTCTTTTCAGAACTAACTCATTGTACCAAAAACAGCTCCAGGAGCATATTATAAAGGGCGTTTATCTCCCCGTTTTTGGCTTTCGATCGTGCGCGACCGTGTGCGCGCACCCGCCGATATATTTCGGGAAAACTTCGCGATTGTAACTTATTAAATTTCTTCATAGACCCATCATAGAACTTATACTACTCAGAAGATATATTCAATCCGGATGTGTTTAGATTTACACCTTTTCACGTTTTGAAACTTCCCTGAATTAGACCGTTACTTCCAACCAGAAACTATCACCGCGTACACGTCCTGAGACGCGCATGTGAAGTCATGTGACTTGAAAACAACACTTCCAATTGGTTCCTAGTAGTTTCTATGCTGCGTCAATACCTACGCCTGCTTCAAGCACATGCACAGTTTTGAAACAGCATGGGCCTGAAAGTCACTGAGTGAAATATCATACATTACAGTCAGCCACTTTCAAGACGCATTCCTTCAGAGGAACACTTACCGTTTATTATTAGAGGTAGATCATCCGACTCCACCGGAGGACACCCCTAATAAAAAAGACAAATATATAAAATGCGGACTAGCCGCTGTATCGTACTAGCAAACTTTAACTTAAAAATCGTTAGAGAAAACAAAAGGAATCGAACAAAATCAGTAGGCCACTGGTAGGATCTCTTTTTGACCTTGCTAAAATAGAAACATTAGGAACAACCCCTCATGAGAAATATGAAACTAGTGAGAGAAACCGAGCTCGACGCCATCTTGCCCCCTTTTAGGCCCCATCACGAACATAGATAGCCCCACATAGCAAAACGTGATCTTATCGCCTGCCCAACTTCAGATCTGACCCCCCCCTTTTGCTCTGATGTCCTGTCGGAATGTCCGGCTGTAGATTACAATCACATGTTACATTTGGGAGGGGAAACGACATCAGAGCGACAAATATTAGAAATATACCATACGACAGCAAAATAACAGGTTAAAACGTTTTTATTCTTGAACAAAAATATATTAAAACAACTATGGAGAACCATTACGCGAATAGTCCGGAGGCGACACCACGCACCAAGGCCTGTCCCCAGGATGAACCA